>NC_063175.1:49738943-50340290 GCF_023159225.1 Perognathus longimembris pacificus
ATGTGAAGTGGAGGAAAACTCGTGCACGCTTGTACACTTGTGGGAGACGTCTTCCCAAAGGAAGAAACATTGAGGAAGAAAAATATGAGTCTGACAGATGAGCAGAAAGAAAGAGAGAGAGAGAGAGAGAGACTGGGAGCAGACTGTAATAATATCATCCCACAAGATTTTTAGGTAAAAAAAAGTTAGATTTCCCTTGAAGAGCATGAAAATTGGTCTGACTAAATGGATCACGGGTCACATTTAAATAGTTGATTTTTGTTACTTATATACACATCTTTTACATATATGTATGTGGTAGATAAGACCATATGTACCATGCAGCATCTATACAGTTTAACTTAGACGCTTTCAGTCAACATTAGGCTTTTGTGATTATTCACACTGATAAATGTGGGTCTAACCCATTCAACTACTGCATGGTATACATTATACTAGTAAGTCATTTAATTATTATTTTCTTACTGAGAAGCATTTGTTTCCTTTTGATATACATTTTTCCCAATTATAGAAAAAGGATTTTTGAGTATTTTTTAAATAAATAAATATATATATATATATATATATATCTCACATTCCATATTTATGTACTACTAGGGTCGTTGAGTTTAGCACTAAGGTTTGAACCCATGGCCTTGGGATTGCTAGGCACGCACTCTACAAGTTGAGCCATACACCCAGCCCTTTCTGCCTTACTTTTCAAACAAGGTCTTATGTTTATGCCTGGATCACCCTGGACCCATGATCTCTTCGCCCTGGTGCCTATAATTCAAGCTACTCACAAGGTTAGCATCTAGGAATCTCAGTTTGAAGCCAGCCTGGGCAGACAAATCTGAGAGACTCGTATCTCCAATTAACCAGCAAAAGGCTGAAGCCAGAGGTATGGCTTAAATACATCAGCTGTGATCAGAAAAATCTGAGTGAGAGCTCAAGGCCCTGACTTCAAGCTCCAGTACACACACACACACACATGAACACACGTGGCCATGCCTTCCTAGTTAAAGAGTATTATCACCTTGAGAGGTGTGGTGAGTAACACACAGTTCTACAACACTTGACGTCTGCTATTGCTCAAAGCGCACCCTATCAGCACCCATGGCTTCCCAGTACTCCCGCAGTGTGCTGTCCTGGTCTCCCAGTACTCCCACAGTGTGCTGTCCTGGTCGTGGCTCTGGCCATCCTCCAGCCACAAGTTCACTCCCAGTGCTCATGTTGCTCTGCACGTGGACACTGCGGGTGAGGAAGAGCCATCCTGGAAGTTTTCAGGCGTGTCAGCCTTTGTAGACTGATTCTCCAGGAGGTTTCTCCTCGCCAACGGTGCCAGCGAAACCCACAGCAGCCTTCAATATCGCTGAGGGATTCCGCTGGCTTGATCCTCCCGAGCCTTTCACTTGTTTATCCTTCCCAAGTTCCTCTGAAAGGATGAATCAGACCGTCCTGGCATAGGCCTGGGCCATTTAGACCATCTGCTCTGAAGAGAAATGGAAGGAATTGAGACAGGAAGGCTACAAAAACACTCCAGTTGAAGGGAATGCCATTATTTGCCAGAGCAGCAGGCTGAAAGTAAGTCTTCCTGATAGAAATTTCTTGTCAGAAATTTTTATTCTAAAAGGCGTTGGAAGCAGGAAGTTTATACTCTATCTTGTCCCCTTTATGATTCTAATTAGTCAAACTGGAGAGCAGCGTGCTGTGGAGGATTATCACATCCTTAAAAAGTGCCGTTTAAAAGGATCCACATTTTCATGTCTTCCAAAGTCGCTGGAGCTCTCTGCACAAGAGACATCACATAGCAACTTTCTTTCCCTTCCCCCTCCCCTCCCCTCCCCACCCCTCCCCTTCCCTCCCCCTTTCCTTTCCCCCTTTTCCCCCTCCCCATTTCCCCCTCCCCCCTTTCCCCCTCCCCCCTTTCCTCCTCCCCCTTTCCCCCCTCTCTCCCTCCCCTCCCCTCTCTCCCCCTCCCTCTCCCTCCCTCTCCCTCCCTCTCCCTCTCTCTCCTCCCTCCCCCTCCTTCTCCCCTTCCCCTCCCCCTCCCCTCGCCCCCTCTTTCCCCTTCTTCCCCCCCTTCCCCCCTCTTCACCCTTCTTCCCCCCACTTCCCCCTCTCCCCTCTCTCTCCTGGGGCTTGAACTCTGGGCCTGGGTGCTGTTCCTGAGCTCTTCAGCTCAAGGCTGGTACTCTAACACTTGAGCCGCTGCACCACTTCTGGTTTTCTGGTGGTTACATGGAAATAAGAGTCTCATGGAGGGCTGGGAATATGGCCTAGTGGCAAGAGTGCTTGCCTTGTATACATGAAGCCCTGGGTTCGATTCCTCGGCACCACATATATAGAAAAGGCCAGAAGTGGCGCTGTGGCTCAAGTGGCAGAGTGCTAGCCTTGAGCAAAATGAAGCCAGGGACAGTGCTCAGGCCCTGAGTCCAAGGCCCAGGACTGGCAAACAAAAGAAAAAAAGAGTCTCATGGAGTTTCCTACCCAGGCTGGCTTTGAACCCTGATCCTCAGGTCTCAGTCTCCTAAATAGCTAGGATTACAGGTGTGAGCCACCAGTGCCTGGCTTGGTGGCAACTTCCTTATCATGTCCCTTGGAATACAAAGCTAGCAAGCCCAAGGTTTTGGGTTGACCCCAACCCCCCCCCCCCCCGACTAAGAAAAACAGTTTTACCAGTAGTAATGAAGCAGATTAGCTGTAGTGAAAAAAATGCTGAAAATAAACTCCCTCTCCTATTCATGCCCTTAGAACTTGAGTTCTTTTACCCACTTAAGATTTAAAAGGCTCAAAGTCATTTGGGATGGGGAGGAGGAAATATGGCAGGAGAGTTAGGTAAAGAGACAGGAAAATACTTTTAATAAATATAAAAAGGGGCTGAGCATTGCTGGCTCATGCTTATAATCTGAGCTACTCAGGAGGCTGAGATCTGATTATTCAGTTGGAAGCCAGCCAGAGTAGGAAAACCTGTGAGATTCTCATCTCCAATTAACCAACAAAAAAGCTGGAAGTGAACTGTGCGGCTCAAGTGACAAAGCACTAGCCTTGAGCTTTTTTTGCTCACTGACAGTATCCAGCCCATAAATTCAAGCACAGGAGAGGTGTACACACATACACACACACACACACACACACACACACACGCACGCACGCATGCAGCACCCACGCAGGCAAGAACCCACTGTGGGAGTAGACAAATAGATACCTCCAGACTCTGAAGTAACTAAAAAATCAGTTGTAACTTAGCATTGAAATAGAGCAAAGCTTAAGACTAAAAGAGGCTATCTAAAACTTCCCTCTTCTTTGAAATGGTAAAACCTTGGCAACTCTTTGTAAAAGGATAGAGAGAGTAAGTTCAGAAACTTGTCTGAGAAAGGAGGCCCCAGGCTCACTTTTCTTTTCGTCCCTATGTTTAGGGTAGATCCCGAGACACCTCTATATTTTAGAATACTAAGTCATACCCATCTCGGCTACCCAGAACCATTATCTGTATTCTCCCAGCTCAGGAAAAAAAAAAAAAAAAAACAAAGGCAGCAAGGACCAACTGCCATGTTGCGCATTTAACTCCCATTTTCTGTACGAGGAGCAGGAAATGTTTCTCTTTCTCTACTTTCTACTAAAATCAACTCCTCCCACACTCTCCAAATCCTAGAAAGCTGAAATCCCTTCAGCCACGTGCTGACGTTGGAGCGTTGGAGGCCCATCCAGCTGAAGCTCACTGCTTCCCTTCGTGGTGTGCTCTCTTCCTTTGTGTGTATCTGCATTCGGTTCTTCGTTGGAGAGGCCAAGATTCTAGGGTCTTTACCTCTGTGGCCACTCCTAAGTAACAGCAACACTACCGTGGTCCCCACAAAACAAATCTGGAGTGTCAGACCAAGACCATCCCCCCTCCCTGTGGAAACAGAAGCAAGTCTACAACACACCCAAACTTGAGGTCCACCCTTATCAAAGCATTTGGAAGGTTTCACAAATAAGAGAAGGTAGAAGTTAGCAATGGCTTATTATTATTATTATTATTATTATTATTATTTTTTAGCAAAACAGGATGTGCAGGCAATGGAACGAAAAAGAACAAGCGTTTGTTTGGGGTCTTTATCTGGAGGATTTCATGTTGAGTTCCCGTTAGAAACCAGCTTACTGTAAGGTCCACCCCCGGGAGGGCTTCATGCAGATGCCCCCCGCCTGTTTCAGTCTGCATCCAGTACCTGAGTTACCTAGGTAACTGGCACGCCTGGAGGCAGTTACCTTCCCCTTCTCCAAGGTCACATCCAATCCACCTGGCCATCGCCTGCCTTCCCTATATAATCCAGCTCAACACAAGTCCTCTTTCTGTCTCCCTTTCTCTCTTTTCTTCTCTCTTTCTCTTCTTCCTTTCCCTCTGTCTCCCATGCCTCCCTCTTGTGCAGGCTGGCAGTTTGCTCTCCCCCAATAAACTCTTCTCTGCCTGGACCACGTGGCAGGTTTCCTTTCCGGCAAACCTTACAGTTACTTAGTAATGCCTACTCTGTTTACGGAGTTTCAGATGTTAGTGTGTTTAGATTGGGTCTCTTGTCAAAATATGCTCCTTTTGCATATACTGATTCACAAAACCATTTGAATCTCTTCCTGTTCTCTTTTTCTTTACTCCTGGTTACCCTTTCTTTCCTGCTGCAACCTCTGAGGAAAATGTGACTGGACTGTTTGTACGCATTCCAAGTTCCCTGGTATCACCTCACAGCTAACACACAGCTATCAGGTAAAGCCTTTTAAAGAGAGACAGTCAAAAGAAGAAGAGAGGATGGGGTAGATACATGCATGAAGACTTGGAACTCCTTTCTTGAAGGAAACTCATCTTCTCAGTTGGCAGCCTAGTGGAGATGGCTCTATCTAGCAAATTCAGTGAGAAGGTGAGGCTTAGTATTGGTGATTACTAATCTCCAAGAAACAGTTCATTTCAAATTGCCAGCCAGCAAAGCAGCAATAAAACCTGAGAGGCCGGACTGGGACAGGCAACTAGGAAAGAGAAGAGTGAGCAGAACAGAGGTCGTAATGGGAGCCTTTCATTAAAGCTCATCTAACATGGTCACAGGAATCACACACATCTGCAGTTCCAGCCAAGCATGCGTTGCACGGGGCTGAGTGCATCTCACCGAATCCAGACTCATCAGCTTTGTTCTCCTGAAGGAACACGTCTGCCAGATAAAATAAGAGTATGAGTGAGCCCCTGGCCACACAAGCTCTCAAATGCTCAGACTCAGGGGACGAAGCACAGGTCCTCACCTCATTATTCTCCAGTCTTAGACTCCAGTGAGTTCAGTCAGCCTCCAAGGCTCTGGAAGCATTACGAACAGCAGCCCTAGCTATCAGACTGACATGAGATAAGATCTTATAAACCAGGATGTCAGTTAGCATTACATAGGACTTGGGGCTTAACAAATGAAATGCCACTCGAAGTCTTCTTTCTGAGCTTCAGAGGATGTTCTTGTTAGGGTGCCAGGTGGGTGAGTAGTAGCATGTCTAACTTAGGCCAAATCTGGATGGGCACTAAGGAGACTTGTGTGCTAAGGTCCTGTGGTAGCGAGGAGGGGGATGGAGGGAGGGAGAAAGGAGGGTGTAAATTCCCTCCTACATCCTTGATTGCGTCATGGATACCACAGAATTACACAGAAGGAGACTCTAAGTATGTCTTTGAGGGCAAGAGTTTAAAGCACAACCAGGTTTATCCCTAGCTTTCAGCTTTCCGGTATCAACTGGATCCAGATGCACACATCAAAATTATCAAAGGGAAAAAAAGCAATGTTTCAGAATCTCTTTATCATTTCCAGAAAAAAAAATAGGGCTAGAATGTTCCAGAAAAGCTGAACCAGCAGCCATCTTGATATTAGAGAGTAATTAACTCCAGCTCAGGTTTCTGTGCTGCTATCTTCATAATCACATTCAATGGTGAACCATAGTACTTGAACCCCTGGCTTAGATAATTGCTTCAATCAGCCTTGCAGGTGCTATGAACTGAGCTTGCAAAATAAGAAAAACAGCTAAGGATCTCTACCTCTGTGACACGACTATATGCACCTGTGACTTAAAAGTATTTCTTGGGACGTGGGTAGGCAGTACTGGGGTTTGAACTTACGGCCTTCATGCTTGCTTGCTTCGCTTGATCAACTGGCACTCTACTACTGGAGGCATGCCTCCAGTTATACTGGTATTTTAGAAATGAGGTCTCACAGATGTTTCTGCACAGTCTGGCTTCAAACCTCAATCACCTAGTTCTCAGCCTTCCAGGTATCTAAGAATGCAGACAGTTTTAAGTAAAATCAAATTTTTAGTCACCAACGTCCATGAGCCTCACATCGGGTCTGGCCACTCACCCTCCCATGCCAAAGAAAGAGCATGGGGAAGAAAGAGCAAGATTATGACATGGCAGCCATGGGAAGACAGCATTTTGGAACATCTGCAGCCATCTTCATGGGTACAGACAGTGGCCTCAGGCTAAATAGAATTAGGGACAGGGGATGAGAAAATAAAGCACAGTAAAAACAGTCCCAAGTTCACAGGTTGGCCATTAGCTCAGTCTTTGACTTGAGAGGCCTGGCAGTTTGTCTCTAGCTTCTAGTTGCTTTCTTCAAGGTAAGAAGAGGGCAGTGCCCCTTTGAGGGGCTGTGGGCCTTTTGTGACAACGTGCTTGTGAGGGCCTCCTGTTTTTTTCCTGAAGCTTAAGGTGATTGTAAACTGATGGCAACAAGGATTGGTTCAGATCAAAGAGCACAGACGCAGATTGGGTGCCCTTACAAATGTCCATACTAGATGAACCGCCACCTTTACACACTGCACCCCAAGGACCCACGAATAAGAGATCCACCCTCTGAGAAGAGGAGGGAAGTTTTGTTTCTGGAATAGGTCAGGGCTGCCTGCCACCCAAAGGCCAGTACTCAGAGACAAAAATGGATGGGAAGGAAGCAGGTTTATTCTAAGGCAGGCAAGCCAGAGAGGAGAGACGGGCTATTGCCTCAGAGCTCTATCTTGGCGTGGAACACAAAGGACTTTTATAGAGGGAAAGGGGAGCAGGGAAAGGAGAAGGGGTGGTGAATTAGATGTGGGAGGGGCCATTTTCATAGTCCATGGTGTCTCCTTGTTTTCTTCTTCTTGGGAACATTGCTAATTCTCATGGTTTTCCTTAGACAGACATATTCATAGAACTAAATGCTTACTTACAAAAGTCATCAGATGATCTAGGTTGTGGAAATCTAAAGAAATAACAGTGAGGACTGTTTAGTGGGGCTTCTGTTTAGAATTTGGAATGCAAAAGAGAAGGGATGTAGGGAGGGGCAAAAGAGAGAAGGCATCAAGGACAATTCCAAAGGGGCAGCCCCGTGACAGTTTGAATGGAGAGTTTACAAAATACCACCATGTTATGGAGTATGCGCGTAAAGTCATCTGATTTATGAAGATCTGGATTGAGAGGAAAGAGAACGATTTAAAAGGCTGTTTCCTAACTAACCTGTTTGAAATCCGGATCTGTACCACTTCGTGGCTGTTGGGTTCAGTGGGTTAACCTGAGTTTGTTTCCTCCTCTACTAGATGGAGTACAGGGTACATCTCTAATTCTTTTAAAGCCCTCAGCAGTGTCTGGCACACAGGAGGGCCTCGTGAGGCAAAAACTCCTGTAAACGTTCAATCAATGGATTGAATCTTTTACTTCTGAATATAAATTGAACTATTAAAAAAATCTATGGGATTGTTTCCTCAGTTGTTTGCAAATACGTGGGACCATGCTTATGCTTATTTGACTTTGTCTTAAGGCCTGGCTCAGTTGATACATTTTTCACTGTACTCATGTCCTGAGCTTTCTCTCTGAGTCTCTAAGCATTTATTAAAAACATCGCTCACAAGACAGATATTGTACACTGCCTTTCCTGAGCAACTATAATCTATGTACAGACTTTAAGTATTCAAGGCACCAACTCCAAAGTTAACAGGATTGTGAGGAGGTAAAAGTTATACACTAATAATTTAATATACTTAATGTATTGATCTAGCTTATCATAAGCAGGTAGGTATGATCACTGCTGTACAAACATGGCAGTTCAGACTGAGAAAGGCTTGCTGGAGGTCACACACTAAAAATGGCACAGCCCAGATGGCTCTGTGCAATTTGAGAGCAAATGCTCATAAGAATAGAGTTTTGTCTATCAGTTTGGATGATACATTCCTTCAGGGCAAGAATCAGATCTCTGCTTTGTGGAAAACATTTTTAAACCTTCTAACGCATCGGTGAATGCCAGAAAGCCAAGGTTATCTTGTCTTGTTTTATGAATCTAATAATTTGTGTCCATAAGAGAACACAAATGTCTACCTTCAAGTTTGATATATACTTAAAGTCTGTTCAACTGTTTTTTTTACTGAGTTGTCAGATCAACCAACAAAACAGTGAAAAAATTATAGAAAAAGAAATCAATGCTAATTTGTTTGCATTTCCAATAAAGTTAAGCAATGTAGTTAGTAGGACTGTATATTTTGTTATATATCCTATATAAAGATAAATACTGAAAATAAAATGTATCTCAAGGATAAACAACTTGAAAATTCATCAACTGAGTTCATAGTAAGTTAAAGTTCATCACCGTAACCACTGCCTGTTTTGGCCATCTCTTAACAAAATCAGGTGACTGTCGTAATATTTAAATTCCCATAGCTGTTAATTTACCTTGGGAAACCAGAGTTCAATCACATATGCTCATAGAAGGTTTAATTTAAGAAACAAATTTATTGTTAGTAAGTATGTAAATGTCTAACTTCAACAAACATGTCAAGAACATAAGGACTATCCATCTTAGAATACTTCAAGAAAAGAGGCTTTGTTTTTCTCATGTATCAAGCTGCTGGAGGGGACGGTATGGTAAGTGGCTAAGGGATTCTATCATGGAACCCAGCTGGGCCTTTCTAAATTCGTTGCAAGGTTGCAAAACAACTGTTCCACCTCCAACAGCCTGCCTACAATTCAGATATTGAAAGGGCAAAAGGCAGCAGGCAAAAAGAGCAGAACAGCTGAATTTAGAGCTTTCCAGAAACTCCATGCACATTTACCTCTCACTTGTCTCATTGCAATGGAGGATGGAACTTTTTGTAAAAATCTGGACATGTTTCAGCTATAAACCAAATTAGAGTTTTGATCGTTAAGAAAAACAAAAAAGAAGAGGAGAAGGAAGAAGAGGAATGATGGAGGAGGAGAAGGACTAGGTAACCAGCAATGCTTGCCACAGCTAAAGTACAAGGGTCAGTCTGAAGAATGAAGAATGGATATATTTATTGCTCTTCTTTCTCTGGACAGCTCAGTATGTGATCTGCTTATATACTTATGCAAGAGGAAACAGTGGAGAGGTCTAAACTAAAGGTCACAGAGCTGTCTGTAGGGCTAGTGTCATTCTGCTGGTCCTCGCTGGCTATATTGCAATCCCTTTGGCATATACACTGTTTCTAGTTAGGATTCCAATATTTCAGAGGGAACCTATTATTGCCATATGCTGCTCTTACTTTTCTTAGTTCATGCAAATTGGTATGTGAACCCTTCACTGAGAGCACTTTTTTTTTTGCTTGTGTCTGAGTAGTTAGTACTAAACTACTCATGTCTTTTATTGCTGGAACACAGGAAGGATTTGAGCAGTGAGGGGCATTTAGTGGGAACACCCACTAAATGTTATATGCACGTATAATGAAGATCTCCTCAGTTCTACCATAGGCTCTTCGTCAGGACTGCTGTCTCAGGCTTTGTGTCCCCAATCTGCCAGGCAAGGAGAGGATACTGAGTATTGGCTGATTGATGAAATGGGTTGTTTTAATTCATGTCACTGACCTATAGATTCAGGCAACTGCTGTCATCATCAGTGTGATTCCGTGGGGACTAGAGGAAAGGCTAAATGCATTTAGGAATTTCAATTACCATCCTCTGTGTGGACTATTTCCCTGGATTCCCCAAGGGAGTCTACAGGGCAGAGTGGTTAAAAAGCCTGAGCTTTGGAGTCAGACTGAATTAAGGCTGTGTTAACTTGCTGGTTGTAGGGCTTTAGGAAATTCACTTAGTCTCTCCCAACATCACATTTCTTTTTTTTTTTTTTTTTCTGGAAAATAAAACTAAAATGCACCTTGGGAAACGTTGTGCAGTCCGTGGCCAAGCCTGCTCAGAGAAAGCCTCCAGGTGTTCATGGGTGGGAACAGATCTGCTCCATTCCTCCAGAACACCCTCCAGAACACAGGGAGACAGAGATACAGGGGCCTGGTCCACCAGCAATCCATCCGCTCTCCAATAAAGACTCCCAATTTGGCCCCTTAAAAAAAGAGAGAGAGAGGACTGGGAAAGAATGGCCTAGTGGTAGAGTGCTTGCTTAGCATGCATGAAGCCCTGGGTCGATTCCTCAGCACCACATAAACAGAAAAAGCCAGAAGCGGCACTGTGGCTCAAGTGGCAGAGTGCTAGCCTGGAGCAAAAAGAAGCCAGGGACAGTGCTCAGGCCCTGAGTTCAAGCCCCAGGACTGGGGAGAGAGAGAGAGAGAGAGAGACAGACAGACAGACACAGACACAGAGAAAGAGAGAGACAGAGACAGAGACAGGGGCCTGGTGAAGCTGGTCACTCCTACTTCTTTTTTTTTTTTTTGGCCAGTCCTGGGCCTTGGACTCAGGGCCTGAGCACTGTCCCTGGCTTCTTCCCGCTCAAGGCTAGCACTCTGCCACTTGAGCCACAGCGCCGCTTCTGGCCGTTTTCTGTATATGTGGTGCTGGGGAATCGAACCTAGGGCCTCGTGTATCCGAGGCAGGCACTCTTGCCACTAGGCTATATCCCCAGCCCCACTCCTACTTCTTGTAGTGACCTAATCCTGTGGGAATGCTGTTCACAGCCTAGGTCAATGGCATTACTATACATACTATTCTACTGGAACTTCCAAGAACCCTAATCATTGAGGAATTCAGAAAGCTAAGATGTGACCTTGGTGAAGGAAGGAGTCAAAAACACCTACATTATTATTCTTACTATTCATTACTATTCTACCTATTATTCTTTTTCTTTTTGTTGGTCATGGTGCTTGAACTCAGGGCCTGGGTGCTGTCCCTGAGCTTTAGTGTTCAAGGCTACTGCTCTACCACTTGGGGCCACAGCAACACTTCTGGTTTTCTGGTGGTTAATTAGAGATAAGAGTCTCACAGACTTTCCTGCCTGAGGCTGGATTTGAACCATGATCCTCAGATCTCAGCCTCCTGAGTAGATAGGATTACAGGCATGAGTCACTTTGTAACCCTTTTACACATAATCAATAACAACAATAAAGAACAGATTGTATTGTTCCTTACCCATGTACTTGTGTAGTTTCTCTTGCTATTGATGGGGAATTTTATTCCATTATGATTGGATAGGATACAAATTACTATTTCTCTTACCGTTTTTGAGACTTGTTTTATGGTTTAAAATGTGATGTAATTCAGAGAAAGTTCTACAGGCTGCTAAGAAGAATGTGTCTCTCTCACAATCGGATGGGTTTTTCCTGCCTATTATGTTTATTTTATTGTTACAACTTAAAGATTTATGGTGACTTAGGTAAAGGGTTGTTGGATGAGCTATATATTGATGGAAGTAGGGTATTACCAACACCTACAATTGCTGTATCTGGATCTATTTGTCTCTTGTGTCAGTACTGTTTGTTTTATGAAGCTGAGTGCCCCAATATTTGGTACATATAAATTTACAATTGTTTTTCTTGACACATTGTTCTGTTTACTACTAGTGAAGAATGTTTCTTGTAGATAACAACCCAATCAGTCAATTGTACTTGAATAGGAGAGTTAAGGCCAATTACATTTAAGGTTGTTATTTGGAGGAGTTCCACAGTTCATAAAAATTTTTTTCCCTGGTAGATTTATAATCTTTGCTTATCTTGGAAAGTCTTTATTTATACTTCTAGTTTAAAGGATAGTTTAGGTATAGTATTCTTGGTTGGCAATTATTCTCAGGCTCTGGAATATGTCACTTAAGTTTTCTGTTAAGCGGCTCCATGGAATTCTGGTGTTAATGTTTCTTTCCTCCCTTATTTAATGTTTTCTATGCCTTAACTTATACCTGTTCTTCTATACCTATGGTTTATTGTTTCAGTCATTTAATGGTATCCTTGTGGTCTTGCATGTTCTACTGGTCTTCACTTAAAAAAATGATTGGAATAATCTAGTGCATCTACCTTGTCTTTAAACTCTGATAGTTTAATTTGATTCAGAGAGATTTTTCATAATCACTTTTATTCAGTCATAGTTAAAATGTTTTTGTGTTTCAGGCAGGACTATGTAGTAACAGGGTTGAGGAGCTATATCTGGTTGTACTGATTGAATGGCTCAATAGCCAGGCTTGTGTCCCTAGGGGGTAGCAATAGTCTCAGCTGTAAAGGAGAGCAGGGAGGGAAAGGGCAAATTGACTACTGAGTTCTGCACTGGCTGAAAAGAGACAGAGAGGCCAAGGTACCTCAGTATACTGGACACAATGTTTTCAGGTCTCACCCTTGGGGGTCCATGAAGATGACATGATTTATGGGATGGGAAATCTCAAGCACTAATGTGTAATAAGGAGGCAGGTCCTGAAGGTTAAATACTATGCCAGCCACAGGCTTTGTACCTTATTTCTGCTGTGATCATGAGGCAATGGGACTTTCCTTAGACAGGAAGGGTAGGCCTTCTGATCACTGTAACATTCATTGCCAAATATCCCTGATGTTAAAGAATCTCAGAAGGAACTTTCTAGACACTTACATTAAGATCCCCAATCCACTTGAATTGACACTAGTACAGGACAAAAGGTAGGGATCTAGTTTTCATCTTCTGCTTGTAGTTGTCTTGTTTTTCAGTGATAGTTGTTGAAAAGACTATCTTTTCTCCAGCATATGCTCTAGGCATATCTGAAAAATAAATCAGATAACCATATGGATTTACTTCTTAGCCTTCTACTATGTTCTGTTGATCTTCCCTTGTGTGCCAATACCAAGCTTTAGTATAATTTGAAGTCTGGTTGGTTGGTTGGTTGGTTGGTTGGTTTATTTATTTATTTATTTATTTATTTATTTATTTATTTATTTATTTAGGCAGGCCAGTCCTGGGCCTTGGACTCAGGGCCTGAGCACTGTCCCTGGCTTCTTCCCACTCAAGGCTAGCACTCTGCCACTTGAGCCACAGCGCCGCTTCTGGCCGTTTTCTGTATATGTGGTGCTGGGGAATCGAACCTAGGGCCTCGTGTATCCGAGGCAGGCACTCTTGCCACTAGGCTATATCCCCAGCCCCTGAAGTCTGGTTTTTTTATACCTCCAGCACTGCTTCTTTTTCATCAATATTGTTTTAGCTATTTAGGGTTTGTGCTTCCGTATAAATTTAGGACTGTTTGTTGTTTTTTTAATTTCCATGAAGGACACTGGGATTTTGATAAAAATTTCATTAGATTTGCAGATCACTTTTGGTAGTATAGCCATTTTTAATCTATTAATTCCAACCCATAAGCATGGGAGGTCTTTTAGTTAAAAAAAAAAAAATAACAAAAAAAACCACCCTCAATACCCTTTAGCTTTTTGTGTGACTATTTTCTTAAACCCAGGTCTTGAATTGGCTTCCTTACTCAATTATGCTATTTGACTCTTTTTGAGGCTTTTTTTCTCAGCCATTTCAGTATCTCTCAATACAGTTATTGGGGGGTCATGAACTTTTGGGGAAATCATCTTGCCTTCATTTTTCATATTTATTTTGTTTCGACATTATTTGCACAGCATTTAGGATGGCTGTCTTTTAGTTATTTATTTCTTGTTGTGGTCTTCTCAGTAGAGAATATTCTCCTGGTGCCACAATCCCTACTGTCACTCAAAGCAGGTAGGATTAGCAATCATAACTAAAAAACACATCAGCTATTTAAATGCACTAGTATAATGCAATTGGAAACATCAACGACACCCTTAAGGTTGGAAGAGAAAGGAACTAGAATACATATCAGATGCAATAGGAGTCTAAAAATGATTATATTTAGAACTTTTGCAGCTCAAGACCAGTGCTCTACCACTTAAGTCACAGCTCTTTCCTTCCCCGGCTGGCTCTGACCTGTGATCCTCGAATCTCAGCCTCTTGAGTGGCTAGGATCACAGATCTGAGCGACTGGCACCTGGCTAAAAGGGTTGATTTCTTTTCTTTTCCTTTCGGCCCAAGGCAGGGACTTGAACTCGGTACCTGCTGCTATTGCTCACTGGCTAGCTCTCTACCAACTAAGTCACATCTACAACCCCAGTGTTGGCGCTTTCTAACCTGCCATCTGTCATCAATTCTGCAAAAGCTAAGATTTAAAATTCCCATTTTCACTGCATATTATGAATGCAGGATACCTAAGTACTTCATACTCTTGGGTATGGAAGTAGTAGTATGAATCAAGGTGGTGCAGCCCTGAAACTGTTTTCATGGAATCAGTCTGTCCCATCATGTCCACCTTATAAAGAGTCAGTGCAAAAACAAACATTTTAAATGGTGCTTTGGATGTGTCATAATCCATTAACATTTTGCAAATCAGAGAACTCAATCCATCTTTTTTTTGATGCTGAAGGACAAGGTATCTCTTGGAATAGATTATTTATTGAAAGTTTACAGGGGGTATTTCAGTTAATTAAATGTGGCTACCAACAGTTCCTAACAGTTTGGATCTTAGAAATTTCTTTGGTTCCAGCCTGATAAATCTTGCAAAAAACTCAGATTGGCCTGGCTTAGGTTAAATTGTACTGTTAAACTAGCCAACTGCAGGGAGAGAAGAATCATAAAACATATTTAGTTCCTGGTGGAGATAGGTTGGCAATGGAGGCACAGTTGCTTCAAGAAGACAAAGCTGTTTCCCATGTTGTATCTATCAGAGCATACTAACTGAAACTGTATGTTGTGGTTTGGATATGAACTACTGCCCCCCACCAACGCTCTTGTGTTGAATGCCTGGTCCTCTGCTAGTGGATTTAATAATTTGAGAGGTAACTAGATTCTGATCTAACTGACAGATCAATTGATAGACTTATCAGTCAATTGATAGTGTTATTGGGAAGTATTGAGAACTAGGTGTGGCTTAGCTAGAGAAGTGGGTCCTGGGGGAATACCGGTCTTTGAAAGGCATACCTTATCCATGCTTTGCTCCCGTCTCTCTTGCTGTCTGTGCTGTGTCTCCCAGAAGGTGGGCAGCTTCCTCTACCACATGTTCCTGTTGCCATGATGTTCTGCCTCACCTCGGGCTTAAAAGCAATGGAGTTATAGCCAACCACAGCCTGAAACCTCTGAAAATGAGAGCCAAAATAAGTCTTCCCCCTCTGGAGTGTTTTTGTTTTTTTTTAACCTCAGGTTATTTTGTTACAGCAACAAAAGGCAAACATACCATTCATGAAGGCAAACACCTAGTATACATGATGGGTTAATATACCAACAGTTAAGAGAGTTGCAGGAGTGAAGCACAGAGCAAAACAATTAACACAGAAAAACAAAAAAAAAATGAACAAACCATTTCCTCTGACCTTGCTTGTCCATTATAATATTTATTCACTTATGTAAAATTCTTTATTAATATTCAGAATGAAATAATCTTTTTCATTTCTGAGTAGTTCCATAGAAAATTTGCAAAGAAGTGGTTCAGAGTTCCTATACATTCTCTTACTCAGTTTCAACCCATTTTTTGACATTTTACATCAGTAAGATACATTTTTCACAATTAATGAACCTATATTGGTATGTTATTAACCAAACTCTAGACTGTGTTCAGATTTATTTAGCTTTTTTCCCCCAAAGTCTTTTGTTTTAGGATCACATCCAGGATGCTGCATTACACTTACTACTACTGATTCCTTAGGCTACTCCTGGCTCTGATCGTTTCTCAGCCTTTATTTTTGATGTATTGACAGTTTTCAATATTATGCATCAGGTTTTTTTTGTCGAGCTCCTATACTGAGCTCTGTCTGTTTTTCTTGTGAGTAGACTGGTGTTAGAGGTTTGGGGGAATGAATATCAAAGAGGTAAGATGCCATGGTCATCACATCATATACCAGGGGTACATAATGGCAAAATAGCCAATCATTGTTTGTATCAATCTTGATCACTTAGTTGAGATGGTATGATGCAGTTGTGTGTGTGTGTGTGTGTGTGTGTGTGTGTGTGTGTGTGTGTGTGCCAGTACTAGGACTTGAATACAGGGCCTTGGATTCTCATTCACTTTTTTTTTGCTCATGGTTGAGACTGTACGACTTGATCCACACATACCTCCAGTTCTGGTATGATGAATTTTTTAAAGTTAAAACCAGTCACAATAATTTTAGAGATAGTACAAGGCAAACAAAGGCATGTCAAACAAGCTGAAATTTTATGTTTTCAAACTTTGAATACAATACTTTTAGTCAGCAAGCAATTTTTATAACACCAAGTATTCCTTAAATTTTAGGAACAGTGCAATATTGCAAGTAAAAGTTAATGTGTTTTACTGGCAAATTGTTCCTTACCAGTCATTACTAGTCAAGTCTACTAAATATATTAAACTAAAAACAACATTCTGAATTTCTCACAAATTGTTGATATTTTTAACAAGCAGCATCTGAAGCAAATCGTATTAATCATTCTATGAAGAGAACTTGTTTACCTAAAGGGAATAAACTTATATTTTGGCCCTCTAAGGGCTAAAAATCTTGACAACTGTTGTTTCCCTTTTTTTTTTTTTTGGCCAGTCCTGGGGCTTGGACTCAGGGCCTGAGCACTGTCCCTAGCTTCTTTTTTTGCTCAAGGCTAGCATTCTGCCACTTGAGCCACAAAGCCACTTCTAGCCATTTTCTGTATATGTGGTGCTGGGGAATTGAACCCAGGACTTCATGTATACAAGGCAAGCACTCTTGCCACTAGGCCATATCCCCAGCCCCACAACTGTTATTTTCAATTCATGTGTTTTTAAATACCAAACATCACTAAGAATACAGTAATCTCCTTCTTCGGTGTTCAATCACAAGAAAACATGCTGATACTTTCAGTAGTTTGTTTTTCAGGTCAAGGATGTAAAAATAGAAGAAACCCCCTGGAATGTGCAATGAGCTTTGATAAAAAGGACGCATTTAGAAGTACTGAAGGTTCCACATGAAAGACTAGATGATGACAGGCATAATTTATGCAAGATGAAGCAACATTTATCTTTTTAAAGTGTTTTTCACATCAATGGTTACAATAAATGTTGTCCAGTTTTCAGGGAAAACAAGCACACAATACCCTATTTTCAAAAGAGTGGTAAATTGAGGTTTTAGTGTCAAGTGTATGTTGACTAACCAGGAAGGAAACCTAAGATAGGTTCTGCAGTCTAGTATGTGGAAACTTTTGGCATATTGTTATCGTCCCTTAACAACACACATGTTAAATTCCTTTATTACTAATAAGCACACCCATTTAGCTGAGAACTGATGTACTGTTCAATTAGGCTACACTTCATTTTCTGAAACCTGAGAGCTCCCCCCAAGATTTATTCATGATTCATGTGACATATCTTGGCATTTCTGTCCTTCAGTATTTTCTCAGCTTAATAATGCCCACTTTCTTACTGCAATCCCTAATTTAAACCACATGGATCAGCAGAATCTTGATTTGGAAATCTGGGATAGATGAATAAGAATGACACAATTAAATTCCCTAAATCTTAATTTCCTCACTCTGCTATTTAATATAAAAATATACACTTAAACACTTTTAAGATATACGATAAAACTGTGCAGTAGAAAAAGGCCTTCTCCAAGCGAGCCTGCGGGAGAGCAGAGCACTGCAAAGTGAGCCTGTGGCTACAAATGCACCGTGTTCTGCATGCTAACAGGAAAAAAGTCTTAAGAAAACAAGACAAAATAGGCTTCCAAGAACATGTAAAAAAAAAATAAGGCACTCAATACTTTTGACATTAATTCCTGTGTATGAAACGCTGGGAAAAGATATAAGGCAAAACCAGTTATAAAAATCATATGCTATCTTTTAGTGATGTGTAAACAAAAAAAGCACAAAAAAAATCAACTAATCAAAAATCCACCATTGGGGCTGGGAATGTGGCTTAGTGGTAGAGTGCTTGCCTAGCATGCATGAAGCCCTTGGTTCGATTCCTCAGCACCACATAAACAGAAAAAGCCAGAAGTGGTGCTGTGGCTCAAGAGGTAGAGTACTAGCCTTGGGCATAAAGAAGCAAAAGACAGTGCCCAGGCCCTGAGTCCCAAGCCCCAGGATCGGTTCCCCCCACCAAAAAAAAATCCTTCATTGTGCTAGGAGCCAGTGGCTTATACCTGTAATCCTAGCTATTCAGTAGGATGAGATCTTAGGACTATGTTTTGAATCCAACCTTGTGCAAGAAAGCCTCTGAGACTCTTCTCTCTAATTAACCACCAAAAAGCTGGAAGTGGAGCTGTGGCTCAAGTGGTATAGCACTAGCCTTGACAAAGCTCAGGGACAGTATCCAAATCCAGGAGCTCAAGCCCCAGGACTACACACACACACAGACACACACCTTTTGTGAATATATGAAAACTCATGATTCTCTTTCTGCCGATGCCACTGTTTGCTACAGTGGCTTCTTGCTTGTCTGCCTATATTTCCTATTAGATACTGGTGCATAAAGTCTTGTGATAACATCAGTCCTTTTTTAAGATACTATAGTGCTAAAACGTAAAGTGTTACCACAGACTATAACTTCATTCACCATAAATGGAAATTAAGAAAGTTCTAGCTAGGCACAGGGGCTCATGCTACTCAGGAGGCTGATGTCTGAGGATCACAGATCGAAGCCAGCCTGGGCAGAAAAGCCCTTGAGATTCCTATTTCCAACTAACCACCAAAAACCAGAAGTGGAGCTGTGGCTTAAAGTGTTAGACTGCTAGCCTTGAGCAAAACAGCTCAGGGACAGTGGCTAGGCCCCAAGTTCAAGCTCTATGATGACAAAAATAATAAAAGAAAAAGAACAAAAGAAAGTTCATACTGCTGAAGTTAATTTTGAGTTTTCTAAATTGTATTTGTTCAGTCAACCACCAATCTGAAAAAGCTAGTAACTTGTGGTGGCTTCCTAGTCACAACGCAAATTTAGTGATACCACAATTTAATTTGAAGGCCAATTAATTTTTTTTAATGGCAATGTATTAGTAAAGCTTAGCATCCACCAGACACTTCTGGCTTCTACCGTAGTCTGTAAAGGTCACTTTATGGAAAATCCAAACAAAGATTGCCCTCCAAGTACTCTGTCCATTGGAATTAGTTTACAAATGGAAGTCTGATTTAACAAGAAGACTTTGCAGCTTTGAGCTATAATCTTACAACTTAAGGGTACCAATTTTAACACAAATATACATGATGATGTCAGAAACTGTGTGTGTATGTGTATGTGTACCCATGCTGGTAATGAGGTTTTGAACTCAGGGCATGGGTTTTGTCCCTTTGCTTTTTCAAAAGCTCAAGGCTCCCCTTTTACCACTTAGGCCACAGTTTCACTTCCAGCTTTTCGGTGGTTAACTGGAAATAAGAATCTCATAGACTGTCTGTCTGTGCTGGCTTCAAATAGCAATATAATACTTGGATTTCAGCCTCCTGAGCAGCTAAGATCACAGGTGTGAGCCATCAGCACCCAGCTACAGTCCACACTTTTTTTTTTCCTGGTCCTGGGGCTTGAACTCTAGGCTTGGGTGCTGTCCTTGAGCTTCTTTTGTCCAAGGCTATCACTCTACCACCTGGACCACAGTGTGACTTCCGGCTTTTCCTGAGTAGTTTATTAGAAATAAAGAGTTTCACGGACGTTCCTGCCTGCGCTAACTTTAAGGCTTGATCCTCAGATCAGCCTCCTGAGTAGCTAGTATTATGGATGTGAGCCACCAGCACTGGCTTCAGTTATACACTTTTAACCACTAATTTTGAGAATTCTGGTGAAACAATACATGAAGAAAGTAATAGAAGTAACAGATACTGAGTCCACAAATAAAAACTGTTTCATGTTTTTTCATGTACAAAGGACACAAATAGTAAGCATTTTGTACTCCTATTCCCAGAAATTCCATGGTAATCCAGAAATAGGAGAAAATGTGAAGGTTAAAATCTGTATCAAGCTGGTTGACTATGGCAATCATAGGAGCAGCATTCAAGCAAAGGTACTATCCCTGCATGCTGAAGAAAACTGACTAACATCTGCCAAAGGTTTTGTGATTGAAGTTTTAGTAAACTTCAAATAGCATATCCTGCCATTATAGGAATATTACTGAATAGTTAGAACTATTACAAAACCAGTGCCGCAAGCTGATAAATATTTATGGTGCCACCTGGTGATTCCCTTCAAGCTTGGCCAGGACAGCTACTAGTTTGAATGCCATAGGCCCTGCTGCACAGGTGCCCGTGGGGGGCGGGGGGGGGGGGCTATGAAAAGCTGCCCTGAAGCATTACTGAGAAGAGCTGCCAGCCACAAGAAATGAAAGTGGAGACTACTGTGCTTTTCCAAAGATAGAAGCACGACTTCATGCCTGAGAACAGGAACCTCCTTTATCTCAGATACATTGAACACTTAAAATGCAAAATATAATTTTCCCTACAGGAGTAAAAGGTGCATCAAAATCCATTTTCTTATTAAGTCCTTGATGGGACTTTCGTTTCCAAGGTGAAGGAGGACCAGAATCTGGGTACTGAATGATGGCTTCAACAGCATCATGCAAAATGGCTTTTGGGCTTGCCATATAATGTAAGTTTCTTTGTTGTGAGAAGCTGGGCCAAGCCATTGAGAAACACCAGAAAGATGGTCATGGACATAACAATCACATAGTGGCTGATGCTGTAAAAAGAGAAAATGAACCATGTTATTTGCAAAGGGAACACTTATGTGGAAAAGCATTGAGTTCTGTAATTTTTATTCCCGTGGTAATTGAACTCAGGGCGCATACTTATTAGGCAAGTGCTCTACCACTGGAGCTATTTTTCAAATCCTTCTGTTTTTATTCTATTTTGGCTTTGTTTCAGAGATAAGGTCTCATTAACTTTTTTCTGAGCTGGCCACAAGCTTGTACCCTCTGTTTTCTAGCTTCTGAATAACTGGGATTACAGGCTTGCAACACCATACCTATATAGATGTCTTAAATGGATACGCAAAATACATAGGGTATAAAAGGTACCAATCAGTTCAAAATAGGTACTGAAATGTTTTGAAAACCCACAACTTTGTTATATAGAGATATATGAGTAATATAAGTACTTCCTTGGAGATGTACTAATTCAAATTAATACAGATTGCAGGCATTTTCATATTGTAGTTGCTGCAGAATCTCAATATATTAACAATATTTCAGTACAATGCTAGTTTGCATTATTACATTTTAAAAATAATATATAATGAATATGCCTCTAGCTCGGTGTTTTACTGACAGATTTTTCCTGCCAGACGGGCTTCGCACGGTGATCTTCTGGCTCTCAAGCTCTTGAGTTGCTAGGTTTACAGGTGTGTGCCACTAGTGCCTCACTAAATCTTTTTCTTGTTTGTTTGTCTGTTTGTTTGTTTTTTTGAGACAGAGTATTGCTGTGTAGTCCAGGCTGGCCTTGAACTTCTCTTTCTCCTGCTGTAGCTGCCTGAATGCTCAGACTGCAGATACGTTCCACCTTGCTCACCTTAAAGCCTACCACTTCTATTTTGAATCCCATCCCAACTTTCCTACTGAAAAGACTTCATTTTTTGCAATAATAACCTCCTTTCTAATATTAACATTTCTTCTATGGCGAGCATATCCATCATTTTACAAGCATATAGCTGTTCTCATCTTCAAACAAACAAAAAGTCACCGAAGACACCATAATCTTCTCCAGAATTGTCCTTATATCAAGCATCTTAAATCTGACATTAAAAAAAAACACAACTAGATCTTAATACCCACACTTTTCTTTACCAAACTCATTTTCCTAGTAAAGACTTTCCTATTCACTTAGTTACTTGAGATAAATATATTAGGACCCCTGTAAGTCCTCACTAGGTTTTCTCTCACCAGTGCATTCTGTCCACCAGTGGATTTTATGTACCTCTTTTAAAATATTTTCTTGGTCCAAACTCTTGACCCATGTATTTTGAATCATGACGCTAATATAAGCTGCCACCACATAGCATAGACTACTGCAATCGCCTCTTCCTCCTACTGAATATTCTCCATACTGGGGCCACAGTATTGTTTCAAAAATATTGGAACAAATCAAATTACTTCCATGTTCATCATTCTAATATTTCATCTTACAATTAAAAAAAATTCCTAACCCCTTACAATGACTTTCAAGGCAATAAATGATAGCAACTATCTAATCTCCAAATTCACTTCCATGGTTCCCCTCAACTATTCATGTTACACCACTTTTTGGGTCTAAAAAGTTTTTACTGACACAAAGAGAATTATTATACAAAGCAAACTTTCAAAAACAAAACCCTATATATAGGTATTCATAGATTCAAGCCAAAAGGATATGCAACTTCATTCTGAACCATGATTATCACTGAATTATTGAATGAGAGATGATTTACTTTTTCTGCATGCTTTTAGTATTTTCTAAATTAATCATGTGATACATTTCTGTTAATATGTTTAAAAATTATGCCAATTATGAATCACAAAACTAAGGCTAGTAATTATTATAGAAATCTTCAACTGTGTTGTTTCTGAGTTTTTATAGTGTATTTCAAAATCTCTAGAGATCCCTAAGATCAAAATCTTCAGCCCTATGAACTGGATATAATGGACACAACTTCTCCATGCACAAAAAATGTTTACCCCATAGTTCATGGACTGAACTTTGTAGCCGAGGTGAGATGAGTAAGGGAGGGAGTACAAACTGTCCACTAGATAGCTTTCTGGGCCAAAGCCAAGAATGCTCAATCTGACTTGGTGCCATGGGAAACCTAGGCAAGGAGACTGGAAGCCCCTCTATGAAGAAAAGCTGTAATACAAAATATTACATTACAGGAAGGACAAAGCGTAGTATTCCACACACTGGAACACTACTTAGCAAAGAAAAAAAGCACAGCTATAGCTATAATATAGATGAATGCCCAAAAAGTATTGCAGAGGAAGTAACCAGTTACAAAACACTCTATATTGTATGATTCTGTTTCTATGAGATATCTAGAATTAGAAAGTCTGTTTAGACAGAAAATAGATTAGTGACTATCTGGGCTCAAGCAATTTTTGGTGATAAAAAATGTTCAAAAAAAACTCGGGGGGGGGAGGGAAAGGGGGGGAGGGAGGGGGGCATGAGGGACAAGGTAACAAACAGAACAAGAAATGTATCCAATGCCTAGCATATGAAACTGTAACCTCTCTGTACATCAGTTTTATAATAAAAATGTGAAAAAAAATAATAAATGGTAAAAAAATGTTAAAAAAAAAGCAGAATGTGACAATGGTTGCATAACTCCATAAATTTGCTAAAAAACTGAAATAATTTTAAAGAATCATTTAAGTAGAACTTTAAAATAGATACATTTTATGGGTGTAAATTATACTACAAAAATGTTGAGAGAGAGAAGAGAGAAATATAGATTACACACTATCAAATTTTGTTCTTTTAAGTGGAAATATTAAATCTAATGATCTCTTAAGAAAAAATGTTTTGTAAAACTGTAAGTGGCCCATCCCCAAGTTTAATGAAAGGCCTATCCATAAGCAAATTTATTATACAGATCACTTACCTCATTAAGATGGTCTGAAATGACTGACTCTTGGTTCATTCAAGCTAAGTATCATTGGGAAAAACAGCTATGGCGCTCATCATCCTTGTGCAACTGAGACGACAAGCATCTCTAGCTTATGACATATAGCATCACTCATCTCTTAGTGTCATGTAGACATTAACAAAGTTAAAAGATGAAATATCAATGTGAAATGAGTTCAGCTATTCCCGGTCTACCCATCACTACGCTGACATTTAAATCAGCAACTGGCAAGGTAGACATGGGTATTGGGGGAGAGGGACCATATACATGGATGAAGGAGCACATAGAACTCCCAGGTAGGCCTTTTTAACCTTCACAATGGCGGATAAAAACTTCACTTCCTTCTTCTCAGTCAGGGTGATGGGCTGCAAAAGCAGTATCTATTTGTTCGCTGGGCAGAAAAAGACTGAGAATCATTTTTCTGAACAAAGTTTAAGGGCGGGGATGCAGCTCAATAGTAGAGTACATGTCTATCTCCAACAAGGTCCTCGATTTAACCCTCAGCACTATAAAAAACAAAAAAACTTCTTGCCTGAACAAAGCTTGATAGTCATTATAAGGGTAAGGCATTTCATAGCACTTACTAAAATATTCAAAAATGATTGAATCCTAAATTTCCATTATAACTAAAGAAAAATGATAAATACTTTAATCATCATTTGTTTTTTAATAAGGTCTAACAACAGTGCACGTAGGAAACAAAGACCAAATGAACACTGCCATCAAATCAAACTGCAGCTCAATCAGACTGATGATCCTGACTCTATTCACCTCACTAAAAATACATCTAGAACATAAATTTAAATATATGTTTTATAGTTATGAAAATTATCTCCTAAGAATTGTTCCCTACTTTTAAAAATGCATTTTCATTCTGCCATATAAAAGGCAATACTCAGTAAAGTTTATGATGTGTAATAAATGAAGATGAAGTATAAAGATCACAGGAAGAAAATCCTAAATTAACTCTGTCAACTGAGCAGGTTTACAGCCTGGGCAGAGTATTTTCTCACAGGGCTATTAAAAGAACACCTGATGCCCACAGGGTCTCGAGAAGAATTTTCAGCTCAATATACTGACTCTGCTATATTCTTTTCAGAATCCCAATTAAATTTTAGTAAAATCTGCTCTGAAAATGCACTGTAAACAGAGAGTTACTATACCTCTAAATAGGCCTGTTGTCCCAAGTTCTAGGAATTCAACATTTATTGTTGAAGAAACTCATCCTTATTCAGAAATCTGAAAATAACAGCTGAAGAACCTCTGCAAAGCATTCTGCAAAGCTACTGCAGTCACCCTATAGTACAGGAACAAGCCAGACTACATTCACGGGCTCGACCTCTTCTCTAACATTTCCAGCTAGGTTCTCACTATTTCAGTATCATAAAGCAATACAATAGTGAGGACAAAAGGACACATTTTATTCCTGTGAATAACAGGCCTGGAATGGCTGGTGGTATTAATATTAACCATATTACCAACAACAAGGAGTTCAGAAATAAAATGTGTCACAAAAGAAAACTACCACAGGAGTGCAATTTAAATAGTCCTGGTTCTCACTAAGGGAACTCTGCAAGGAAGTTCAATAATACCAGTACCAAGACAGAAAACATCTCTGTTTTTCTGATAAACTTTCACATAAGAATTAGAAACCCGGGGCTGGGAATATGGCCTAGTGGCAAGAGTGCTTGCCTCCTACACATGAAGCTCTCGGTTCGATTCCCCAGCACCACATATATGGAAAACGGCCAGAAGGGGCGCTATGGCTCAGGTGGCAGAGTGCTAGCCTTGAGCGGGAAGAAGCCAGGGAAGGTGCTCAGGCCCTGAGTCCAAGGCCCGGGACTGGCCAAAAAAAAAAAAAGAATTAGAAACCCCCAACTTAAAAGCAATGTCTCACAAGAAAAATGCAGAATAAAACATGGTAATTAAATACTAAAATCAAGAGACACAGGGTAAAAAAGACAAACGACTACAAAAGCAATACTTGCAAAACTGTTTGGTGTAAATGAACTGAACAACTCTTGGGAGGGGGGAAGGGAAATGGGGAGGGGGAGGGAGGAATGAGGGAGGAGGTAACAAACAGTAAAAGCAATGTATCCAATGCCTAACGTATTAAACTGTAACCTCTCTGTACATCAGTTTGAAAATAAAAAACAAACAAAAAAAACACCATGGTAATTAGGTTTTGGTGTGTGAACCCTATTGTATGGTTCTTTAGTTCTGAATCTTGAAATGTATCTTCCTCCTATTAACCTAGGCTTCTTCTTTGTAATAAAGCAGATGTCTACGCAGGTATGACCCGCTCCTGCCCATCAGCCCATTTCCATGGAGGCAGTGTAAACACCACTGCTGGAGAGGATACGAGAACACCGTAGAATTCTAACTCACCACCAAAAGCAGTAACGAGAAAATCTTACTGTCATGTCAACCATGTCCAAATTCCATTTGGAAAACCTGATTTCAGGAAGTTAGATTTCCTTTCTGCTGTTGCTGAAGTTTATGTGGATTAGTCCAATGTCCTATCTGATTAACAGGACTGTGACCTGTAGTCCCTTACTAAATCTGTCAAGAAGTATTTTAGCCAGGTGCTGGTGGCTCCTACCTATAATCCCAGATATTCAGGAGGCGGACATCTAAGGATCACAGTTGGAAGCCAGCCTGAGCAGGAAAGTCCATGATATTCTTATATCCAACTAACCACCAAAAGGCTGGAAGTGGAGTGATAGCTCAAGTGTTAGAGCACTAGGCTTGAGCAAAAGAGGCCTAGGGACAATCCCAAGCTCTAGGACCAGCCCAAAAGAACAGTTTATTTTGGAACAAGTATATCCTTTAGTCTAGGGGAGTTAGATCCCTGATAAACCAATGTCTCAAGCAAACCGACATAATTCTTGGCAACTAAAGATGTGAATAAATATTGACTAAATAAAATAAGCCAGACTTCATTTAGGAAGAAAAACAGAGGGAAAGAATTAACTTTGCTTTCTTCGTCTCAAAGGGAATAAATTTAATAGTTATGATAACAGATATTCAAGTCACCATCAGGAAGAAACTGATTTTGTTCAAATTAACTTTAACAATGCTATAGGTATCCAGTGTTAAACTGCTCTCACATTAAATATTCTAAAAGGCAGATAATGATCACATGAAACCATCACATAAAGTTCACACTACATCTTGAATAGCCTTATTGTTTCAAAGAGATGGTGAGCTTAAGAGAACATGCAAAAGGCAATGGATTGATCTACTTTGAAATCCCAGTTTCAAGCATCTTTCCTGTTGCCTGTTAGCTATCTCCAGACCAAGTATTTATCCTCCTCCCCAGAGCATCCCAAGAAAACATTGGCGAATGTGTTGTCAAGAATGAGATGCAGTGTTGCCCCCAGAGGCTTAACATGATTGCTACTTGCTACGCATATGCCAAAATTATATTCACACTTTCTAGACTAAGATACCAATTTTTACTCTTTTTCCACTGCACTGTCAAGAACATCTGTGTGTATACTATACCTTGTTCCAATATCAAGCCAGCTGCCATAATCCTTGACCAAGAAGAAGAAATGCTATAAAATACAAAAGTATTTTATTATATTTTTATAATAAAATATGGCCTCAAAAACAAATCTTATTCAGATTTAATCTAAAAGCAAAGGTGTTTTGTTTTTCCTTTTGGATTATATGTTTCATATTTCTAACCCTTCAGAACTTTTGACCCTCTGGAACTTTGGCTTCAATTAAAATGAGCAATAGCAGAATTACCACTCCACCAAATAAACATAAAGTGACATCTGTGAATAACTAGAAATAAAGAACCAGCCAACTTTAATAGGAAACATTAAATAATACCAAAGTGTAGATAATCATATCACCCACTTATAACAAATATGCACTAATACTGCCTTCTATGGATTAATAGGCAATATAATAGGCCCAGCTATAAACTCCTGCTCATGAGGCATATAATCCAATGAGTGATTCAGTCACATTACTAGGTGTGCAAGTACATATAGCTCTACATGTCTGAAAGAGAGGTCAGAGAAAATACAAGCAATTATGGAAGCACAGAGGAAGGTAAAATCTAAGTGAAAAGATAAAGGGGAGACAATATAGAAGTATATTTCTGACAGAGGGAACAGCTTGTATAAACATCAAGAGTTCAGACAAAGTTTGAAAGGTTCAAAGTGAAGCTGGTGAAGAGAAAACATGAGAGAGGCAAGAGATAATGCCAGTCAAGTAAGCGGAAACTAGATCATTAATGGCTTTGCAAGTTTAATTAAGCAATCTGACTCTTCATACAAAATGAACCAGAGAATTTTAATACTCTTCTACTTACATGTATTTGCCTATTGTAAATCTGTGAACAAAACTGAAGGATTTTGTTCTGATTGTGTGTCAATTTCAAAATGATATTGAATACTTACTTCATTACAATGCAAAAATGCTTCATCTAAATCAAGTGACGAGCAATTTGATTTGGGAAGTTAATCAGTATTTCTAGTCACTTCTGGTGTGAAATGATATACAGCAAAACTTTTTTTTTATTTTTGTTTTTTGTGGTTTTGCTTTTTGGTGTCAGTACTGGGGCTTGAAATCAGGGCCTTGTGCTTTTGCTTGGCCCTGTGCCACTTGAGCCACACCTCCACTTTGGGCTTTTTACTGGTTAATTGGAGATAAGAATCTCTCTGATATATCTGCCAGGCTTTGAAGGTTAATCATCTGATCTCAGTCTCTTGAGTAGCTAGGACCTCAGGTGTGAGCCATCAGTGCCTGGCTACAAAGCATTAATTTTATCCCAAAAGATGTATGGCCTTTGTCCTCATCCATGGAGAAGTAATTTCTAGGCATTCTGAATGTCATGCCTGGTAGAAGGGTTTTTGCCTGGGACATTGGTCAGTGGCAGTTTAATAATGTGATTTGTGTTGTGAGGCTTTGGTTCCAAACAGTAACAGTTCTACTCCTCAAAGGAGAAAAAAAAATCAGCCTTGTGGGCAGTATGTGATCAAACTCTGCTAAGGCAAGCCTGGCTAACAATACTCTGGGACTACTGTCATGGTTGGTTCACTATCCCATTCCAGAGGTAGAACACAGAGGCTCGGCATCTAGTGCCTCCACAAATCCACATCTAGTGCTGCTCTGTACATCTCTATCCTTAGCTGATGTGACTCTGCAACATCTGTTATAAACCATAACTGTGAATATCACAGCATTCAGCAAGTTCTGTGAGCCCAGGGAATTATTGAACCTCAGTGTGATTTGGGGAACCTTCTGAGAATGAGTTCATTACCCTCTTTTTGTTAATGAACAGAAGCCTAGCTACAAAATCCTCACCAAGAATTCATTTGTTATAGCAGCTAGCTATCATGTGATAACATTCTTTCCCCTGGTATTGGTGTTTGAACTCAGGGCCTTGTGCTTATGCTTGCTTGGTTTACTCAAGAATTCAGCTAGTACCACACCTCCAGCCCTGATAAGAGCTAGAATATTTTTCTTTCTTCCTTCCTTCACTTTCTTTCTTTCTTTCTGACTTTTAACTTAGAAAATGGCTAAGATCACTTTCAAATTGAAAGTTACTTTTTCTGTTAATTTCCTGTGCAAGGCTCATTTCAGGCACAATGCAACATGGAAGACTAGGTATAAACTGACAGGTTTGAGTAAATCAAGTAATGAGACTTCTGACACATTAGCAGGTGCTCCTAGTGCATAGGTAATATAAGAAAGAAATTTGTACAAATTATGCCAGCACTTAGAATTCAATATCTAAAGCTTTCATGCACAGAAATGCACTCCCATTTCTTCTGATTAAATTAACTCAGCACTTAGTTTTTCTGTCTTACTTATATTGAATATCCAGTAATAGCTTACCAAAGCCATTATGTCTGATATGACGAGAACAATGAGAAAAAGGCTGAAAGAGAAAAGAAAAATTATATTAAACAGGCACACTTTTCAAGTATGTTAAAAATCCAAATGGGAATAATTAGATAACTATAACGATAAAATCAATGCCCAAAGAAAGGAAGAATGGTGAGGTAGGGCTGCTGATGGCACTCACCAACTCTGCGCTTTCAATCTCTAGACTTCTTACATGAGGCAAATCTACCAGTAGTTAGATTTTTCTTACAGCCAAAAGCATCCCTAACGGTTCATCCATAGGGTCGACAGCCTTCATATTCCCTCCAGATGGCCTTTATCCAAATATACAAAGCTCTGACAATGAATTAGGACACAATTGTGTGTGTGTGCGCGCGCGCTACTACTGGCTATTGAAATGAAGGCTTTGCACTCTTGCTTCATTTTTCACTCAAGGCTGGTGCTCTAATACTTAAGCCACAACTCCACTTCTGGCTTTTTGGTAGTGAATTGGAGCTAAGAGTCTAATAAACTTTTCTGAACAGATTTGCTTTGACCTCAGCCTCCTGAGTAGTTAGTTACAAGCATGAGCCGTTAACATCTGGCTCCAAATTATTGACATTTAAAAAGTAAATTTTAAGTCATGAAAAAGAAAATAGTGCAACCACAGCTTTTTTACTAAGTAGGAGGAAACACTTTCAATCACTGGAGTGTTATATTAAACTCACCAGTAGTATAGATCTAATAACAAGTTACCAATAAAATAATGCAATCATCGTTTTTTTCCTAAGTGGGAAGAAATGTAGAGTCAATTATGGATTTGTTACATTAACTCATCAGTAATAGAGACTAATAACAAGTTACTAGCATAAAACTCACTCCCATTCTAATTTCTAGCCTTTTAAGAGTTGCAAGCAGGCATTTAACAAAATAAGTAATAAGACAGTGACAATGTGTTCAAGAAGGAAAGATGATATGAATGATAGTTAACAATTTCACACAGTTAAGTTTGCAGTGAGGGAGAGATGGGCTTTGGTCTGTGTGATGCAGTAGATAAAGAAAACAGAATAAGAAGCTTCATGTCAATATGAACAAAGAGAGCCACTGGGTTCATTGTGAGCTATATTAAATCTGAGGAGTCCATGTAATATCCAAAGGGAAATGTCAATGTCTTGCAAGAGTTAAAAGGTTAAAAAAAATTTATAAAGCCTAGGATCTCTTCCTTTGTGTTTACATGTTTAGCTTTTCACTGCATTAATCTCAAGATGTAATTACTAGGTACACAAACATAAATATATGTACACATATACATATTTACATTAAAGCTAGCCTTCTAGTTTTCATTCCAAATGTTCCAGTTCTATTTAACCCTTTAAAAGTCTATCCACTGGAAGAGATGCAGAGAAATTCAATTGCTTTTTTATTTTGTTGTTGTTTTTCCCTGTGTCTTCTGTAAGATCTGGTAAGGCACGAATGTTTTCAATATTAAATCATGAAAAATCCTCTGAAAAAGCAAAGTAACATTATTTCAAATTACAAACAAGATTTTTTTTACCCCATAAATTTTTTAAAAAATTTATGGCATAGCACTAATAGTATACTAAATCCAGTCCTATCATAAACTCATCAAGAATAGTATGAAAATTTATTTTCACTTGTTTTCAATATGTCAGCTTGATTTAAGGATAACAAAACTACTAAGAAGCTTCATTTTTGTAAGATTTATACTTTTACATTATGGGTTTTTTTGGAAGCATTTTTATTTATCTTCAAATAGTTGCACAAAAAGGTTTCAATTCAATATGCAAATTTGTGTGCATAATGCATCTCAATTGATGTCATCCTTCTCCATCTATCCCATCTATTTAATGTTACAGTTACTGCTCTCATTTACTAAATGAGAAAAAGTCAGGCAGTTATGCTGGCATACACTCACTGGTCATCCTAGCACCCAGGAGGCTGAGGCAGGATGGTTGAGTTGGAGGTCAGCCTAGGTTACATAGCAAGTTCATGGCTAGTCTAAGCTAGAGAGTAAGACCCTGAGTCACAAAAAGGCAAATCAGTGCTTTCTAAGCATTAATCTTACCTTTTTGATGATAACTGTGTAGTTAACTGAACGGCTTCAAATGCACACATCACAAGAAGGAAAGGAATTAAAATCTGTTTAAAATAGTATGTTATCGGTAACTAAAGCATTTGAAATACTTTTTGAAACAAATACCATTTCTGCTTATAGAAAATTTTCAGTTTCTCAAGTAATATCTATACATACTAGTGAAGATCGAACACTGAAATTAAAAGATGATACTACGACACAAGATGATGACTACTGATAAAATTAATTTAAAAATTTATACTAGCATGGATAACAAGAGTACTCATGGATATATTTGTTGAAGGAACAGATTAATTCTAGGCATAATGTAAAATGATATAATATTATAACATATTGGCAGCTTGGTGGTTGGAGACCATGGATTTAGGGAGGTTTCGAATCTTTAGCAACCTGGGTTTTCACTGCAGCTTTAATTACCTGATAAGCTTTTCTGGGACTGACATTCAATCCTTACTCTTAGAATCAAACAGCCTTAAGAGTCAGTCAGATGCTGACTCGTGCCTATAATAGCTACTCAGGAGGCTGAAATCTGAGGATCACAGTTTAAAGCCAGCCCAGGGAGAAAATTCCAGGAGATTTCATCAAGTTAATCAGCAAAATGCTACACTGAAGCTGTGGTTCAACTGCTAGAGGGCCAGCCTAAGCAAAAAGGCTGAGCGAGAGTAAAAGATCCTCAATTTATAATTCAGGTCCTGAATTTAATTCCTAGTACAGCACACGGAAACAAAACAAAGAGTAAGGTGAAAAAGAAGAGCATCGGGAAGTAAGGGCTACTTGAGTGGTATCAGTGTCACACCTGAAATTGCATTTTTTTTTTTCTCATTGCTATTTAACGTTGTCACAATGCTTGGTAATTTTAATGTCACATGTTATATAATCTTAAGGTCCGATTAATTCATAATCCTAAGCAATCAATGCTTTATACAAATAACAAAGTAGAAAGCTAACCTTCCACATCATCAGGGCTCCCATCATGAAAGGATTAAACACAGTCAGGAAACAATACACTGAGGCAAGATCAAAGCTAGATAACACAAAGAAAATGATTTTAGAATTCACACTGCAACTTTAAAATAATGGATTACTAAACAAATCCCCTAAAATCTGTTCTTATTAAAGAATAAGCATACACTGGACCAAAATATTTTGAAGTCACCATTACCAAAGTAAACATGTATGCGCTGATATACACCAATCTCCAAAATATACTACTGAGTATATAAAAAAAAGAGATTACAGAGAATCTCAATTTATACCATTTCTTTCTTTCTCTCCTTCCTTCCTTCCTTCTCCTCCCTTCCTTCCTCCCTTCCCTCCCTCCCTCCCTCCTCCCTCCCTCCTTCCCTCCCTCCCTCCCTCCCTCCCTCCCTCTCTCCTTCTCTCCCTCCCTCCCTTCCTTCCTGCCAGTCCTGGGGCTTGGTCTCAGGGCCTGAGCACTGTCCCTGGCCTCTTCTTGCTCAAGGCTAGCACTCTGCCACTTGAGCCACAGCGCCACCTCTGGCCATTTTCTATATATGTGGTGCTGGGGAATCATACCCAGGGCTTCCAGGCAAGCACTCTTGCCATTAGGCCATATTCCCAGCCCCTATACCATATTTTTTTAAAGTCAGAATCTCTCTATGTAATCCAGGTTGCCCCTGATCTTGCAGTCTTCCTGCTTCACTTTCCTGAGTGCTGTGATTACAGGAGTATGCCACATGGATCAGCCCTACGATGTTTTTTGGTTATATAAACATATATGCTATTTTCATTTAAAATTACCTGTTAATAGAAGCTATATTTCCCGTTCCAAAAAATGCTGTCACTAAGAAGAAAACCTAAATAAAGTTAAGAAAATGCCAAAACTAGTAAGAACAATTTCTTTGTCATTTAGAAAAGACATGCCAGACAGCAATTTGCTTTGATACTTGCATATTGTCTGGGTTGTGCAATGATAGTGGAAATGGAGAAGGAAGAGGGATGGTGGGATTTAGATAAGCTGCAGTTATATGTGACTTCTTGGAAGTGTTTGTACTCCTCTAAATGGAGCAGGGGGAATTGAAAATAGCAGACCTTAAGACAAAAAGTCCCAGCAAAGGATACAAGGAAAAAGGCTCTACGGATGTCATCCAGATGCAGCTGCCGAAACTGAGCTATATCAGTGTTATAAGAGAACTGGATACTGTTGAGCTGCAAGTCAAGAAAAACCATATCAATGTACAAAAAAATCTACCTTATGTCAACACACAAAGACTAACAATGGCTAAGTTACCAAAAATGAACAAGAAATCTTCTACAGCTTAATTACACCTTAATAAAATCCACTTATAGGTAAAGTAATAATAACAATAGCATACTGAATACGGCTGCAGTGTTACTCTGTGTGTAATTAAAGTGAAAAAGGAGCACTTCCTTATGCTATGCAAACGTTCCTCAGGGTCTTCCATTGAGCTAAACCCCCAATACCTAAAGATTCCATTTTAAAATCTCTGTTCAATGATGTGATTTCTCATTGTCTTAATGTTAGATACAATATAATGTTAAACAGTATGGTAAAACCAAATGTTTCTCTCTTTTTTTCTGTTACATTTGCAAATACTTTTTTCTACAGAAAAGCAAAAGAGATAAGGGAGTGATGGCACATGCCTATAATCTCAGCTACTCAGGATGAAGGGATAGAAGGATTATGGTTTAAAAAGTCAGCCTGGGCAAAAAGTTAGCAAAACTCTATGTCAAAATACAAATTGGGCCAAATGTATAATCCTGAAATCTCAGTTTTTTGGGAGGTGGAGGTAGGAGGATTTATGGTGTAGGGCAAGCAAAGGCAAAAGAACGAGATGCTACCTAAATTAATTAATTAATTAAAAGAGGGCTGGGGGCAGGACTCAAACAGTAGAGTGCATGCCTAGCAAGCAGGAGGCCTAAATTCAAACCTCAATATGTAAAAAGTGGTACATAATCCTCAGTCTGCTGAAACATTTAATAATAAGGACTGTTCCTGACCATTTACCATCAGTCTGATAAAAGTTGCTTTTCATGTTTTTCATTATTTTAATATTCAAGGGTGAAAGTTAAGAACCGGAATTACTCAATATACTTGGACAAAGATTCTCCTGTATTGAAGTTATGTATTCTGAATTATCAATCCTCTGTATAAACTCAAGTGGAGACCATTAAATGAATCGAGACTCCCAAGTATTTTGCAATATCCATCCATCTGACTTTATAAAAGTGAAGCTATTCTATCACCAATTTTTTAGGAGTACAATCGTTCCTTAAAAAAAAAAAGAGAGAGACACCAATTTAATGCTTTCCTTCAGCATGATAAAGGTGATCATACATTCTGGTTGGCTTCTAGCCAATCCCAAGGATACTGGGTTGTATAAATAGCCTAGGATTACGTCTGAAGCTAAAATCATGAAAAGGACAGAAGCATCTTGGATTAGTGTGACGGGACACACAGCAATGGGAGTTACATTTCATCTTATGATCAAATTCATTTACTAACCTATGACAATGTAAAAACTCTTCTGAATTACACAAGGAGACAGTGTGAAAATAGAATAAAGTAAATGGCATTTTCTCCTCATTCATGTACGTTGATGTTATTATATCTGTAGTTCTCTCAAGTAACTGCTGTTACTCTCTCAAGTAATCACTAAAGAGAAGTCCAACATGTAGATGGCATATAAAACATCAAAGTTGTGCTTTTCTGTGATAAAACTCTTCCTTACTAAGATTACTTGTTTAGTTTAAATACTGATGACACATGAAATTTGTCATTAGTAATTAACTAATATGATTTTAATGCTAAAATCTGAAATATGAAAAATTTTGGAAGGAACAACAGTAACACCATAACTTCCTCATAGCACACAGAATGTTTGTATTTCCATATAAATGTCACATGGCTTGGACAAGCTACCTTCTGTTTACACGACACACCGGATTGTTGTAGGGTTTCTTGTTCCATGTGTATCCAGAAAAACATCAAACAGGACAACACCAATGGAAACAGAGCTTCATATCTAAGAGGTATGAAGTTGGGGGAGGGAGGGTAGAAATGAAAAGAAAATGTAAACAAAGAACAACACAAATTCAAACTGAAAAATCTTTCTTAAAATAATTTGATAGCACTTTTAAGTCTTCAAATAATCATAGAATTTAAATCTTCTAGGCTTTCCAGAAGGAAAGTAGGAAAGAAATAAACATTTAAATAGATTATTTAAAGTTCAGCTCAACTTCTACAAGAACTTCATGGTCTCAACCTCCTAGCTATTTTTCATATCATCAAATTCACAATCCACAAAACTTAATTGTTCCATTTTCTAACACTGACTGTCTGACACTGTAAAACATTGTCATCATTTCATAGCAGCTTATAAAACTTTTGCATGCCAGCATTACAGTGATACTTCTCTGTGTATGTCTATCTAGTTCTCAGGAAAATAAAAATGTAAAAAAGTCAAATAAAAATTAATTTAAAATAAAATTAATTAAAATTGTTAAAATGAAGAAGGTGTGCACTCTAGGTAAGGGAACCATGATTTTAAAAAAATATTTGCAGTTATATATGAAATTATTCTTTCATAACACATGAAATAAAAAAAAATCTTAATAGTTCTACAATTAGTGCTACAGATTTATCTCCTTTATTTTTTTTGTTTTGTTTTTTTTTGGCCAGTCCTGGGCCTTGGCCTCAGGGGCTGAGCACTGTCCCTGGCTTCTTTTTGCTCAAGGCTAGCAACTCTGCCACTTGAGCCACAGTGCCACTTCTGGCCATTTTCTGTGTATGTGATGCTGGGGAATCGAACCCAGGGCCTCATGTATATGAGGCAGGCACTCTTGCCACTAGGCCATATCCCCAGCCCAGATTTATCTCCTTTAAAAAACCATATGCTCTTGTCATTTCCCTTTGCAAAACATAAATGAATAAATTAGATCAAAACAATCTTCCTGTGGGACTTAAGAATACGTACGTTGTATAAAACTTACAAATCTGAAGGACCTAAAATATCAATAAAATGTCATCATCAACTGAAATCCTATTAAATTAGGACCTACTGGTTTGGTCGGTGTATAAACTGGTTAGGGTTTAAAAGGCATTCAGCTAAGTAAACAGATAACATAAACGTAACTCCAGAAGGATGTTTAACAACTGATGAGGACAAATTATTTTCATGTACTAAAATAGCTTCCATTTGCACACAAATAGTTGAGGGCTGATTAAAAAATGAATCTTTTTTATTCATTAAATCAAGGCCATCTAGTTAGAATTTAGGATTACTAATTACTGTATTTGTAGCTGCATACATTTTAAGTATCTACTCACTAAATTACACAGAGAAACCTTTAGGTTATCCAAAATAGTTATGCTGAACCATAACAGGTGAACAATGGCTTATAAATTGTTTTGACACCAAAAAAATGTACTAATGGAACTGATTATAGAGTGCTATTTCAAGATACCCTTTTAAAAACTAAATACTGACTAAAGATAGGCTCTGGTGTTGAATAATGTATCTTTTAAGGCATTCATTAACAGGGCACACTTGGCATTAATATTCTGATTTCAGGCCTCAATTTTCACTTTTAGGCTTTCTTGAAAATAAGCTAAATGTGCTTATGATAATCTGTCTTCTCATGATCACTAAATTGACAGTTTAAAACACTATAATACTAATTCCCAAGGTAAGTTACAGGATTAACTCACTCTATATTACAAAACAATATTTTTGGTGTTAGTGTATAATTTTTAGTTGACTACACTTTCCTTTGAATTTATTCCTTTAAAATTTAGGAGTCAAAAAAAGGGGGTGGGCTTTTTCATTATTAAGTAACTGCAGAAGTTAGCATGCATTTCTCTACCTTATATTTTTCTCTCTTATTTTCTTGACAGTACTGGGGCTTGAATTTGGGGCTTGGAAGCTGTCCCTCATCCTTTTTGCTTAAGGTTGATACTCTATCACTTGAGCCACAGTACCACTTTTGGGATAGCCTGGGCTAACTTCGAACCTTGACTCTCAAATCTCAGCCACCTGAGTAGCTAGGATTACAGCCATGCCACTGGTGCCTGGAAAATATTTCTTTAAGTCATTTTCTGAGTGTGATGTCTTACTAAAATTCACGTATCATCCCAAATGGTGGACTAGAAGTGATTTTATCTGCTCTCATATATAGACTAAAAACTTGTACGTATCTTAATCCATTTTTACTTTGATGGGTGCTGATCTTTACTTGGCAGTCTCATCAATAAAGAGGAACATAGAAAAAGTTTAGGTGTTTATCACTGTCAAGTAAGAACTGGGTGCTTACAAACTATTTTATTTAAAGTTCAAAGTTCTAAATCTCAAATCAAGCCATCTTTTTTTGCTCAAGACTAGCATAGCACTGTACTTCTTTTTTTTTTTAATTGTTTCCTTTAATACTGTATGTCATTGATGGGTGGCTGACTAAAGTTTTACTTTTTTTTTTTTTTTTCTGGCCAGTCCTGGGGCTTGACTCAGGGCCTGAGCACTGTCCCTGGCTTTCTTTTGCTCAAGGCTAGCACTCTGCCACTTGAGTCACAGTGCCACTTCTGGCCGTTTTCTGTATATGTGGTGCTGGGGAATCGAACCCAGGGCGAGCACTCTTGCCACTAGGCCATATCCCCAGCCCAGCACTCTACTTTTTAAGCAACAGTACCACTTCTGGCTTTTTCTGTTTATGTGGTGCTGAGGAATTGGACCCAGGGCTCCATGCATGCCAGGCAAGCACTCTACCACTAAGCCACATCCCCAACCCTCAAATCAAGACATCTTAAAATGTTCTGTTAAGCAACTAGTGAAAATGTCCATGATGCTCATATTTTATCTTCAAAGTTGTGGGTGGCTAGACAGAAAGAAGGGACGACCTTGAGCACAGGGAACTCTGGTGTGAGGAGGTTTAGAGCCCCCAAGGGATCATTTCATTTTTTTGGAGTTTAGAAGAACTTCTTGAGTTTAGGGCACTGAGAATGTTAGCATCTACTATGAGAAGACTGTGAGAATATCTTGAATCAGGACAAATACATTTCCCAAGGAATGAATTCAAGTCTTGGGCCCCAGATGTCCTAATGAGGCCATGTAAATTGTGAAGGTTATAGCACTATGGTGAATCACTACATGTAGTTTAATCTGGATCAAGATACTGAATTTGGGGGCTGGGGATATAGGCTAGTGGCAAGAGTGCCTGCCTCGGATACACGAGGCCCTAGGTTCGATTCCCCAGCACCACATATACAGAAAACGGCCAGAAGCGGGGCTGTGGCTCAAGTGGCAGAGTGCTAGCCTTGAGCGGGAAGAAGCCAGGGACAGTGCACAGGCCCTGAGTCCAAGGCCCAGGACTGGCCAAAAAAAAAAGATACTGAATTTGGGCCAAAGTTTGAACTACTAGTAGTGCTTATTTGTCTGTTCAACTCGTTATTTTTGTTATAAAGTCAACATTTTTTATTCTCATAGTATTTAAGGCTGAATTAAATAAATTTTAGAACTAAACAACTTTTTCTTCCCAAGTAAATAGGGAGAGTATATAACTGTCCACACCAAACTCTAAAGAATGCTTCAGAATCTACATCAAGATCAAACTGCTTTGTTTAGTTGTTGTTTTTGTGGTACTAGAGTTTGAACTCAAGGCTTTGCACTTGCTAGGAAGGCACTCTACCACCACGCCATGCCTCCAGCCCCCTTTTCTTTTGTTGTTGTTGTTTTGGTAAGAAAATTTTAATCTCAAAGTGCCTTAAGATAAAAGGAATATTTGGATTGTAATACATGTAAGAGTAAGAATAAAAATATTATATTAAGATAAGAATGAGCAAACTGAAGCAGTTTGTTTTTTCTTTTTGCAACACTGGACACAGAACTCGGGTCTTATACATGTTAGGCAAGCACTCTTAACTACTGAGCTATACCTCTATTCTTATAGTATAATTTAAAATCAATGAATAGGGCTGAATGAATAGGGTTACTCAAGTGGCACAGTGCCTACCAGGCTAGCAGGAGGCTCTGGGTTCAGTTGGGGGTAGAAAAGGGATATAAAACTCAAGAAAAATGGAAATCCTTCTATTGTTCCTGGAGACTTAAAATTCCTCCATAATCCATCAGAATGCTCTAACATTCTAGTTAAATGAAAATTTAGAAACTTCACTGAATAGAGAGACCAAACAGTCAAATAATCTGAAATTTGGAAAGAGAACAAAACCCAGAAGATTATTAAGCAAGTCATATAGGGTTCACGTTGAGTAGAAAATATTTATAATTTACCCTTCTACATGTATAACTTATCCTTCTGTATTCATAAGACATTTCTATTTCCAGAGCTTAAGCACTAATAGCAAAAAATGTTGATTATAGCATTTAAAATTTGCTACTATAAAATTAAATTTTAAAAAGTTTACCCTGTGCTTAGAAGTAAGTAGGTGGCCATCAGGGAAAGAAGAATGCTACACAGTCGCTGAGTAAGAGCTGTGGAGCTCAGCAGAGGCATAACCAAGGAGGAGGCTGTAGTAAAGCAAAGGACATTCATTATCAGTCACCTCAAGAGGCATACACCATGTTAGTTCAGAAACCCAAAATACTGTTGTTATTTATGGCATTTGGCATTTGTTTGACTTTTAACATGTATAGGTGAACTAATAATTTCTATAAGAAAGTAGAAATTTCACATTTATAATTTAACATTGTTTTATTATTTTAACAATATTTTGCTTTATATAACTCTGATTTTCTCAATTATTATTCAGACTAGATCACTGTACTCATGTTGCCCCAAATGAATAATTTATTACTTTCTAATGAAATAAGATATATTACTTAAGATTCAGCAACTTGTCTCTTAATTAGGCATTTATATCTTATTTAAAGACAATTTATTCCCCAGCAAATCTACTTTTTCCTTATTTTCTCCTTCTTCAAGGTCTCCCACTAGAAAGTGTGTGTGTATGCTTGTAGTGTGTCACAGAGAAAACTGGAAAGAGAATAGAATGACTTTTCCATGTATGAGAGTTATAGTAAGAGTCATCCTTAATGAGTGAAGTAATCTTTCTTGGCAGGGTAAGAAAAGTGACCATCTTAGTGGAGGCAAGGCAAATGAAAGGGACAAAGGACAACAAACTTAAGCTCATCCTATCTTTATTTTGGAAAGGCAATGTACAGAACTTCCTAATTGCCCAAGGGCTCCAGAGGACAAAGACTTGGCATGAAATCCTGCTGAATAACTCACTGTTTTAACTGTGGGAAAAGTCTGTTAACTCATTGAACCTGATGATTATCCATTACACATCTGGTATAACACAAAAAATTTACTGTGAGTTTTTAAACAATTTCACCTATAAAGTGCTCCCATAACACAGTGCCTGACACACAGTGCTTAGCTGCTGTAACTATTAGCTTATTACTAATCAATAGCTCATAAGTTAAATCTAAAAATAATTTCATTCAATGGTAAGTTCTTGCAAGTTGTATTTCTAACAACCATTGATGAGTAGCTTTTGGTGGTTTCAAAGGTGAGGTAACTGCAATATGGTAATAGCACCATCTGATACATATTCTAAAAGGAGGAAATAACATTCTAGTAGTTCTTTTGTGAGTGTGTGTGTGTGCGCGCGTGTGTGCGCATGCACACACTACTCCGGGGGCTTGAACATAGGACCTGGGTGCTATCCCTGAACTTTTGTGCTCAAGGGTAGTACTCTACCACTTGAGCTAAGCTCTACTTGCAGCTTTTGGTAGTTAACTGGAGGTAAGAGTCTCATGAACTTCCCTGCCTCGGCTAGCTTTGAATTACAATCCTCAGTATCAGCCTTCTTAGCATGAGTCACTGGCATCTGGCAAATAGTTGTCTGTGTATGTGTGTAAGGCATGGGGGCCTGAACTTGGGACTTGAGCTCTTAGCTTTTTTACTCTAGGCTGTTGCTTTTACCACCGGAACCACATCTGCACTTATGGCTTTGGCTACTTAATTACAGATATGAGTCTCAAGGATTTGTATGCCTGGGCTTATTTTAAGAGTCAGTTAAAATAAAATCTATTCTGTAAAACAATTTATTTTATCATCAGTAAGAGATTATAGGCTTCCAGATCTGACCTTAAGGAGAACATATTTACACAGTACTCTAGTTAATAAGGCATAACCTCAATTTAATTGCAAGGAAACATCAGACAAACTCAAATTATGGTAAGTCTATGTGGAGAAGTACTCTTTATTTAAAAAATGTCAAAGTCATAAAAGACAAAGGAAGGCCAGGTGTAATGGGGCAGACCTGTATTCCTAGCACTTGGGAGACTGAGGCTACATGGTAAGACCCTGTCTCAAAAAATAAAACATAAAGTAAGGGAAAATGCCATAAAGGTCATTACTAGTTAGTTTAAAAAAAATGTATTAAATACATATACCTAACAACACACCATTAAGGACAATACAAGGAGTAGAATGTTCTATTTTTCAGCCGCTTTATAAGATTAAATATGAGATTATAATGTCATACTGACAAAATCTGATTCTTATAACCTTTGCCTCTGTAGTTTATTTCTAGATGGGTAAGAAAGCCAAGAAATTGAGCAAGGCTGCACTTTGGTGAGCAGAAGCTGGATCCCTCTGGAAGCCTAATTTATTATCTACACGTATTGTTTATCTGCTGATGTGGGTTCTATGTGACTCTAAATTTGTTAAGTTACAAGGTTCTATTCCTGATTTTCAGATTTTCTGTGGATTTTAAAACATGTCATGAGACACTATCACATACAACACTTCATGAATACTCATCCTCTGCCCAAACAGAATATAAGTTCTAGATGAGTAGATATTTGGTTCACCCTTATTAATCACAGGAAAAAGAACAGTGCCAGAATATAGAATACAATTTTTTAATATGAGGGAGCATTTATTGATATTGCTCATGAAGAATATAACAGTAATTTTATTAACTAAGATAATTTAAAAGAAAAGTAGTCTGCAAAATGCCCTAATGAGCGTAATTAGAAAAATAAAACTGGCTGGGGATTTAGCTCAGCAGAAGAGCACCTGCCTGGAGAGCACAAGGCCCCGAGTTCGGTCCTCAGCTCTGGAAGAAAAAACAAACAAAAAGCCTAGAAAAATAAAACTGTACTATATTACATATGTATATTGACATCTATCTGTCTATCTCTACATCTATACACCTATCAATAACAATTACTGTTCAAGAATACTTTCTCTGAAAACACTGATGAAGTTAGAAAAAATACAAACAAAAAATTTAGAAGACACATGTTTGATTACTGTTACATTTTTAAGGTTCTGGTTGGGCTTTAAAACCAATCCCAGAGGGGCTGGGGATATAGCCTAGTGGTAAGAGCGCTTGCCTCGTATACATGAAGCCCTGGGTTCGATTCCCCAGCACCACATATACAGAAAATGGCCAGAAGTGGCGCTGTGGCTCAAGTGGCAGAGTGCTAGCCTTGAGCAAAAAGAAGCCAGGGACAGTGCTCAGGCCCTGAGTCCAAGGCCCAGGACTGGCAAAAATAAATAAATAAATAAAACCAATCCCAGAGCCAGGGGCACTCCTATCTCTTAACCTTCTTTTCAAAATGAAGTTCTATTCAAAGATCTTTATCTCTATTAATAGTGAACAGTAAAAATTATATATTCAAGAAGGGCTAACTTATCACACACAGGCATCACAAAACATCTTCTGTAAGTGAAAAGCACTGATTTAAATGCTGGTTCATGTCCTTCAGATGGAAAAGGGAAGGCCTATGTCCCTAGTTACAAGTTTTTCACATACTACAACATTCATAAGGGCAACATATAGAAAATTATGCTCTGAAACATTTAACTAGCTTTATAAAATGGGTAATGTGGACTAGTCAATGCTATTTTCAGCAAAGGGAACATAAAATCCAGTCATTTCTGAGAATTTGTGAATTGACGTGAAAATTAAGATTTTCTTCATTAAATGCTCTTCTCTTTCAGAACTCTGGATTTTACAGGATGTTAATAAGTATACAACCATGTTATCAAATCATAAATACAGGAGATAGGATTAATAGCTTATCACTGTTTCTCTGCAACAAAACTGTTTCTTTCAATAGCAAGAGTTCAAACATAACTGGATTATTTTATGCCAAGTGGCTTGATGTAAAGTTATCCCACTTAGTTCGAGGGATTGCTTACCTAATATTGCCCAACTCACAATCTGATTTGAAAGAGGTAGTCCTTCTTTCTTGGATAGACTACTATGGGTGCTGTATACAATATACATAGAAAGCACTGCACTCAGCATCTGAAAAAAAAAACCAAAACAGAATAGTAAGAGAGAAGGTAGTGAAAGACTATTTTAGCTTAGCACAGGAAAGTGCTGAGAACAACTAGGGTCTGAGTGAAATAGTACTAAAATTGGATGAGTTCCCTCTGTGTGTCTTAGGCTAAGAGTTATCACTCCTGTATTAAGTAAAGGCCTCCTTTATAAGCATAACGTAAAGCATTTTATACTTTCAAAGGCTTTTTGGCATACATCATTATACTATTTCCATTTATAAGTATCTGTTATAAATGTTTCAAGTTTCCTAAATTATGAAAACTAAAATGGGCAAAATGTGTATACTTTAGTATATATTGTTTAGTACCTTCTACCTCTGGCCTACTCCACAGTACCTTATTCATTCAACATATTTTTGTGGCCTGAATATTTTATCTTGCATTGGAAATACAAAGTGCATAAATATGCTCCAGAGAATATTTGTGAATTCGTGTCAATTTTGGCAAACTACAACTTGTAGGCTGGTGGTATGTTTTTTATGAATACTGTAAGCGCAGTTACTCATACTCATTCATGTGTTCTGCCTCATGCACTAAAATGACAGAGTAAGAAAATCTGTAACAGGCTCCAGATGACCAACCAACTAAAACAGTTTCTACCTGGAGATTTATTTTTTTTAATTGGAATTTGATTGTATAGGTGAGGTACAGAGGAGTTACAGTTACATAAGTCAGGTAATGAGTACATTTCTTTTTTGAACAGTGTCACCCCTCCCTCATTTTTCTTCCAGTTTTTCCCAGTGACAAGACAAAGAGTACAGAAATCAAAAACAGTGACAAAGGGGAATAAACCCAGGGGAGGGAGGAGACTGTAAACAGTACAATAAAAAACCCCTTGTTTCCATTTCTTGGTGTTCATTTCCATAAGCATCATTTTATACGGTCATATGCACATAGCTGAGTCCTTGTGAGCCTCTCCTAAGAATATTCCCCTTTTGTTCTCAGTGTGCAAATGTTTACTGCTGTTTAATTAATCATGTCCAAGTGTAATTATTTGTCTTTTACTGTCCATCGGATGTACTTGTATTTATAGGCATATTGAGCTGTGGCTCACATTGGTAGAACACTAACTACCCTTGAACTAAAGAGCTCAGGAACAGCACCCAGACCCTGAACTCAAGGCCCACAACTGACAAAAAAAAAAAAAAAAAGGAAGGTAATGAACCTGGGCTTTATAAAAATGCTTGTTGAGTCCTGAACTATGTGTTGACATTTTTTAAAAATGACACTTAAACAAAATAGTATGACTACACACAAACTAAACTCTGAGTTCAAATTAACAGTCTCATTACCAAATCTTAGAGACACATTCTCCCATATTTCAATGCATTTAGAAGTAAAAAATCCTGTCAATAAAACTATGATACAATCCTAAAATACTTTCAATTATGACATATTCTAATTATAGAGATATTAAAATGAGAAATATGTGTATCTTAGAATCAATAAAAATGTGACAGGCAGTACAGAAGTTAATGGAAATTACTAAAGCCAATGAAGAAAAGGACTTTATAATGGAGTTATGTAATACTCAAGGGTATTTCTAACACAGCATGCAAGACTTTTAGAATGATATTCTTTGTTCCTCCAGAGTGAAAGTCAGAAAATCCACTTCTGTCTAAGTCCTCATTATTGGAGGTGAATTCTGTCAAAGCCACTCTGTCTTTAATGTAAAGCCAGTCAATGTACCCTTTAAAATGAAGCATGTTTCAATGGCAAGGCAAGATCTTTGACAATGTATTCTTTTTTCAATAAGTTCTCTGTTTTTCTCCAAGAATAAATTTAAGAGATGATATCATCTTTTAAATATTTTTTATTATTTCAAACTGTTTTGGAAACATTGTCTATTATTACAGCTTTGTTCCAAGGGAAATTATTTGAGAAGACTAAAGGTTTTTTTTTTTCTTTGTCAGTGTTTTAGCTGTAGTTATTTATTCATTGAAGAAAAAAAATGTTTTCCAATCTTATCTACCAAAATACAAAGTACTTTGCAAAATATTACATTATATAATCTCTACATCTCACTACCCCATTAAATAGCATCTATACTAGCAGATTAAAAAACTAAAGTCAGGGCTGGGGATATAGCCTAGTGGCAAGAGTGCCTGCCTCGGATACACGAGGCCCTAGGTTCGATTCCCCAGCACCACATATACAGAAAACGGCCAGAAGCGGCGCTGTGGCTCAAGTGGCAGAGTGCTAGCCTTGAGTGGGAAGAAGCCAGGGACGGTGCTCGGGCCCTGAGTCCAAGGCCCAGGACTGGCCAAAAAAAAAAAAAAAAAAAAACTAAAGTCAAATTACTGAAAATTATTCAATATGCAAAATAATTGAAAACTAATTGTGAAACTTCACAATCAGAGAACTTTTCACTGCACCTAAGTCAGTAGCCAAGTTCAAGTTTACCTTCTAGGAGATCATTTGAAGTCTTAACTGGCTGTTCTTCATAAAAACACACCCAGCGCTTCCACTTCCAACAAGCTTGCCTTTTAAGTGAGGACAATACAGACTCCCAGTCCGGAGGAAGCGCTTTTCAACTCCCCTTGATGAGCAAAGAGGACTTCTACATATGCTTAACCTCTATTCTCTGGGCATATTTCAGCTACTTCTTGACTTTTTTGTTATTTCATTCCTTTTAGAGAACATATGTCCTTCCTTCCGTTCCTTCCTCCCTCCCTCCCTTCTTCCCTCCCTCCCTCTTTCTTTTTTTCTTTTTTTCCCCTTGACAGTCAGGCTTGGACTCAGGGCCTGGGCTCTGTCCCTGAGCTTCTTTTGCTCAAGGCTAGCACTCTACCACTTGAGTCACAGAATCATTTCCAGCTTTTTTTGTTGATGTGGTACTGAGGAATCAAACCCAGTGCTTCATGTGAGCTTGGCAATCATTCTACCACTAAGTCACATTCCCAGCCCAAGAACATATTTCTGTGTACTATTTTAAACAGAAAAATTTCTTCTTACCTAGAAGATACTGAATGACACAAACACAATGGCACCTTAAGGATATAACTAAAGGCTGGAGGGATGGCTCAAGTGGTAGAACTCTTATCTGTAAGTATGAAGCCCTGAGTTCAAAACCAAGTACTACCCTACAAAATAAATAAACAAACCGAAAGATACATTTTGCAAGATCATTAGTATAATGTAGTACTGAAAACTGGTAACTAACCTGTATCAGATACACCAATAGCTCTTCTTCTACCAAACTAGGTTTTCTTTTTATGAGAGATATTACAACAAACAAGGATAGTAGAAGAACCAGCAAGCCAGCACTCATTCTGTTTCAAAATAAAATTCACAATTAAAAAATCTGCTTAATATATGCTGTGAATATGAAAATATGATATATTTTCATCTAACTTAAACCTCTCAATCATTTGCTTTAACTGAGATGAATTAGCAAAATGGACACAAATATAATAGTAGGTAAGAATCTTAGGATAAAGATACTTCAGGAAAGAGGTTATTTGTAACCATTCTTCGATAATTTTAGTATCTTTATTTCTATAAATTTTTTTACATAGCTACCATAATTCTTGGCCTAATACAGGTAAATTTACACACTACAATATACAGATGGTAAATAAGGTAAGCAAACATAGTATCAGCATTACACATTTATTTATATGGATTTTATGTCTATAAACAAATATATTATCAGCATCTTAACATATATTTTATGACTACTCTTACAAAAAAGTTTACACTTATAAACATATAACCTCTAGTAGAACCAACAGCTACTGACCTTGTGCTTTTCCTCAGTTGCCCTGACTAAAGGAAAGGCAGGAAAGTGGTCACAAAGGTGCTATGTAGGTGAGCTCATTACTATACATTCATTTTGTACAGTAATGAAATAGCAGATGGTGCTTTTCAAGAATCCCAAGTATACAATGGTTCCCGCAGTCAAAGACAACTACTGCTGTGCAATATTTCCTACCTCCTAAAACTCTGGATAACACAACTGGAAGTATGTTCAAGATCAAATCTAGAATGTAAATATAACAGACTTGAGAGGCAAGGGGTTGGTTCACAGAAGTAAGAAAGAGCAGAACAGCCGAACATGGTGGTGCATGCCTATGATCCTACCATTCAAGAAGGTGATGCAGAAGAATAATCATCTGAAGGCAAGCCTGAGCTATATCGAGCAAAGCAAAGCAAAGCAAAAGAAAAGAAAAGAAAAAAGGGCAGGACTAGACATCTAAAGACAATACAAAGCTGGAATCCCCAGGAAAACGTGTGGGTTTGGTTTGTAATTAAAAAAAAATTGAATCTAAGAGTTACAGGGAAAAATTACGAGTATATTTAATGTGGGCAACATTAAAACTTAGAAAAAATAGTTACGTTTCATCAAAATTCTTCACAAGCTAGGAATCAAAATCAATGGTAGGAAACCAATAGTAGGAAACCAATCTAAATTTAGTCAAGGAGCAATTTAAGTATCAAAAGAAAGTAAGAACTGGACTTGTCATATTTTGTTTTATAGGTTTTTGTTTTTTTGCCAGTCCTGGGCCTTGGACTCAGGGCCTGAGCACTGTCCCTGGCTTCCTTTCACTCTGCCACTTGAGCCACAGCGCCACTTCTGGCCGTTTTCCATATATGTGGTACTGGGGAATTGAACCCAGGGCTTCTTGAACCCAGAGGCAGGCTCTCTTGCCACTAGGCCCTATCCCCAGCCCTTGGACTTGTCATATTTTAACTGGTTTATTTGCTTCCTGCCTTCATCTTTGGTAGATTATGTAAGTAGTAAATTTCTATGGAGACTATATAGTTTCTTTTTCTTTTAGTATATAATAAATGCTACTCAACAGGGTGACTACTGCTTGAAAAGAACTGATATACAGTGGCTGATAAAAGAAACTAGAGCAGCTTTATAGAAATAACAGAAGAGCTCACAAGCAATTTGTATCAAGAAAAAAATAAAAAATTTAAATTCATTTCCTCGCATACTATTGTTTATGATAGCTGCAAAAGTTTTTGACTTCACAATGTTTTGAAAGTACAACTTAGCTAGTTAGTTTTAGAATTTAATACAAATATTGGGCTCTGCTAATATACTGCCGTCTTTGTATAATTTTTGACACAATGAATATTGGTTTTCCTTGGCAAATGAGAGGAAATACATAAGACTTCTTAAATTAGCACATTCGTGAAAATATTCAGTATCATATTCTTGTTTAAAAAGAAATATGCATGGTGCTGGGTGCCGGTGGGTCATGCCTGTACTCCTAGCTACTCAGGAGGCTGAGATCTGAGGATCGCAATTCGAAGTTAGCCCATGCAGGAAAGTCCCTGACACTCTTATCTCCAATAAACTACTCAAAAAAGCCAGAAGTGGCACTGTGGCTCAAAGTATAGAGTGAACAAAGATAGGCTCTTATCTACAAAAGGTTAAGATTTTTCAAATGCTTATGGAACAAAGGTAAGTTGAGTACTGTGGTTCATACTATAATCCTAACTACTCAGGAGGCTGAAATTTGTTTAGATTCAACACATAGATAAATCTGTAATACTTGTGGGTAATCGCCAATTAAACAGCAAAAGCCCAAAGGTGGAGGTATGTCTCAAGTGGTAGAGTGCCAGCCTTGAGTGAAAAAAATCAAGTGAAAGCACAAAGTTCTCGTACCAAAAAACCAAAAAGTCAAAAAGATTATATACTAAAAAGAGAAAAGAATTGTTAAATGAAATAATAACCATTTAGCTTGCCATATATAGAGACACAAACACAAACACATGCACAAACATACACATAGCTAGATTACTTAACACTAACCCACAAAGTATAGTGAAAAGCACAGATAATCAATTATTTTACACATTTGTATAGGTCATGTTGAGGAGAAACTTAGGTAAAGGTATACAAAATTTTTTTCACATAACTTCAATGATTAAAAATGGAAAACTTATCAAGATAAAGGGTTTCCTCTCAGGGAGATTCTTGTATGCTAATCAGAATAGAAGAAACTTCCTTTTTTAAAGATATTCTAATGTGGATGTGCACAAAGACAAAGAAAGAGACCTTTTTGTTTGGACAATAAGACATTTTTCTTATGAAAATTAACAAGTGTTTAGCACAATTTCATTGTGAAGACTCGGAAGCATCTCCAAGGGGATCTAATGACTCTCCTCTCCGAGCATTAACTGTCTGTTCACATGATCTTAAAATTGTAATTATCATCAGGTTAAAATTTCACAGCATTGGGCTGGGGATATAGCCTAGTGGCAAGAGTGCCTGCCTCGGATACACGAGGCCCTAGGTTCGATTCCCCAGCACCACATATACAGAAAACGGCCAGAAGCGGCGCTGTGGCTCAAGTGGCACAGTGCTAGCCTTGAGCCGGAAGAAGCCAGGGACAGTGCTCAGGCCCTGAGTCCAAGGCCCAGGACTGGCCAAAAAAAAAAAATAAAAAAATTTCACAGCATTGATTCAGAAAAAAATTGTATTGTAAAGGAAAGAAAAGATTATGCATACACTAGTGAGATATCCGGCTTCCGACCTACAACAGGCATCAGTGGGAACACTGCCAGAAGCAAAGAGAAGAAAGTCCAACCCAAGGAGGTAATCTGAAATCAAGGAGAAAAAACATGTTTAGACAAAGATGGTTCAGAAATCTGTTTCTAGTGTTTCACAGACTATATGACGATGAAAACTAACAGAAAAATAGAAAATCATACAGCTGTTTTTTTTTTTTAAGGAACATGGTTAATATTTATGAAGGACTTGTTTTGTACTAGGTACTATATTAAGTATAACAGAAGCATTATCCCATTTATATTTTAATTATCTTGATTTACTACTCATATTTCAGATAAAAAATCTGAGCTGAGAGAAGTGAAAATATAAGTTGTACTGGGTCCACAAGTAGCAAATAAAACAGAATTTAAATACGAGGCTGATATTTCAAAATAAAAATGTCATTCAATTCACATTATGCCATTTATTGATGATGACAGCTGTAAGAAATTGAACCCAGAAGGAAATAAGTAAAATATTTTTGTAATTAGATTATAACAAAAATGATAACAGTCTATTCATTGGAGTTGTTTTTTTGTAAATACATTTTTTTTTATGTATTGGGGCTTGAACTCAGGGCTTGGGTACTGTTCCTTGGCTTTATCACTCAAAACTGGCACTCTATTACTTGAACTACAACTCCACTTCAGCTCTTTGGTGATTAATTGGAGGTAAGAGTCTCATGGACTTTTCTGTTTAGCTGGCTTTACACTGATATTCTCAGATCTCAGGCTCCTGAGTACTTAGGATTACAAGCTTGAGACACCGGCACCCAGATTATTTTTTGTAAATTGTTACAGGACACAGACAAGGCATTTATATCTTCCAGCTATTTCCATAAAAAAAATCAAAATGTAAACATAAGAGTAGCCTTAATAGCACAGGGTGTGCTGGTGCTCATGTAAACAGGATCAGGCCATCTGTAAGCTAAATACGTATCAGAACAAAGAAATTACTAAAGTCTCCTATGTCAAAATAAGCATATACCTTTGCTCGAGTCCACAGATGAGTGAAAAATGGCCAACTTGCAAATGCAGTGAGTCCTGCTGTAAGCATATAGCGGTGGAAAAAACTGAGAACCTAATAATGAGTTCCAAAGAAGGAGAAGTGAGATCATTTAATGCAAGTTACATATACATGAAAAGACATCTGCAAATTTTCTAATCTGGTAAATTACTTACTAACACTTCGATTCCCAAAGTAAAGATGAACAAGTACCCAACCAATCGGCTCAGAGGAAAAGTTAGCAGTGATGTAACAAGGTCTTGAATAACTTGAAATCTGTTGTAAGAAATTATTCATAAAACACTATACTAAGTACTGAATTTAAAAAAGAGAAAAAAAGTAAAAACTTTGACAAAGCTTAAAATTATGTTTGTTTTAATTCATAGGTTACTTTAAAACTAAGATAAATTAATATATTTCTTTGAAGAGATTTGCTTCTGCTTTTGTCCAGAATATTCAAGTATTTTAGGAAAAATGTAATTTTAATTAATTTGAAAATGATTACACAGCTGGGTTTTTACAAACATCAATGACAATAAGTGACTCTTATCAGATCTTAAACATAGGTTTTATAAATTACAGATATAAAATCAGAAATAAAATTAAGCAACCCAAATATATGCGAACTGGAAAAAATGTAAACATACTTAGGCAAGTTTATATTAAAATCTCAACCATCTTAATGAAACAAAGGTATCTTTTTCTAATTCAGGCAGAAAAATTACAATTTTGCCTTTTCTTTTCTAGTACTAGAAATGGAACCCAGGGCTTTGTGCATATAGCCAAGCAAGTGTTCTACCAACGACCTTTGCCAGTACTGACGCATGGTCTCAGAGCTGAGCACTGTCTCTGGCTTCTTTTTGCTCAAGGACAGCACTCTACCACTTGAGCCACAGCGTCACCTCTGGCTTTTTCTATATATGTGGTGCTGAGGAATCGAAGGCAGGGCTTAATGTATGCAAGGCAAGCAGTCTACCCCTAGCCTTCTTCTTTTTTTTTTTTTTGGCCAGTCCTGGGACTTGGACTCAGGACCTGAGCTCTGTCCCTGGCTTCTTTTTGCTCAAGACTAGCACTCTACCTCTTGATTCACAGCACCACTTTTGGCCTTTCCAGTTTATGTGGTGTTGAGGAATCGAACCAGGGCTTCATGCATGCTAGGTAAGCACTCTACTGCTAAGCCACATTCCCAGGCCCTAGCCTTTATCTTTTAAATGAAATTTTGTTTTGAAACAGGATCTCCTTAAATTACTCAGGCTAACCTTAAATTCACAATCCTCCTGCCTCTACCTGCTTCCTACTAGGATTATGGGCATGAGCTACCATGCCAGGCTCAATTTCACTTTTTAACTGAGCTAAATAACCTTTTCCAAACCCAATTTAGGATGTCATTAATTGTATAGTAATTGTAATTGCAAATTTATAACCATCAAAAATGTATTACATACTTGAGTACTTTTTACATTTCATCATCGGGAAGAAAAATTTTAGCATTTGTAGTGCATTAAGTAGGCAATTATAAAAGGTCAGTATCATTTAGTTTATGACCTTATTTTCTGGTTGAAAACAGTGGCTGCAGTATGTCATCAAATTATTAAGGTGCCATGTAGGAAAGAAAAGCTAAGACCAGTTAAAAAAATGTTTCCTTTAATTCAATAGTGAGTGAGGCAAAGAACAAGTGATGATTCTGTATAAGCACTTTGAAGACATTTTTCTACAAGAAAGATGAAGATGGAATACAACATATTTTCAAAATTATATCTTCCTTAAAATTTAAATATATTCCATAATTAAGATGTTTAATAATGTTAGGAGGAGTTCTGTAGTAGAGTGGGATTTTCTATAAGGATAAACCTTTTAAAAATTATCAAAGAAAATAATATTAGGAAAATATCTGAATAAGCATAGTTAACAACCCTATTCCTTTCAAATGATAGAGTATGTCCTTTAGTGTCTTTTTGCCTTATATTTAAAAATAGCTAGGAATTTTACATATTTTTAGTATTATTTGTCTTATTATATATTTAACATCTTGGTACTTTTAGTCCTTCATTTTTTTAAAAGGATATGTACAGTGCTGGTCCATATCTTTTTTATTTTAAATTTTTATTATAAAGGCAATGTAAAGAGGGGTTAAATTACATAAGTCAGGTAAAGAGTATTTCTCTTTCTTTCTTTTTTTTTTGGACAGGGTCAGCTTTTTTTCCCCCTTTATATAACACAAGCTATCCCTGAACTCTAGATGCTACTGCTTTAGTGCTGGGACAGGCCTGTCCATCACAGCCAGCCCGTGAGCCAATGCTGGGGATGCCCTTAAACATCCCTGAAACTTGCTTGTCCACCTATTTTTTAGGCGTTCTAAATAACTAGAATTCTTTTCTTTGTTGTTGTTTTTGTTTTTTGTTTTTGGTGGGGGAGCAGTCCTGGGGGCCTTGAGTTTAGGGCCTGAGCACTGTCCCTGATTTCTTCTTCTTCTTCTGTTTTTTTGTGTTTTTTTTTAAATTCTCCCTGGTTTCTTCTTTTTGTTCAAGGCTAGCACTCTGCCACTTGAGCCACAGCACCACTTCTGGCCATTTTCTATATATGTGGTGCTGAGGAATCGAACCCTAGGCTTCCTATATATGAGGGCAAGCACTCTTGCCACTAGGCCATATTCCCAGCCCCAGAATTCATTTTTTTTTTTTTTTTTTGGCCAGTCCTGGGCCTTGGACTCAGGGCCTGAGCACTGTCCCTGGCTTCCTTTTGCTCAAGGCTAGCACTCTGCCACTTGAGCCACAGCGCCACTTCTGGCCATTTTCTGTATATGTGGTGCTGGGGAATCGAACCCAGGGCCTCATGTATACGAGGCAAGCTCTCTTGCCACTAGGTCATATCCCCAGCCCCCCTAGAATTCATTTTAACACAAACTTATGAGGAAATACTTAAAGGTAGAAGAACATGTAGTAGTTAAATAATATGTATTAATCTGTCAGTATACATTACTGAGTTTGATTTAATTACAGCTTCACTTATGCAGCTTTACATGATAGCTAAGAAGAACAAAATAGAAAAAATATAAATCTCTTCAGAAAACATGTTCTGGATCTGAGATGATAAAATACATCCAAATGCAAGGTACTCATGGCACAGTGCAATCAATATTAATAATGTTACTTTCATTCCAGATATTGTTGATAAAAGATACACCAAGAAGGGAATAAAGTCATTGTTATCTCAATACAATAAAAGATGAAGTTAAAGGGCAAAGGTAAAACAAAGGATGATTAACATATAACATTTAGCAGTTATAAATGAGGGGGTTTGGAAATTTGAGTGTATTATAAATATCTTTGATGACTTATGGTACAGAAATGTAATGAATTTAAACACCATATTAACTGTTGATAAAGTAAGAAACAAGGAAATAAGATGGATCACTTACTCTCTTAGGACTGCATACCATATTGGCACTGGCAACAAACAATACACATAGTAAGTCCAGGGATAGGCTTGGATCAGCAGGAAAAATGTGACCAAAACTCCAATAGCTACAAAACTACTTGGCAGGAAGTGGTTTGGTTTCTGAAAATCAAATAAAACATTGAAAAACACTTTCAAACCATGGGAATTGACATGTTCCAAAGAGATTTCATAATGTAGAGAAAATACTTTCTTACAGTGGTTATACATGTAGATGATTAAAGAATTTTATTTAAAAAGAAAAACCTGGCATTTGAGGAACATCTTACAGAAGAAAAAGCTGGATAGCCTAGAACTGTTACAACTAGGCAATTTGGGCTTAAAAGTGATGATAATCCTTCAGTTCATTTGCAAATAATTTTTCAGAACTCTGAACATATTTCCTCTTATCTGTAATTTTCTAGATTTTGACTGAGTTCTTTGGCTAATATACAAAAGCTTATTTAATCCATAATAAACTGTAGGATTTAATCTTCATTTGGAACAATGTGTCTATCTGTTTAAATTCCAATGTGACAGGCAGCCTACAGTGTCCTTTCTCCACTACTTAACCAAAGTAGGTTTTATTCAGTCATATCTACTCTTCCCAACAACCTGCCAACCAAGAGCATTCTTAAATGTAAGTAATGAGTGACAGCCTCCATAGACTAGATTTAGGGATGCATTGGGTCAAGTATAATGGTGTGAGAGTCAGGAATAGATATTCCAACAACTGTGAAAAAGATACACTTATGGAGAAGTGGTGTCATTAAGAACAAGAGTTCCAGGGTACTAAGTAGGAGTGAGAAAAGGGTATAAGGTATTCTAGCAAATGTTAAGCATACCTGAAGAGAAGGAAAGTGGGAGAGAGAAGGAGGGGGATAGAAACAGAAAGGCAATGTGGAGCTCTTTTGCTTCCATTCCATGTTTCTGTTTTCACTTGCTTTGTTAGCCAAGCTAAATAAGGTAAGAATTAAGAACCTCCTTCTGGAAAAAGGTAGGGAAGGTAGACATTATATATGAGTTTATATACTGTTGAGAATAGTAAAGTAGTAAGAAATGAAGGATGTAAGAGTACCTGAAAAAAGCCACTTGGGTTTTCTTCAGTCCGTGCAATTTAGTGCAATTATCTATCTGATACATATCACAATCCACACTAGAAATGACACTTACTTACAGGTAACTAGAACATAAAGAAACAGAGTAGGCTGAGCTATTTCTACTAAGGCAGTAAAACAGAAAATATTTTAAATAATAGTAGGAAACACTTCATACTTAATCTGGAATTGACTCTCTCTCTCCCTCCTCATCTCAAAACAAAAACAAGTGATGATAACAAATCATGCATTTATAAAGTCACATACTATGTGATTTTGAAATTTTCTATCTTATATGTTGGGATTTCTATTAGGTAATAGGAAGCAAATAAGACTAATACAGTAAGCAGTGACAAAATCTGAAAACATAGTTGTGAAGCAAAAGACATCTGGACTAGGAAGAACAAAGAAGAAACCACAAATACACCAAAATTAAATACAGTTCAAAAAAAGGAAGCCGTGGAAAACTGTATTTCAAGGAAAGAACTAGTCACTGAATATACCCATAATAGTAATAAATTAGAAAGGAGCTCTAGACTGGAGGACAGCGTCATGTAGGAGCAACATAAGCCTTGGAGTCAAACCTAAAGTTTGATGCTGCCATTCAATGTGTGTGTCAATTGACTAAATCATTTAGCAGGTCTGATGCTGTTTCTTCAGCTGGTGAATAGATGGTAATATCTGTTGCAATCCCATCTTCCCCTCCTGTATTAGGCCCTGAGGACTCTATGGCTCTTCCCACAGACCCGTCACCTCTCTCCTCACAATCAATCCACTTTTGATCCTATCCACCATTACCTCTCCTCACTCTCTCTGTTTTCTATTAGGCTACTTGACTGACCTTTTACATTCTACGTTGGAAATTACTAATGAGAACAGTTCACACACCCCAGGTGTAAACATTACCTTCTACTGTATGCATTGTAACTGTATTACTATCTAAAACAGTCATTTCTGTGTCTTTTCCTTCCATGTACAAAAATATTTCCTATTATAGCCAACTTCAATTACATTTAAATAATTAAAATTACATGAGGGAATTATTTAAGACACATTAAAACATTATAAAATATTGAAATTAAACACTAATGTTCTCCCCTCCATTTTAGAAAAATAAATGTAAAATTGGAAAAGCTACTACTGGATATTTTTATAAACTTTATAACTAGAAGTATGTCACCAGAATACATTACTTTTAAAAGGATTTGGATTTAGTGATAGTCATTAGTGAGAATGAAGCAGAGGAAATTGAAATAGCATGCTCCTCCTGGTAAATGATGCTTAGTAATATAGTCTAAAAGAGTAAAGTGTTCAAATGCACACATATGTGCTATTCTATTTCCTGTTTAGATAAGTTGTAAATTATTTTCATTGAAAGCACAGTAAACTAGAGATATGTCCTTAAAACAAGGATAAATTAAATGGGATGAAAATTTATATTTTGAGAAATTGAAAAAAGTTGAAATAATAACTCCAGAAAAGCACATACATTATATAAACTGAAACATTTTAAGCAAATGAGTTTATCATTTTTCTAGGTTTTAAACTTATTATCAGATAAAGTTAAATATATTGCCTTGATGAGCTTTTATAATTACCAGTACTGTAAGTATGTAGAATACTCACATCGTGTTAAATAGTTATTTAAAAAAAGAACAAAAAATCAACATCATTAAGCCTATAGGAGAATTTATTTACGTATTTTCGTAGTCCTGTCAAGTGTCAAAGTCAATTATCTTATTTACTAAATAAACTGAGATAATAGAAAAAGAATCCAATATATCAAAAGCAACCAAAAGATAGCTAGCTTAATACAAATGACTTATACATTCCATGAACTCACTACATTTTTTTTTTTTTTTTTTGGCCAGTCCAGGGGCTTTTTCCCTCAAGGCTAGTACTCTGCCATTTGAGCCACAGCGCCACTTCTGGCCATTTTCTGTATATGTGGTGCTGGGGAATTGAACCCAGGGCCTCATGTATAGGAGGCAAGCACTCTTGCCACTAGGCCAATATCCCCAGCCCCTCACTACATATTTTTACATTACCATCTTTTCTTCATTATATTTTCTGAACCTACCTTAACTTGCTTACTAATGTCTCTTATAAAGTTGGAATGAGATTTGATGATCAGCAAAGAAGCATATGATGTCCATCCCACAAAACCAATGACAACACTGATGCCCAAAAAGAATCTGTCGTAAGTGTGATAATATGACAGTCCTTTCAGTGCACGATCAATCAGCTCCTTGCAGAGGTAGACCTATGAAGAAAAATATAAATTGCACATGATAAACACATAAAATTCAAAGACAGGAAAATTGCCAAACTTCCTAAGATCCAAACTCTTGTAGTGAATTAGAAATTAAAGTAATTTTATACGGGATGTAAGAACAGATTCTAATAGTATGAAGATCTTCATGCCATGATGAAAAAAAAAGCCTCTTTAACCTTGATAAGAAAAGGCATTTTAATGTAAAGTGCTTATGATATATGTGGTATTTTAAATTAGTTCATTTTTCAAAAATTGATCTTCAGATGATAACGTAATAGAAATTAATGTTCTCTAACACAACATCCCTAATAATGGAAATTCCTTTGTGTGGGGGTATAACTACACACACACACACACACACACACACACACACTTTACTTTCTCAGATTATTTAAATCCACTCTAGAACATCAGTAAAATAATGCTTCAGAGAAGGCTAATTTAGTATTTTAAAACCACAATGAAAATCAGTATTAGGAATACATGAGTTGGCATTTTAGAAAATGAAAGCAGAATTCTAAGGTGGCCATGATGATACACACTTGTAATTCTAGGTAGTACGAAGGCAAGATTTGAAGGTTGAAGCCAGCTTGGGCAACAACTTAGTATGGCTCTTTCTCCAAAATAAAATTAACCAATTATTGAGGAGATGGAGACAAGAGGATCTTGGTTCAAAGCCAGCCAAACAAAAGTTAGAACACCCTATTTAAAAAAAAATCCCAAATTACTAGCAAGTGCACAAGAACGGAGTTCAATCTCCAGAATCAAATTAAAAGGAAGAAAAGAGGGAGGAGAGGGGAGGGGAGGGCTGGAGCTAAGAGGTAGGCTATTTAACTACCATATATGAAGTCCTGGGTTCAGTCCCCAGTACTGTGAAATGAATGAATGATTGAACAAATGACCAATGAAAAACACAGTGGGGTAGAAGTTGGGGAAGATCAAAGTTCTGAGTCATTAGACTTCTGATGAGATAATTTTTTTTACAGTGTTATGATCTACTTATTTAAACCAGCCAATGGCTTCATTCATTAATTGGGATTAAAAGACATCTTCAAAAATCTAATATTAACTCCTTTTGTTCAACATCATGAGATACTGACATTACTTTTAGTTTCTGATCAGAAAAAAGACATGTTGAAATGAGCATTGATTCTATTATTTTAGGAAGGAAAAAAACATTAAGTCTTAAAAACAAAATCTAAGTACAAAAGTTTTCAATAGTCTTCCTATCTCTAGTGTACTCCAACAAAATATTCACAGATGTTAAGAAGTTGGTAACTCAGATGGTATATTAAATGTAATATTATAAAGCATTATACATAACAGGGTGACTAACTTGAAATTCATTTTTTTCATTTAAGAAGGTTCATTTCTAATGCTAACACAGAAAAATCTATCCATGCTATTATATGAAACAGAAAAGTATGTACATGCTTAAGCAGGACCTCCAGAAAGCTTCGTAATAGGCCTAACACAATTCCTATTGCCACACTTCATCTTTCCCTTATTCCAAAAGGATAATTAGCAACTCATGTCCACAAGGCCTATGCACTTACCACTTCAGCAAACTGCTCCTGCTTCATAGAAGATCTTGCTTTTCTTAAAATGTTCAGTTGTTCAGACTCTGAGAGTAACCTACAAAAGATAAAATACACAGATTTATATCTTTCTTATGTTTTACTCTTATTTAGAAAAAAAATGTAAGTGGAAAGTGAAGGAAAACAAAAGTGAAACAAAACTAAAGCTAATCGTACTATTGCTGGCTATTCGAACTCTTCTAAGAAGCTTAGTTTGCTTGTCTGAAATTTCCTTTCATTTTCATATTTTAATTTATTTCATTTTCAAATTTTAATTTTTTAATTTTTCATTTATTTTTAGTTCACTCCCTCTATTATATTTTATTAAATGACCCCCTTTTCAAACAGTGGCTCTTGCTTTTAACTTTAGTTACTGAGGAGGCTTAGATTTGTGGATCTGGGGATTGTGGTTCAAAACCAGCAGGGGATAAAGTCTGTGAGACTTTTTTCCAATTAACCAGCTAGGAAGCTAGATATGGTAGTGCACATGTGATCCTAGTGAGGATGAGAAGAAGCCTAAAAGTAGGCAGATCACAGCTCAGGTATGTGTTTAAGCGGGAATCAAGACAGTTGCAAAAACAACCAGTGGACTAATGGCTCAATTATCACATCAGCCTAGCAAGCATAAGATCCTGAGTTCAAACTTTGTAATCCCCAAACAAATCTGAGTGGTTAAAACAAGAACTTTTGTTACAATCCATTTTGTTCAGAACGTGTAAACTATTTCAAAATTTAAAAAGTAATAAGTACAATACTTACCTATATGCATATATACACATATATACATAGATACACATGGTATATACTGTGAAATGAATAATAAACTGCAATTTTGTCTCCAGAGAAAAAGACATGGAGAGAAAAAACACTTCATGATTGTGTAATTTTTAATGTGTGCATTAATTTTATTAATAGTTTAATAATCAGTTTTTAAAAATGCACTAAGGCATTAAAGTTTAACCATAATTCTAGCTATGACCAAGAAATCTGGAGATATCAATATGGCCACCAGAAACAAGAAAGCCTAGGAAAATAAAATTAAAATCAATTCAAGGCAACAAGACAATTAGGAATTGAAGAGTTAAGATCCTAGAGAAAAAAGAACCATTGAAAAGCAATAAAACTTTCTACATGATGTAACTCTTAGAACATCTGTCATTATTATTGGCACAAGGCAAAAGAATTTGGACATATAACTTCAGCCTGAGAATCAAGAATCCAATGGTAATCTTAGAAAACTAAGAATTACAGTTTCAACTGCCAATGTAGTCAAGACTTGAGGATCTTAAAAGTAATAATAATAATAATTTAAAAACATACTTTTGTTTTGGGTTAAAGAAAAAAAAAAAAAAAAGACCTAGCTGGGCACCAGTAGCTCATGCCTGGAATCCTAGTGACTCAGAAGGCTAAGAACTAAAGGTCATAGTTCAAAGCTAGCCCGGGCAGGAAAATCCATGAGACTCTTACTTCCAGTTAACCACCAGAAAACTGGAAATGGAACTGTGGCTCAATGTGTAGAGTACTAGCTTTGAGCAAAAGAAAAAGAGCTCAGGGACAGCATGTAGGCCCTAAGGTCAAGCCCATAACCACCACCACCAACAACAACAAACCTACTTAACTTCCTTAAAAGTATAGATTATCTTTAACCAATTTTCTTTTATAATACTCAAAACCTATTAACAGATTTGTATCACTTTCCTCTTAATCAATGCAGCTGCTTGGTAATTCCTTGCTTCTAGAATGGTAAAACAAAATCTTTGAGAGGATTCGTAATAGTGGCAAGATCAATTAAAGGGCTGAAAATTAATTTCCCTTCAAGCAAGGCTAAGGAAATCACATTATTTAATACAGGAGGCTTCAGGAAGGAAAATATTTCTCAGATGCTAATAAAGGAGACCTTAATCAGCTATTCTTACTTCTGAAAATGTCACTTATGATTTACTGGGTAAATTTTTTCCAGACACTATGATTTTGTTTAAAGGAAAGAATTAAGGCATGGACATTTAAGAGTTTGGACAATGAAAAACACTATATCAGTTTTCTCTATCTCTTTTTTATTTTTTGGTACTGAGAACTGAACCCCAGGCCTGTGCTTTTTAGGCAATTACTTTACCCCTCAAGCCACACCTTTAGTCTCCCTCTATCTCTATATTCCTAGTTTTCATGGAATTATACAAGTGTTAGGTATAATACTGCATAATGATAAATTATTCATCTACACTTTAAAGTCTTTGGAATATATGAATCATTAATTAGCTCTCATGCTCTTATAAAGAATAAGGATGTAATGGAATGCACATTTCTAACCAATACGTAAAAAACTAATAGAAAAAAAGTTTAAATCTTTTTTTTTTCAAATTTTTATTATCAAACTGATGTACAGAGAGGTTACAGTTTCATACGTTAGGCATTGGATACATTTCTTGTACTGTTTGTTACCTTGTCCCTCATACCCCCTCCTCCCCCAAAAGTTTAAATCTTAATGGCTGAAATGACACAAATATACTGCTTGATGAAGAGATACTGTTATTGACGACAGAAAACAAACTATCTCTAGAGAGAAAAACAAAGCACACTACAAAGCAAATGGCTGAAAAGCCTACCATACATTAATGTGGGTGTTCAAAGAGTATCATCCTTTATTTCATAAACCAAATAGAGTTTCTAAAACAGGGTGAATATAAAAGTAAGAAAACTGATGGCTACTTAGAATCTAGTGCCACACAATAAATCAAATTCTATTATACTTTCTGATGTAAGACATAATAATTTGATAGAAAGTTAGTATAACAAGGAATATGACACTGTACAAATGTCAGTTATTTTGGTTTTAGATATTAAGAGAGTATGGTATAACAAGAGATACCTAAACAATTTAACAGAATGTTTGGTCCCTGTGTTAAGATAATTAGTTGAGATAGCAAAATTTCAAATAAGAAAGAATACTTTTAGCTCACATTAGAAAACTTGGAAGGACATGGAAAAAGGAAATCTACCATTTTATTGTATAGTAGAATTAATCAGACATTTGTGCCTACAAAAGTGGGAAAAAACCCAAAAGTCTCAGAAATATTTTCTTTTTAAATTCTACTTTCATGAGTCAATCATGAATCAAAACACATGGATCATTATAGATCATAGAGAGATTTAATATTTTTTCTTTCTCTCTCTCTCTTTTTTTTTTTTGTTTTGGTCGTGGGCATTGAACACAAGGCCTGAGCTATTTTGCTCAGTGCTAGTGCTCTACCACTTTGAGTCTCAGCACCACTTCCAGTTTTCTGGTGGTTAACTGAAGGTAAGAATCTCATGGACTTTCCAGCCTGGGCTGGCTTTGAACCTCAATCCCCAAATCTCAGCCTCCTGAATAGCTAAGATTACAGGCGTGAGCCACCAGTGCTCAGCAAGATTTAAATATTTTTTTTAAATTCTTTTACACAGGGCTTAGGGTATAGCCTAATGTCAGAGTACTCATATAACATGCATGCAACAGAATAACTTTTTTCCACAAAGTAATGATATAAAACTTGTTGGCTTACATCATTAAAAATTTCTTCATAGTGAAAACTCATTATATTTATATTATGTTGAACTGCTGCTAAGATTAATGTTTAAGGAAATGAATGACTAAAGCACAGCAACATTAGCAGTGGTAGATTTGATATTCTAAAATCAAGCATTCCATAATACTGACATTATGTACCCTATTACTGACATATATAAGACCTATGTTTGCTTAACAAAACAGTAAATTTCACTACATTAACCAAAAGAAAAAAATCTGATAGTAGCCCTTTTCAAACAATAAAAGTATGAAATAATACAGCATTTGAGGCAGAGAGAATGATGAGTGAGTACCAGATCAGGAAAGAATATCTGGAGCCAAGCCCCAGCTCTGAATCTTACTAGCAATGATTGAAGAGTGGAAAGTCTTGATTTTATTACTCATAAAAGAGGAGGGAAAATCATTTCATTCAACTCACTGGCCACTGAGAATGATATTTGGAAAATACAAGACTGACTTTGCCTTAAAATCACTATTTTGAAGAAACTATAAATTCTTAAGCTATCCGGAAAGACAATAATCTCTTTTGCTCTTTCTATATGTCTTCAAATGCCAGGTATAATTTGCCTTAGTAACTTTTCAAATACGATTTTATCAGTTTTGTGTTTTTTATTTTCAGTCTTGTGTTCCATAAAAAGTCTATGCTCAAATTGGCAAAGCAAAATCTATTTGTTTTATATTTATTTTTTGTTGTTATAAACTTTTCTTTTATAGTATATATTCTAGAAAACTATAAACAACAGAAATGCTTCTCTTAAAATATTTTTCCATAAAGTCATGACCTTCAAAATAACTGATAAATACAAAAAAAATTTAAGTTACTTAAGCACAAATTATCTCTCTTTTCCTTTCACACATTTTAATGCAGGTATAATACTAAATATGTATGTAACTTCATAGCTTGCATTTTATTTATCACTATGTTATAAGGAAATTGACAAAATAATCTGAAAACAGGATGTTTAAGGATTACTTCATAGTATGTCTAACAGACATACTGTTGTTCAAGGACATGATTCCCACCCTTTTGATTGTAAACTATCCTGTGATGCCTATCTTGGGGCTGAGACTTTTTCACATTTATTTCCTGAGGATATATATTACCTAATGGTATTGAGGCAAGGCAAAAGGGGATGGTTAGGCAGATAGGGAGACTGTGACCCAGAGAAGGTAATAGCTCCTTGTCTTCCTGGAGAGCCTGGAAAGCTGAAACAAGCCCTAGTGAAACCAAAGCCTACCCGACAACCCTGGAGCGGAGGACAAGCGCCTCACCTCTCCCCTTGCGGCAAGGGGACGGTGACCCAGCCAGACACCAGAACAAGTGACACTCTTCCAACAGAGATATAAAGGGAGACTCCAGGAACACTACATCGGGCTATCAATTTCCAGGTCCCACTGCTCTTCCACCAGGAATTCTACACTCTCCTCCTCCCTCTGCCCTCCCCTTCCCCCTTTACTCTTCCTCCTCCTCCTTGCCTGGGAAACTGGTGGACAGGACCTCACAGGCTTTCCTCCCACTGTTGGGAGCCCAGACATCCCAGCAAAGAGTTCTAGTTGGGAGCTTGTACCAACTCATCAGTAAGAAGCTTTCCTTAATTTCCCTGGCTCCTTACTCTCACTTTCAAGAAAAGAAACTTTGCCTCTGCTCCCACTTGGTCTACCTCATAATTTTTTCCCTTTTTCTTAAAAAAAAATGTTATTATGGGGCTGGGAATATGGCCTAGTGGCAAGAGTGCTTGACTCGTATACATGAAGCCCTGGGTTCGATTCCCCAGCACCACATATATAGAAAATGGCCAGAAGTGGCGCTGTGACTCAAGTGGCAGAGTGCTAGCCTTGAACAAAAAGAAGCCAAGGACAGTGCTCAGGCCCTGAGTCTACGTCCCAGGACTGGCAACAAAAAACAAAACAAATAAAAAAAATGGTTATTGTGAAAGTGATGTATAGAGGGGTTGCAGTTACATAAGTCAGGTAATGGGTACATTTCTTTTAGGACAATGTCACCTCTTCCCTCACTCTCACAATTCTTTATTTGGTGGAGAAAACAGAGAACCCAAGACTCCTAGATGGTGTCAGTTAAAGATCATAAATGTTCTTCAGTGTGTGGGATTTCCTCTCCAGAAGAGTGGTTAAAAAGATTTAGACCACAATTGTGGAGATAGTCATTTAGCCACATTATCATAGAAACAAATTGGGAGGTTAATTCTAAAATGGAAACAATATTTCAACCTCAACTATTTTTTCTTTGACGACTAAAAAGGTTATGATTTATATTTATTACAAAATAGTTTTGCAAGCTCCTTGCCTTAAAATGAATGTTTTAATAAAACTGTACAATTAAAATATTTTACCTATTTTAAATGACAATAAGCTTGCAATTCTTGAATAAGTATAAATGTTATAATCTGGATTCCTTTCATTCAATTTTGGTATTAAAAACTCCCCAAATTCCACCATTGTGGAATAATTTTTATAAAACTTTCTTTAATCTCCATAGATCAAAATGATTAATAAATTACATCCTTATGTAATTAAATAACAGAATAATGGGCTAGATGTGCTTCTAAATGCTCATTAGTAAGATATTTTATGTTGTTCTTTTTTTTTTTTTTTTAGATGCTAAGGATTGAACCTAGGCCCTCACAAATGCAAGACACATACTCTACCACTGAACTATACCCCCAGCTACCTGTAAGGTATCAATTTCTTGAAATCAGTGTTTTCAACTAATCATACCTAACTCTCAAATGTAATAATTTGGAAAACTAAAATAACAATTCCTAAATATAATGAAGTCACAAAAGTTTATGACAGTGTTTCCTAAAACCATCAAGGACCACATATGCAGACGTATATGGCGATGGATTTGTATAAGGGAACGGAGTAGAACTCAGTAGTAGAGAGCTTGACTAGGATGTGTGAGGCTCTAGGTAGTACTTCTAGAAACTGATGCCCCCACCCCCAAACCACTACTCATGATATCACAACAGAAAAGTATATTATTTCTGAATTTCAATATTTGACTAGGTGGAAATAAGAACTTGATTCTCTTAGAATTTGATTCAATTGAATTCTTTTTAAGTATTTGATTCTTTTCTTCTGCTTCTGTTTTATGAGGCATCTGTTGATGTGGCAAACTGAAGGCTTCCCAAACATGCATCTTTGGAAATGGTGGGATAAGTTTGTGGTTACTTACACACACACACACACACACACACACACACACACACACACATACATTGCTTGAGGCCAGCCAGAAGAAATGACAAAGAACTTTCTAAGTAATTAGGTCCCAGAGCTATAAACATAATTAGAACCACTGGGCCACAGAGGGTATTTACATTTAAATAAGGAACTATGGAATACGGCTCATAAGAGATCACCAGAGAAGAGAAGGACCAAGTCAGGAACCGCTGCACAGACAGTTCACAGAGAACATAGTTTTGACTAAGGTGAGCAGGTTGCTCCACCATACTCTGCTTCACCTAATCTATGGCCTCATCATAGAACTGCAACAATGGACTGAAACCTCCAAAGTCCTGGTCCAAGTAAATCTTCCCTCTTTTTCTAACTTATGTTAGGTATTTTGTTAAGAATACAGTCAAGAATTCAATGTATATCCTACAAAATTAAGAAGAGTGAGGGAAGGAGTAGGTAGGGGAGGGATGAATGAGAATACTGAAAGGGGTGGTATGGATCAAGATATATTAAATTCAGAACTGCTTTGTTAAATGGCAACTCTTTTGTACAATTAACTTAAAGACATAGTAAAAAGAGGAAAAAGAAATTGGAAGACAACATAAAGCTACAGTCAAGCTATGATACCTTAATGCAGGATTAGGGTGGCCCAATTCCAATGACTAGTGTCCTTAAAAGGAGAGTGGCATATATGGAAATAGACACACAAGAACAAAAGTCAGGTGTTGACAAAGACTGGAATGATACATCTACAAGCCAAACCAAAAAGATCAGGTAGCCAGACAGATGTTATGCAGAGACGAGGAAAAAATATTTCCTAAGAGAGTTTGAAGGGAGCATGGTCCTGGTGTCATTTTGATTTTGAACTTGAGCTACCAGGACTGTGAAAAAATAAATTTCTGTTATGTTAAGCCACCCATGCTGCAGCAGTGGGTTATGGCAGCTGGAGGAAGCAAACCTTCCATATTGTCTGACAAAATTCAGGTTGCTAAAAAACAAAAAGGGAGGAGATGTTTCCCATTGTTTAGTTTTCCTCTTTCAATTGTTTGAAATACTGTGTGTGTGTTTCTGTCTTTTTAAGGTACTATCACATCTACACAGCTTCTGTGTTTCTCTTAGACACACAGCTCCACCTGCTGGTCACTCCTAGGCATACCATCAGAATTCACAGGATTTTTTTTTTGAGCAATTTTTGAGTTTATTTGAGCAATTTTAACTATTTCTCAAAAGAAATACCTCAAGATTTTTATTCTTTATTGAAGTCTTTAAAATATCAAAGAGAAAAGTTACTTACTTTTTAAAAAAATTGGATAAAGTATGATATGCAGTTCCCAAAATGAACCCACTGGGCCTTTTCACAAATTAAAATAAAGTGTAGGATCTTAACAATATTACTTTCCTGTATCTTAAAACATTTGCTAAACTGGATGCTAGTGGCTCACACATGTGGTACTAGCTACTCAGGAGACTGAGATCTCATTAAAGTTTGAAGGCAATACAAGCAGAATGTGAGGCTCTTACCTCTAATTAACCACCAATAGATCAAGTAGAACTGGCTCAAGTGATAGAGTACCAGCCTTGAGTGGATAAAGTTGAGGGAAATAATTGGTAATAATTAGTATATGTCTAGGATAGTCCTAGCAGATGATCACAATAACTCAATAGTTATGTACATATGATCACATAAGATGATGCTAAGTGAAATGAACTCCAAGTTATGGAAATAAGTGGTTTATCATTGTTGCTGCTATTTTCAACATACTATGTGAAATTATGCCTTTTTCTTTTGTTTTTATTCCCTATGGCTTTACTCCTGTTGTCACTGTATCTAATTTTGGTACCCTAGGATTTGTATATATGTTCATTCGTCTGAATCAGGGAAGGGAAGGGGAACATCAAAATGGAGAGACAAAGGGTAAAAGGTGAAGCAATGCAACAGCAATATTTACAAGACAATATGCTATAAACCAACTGTACAACTCGGGGGGGAGGGAATTAAGGAGGAGGGAAGGTGGGAGAAAAATGAGGGAGGGGTAACAAGTTTGACAAGAAATGTACTCACTGCCTTACATATGAAACTGTAACCCCTCTGTACATCACTTTGACAAAAAAAAAAAAAAAAAGTTGAGGGAAAAAGCTGAAAGTGCCCAGACACAGAGTTTAAACCCCTGAATTGGCACAAAAATTGCTAATTAATAACCCCAGCAATTATTTTATTATCTACTAATTATTCATAATACTCCAAAAAATATTTAAAGGTATAATAGAAGGATGGTTTAAAAAATCTATTAAATGAAAATCTAATGAAGGTAGCTCTAAGAAATAATCATGTAAATTTTCAGATGCTGATATCCCAAAACAAATTTTTTCCAAATTTAAGAGCATTCAAGTAAACAATATATTTTTATGAACAAAAGTGAAATATGGGTTTCATTCAACAATGAAAGCTTTCCTCAAACACTGTGACAAGAACCTGTGTTATTTTGCTAAAAGAGTCACAGGAATATTCGTTCATCTTCTATGTGTATGGCCAGTTTCTTTATAAGTTTCTAAGACAATGCTAACAATATGCATTAACAAAAAAAGGAATAGATGGTATAGAAGTGAAAATATTCATTGGATTAGAGAAATAAACATATGAAGAAATAAACATACAAAGGTACATAGGAGACTGATATCTGAGAATCCCAGTTGGTTCTAAGGCATCCAGGGCAGAAAAGTCTTCAAGAATCTATCTCTAATTAATCAACGAAATTATGCAGATTTATTATGAAAGTAGAATTTCACCCTGAGGGATAAGGTGGGTAGTTTGGGTAAGGACTCACTGCCTTTTACTTTAGACACTGCAAAATTACTTTGCAAGTGGTTGTAACCAGTAAATAATATTGAATCTGGCAGCAAACTGCCTCATTTCACATCTTGACTCTGCTAGCTGCAGGTGAAAAATTCTTTGTGTTTTAGTTTCCTTATCTGTAAAGAAAGGGGAAACAATAGGAACAGTTCCAGAGTTAAGGAGCAATTTATTGGCTGCATGTGAAACACAGAGGATGAAATGATTCTTTGTGAACTGCTAATGTTTAATACACATGATGCAGATCTTTTTATAATTTAGGAACAATTTGGATATTATCCATTTGTGAATTTTCAGTTGTCATCTGCCCATTTTTAATAAGGGAATTCAGTTTTCCTGTTGATGAATATAATTCTTTAGAACACAAATTATAATATGTTATATATTATACAGATTAGAGTACATTCTAATCTGAAATGCATAACTTTTATCAAACTGGCCTTAAATTCACAATCTTCTTGCCGCAGCCTCCCAAGAATTGTAGCCTCCCAAGAATTGGGATTACAATCCTGAATCACCACATCCAATTTAAAGGACTGTTGCTGGTTTTTTTGTCACTGGTTTGTTGTTTTTTTTTTGCCAGTCCAGGCCTTGGACTCAGGGCCTGAGCACTGTCCCTGGCTTCTCTTTGCTCAAGGCTAGCACTCTGCTGCTTGAGCCACAGCGCCACTTCTGGCCGTTTTCTGTATATGTGGTGCTGGGGAATAGAACCAGAGCTTTATGTATATGAAGCAAGCACTCTTGACAGTAGGCCATATTCCCCGCCGCTGTCACTGGTTTTTTTGTAGGTCATGGGGCTTGAACTCGGGGCCTGGGCCATCAATTTGAAATGCCAGGTTTAATCAAAATCAAATACTATGTAAACCTTAGGTCTCTTGTTTAGTAACAAATCAGTGCTAATAATTTGTTTGGCCTGAACATACATCATCTGTTAATATTATAATATCATTAGTATGTGTTCTACTATCCAGTAGAGAAAATCTTTTGGTGTTCTGACATATCCAGGCCACGATAAAGACCAACACACAGCTCTTTGACTCAGCCTCCTGAGTGCTAGGATTACAGGCCACCATGCCCAGGTGCTTTACTGTTCAAAATGCATCCTGTATCATTTTTCATTTTGCAAAATGGGTGCTGGTTTTATTTTATGAACGCAATAATTCCCTAAATATTTCTGAGGAATCTTAGGTTCTATTCTTGAATTTTTTTTATCTTAAAGAGTCAATTTTTCATTTTTATCTTAGTCTTTTCTGGTGATGCTGCAGGCTTTTAGCAGGCAATGACTTTTAAGACAGACAAGTCTGCAGAGAGCAGGGCAGGTTAGCCAATGGTGGAGTCAGGATCCTAGATCATACTAAGTAGTGGCTTTCGATATTTATGCCATATTCAGGCCAGGGTTGAGTTATTACAGTAGGGAAAGTTTAGGGTCAGCCACCAGGCCCAGTGGATAAAGGTAGGCAGTACTAGCACAAGCATTGAAGAGTCCTCCTATGACCAGTCTTTCTGAAGTGGGTGGTTCAAAGTAACACTCAATTATTCTCACTTTCAAAGTGTTGTGCCTTGTCTTCATACCAGAATTCATAATGCATTTCTTGTTCCTTTGCTTATGTTGTTATGATCTGTTTGTACTGCTATGGTGTAAGCAAATTCTATGTAAGTAAAACTTTTGTCTATCCTGTTTACTGCTATATCTACAATATACAGCAAAGTAACTCAGGCACCCCATCTCTAGATCATACCCCTAAGACATTTTCACTTCAGTTATTTTTAAAATAGATTCTTAAATTTTGCCTAGAGATTACAATCTGCCTTCGGACAATAATCCTCCTATGTACATACTTCTCACATATCTGGGATTATAAGCAAGTAAATATTTCTTAAATTAAAAAAACACTTTAATATTCTTCTGAAGCAATTCCATTAACAAATCTTAACTCTACACACTATAATAAAAGGAAATTCAAATCAGCATAATCTGATATTCACAATACAGTATCCTAATGACATTTTTTTTTTTTTTTTTTTTTTTGGCCAGTCCTGGGGCTTGGACTCAGGGCCTGAGCACTGTCCCTGGCTTCCCTTTGCTCAAAGCTAGCACTCTGCCACTTGAGCCACAGCGCCACTTCTGGCCATTTTCTGTATATGTGGTGCTGGGGAATCAAACCCAGGGCCTCATGTATATGAAGCAGGCACTCTTGCCACTAGGCCATATCCCCAGCCCCCCTAATGACATATTTAACAGTTGGGTAATTTATTTTATATTATCCTAAATTGAAAATCTTACGCCTTTCTGAGACCACATAAAGAGCCTGTAAGAAATAATTTCAATGAAGACATTCTTTCACATCCCTAAAACTCAAAGTAAAATGATCTTGATTTTGGTCAAAAAAAAAAATCCTTGCTTATTGAATGTAAACCTCAAGAAAGCGAGGAAACCTGCCAAGCCCACATGCACATTTCGTCATAAGGAATAGTGTGTGACTCATAATGGCCCATTCCTGATTCAAGGAAAACATTTCTTTCTTGGGATCTAGGTAATCTAATTTAGTGGCCACCAAAGTGGACTCTCTTCTTTTCCCATCTTATAGAAAATGTTTCTCCGAATTCCATCACTAGCCTTTTTCTTGTCACTTTCTACACTCTCTCTAGTCTCCTACATGTCAAATAATTTCCACAGTTTTCATGCTGAAGGCTCCAAAATATTTGCAATCCATTCATATCTCATGAAATGCAAGCCCCATATCTAATGAATTAACTGACATCTTCAAATGTATGTTGAAGTATTAACATTCGCTCTTGCTTCTCAAACCAACTCATTTCTTATAAACCACATTGGTACCAGATTTTCCTAATCAAGCAAGCTAAGAGCCAGGAAGTCATACTGTCTACTGCCCCAGACCTTCCCCAGCAGTCACGGAAGCCCTGTTGAGGCCATCTCCTCAATATTTCTCAGATTATCTTTCTGCCTCTCTATCCCTTCTTCCAAACATCCAAGGGTATCTTGCACATGATCCATTAGTTAATAAAATCAGCAGAACTTCAATTTGGAGTTTACACTAATGTATACAACGTAATCTATCTTTTCAGTATCAAAAACTTCAAAACTTCATTACTTCAAGTTAATTTTGAAAATTTAATAGACTTACTTAAATGGTGTAAACAAAAATGATAAGGTAGCTTCTTTTTTCTGAGTCATCTTTACCTGAGAACAAAGCATGAAACTCTTTTATTACATTATAAATGAGGAAAACAATAAATTTCATTTTGAAATATAAATATCCACTAAAATGGCTCTTCAGGAATAGTTAACTACTTGAAAATAAAATTTTGTATTAATGTACTGTTTCATAAATACATAAGAAAAAATATATAACAATATCTCAATGAGACTTAAGCAAAATAATCTTGCAAAATAATATATATTGCTATCAATTAAAACTGTATTTTCTTTAATTCTTAAAGAAAAGGCAAAGATTTAGTCAGTCTCTTTGGGTTTTTTTTGTTTTGTTTTGTTTTTGGCCAGTCCTAGGCCATGAACTCAGGGCCTGAGCACTGTCCCTGGCTTCTTTTCTTTTTTGCTCAAGGCTAGCACTCTGCCACTTGAGCCACAGCGCCACTTCTGGTCATTTTCTGTATATGTGGTGCTGAGGAATCAAACCCAGGGCCTCATGTATACGAGGCAAGCACTCTTGCCACTAGGCCATATTCCCAGCCCCTAGTCAGTCATCTCTTAATGTTCTGAATGTATCCAACAATGTACATGCAATGAGAAGAGAGGTGGCAATTTCGAACAGTACTATCCATGGGGCAAATTTTAGCCAATAAAGACTTGATTCACCAGCTTTAAAGCATAAGTTGGAAATCTTACAATTAGAGAGAATCCTATAGTCTTTAATTGACTCATAGTACTGACTCAGTCTATACTACAGAAACATGAAATTAGGTAAATAAACAAAATTGGGAGATAATAAATTACACAAAATAACTTACATAAAACCAAAAGTTAGGTGTGCCTGTGGCTCATACTTGTAATCATAGCTACTTTGAAGGGTGGTAGGGTCATGGTTTAAGTCCAGCATGGGCAGAAAAATTCTAGAGACTACTTCTCAATAGAGAGCCTTATACAGTGATTTGAGTCTAAAATCCTAGTCAGGAGGAAAGGGTAAAAGAGGGAGATCACAGCGTGTGTGTGTGTGTGTGTGTGTGTGTGTGTGTGTGTGTGTGTGGAGATCACAGCATGTGTGTGTGTGTGTGTGTGTGTAAGCACACATCAAGAACCAAGACCCAAAGTCTAAAATAACCAGCATAAAAAAGAGCTGGAGGCATTACTCACAGGTAAGAAACCCTGCCTGACAAATACACAAAGCCTTGAGTTCAAAACTATCATCATAATCAAATATTTTCACTTAACATACTCAATTTCAAAATTATAGTATTGTACATGTGTCTTTTAAAAAATTACCTTGAGGGCTGGAAATATGGCCTAATGGTAGAGTGCTTGCCTCGCATACAGGAAGCCCTGGGTTCCATTCCTCAGCACCACATATATAGAAAAAGCCAGAGGTAGTGCTCTGGCTCAAGTGGTAGAGTGCTAGCCTTGAGCAAAAAGTAAGCCAAGGACAGTGCTCAGGCCCTGAGTCCAAGCCCCAGGTCTGGAAAAAATAAATAAATGAATGAATGAATAAATAATAAAATTTACCTTGAACTGTTCGAGAATCTGTAGTGCATTAGTAAGCATGCTTTCTGCCTTGAAGCGATCAGTGTTGTTAAGATAATCTACAGGAAGGGTTCCCTGAAAATAAAGAACAATAGCCTCATAATAATGTTCAGGCTAGTCTAATAAAACAACAGACTTACACAGAGGCAAAAAACGATGCTTCAACAAATGAATTATTAGACCAAATGAAGAAATCTAATGAAAATCATATTTCAGAGATGTTCTATAATTTCTCTCTCAAAGTAGCTGTAATAAAGCAAATAAAACAAATGTGATAAAAGGTAAATCTAAAGTTGATTGAGAGACTGTTCTTATGGCTTGGATCTTAAATGTCCCCTAAAGGGCCATATATTAAAAGGCTTTTGCCCTACTAATTGCTATTTGGAGGTGATGGACATTTTAGAGGTAGAGCCTAGTGTGAGTAACAGAAACCTTACAAGAGTCAGCTTTGGATCATTAGGAGAATGTCTTCAAAGGGGACTTTTTCACTTTCTTGTGCAGTGATTGACAGCTCTACTACTATGAACCAAAACAAACCTTTTCTCTTTGCAAATTGATTGGGGGCGGGGGGAATTTGTCAGTGTTGAAAAGTTCTGTAAGTATTATTACTACATCTTGCTAAACTCTTCCCAGGCCCATTCCTAATAGCATAACTCTTTCCTACTAAAAAACCATACCTACTGTCTATAGCATGGTTGGGCTGTAATAAGGGTCCCTATTCCCCCTTGGAGAGGGATGGGCAAATAATCCAGGCCAGAACATCTAGATTTGATTCTTGAGAGTCAAGGAACAAAAACTGAAAGTTATAAAGCTACTGTAGTCTTGTAGTGGTGTCCCAAACAGAAAGGTCCTGTCACAAGACTATGGTGGTTGGTGGGTGATCTTGATTCTTGGATTTTCATCTCCAAGCCTAAATTTTGATCACCCTATGCTTCAACAAACCATCAATATTGTTTCAATTCAGTCTTGATAATCAAAAAGGTACAAACACATTTTTATTACTTATAATTAGAATACAAAGATTTCAAAAATCATGTATATTTTTAAAAATAAATCAAGGAAAAGTTACTGGGCTTGTTAGAGATTATAAGAGATATTCATGTATAAATTATAACATATCTAAAAATAAATGTATATGAACATAGTTTTAAATGTAGTTAAAGCTTAAAAGGAACATAAAAGCAAATTTGACTGTATAATTTTATATTGAGTATTGATAATAAATTTTATTCCTCACCACTGAATTCAGAGGAAAGGGAACTCCAATAAGGGAAGCCATCAATGGTGCAATATCAGCCTAGAAATAGAAAAAGGTTAGTTCTAATAAGTCTATAGGTATCAACAAAGAAATCGATATGGCAGAACTCACAAAAACTGGACAAGCATGCAAATTTCAATTTGTATAACAATTTTTCAGTATTATTTGGAAGAAGTCTTCTCTTATTTTCTCTTGACTTTAAAAAATATTTTCCATATGAGGCTAGTGGCTGACACCCATAATTCTAGTGATTACTTAGTAGGTATAGATTAGGATTATCATGGTTGAAGCCAGTCCAGGTGAGAAGTTCTCAGGACCCCATCTCACACAACAGCTTGTCATGGTGGTATGCACTTGTCATCTCAGATACTCAGGGGGCTAAAATTGGGAGGACTAGTTCCAGACCAGCCTGAACAAAGCAACAGATGGTCCCTCAACTCAATATAAAAGGAACAGGTATGATGGCTTACACATATCATTCCAGCCACAGTGGGAGATAGCTAGGAGGATCAAGGTCCAGGTTTGTGCATGGATAAAAGTGAGGCCCTATCTCAAAACTAGTAAGAGTAAAACAGACTGTAGGCCTGGCTTACGTGGTAGAGTGCCAACCTAGCAGCTAGCACAAGACCCTGAGTTCAAGTCCTAGTAGCAAAATTTTAAAAATGGGCACAAAGAGACTGGTTAGGCTAAAACATTTGTACTCATTCTCACTGGTAGCTGAAATATATCTAAAATGTTTTGTCATGATTATTACTACATTTTTGTCTAAGCTTCTTATAAATTACATTTGAACATAATAAAATTGAAATGGTCACCTGATTGACATCCTGTCTCTTCCAGTTCTCCAATTTCCATTCTAAAAGACAGATATAAGATCTGATGTTAAGATTTTCTTCTTCTTTTTTTTTTTGGGGGGGGGGAGCGGGTAGAGAGGGAAGTGGGGGAGGCTTGAACTCAGGGCCTGGTCACTGTACCTAAGCTCTTCTGCTCAAGGCTAACACTCTACAACTTTGAGCCACAGTGCCACTTCCGGTTTTCTGGTGGAGATAAGAGTCTCATGAACTTTCCTGGCTGGGCTGGCTTCCAACTTTAATCTTCAGATCTCAGATTCCTAAGTAGCTAGGATTATAGGCAGGAGCCACAGGTGCCAGCTAAGAGGTGATTTTTACAAGTAAGTGTTCGATACATCATGGAAAACAGGAGTTTTGGACACATCTCTCTCCTTTAGCTCAGGGTGAATAAAACTGGTTATCTAAAAAGCAGAGGAATCTGTTTTAAAGAATTTTAGCAATATAACCAGAAAGTAAATATTTAATATTTTCTATGTTTTATGAAAGATTTTGCATGTTCATTTGAAGACAAATTTCAAAACATCATAGGTTAAGGAAGGAAAGATCAGGAAGAAGGAAAGAAGGAAAGAAAGAAGCAAAAGAGCAGAGAGATAACATCTACCAGCATAACTATTACCCAACATAAACCTGTTTCAGAATTAAGACAACTGACAACACTGCAGTTAATTCAGGCTTCTCTGTTTCTCTGTGTAGGCAGTTTGCCAAATGTTTTAAAATTGTACCTGCTCTGCTCCTATGGTAACCAACGACAAACATTTAAAATAGTCTACTCAGGAAAACTACCCTCAAAGATAGCTTCATTCTCCTCTCTGTTCCTACAAATTCAGAAATTTTAATAAAATAGTAATCAGAACAAATGACTGAGACAATGTCTTGAGTTCATAACTTTAGGATATATCACCAACAGGGTTCTAAAATAGTTTAATAATGAAATTTCTTCTAAGTCATTAATCCAAAAAGTATTTTCCTCCTTCTATCAGTCAGCTTCCAAAAATTTACAATAATTGCCCAATGGGGGAAAACACGTATACCCTCTTTCTGATATTTCATATGCAAATGAGAAAAAATACATTTTTCTATAATAATTCATGAAATCATGTGAGTCTCAAATATCAATGAACTGTGAAGCCAAATGCCAAAACAAAGTCAAATCTTTTAAGTACAAAGAAGCCATTTACCCTTGCTCCTATTGACAGTACTTCCTTATAAATCCAGCACCACACCAAGTTCCTTAGAGGGGCTTTAACTTGCCAAATAACCTATCTCTTGCATTGTAATTTCCTGTACTATCTTACAATCTGGTAATGTCAAGCAACACCACCCTTCCGTTCACCAAACAAGTTAAGCTCTTTCTGTTTTATATCTTTGCATTTGCTTCTCTCTCTGGAACACTCTCATGTCCATCTTCACATGAATGGCTGCCTCTTATCCCCACTGAGGACAAACCTACAATTAGCCCAGTTTACTAAAAGCCTCATACTCCACAAGGGAAACAACTGGGGGACCGCAAATGCTGGCCACATGAATCTGGATGGTGATTACATGTGTTTGCACACATGTACAATTCACCCAGCTATGTATCTATTTATAATTAATGAACCTTACCTACTTTAATAAATATCTAAATAAAAAAAATTCAGGAGCCCAGCCACCTGTTTTTATCTGTTTTAAGATATCATTTTAATATCCTTCATGATCATTATCATAATCTAGAACTTGCCTTTATAATTGTTTTAAGTCTCCTACTAAAGTAATTAAGTTCTGTAAAATCAAAGACAACCCCAAAGATGTGTAGTAGATGAAAAAAAAAAAGTCCTCTAGATTCTTTTCATTTACACTTAAATAAGCCTGGAAAAATCAAGACAAAATGTACCGACTGCCTTATTCTGGCCCTTTGACAAATGCCCCAGGTTGTCCACCAATAATAAATGCATAAGAATTAGCACTTGTGAAAAAAAGTTTCATTAATTACTGTAGACATGTTGCTGACTATATTGCTCACTAAGCCCTACTGTCTTTGTCAGGATCCAGGAAAGAAATACAGTGATATGTACATACCTTTGTATCTACAAAGGTAGATACAATCTACCTTTTTGCCTAATAGATATGTACTCTAGATACTGAGATTTGTAACTGATGTGTTTTCTGTTTGAGAAAACTAATCAAATTTACAATTGCCCTTTAAGAAACTCTAGGTTTCTTATTCATTTAGTCATTATCAAGGAAATCTCATTCTCATATTAATTAAATTAATAGACAAGATTAAAAAACTAGTTTAGTAACTATTAGAAAGGTATAAATAGTTACTAATAGTGTATGCTGGTATGTGTTTAACAATTCATTCTACAAGAAGAGAAAAAGCACTGGGCGCTGATGGTTCATGCCTGTATTCCTAACTACTCAGGAGGCTGAGATCTGAAATCACAGTTTGAAGCCAGCCTGGGCAGGAAAGTCTGTGAAAGAGCCTTATCTTCAATTAGCCACCAAAACACCAGAAGTACCACAAAGTACCACAAAGTGGTAGAGCACTAGCAAAAAAGCTCAGGGACAGAGCCCAGGCCCTGAGTTCAAACTCCAACTCAGACTGAAAAAAAAAAGAAAAAAGAAAACTAATCAATTCCTTGGTTTACAGCATTTATACAGAAACAACAATAACAACTATCAAAATGGATTTAAAAACTCTAATTTGAAATGATTTTTAAAATTTAATCTAGACAGGCACCTATAATCCTAGCTACTCAGGAGCTGAGATCTGAGGATTGCAGTTCAAAAACAGCCTGGACAAGAAAGTCTATGAGACTCTTATCTCCAATTAACCACCAGAAATCCAGAAGTAGTGATGTGGCTCAAGGTGGTAGAGCAGTGTCTTGAGTGAAAAAGCTCGACAGTGCCCAGGCCCTGAGTTCAAGCCCCAAGTAATCTAAAATCTTAATTTTATTTATTTTAAATTGTGATTTTGAAAGCAATAAATACAAATACCTTTCAAGAATTCATCATCAAAATGCTGCGCTGATACTTTTTGTGGATACTTGATTCCAGCGCCCCAAGTGACTAAAGGAGTTAAAGTCTCTGAAGGATGACCAGCTCCATGGGATCCTATAAATAAGATGCCAAGAGTAATCACACAAGAGATAATAACTAATTTAGGGATGTAGCTCAGTGGTAGAGCATTTGCCTATCATACACAAGACCCTGGGTTCAATCCTCGGCACCCAAAAAGTTAAATAACATATAGCTAAAGATTTGATTCATACATAGCTAGGTCTAGTAAACAAATCCCAAATACAGCTTTTTAAAGTAATGTTTGAAAAATTATCCCATTAAACAAATTCAAAGCATCAATAATAGACAAAGGAAGGAAGGGAAGGTGGGTAAGAAGGAAGGATCGATCTAGAATGTCTTCCTAGTGACTCTAGGTAAAAGTAGAAAAATAAAAATAACAAATGATAAAGGAGACAACCAGCAGGGTAGCACTAAAGATAGAACAGGAAGAATTCTTTTTGGAACAATAACCTTTCCTCAGTTTAGAGCAAGTAGCCTCTGGAGAGAAGGGCAAGGTATACTCTACTAAATGTGGCTAAAGAAGCCCTTTTTACAAAATGCAACTCAGCCCACTAGAATTCTATCTTATAATTTGGGGTCCTAAACCTCATCTCTACATTAAATTGTTTTCTGAGTACTAACTGTATTTGCATTGGGAAGCTCATAGGAGGCACAGATTTATTCACAATAAATTTCAGCTGTCCTAAGTCTCAGTAATACTGTCTCAATCTCACCTCCCTTTGCCATCATATAACAGTGAGTACTGGGTAGATAAATAACAGGTATTTTACATTTTCTTCTTCTTTTTCATATGTTAATAACATATTTTGGTATAATTGTAAGAAAGAGGGTTTTTTTAACATAAAATCAAAGTTTTGTTTGTTTTGTCAGTGTGGGGCTTGAACTTATTAGGGCCTGGGAGCTGTCCCTGAGCTCTTTTTGCTCAAGGCTAGTGCGCTACAACTTTGAGCCACAGCACCATTTCTGGTTTTTGAGTAGTTAATTGGAGATAAGATTCTCCCAAAGACTTTTCTGTCCAGGGTGGCTTTGAACCTCCATCCTCAGATCTCAGAATCTTGAGTAGCTAGGATTACAGGCATGAGCCACTGGCACTGAGCAAAATCAGTTTACTTTAACACCAACATTTTAAGCTTGCAAATATTACTTGCTAAAAGACACTGCACACAATAAGATGGCTCATCATCTCTCAAGTTTCATTTCTCAATACTTCATTGTAAAGCAGATTATCACTTAAAGGCAGACTAACCCCAGTCTGTCATCCCATGGTCAGAGGTAAAGATATATGCTGTTTTTCCATCATTTCCATAAAAATGTTCAAACATAGACACGACTTCTTTCACTCCATCATCAACTTTTTTAATATTGTCCTTATATTCTCTGTTTATAAAGAAACAGAAGAGCAAATTGAATTAACTTAGAAAAATCAAATTTATTCAGTGTGGACTCATTAAATTCAAGTCAGGAACAAAGAAATGCCTTTAAATTTATTTTTTAATATTTTAAAAATCAGAGCTCTTTAGATTATTGAAAATATTTCTTCAATGACTCTAAGGAATCTGAAATAGATTTCAGAGATGGCTTCATAGGAGAGTATTGATTAGCAAATACACTTGAATTAACTCTTTTAAATCCTGAATGAGATTTTTAAAAAAGATTTTCAAGTTCATGTCTATCATAATAAAATACACTGGGTTTGATCACCTTAGCACAAGTATCATTATTTCAAGGATACTTCTTCATCCTATAAAATGCCTGTGATGTAAAATAATATATTTTGAACAAATTATACTTAAGCTTTTTCTATGTGGCTGAATAAACATGTGGCATGATATGAACATATTCTACCAGTTAAAACAGTTTAACATGTTAAACAAGAGGAATATGAAGCATTAATTACTAGCAGTTCATCAGCATATTTTATAGAAAACTAATATAAAACAAATTCCATATAAAAAAATAAAAGCATGATCTGGTTTCTTCTTTCTTATCATCTGAAAAGTGAGAATATTATTTGCTCTTCACATTTAATGATTGTTTGGGAATGTAGATTATAAAAACTTCATATATCATATTTGTTTTACATAATACTAACGAATGGAACATACAGGGAATTGTGTATCTTTTTAGAGATGCAAAAATTAATAGCATAGCCAGACACCAATGACTCACACTTTAATTACTCAGGAGTCTGAGACTGAGAATCTCAGTTCAAAGCCAGCCTAGACAGAAAAGGCCAAAAAACTCTATCTCCAATTAACCAGCAAAATGCCACACTGGATGAACAGCTCAAATGGCAGAGCACTATCCTGAAAAAGACAGCTGAGAGAAAACCCAAGGTCCTGAGTTCAAACTCCAGTACTGTCACAAACAGAAAAATTAATAGCATAAAATAACTTGCTTCAGACCCAGGACAAGCCCATTAGGGCCCAGTAGGTCTAGAACTCTAACCGCTGGGAATGCTTAACTCTGACCACCCCTAGAATGCCTCAAACCCTGAGCCAATCAGATTTGTACCTGTGTCCTAATCTTGCTTGTTTGAACACCTTATTGTTGTAACTTTGTTCTTTGCCTTTATAAGCCCTGTGTAATCGTAGCTCGGGGCTCCTTCCTAACCTCCGCTGTGTAAGGGGGTAGGACGAGGCCCAAGTTGTAGCTCGCTTAAATAAAGCCTTGCCTTGCTTTTGCAAAAAAAAATAAATAAATAAAAACTTGCTTCAAATTTTACTAAAAAGTTATTTCTAATGCATATAATTAGATAAAACTTTTATCTAAATTAAGAACACAGAGTAAGAGTTTAACTTATTTTAATGTTCAGTGTGGCTTCAGTACATGTAATTTTAACCATTCTATGTTACTCTATTGTATACAACTGACAATTTATTGTACATTACAGCAGTTACTTAAAGTATAAGTTCTGTTGTCCTAATTGCAAAAAAATATACAGTATGTTAAGAGTTAAAACAGAAAAGCTACATCCCTTAAAAAAAATTAAATTTGAACACAGAATTACAATTACCTTGATGATGGTCGGTGAGCATGTCCATTTGTATCTATTCCTAATAAGTGTAAGAAAAAAACTATTTTTTCTTCATTTACTTTAGAAAATAAAGTCTGGTTCTTTCTGGCAGCATGAAAGAAGTCCTATATGTAACAAATCAGTTAAACTTAATTAAATGTATGCATTACTCGAAAATAAAATTATTTGTCCCCAATATCTACTAACATAAGGTCTATTGTAAGGCTTGTTTTCTTTTTTTTTTTTGGCCAGTCCTGGGCCTGAGCACTGTCCCTGGCTTCTTCCCGCTCAAGGCTAGCACTCTGCCACTTGAGCCACAGCGCCGCTTCTGGCCGTTTTCTGTATATGTGGTGCTGGGGAATCGAACCTAGGGCCTCGTGTATCCGAGGCAGGCACTCTTGCCACTAGGCTATATCCCCAGCCCCGTAAGGCTTGTTTTCTTTACCCACAGTTGGTGCTCTACCACTTGAGCCACATCTCCAGTTCCTTCCCATCTTTTCTTCCAGCTAGATATGTCTTTGGTGGATGTGGCCAATGAGATTCAAGCATTCCAATCAAAGCTATGTGAATGCCTATCATCACAGCTACTCAAGAGCAGGAGAAAATTGGGAGTAGGGAATTTCAAGACCAATCCAGGCAAAAAGTCAGTGAGACCTCATCATAACAAATAGCTGGGTTGTATGTAGTAGTGCCAGCCTGTCAGGACATAAATAGGAGGATGAGGACAGCCTAGATATAAACATAGACCATATTACAAAAATAACTGAAGCAAAAAAGGACTGGGGTATGGCTCAAATGGTAGAGTACGAGGTCCTAAATTCAATCTCCAATAAAAACAAACAAACAACAAAAATCTATGTGAACCATAGGAACAATTGGGTATTTGACAGAAGGTCCTTTGGATTCATCCTATTGTTGCCCTAAACCACTGAAATGACTACAAATGGAGCACTATCTGAGATCCCAAGATGACCTCACAGAGAAAGGAAAAAGAACATGCACATATGGCCAGTTGCCTGTTCATTCATAAGGAATCAAAACCATGACTTTGGAGTATTTTAGTTACCACAGAAATTAAAAGCCTAAGGCTTCCAAACCATGTTAGTATAACTAAATTATATTAATAGGTGTTTAGCAAAATGATTTGCCAATTGTTTTCTTAAGGAAGTTTTATTTCATTTTAAAGTTTTCTCTATTGACAAAATTGTATGTCAGGGGGAGGGGAGGGAGAAGAAAGATAAGACCATTAAAGGAGAAATATCCTCAGACCTGCTGCATCGGTGACGATCGTGAGCTCAGGCTCGAGCTTGCAATAAAGACTCTCGTGTGATTAAAAAATAAAAATTAAAAAAAAAGGAGAAATATCCTTGACAAAATAAAGTTTAGCAAAAAATTTATTAAGTATTTAATTTCTACTGGGTAAATACAAAGAAAAAGAAAAATGCAGGTACATACTGAAGGGCATGTTTACAAGAAAACTAAAAAAGTAAAAATTTCTATTGAATAGAGAAAACACTACATATAGAAATATATGTAAATATAATATATCTAAGATATGTTTACTAACAAATCCATTGTCAGAACTTTACATAAATACATGTTTTGGAGATTACCACTAACCTTAACATTGTCAAAAACCCAGGAATCCAGTTTTGTTGCATCCTGGGAACCAAAATCTTCTCTTTCAGCATCATAACTATATGTATAAACATGGTCTCCACTAGCACCTGCAAGGGAAATTTGGGAAGCATACATTTTAAAAGAATTTTTTAACTTATCTAAAATATGAACTAGTCATGGAAATGTTTATTGAGACCCTCTTGCTGTTTTCCAGACTAGTCCTGAACTTTGGAGTTCAATCAAGCCTCCTGCCTCAGCTTCCAGAGTACTAGGATTACAAGTATACATTGCCACACTTGACATTTTTAAAAATCTTTCTAAAAGTAACCGGAACTTTTTACAAAGCACTTTATTTTTGATAGTGAAAGAAAGGTTGAGAAATAATTAGCCTTTAGGTTTCATGAAATAGTGCTGTGTGCCTTATTATTTTTGCCCTCACAATAGCTTATTCTCATTTCATAGATATGTCACATGTAAGTTAACTAACTTGCCAAAGTAAACATTATATGTAATTAAACAAAATAAGCACCAAAGTTTATCTCCTTTAATGACTGAACTATTAAAAAATCTGTGTCACTTAAGGTGCTATAATATAAACTAGATGAAGATATCAGACTTTCTTTTTTGTGGGTTGTGGGGCTTGAGCTCTGGACCTGGGCACTGTCCCTGAGCTCTTCAGCTCAAAGATCTACCACTTGAGCCACAGCACTTCTTCCAGTTTTCTGGTGGTGAATTAGAGATAAGAGTATCACAGACTTTCCTGCTTGGAGTTGGCTTTGAACTGCTCCTCAAATCTCAGCAGTAGCTAGGATTACAGGCGTGAGTCACCAGTGCCGGCAACATAAACTTTCTTAAGACAAGAAGAAAATTCAAGTATTTCATCTGTCATACAGACCATATATTTTTCTAAATGATAGGCAAAAAAACCTATCACCAAACAGCTTAAAGAGTTCAATTATATATTAATCTTAGGATTTGTAAAGCTCTGTTAACAACCCGATCAGTAAGCTTCTGGGGTAGACAAATTTTTGTAGATCCCATAGAGAGATATAATGAAGTAATATGATCTCTGTAATGTAAGTTCAAGTCTAATGATCCTATTTCTCTGCTCAGCCATTCTTTTTTTTTTTTTTTTTTTAATTTTTCCAGAGCTGAGGACCGAACTCAGGGCCTTGCGCTCGCCAGGCAGGCGCTCTTTCGCTGAGCCAGATCCCCAGCCCCCGCTGCTCAGCCATTCTATTTCCCACATCCAAAATGAAGTAATATGGGGCTGGGATATGGCCTAGTGGCAAGACTGCTTGCCTCGTATACATGAAGCCCTGGGTTCAATTCCCTAGCACCACATATATAGAAAACAGCCAGAAGTGGCACTGTGGCTCAAGTGGCAGAGTGCTAGCCTTGAGCAAAAAGAAGCCAGGGACAGTGCTCAGGCTCTGAGTTCAAGGCCCAGGACTGGCAAAAACAAAATGAAGTAATATGAGTGGGTTATATCATTATCATATAAACTAGAACATTCCTATTGGATTATGTGGGATTCAGGCATTGATCCTGTTCTATCAGTTATAGGTGGAAGTAGGAAGCTGAAGTTGGTGAAATATAGCAACTTAATCAGTCCTTACCACCAACTGGCACATAGAGATTTTTTTTTTTGTTCTACTGAGTATAATAATGTTCTATGAATAATAGATGAAAATATTAAATATAGACATGCAATGATCTTCAATAGTTCTAATGATTCAAATTAAAGCCATGGTTAAGTATAATGTTACAAAATTTTTCATTTAGTGAAATGATCAGTCACTTTGACCCAGTAAAAAACATTTAGTGACGGGGCATATACATATATATATATATATATATAAAACATATATATTTTTATTATATGTGCGTTTCACTGACAGAAGATCTAATACACACAGGTCTGTGAACATGAACAAATTCAACATATCCAAGTGTCACATTCAATATAGCAAATAACTGAACATAATGGCATTTCAATATATTAAATTCCATTAATGCCATAGATATCTAATGCAAAATAATATGGCATCGTAAACTACATTCAAATAGGAATTGCAAGTTTTAATATTTAATTTTTGTTAAGCATCTACAAGTCCTTGATTGTGAAGCATAATGAATCACACATCAACATAAATACCATAATGAAATTAGGTGATAAAAACTTTTTGATAAATGTTTCACAGGAACTCCCTAATTTAACTCCAAAATAATTACTATTATTACACTTTTCAAAAAAGAAAACTGATACTTCATAAAACCTAGCTATCAAGTTTGTAAAGTTATTAAGTAAGCCACATACAATTTTACTAAGTACACAATACTAAGAGTGTGATGCGTCAATATTTTAAGTACCATGAAGAATGAAAAAATGCTTCCAGTTAAACTGGCATGTCTATCCACTGTAACACACATCCTCAAAGATGTGTGATGGAAACATGTGTCTCAAAAACAATAAGTATAGCAACAGATAAAAAGCTAGAAGACTGGCTGGGAATATGGCCTAGTGGCAAGAGAGCTTGCCTCGTATACATGAAGCCCTGGGTTCGATTCCTTAGCACCACATATATAGAAAAGGTTTCTGGCGCTGTGGCTCAAGTGGCAGAGTGCTAGTCTTGATCAAAAGGAAGCCAGGGACAGTGCTCAGGCCGAGTTCAAGCCCCAGGACTGACAAAAATAAAAAATAAAAAAAGGCTAGAAGACTGATTTCTTATGACTTACTACCTGAGTAATATAATCAATGACTCTTACCTTTGGCAAACATTGGCAAGATATCTGGGCTTCCCCAGCTCCATGTGTATTTGCTCTCATTAAAAAGAGAATCAAATTCTACAGGATTTTCTTTCCATCCTTCAGATAATGGGAAAAACAAAAGCAGCAAGAATAATAAATAATACATGGCAAAACAACTCTAAATGATGTATTCTTCAAATAATAGTAGTTGGAGAAAAAATAAATACTAATGAATGTATTTATCGTGACCTTAGGAAAATTCTTAACTTTTTAAATTATAATAGATTTTCTTATACGTATTATATTATTATTTTTAAAAAATAATACATGGTCTCCCTTATTGGGAATAATTAGCACAGGTTTAGGCAAGTCACAGCAGAGGATCACAAGAGCCCAATAGCTATACCCTTATGATCACATAAGATGATGCTAAGTGAAATGAACTCCATTTTATGGAAATGATTGTTATATCACAGTTTTAACTACTTTCAACATCCCATGTGTATCAGTAGTTTCTACTATTGATGATGTTCGTGTATCACCTTCTTGTGATTGTATCTACACTATCTCTGTAATCTTATCTGAGTGTATGGGAAACAGTGTGTACTGATATTAGAATTAGGAAATTCAAAGGGAATACCAAAATTGAGAGACAAAGGGTAAAATAAGAGAAACAACAACAAAAGCAATACTTGCAAAACTGTTTGGTGTAAGTGAACTGAACACCACAGGGGGGGAATGGGGGAGGGGGGAGGGGGTATGAGGAACAAGGTAACAAACAGTACAAGAAATGTATCCAATGCCTAAAGTATGAAACTGTAACCTCTCTGTACATCAGTTTTATAATAAAAACTTAAAAAAATACATTATTTAATTCTTACTAAAATATAAAATCACTTTTTAATTTTTGAGTGTAGTGTCAAGGTAAATCAAACATCCATCCAATCACATTTTTTGAGTACCACAGTAGGGTAGAAAGAGTAAAGCTTAATTCCAGAATCAGTATCAGTTTGTACTCATGTGAACAGGCATTCTAAAACACTTTACAAAAGTATTTCAAGAGCTGGGAATGTGGCTTAGAAGTAGAGTGCTTGCTTAGCATGTATGAAGCTCTGGGTTTGATTCCTCAGCACTACATAAACAGAAAAGGCTGGAAGTGGCACTGTGGCTCAAGTGGTAGAGTGCCAGCCTTGAGCAAAAAGAAGCCAGGGACAGTGCTCACACCGAGTCCAAGCCCCTGGACTGGCAAAAAAAAAAAAAAAAAAAAAAAGTATTTCAAAACATGCTTTTCATCTTATAAATAATTCAGTAGTAAAGGAGTGGTAAACACATTTGTACTTACATTTATACATACATTGGCAAATACATCTATATGGTAAGTATTTCATTTAATAAAAAAAAAGCTTAAGCAGACAATACCTTTGGCAACTGCACTGACGTCTTCATAAAACCCAGCTATCAAGGCTACATGACCTGGCCGAGATTCTGTTGGCACCCGTGTATGAGATATCCCCCAGCTGCCTTCATACATTATGATGTTCCTAAATGATAACAAAGATGAACAGCAAGCACAGCCTCTGTTATCACAGTCTGTTCTTATCAGGTTTTAGAAAAGTATTACTACAGAAGGAATCAAGACCAAAAAGTTAAAGTTCAAGCTGGAAAGGAATATTTCCAACCCAAGTTGACTCCACTGTAGCCCGACCACAATTTCAATGCAGGAGCACAGTGAGACCAAATGACACAAAGAACTACTTAATCACTGCATAGAATCCCAAGACAAAACACACTATTAATGCTGTAAGTCACAAAGCACTAATGCATGTGTTACATAAATAGCTAATACATAAAATATCATTACATCAATGTGTTATGTTTTATTTGGTGGAACAATAGTATTCTGGTTATTTAAGAGAAAGTCTTTAAGAGATTTATGCTGAGGTGGTTGGGGTGAAATGTCACAATATCTTGCTTTCAAATAATCCAGGAATAAAACAATAAAAACCAAGCATATGCATATGCATATATATAGCCCCGTGTGTATACTTGTGTTGGGGGGAGGGGTTATGTATACATGTGTACGAGCTATGTATGTATATTGAGAGACTATTTTAAAAACTGAAAACTGTTCAAGTTATAGATATTCTTCATATAAAATCCTTTGTTGAAAATTTGCTTTTTAAAAACAATTAAAAAAAATTTTAACAGTACTGGTATTTAAACTCAAAAATTCGTACTTCCTTGGCAAGCACTCTCCTGCTTAAATCACAGTCTTTTTTTTCCTCTGGCTATTTCTGAGATACAATCGCCTCTTTTGCTAGGGCCAGGCTGGACCATTATCTTACTATTTACACTTTCCGTGTTACTGACAGATGTGCAACAAAACACTCAGTCTTTTCTACTTAGATAAAATCATGCCAACTTTTTTTGCTTTTGTTTTTGTTTCTCCCAAGCTGGCCTAGAAGTAAAATCCTCCTGATCTCAGCCTCTTACTTGGCTGGAATGATAGATGCACATCACTATACCTATTACTCAAGAAGAGATCTTGCAAACATTCTGCCTAGGGTGGCCTCAAATAATACCTGTGTCCCAAGTACGTAGCCAGGATTACAGTTATGAGTCCCCAAGTAGGTAAACAGCTTTGATTCCTAACTAAGATCCTCATCCAAAAAAAAAAATCCTTATCCATGTGAATTTGAATTTGGATTTTCTACATACTGATATATTCATATATATATATATATAATTTTCTTCCTACTAGAGGTATATATATAATATGTATATACATATCAAGAGAGATACATATATAGATATAATATAGATATGCATGTATACATATATGGGCTATCATATATGTGTGGTATTAAAAATATTAGAACTATTATCCCGGACACTTTAATTATATTCTTAAATTTGAGATTAAAACAGGAAAATGCTTATTTTGCTAAAAGTTATCAAGAGTAAGTTGTATCACAGTGAAGAGCAAAATGTAGGGAAGAAAGAAAAGTCACTAGTGATGCTGATATAGAAAAAGGGCCAGCAGAGCAAGAAGATACACGAGAGTGAAAGCATTAGTAGTATTGGAGATAAACACCTGACTTTCAGTATATTCTGAAGAAAGATGTTTATAATTACAGGTTTAGATTCCTTTACTATTAATTGACCTTATCAAACCAATTTGTGTAAAATACATAGATAATAAGCAAATAGAGAAAATATTAAGAAATATTCTTTAGTACCTTGAGTTATGTAATGAAAATCAGAATGAAAAAGGCAAAAGGGAGGTATAAAAATTTTGGATATTTCTATTTAACAACATTAATTTTTTTAAACCAAAACCTTTCAGACAGGTTTAGAAAAGACTATAATTATACATTTGCAACGGTTTACAACAAAGAACATATCAGCTATTTGAGCTCTCAGTCTACAGTGTTTCCATTGAAAAGAGACAGAGAATAGTGCTACAAGAAAAGCTTGCCTTTTTTTCCCCTCAGAAGCATATTTTTACTGTAAGCATTTTGAGAGCTATGGTATAGGTCAGTGGAAGAGTGGGTATTTAGTATGCATAAGGCCTGGGTTTCTATCTCCAGCACTACAAAACATTTCTAAATTTTTTCTACTCAGTGCATGTTAAACTATTGTATTTAATTAAGGGATAAATGCACTTAGTAGCACAAATGTTAACCATGGATGAAAAAAATGATCTTATTATTGCTAGGTAAACTAGCTATTTCAAAAAAAATTCCTTTTAAAATTCCTTTACCAAAAAAAATCCTTATCTATGTGAATTGAATTTGGCTTTTCTACATGCTGATATATTCATATATATAATTTTTCTTCCTACTACAGGCCTATATATATGTATATACATATCAAGAGAGATACATATATAGATACAATACAGATATACATGTATACATGTATGTGCTACTAATAGTGGTATTAAAGATATTAGAACTACTATCCAGACACCTCATCTTCTTTATATAACACATATTAATAATACAGATGCTACAGTTTTTGTCTTATATTAGATCGTAAGAAATGAATTTCTCTTTTTTCTGTGAAGAAATTCAACCAAATATATTACCAAATATTTCATCATTTGTAGGAATTAGTGTTAAACATCTTTGTGTACTGTATGTAACTCAAGTTTGATCTTATTTTCCTACTTACAGCTCCCTACTGACCTAAGTTGTTCATTCATTTATTATTTTTTATTGTACCAATCTTGGGGCTTGAATTTAGGGACTAGGCAATGTCCCTAAGCTTTGTGCTCAAGGCTAGGGCGCTACCACGTGAGCCATAGCTCCACTTTCAGCTTTTTTTTGTGGTTAACTGGAGAAAAGAGTGGCATAGACTTTCCTGCCTGGACTAGCTTCAAATCTCAATCCTCAAATCCTCCTGAATAGCTACAATTACAGGTGTAAGGCACTGGCACATTATGCATTTACTTGAGCCACCAAATTTTATTTTTTGTCAGTCCTGGGGCTTGGACTCAAGAGCCTGAGCACTGTCTCTGGCTTCTTTTTGCTCAAGGCTAGCACTCTGCCACTTGAGCCACAGCGCCACTTCTGGCCGTTTTCTATATATGTGGTGCTGGGGAATCGAACCCAGGGCTTCCTGAATCCGAGGCAAGCACTCTTGCCACTAGGCCATATTCCCAGCCCACCAATTTTTTTTTTTAAAGTTTAAAACTGCATTCAAGTTCATTCGCTCTTGTGATAGTCAATAAATACTTGTTAGCTGGCTGCTGTGTCCTAGTATAAAATTGTATGTATATCTCAGGGCAAATGGGACGTGCACAGTGATAAGTAATAGGAAACATTAAAAAAATATTAAAAATGGAAAGAGATGGAAAGTAATGCTGACAGTTGGGGACATATGAAGCAGATGAGTATTTAGTAAATCTCACTTGGAATATGATTTTAACCTCTCCATACAGCACTAGAAAGGGTTTTGGAGGGACTTGGTACCAATCAGAAAAAGATGTATTGTTTATAGTAACTTTGTAAGCCAAAATAATTAAACATCTCTTTCCAAAGCCAATTAGTAGAAGACAAAGCTACAGTGGTTACAAACTTTTTTTTTTTTTTGGGGGGGGGGGTTGGTCATGGGGCTTGAACTCTGGGCCTGGGCGCAGTCCCTGAGCTCTTCAGCCAAAGGTTAGAACTCTTCCACTTGAGCCACAGCATCACTTCTAGTTTTCTGGTGGTTAACTGGAGATAAGAGTCTCTCAGACATTCCCGCCTGGGCTGGCTTTGAACTTCGATACTCACATCTCAGGCCCCTGAGTAGCTAGGATTAAGGCATGAGCCACCAGCACTCAGTTAAACTTTTTTCATATAGCAAGTTGTATTTTGATTTAAACTCTGTATTTTCTACTTAAGCTTCAATGCATTTAGTACATAATGTTTGTTCTTATCATCACATGAAAAAATAGCAGAATTATTTTAAAGAAAAAGGTTACATAATAAGTTGTTAGCTAGGTTTGAGAAACTACAATGAGTAGGCCAAATCAGATAGGGCTATGTGTTTTGATTCACCTGGTATCAGCTACTACCATAATAGAAATAACATCTAGGAAGAAACAAACTAGCAATCTAGGGCTAAGACAAATGCAAATGTGGAAGGGTCTCTTCTCTTTCTCATCACCTCTGTGTCCCTGTGAGACAAACAGTAAGATACTTCCCTGTTTATCTGACCTTAGAATAACATTTCTAAGAGACACTCTGTACCAGCTGACATACTCACCTAATAAATGGTGCTCGAGTGTTCCCATTTTCATCTAGTTCATAAAGTGTGTCTGCTCGAAGGCCATCGGCAACAATCAGTACTAATCTTTTTGCTGGAGGAGGCAATGGAGTAATCTGTGGAGTCATTCCATGAACCAAAGGAGACGTAAAATAAATGTCAAAGATGGAGGCAAAGAACACAAAATGTATGAGCAATCCCAAAGTAAAGAACAGCAGCATATCCAATAACTAATTGATCTTCAAGAAAAACCTGAAACAGGAAACAAAGTTAAACTGAAGTAAATCATAATACAATCATATATTTTCACATATTTTCATGAGTACAGATACAGTGAATAAGTATTTTATTTTATTTATTATCTTTGAGTGGTTGTACAAAGGGGTTTCAATTGAACAAATCAGTTTAGAATTCATCTTAATCAATGACACCCCTTCCATAGGACATGTATTACAGAATATTAGATAGCTCACACCTTTCTTTACACTTACAATAACAATAAACATGATTTAACAATGAGATACTACTGTTAAAAATGTAGCAAACTATACCAAAGAGGAAGAAAAATTTCAAAAATAAGTTAATTAGGACTAATAACCTATAGTAATCTTAAGTCCATACTAAGCACATATAAATTTTTAAGGAAACAAAGAAATAAACCACCTCTAACATGAATTAAGGTTCAGTCAAATATCTATTTATCTACATATATAATGCTACTCTTGATTGCACATATGACAACTATTATTTATAATTAAATATTTATATCTTGAATTTTTTTAGTTTTTATCTTTTATGATAGTGATTAGCTTAAAGAACCAAGGAGCTCTCTTGAATATTACAAAATTGAAAGGAACCAACCAACTTCCTACGTATATGTAGGAAGTTAAATTTCATCTGTGCTTCAGAAATTCCACACTCTATTTTTGCACTTTATTTTAGTTCCCTGAATCAATATGAAAAAGGTTACATTTATTCATTCAATAAAAATGTTCTGTGCACATAATGTCTGCATAATTATGAGTGTGTGGCACAAAGTACCAAGGAGATAGTCACAGATTCAATAAGCTTACAAATACTAAAGAAAGACAACTCAGAAAAGTGAAATATTTCAGTAACATTATAAGACAGTATGCCATTAAACTGCCAACATCGAACTTTCTGTAGGAGGATTTCTCAAATCAGTCTACTAATTTGCTTTTGTTAGCAGATCTCTCTGAAGAATAAGAAAAAAAGATAACTTGAACTTGGTCTTACTTGCATGAGTATTGGCTACATATAATGGCGCAGGGTTAAAATATTCTGAAGATGGAGTCATTCAAATTATAGACACATCTTTTTCTGGGACTGAAGAATCATCATACCATGGAATAAAATGATGGAAAAATATGCTGTAAAATGAAAGAAATATTAGAAAAATACTTACCAAAGGTAAAACAAAAAAAGACCCATCCAACAAAGAAAATATGACAAAGCAAGAAGGTCAAATCATATGTTAATTTTTTAATGAGAAAACTGAATATCAAAGATAGTCCAAAAAACATAAAAATTCCTCAGTGAACAGCTGATATCAAAAGCAATGGTCTCAGTGTAAATGTTTGCTTCTTTTTTAATCTACATGAGTTTCAATTACCCAGTAAGTAGCAACTTAATAACAGCAGTCTAAGTAAGCATTAATAAAAAAATCATTACTAAATAAAATAGAAAAATCACTTATGATTCTACCACCTAGAATAAAGCCTTTTTTAATAGTTTCTTACAATTTTCATCCTATCTACATTTTTATAAGGTATATACAATTTTGCTTATTTTTCCTCTTAAATACACTAACATTTCCTTTCAAGAATTAGAGAATTTTTTCCCACATATCATTTACCACACTATATTCCACTCTACAGAGGCTTATTTTCCTGAAAAATCTAAGATCAGAATGCAATAGATTTTTTTTCTAATTTTTCACTAGTAAAAGTATCAACGTGGCTGGGTGCTGGTGGCCTGAGGATGTTTGTTTGAAGCCATGGGGGGTGTGTGTGGGGGAGGCAGGAAGCAAAGTATGTGAGATTCTGATCTCCAATTAGTCAGCAAAAAGCTTGTGGTAGAGGTTTGGCAAAAGTGGCGTGGCAAAGTGCCAGCCTTGAGCAAAAAGGCCAAGCAAGCTGGTTGCTGGTGGCTCAGCTAGCTACTCAGAAGGCTGAGATTTGAGGATAGAGGTTCAATGCCAGCTCAGTCAGGAAAGTATAGGAGACTCTTATCCACAACTAACCACCAGAAAACCAGAAGTAGAGATGCTGAAAGTAGTAGAGCCCTAGCCTTGAGTAAAAAAAAAGCTCAGGGACAGCGCTCAAAGCTCTGAGTTCTACAAGCTGTCCCTCCCCCCCAAAAAAGGGGAGGGGGGCAAACAAGAACATAAGGCCCTAAGTTCAAGTCTTAGTATTGGCACACATACAAAAATCAATATGATCAATTAAAATGTATATGTAATTGTCTGTTAATGTTTTAAACATATCATAAGTACAATCATTGATTCAAAAGCTGTAGGCATCTTTACTGCTTTTGATATCTGCATATAGAAATAATTTTTTCAGTTGAACATCCATTCTCCTAACAATAAATTCAGTAACTCAGCAATAAGTATCTCTCCTTTGCTTATTTCATAAGACCTCATAAGAAAAAAGCTGTCACTTCCAATAGATACAATGTAACTAAGTAAAGTAGATCAATAAAAATGAGGTTTTGCATATAGTATTCAGATAATATTTAAAACAGATCTTTTAATATCTTTGTTACTCAATTTCATTAAAAATTTCAAATATTCTCATAACCCTTACTAAATATATACATATATATACCAAATTTAGATCCTGCTTTAAAATATTTTAAGATATATTGAAATTCTACTCCTTGACTATTCCTTAGGAATAATTCAAGAACGTCCCAAGATCCATTCTAGGATATTTACTTCGCTGACACAGGAGCCGAAAATGTTCAACACCAGGATAGTCTAAGACTCCTTTGGTCAACATTAGAGAAAACCTTCCAGTGTAAGCACAAAAACTTATAAAGCAAAAGAACTACCAGGTGAAATTATTTTAAATCAAGAAAAAAGCTTTCCTAGACCTAAAAAAAGAACTAAATTTTTCTGTTAAGTATATCTCCTGAAAATATATATATATATATATATTCATCTGTGTGAAATTTAAGCTGTTAGAATAAAGGTGTGTTTGAAAAATCATGTCTTTAAATGAACCAATATCTTTTTTAGAAATATTAAAACTGGCTTGTTATATTCAGTGAAACAGATGTGAAAAGGCCTCCAAGGATACTTCTTATGAGCTCTAATCCTTTTGATAGGAATTTTTTAGGAAATTTTTTTTCAATAGGCTATTTAGGTATACCACTAAATGTAAGTTCTTTCTATTAGTAACAATGAGCTACACATTATATTTCATTAGGTTTCTAAGAGCATTGTTTAAGGAAAATGATAGTTTTTGGCTTAACAGCAAGGAAAAATAAAATCTTGTTCATAGTTAACTGACAAAAACACAAGAATTTGTTTGTGTTACTAAAGATATCCTTCCCTTTGTGCTTGAGAGAGAGTACACTTGCACTGATCACTGAACTCAAAGCTAAGCACATGCTCTACCACTGAGTTATACTCTCAGGAACCAACCTTCCCTTTTGATGTACGTAGTTTAGAATCATGATTGCTGTTTTAGGTTTTATTGTTCTTTTTTTTTTCTCAAATTTTTATTATCAAACTGATGTACAGAGAGGTTACAGTATCATACGTTGGGCATTGGATACATTTCTTGTACTGTTTGTTGCCTTGTCCCTCATGCCCCCCTCCCTCCCCCCTTTCCCTCCCCCCCAGGTGTTCAGTTCACTTACACCTAACAGTTTTGTAAGTATTGCTTTTGTAGTTATTTCTCTTTTTTTACCCTGTGTCTCTCAAATTTGGTATTCCCTTTGAATTTCCTACTTCCAATACCAGTAAACACGGTTTCCAATATACTCAGATAAGATTACAGAGATAGTGTAGGTACAACCATAGGAAGGTGATACAAGAACATCATCAATAATAGAAATTACACATACACATAGGACGTTGAAAGTAGTTACAACTGTGATATATCAATTGTTTCCATAACATGGAGTTCATTTCACTTAGCATCATCTTATGTGTTCCTAAGGAGGTTTTATTGTTCTTAAAGTAGACTTCTTTTTACTAGAAAAATAATCTAGCAAACACTAAACATGAAATGATCCACATAAATATAAACTAAGCCTGAATATATTTCTTACTTCCTTAATTTGTTACTTTCTTATCTATGGTTCAAGAGCTCTCCCCAGACAGGCTGACTTACTTTTCTTGGCACATAGTCATAGTATTATTTTCATGTTTTTTTTTTTAAACAAAACGCAAATATATACATCTCAGACCCTGTATAAAACCCTGCCATACTGCTCTCCATCCTACGCATGACTAACAAGATCTTACACGGACTGGTCGCTGCCTCCTTTTCTAACCTCGTCCCATAGTACTAACCTTTACTGCAGTTTAGCTCACTTCACCGCTTTCCTTTATTTCCCTGAGCCTTTCATGCCCTCCATCACTTTATAATTTCCTCTCCATAGAATGTATTTCCAACCTTGCCTCCCTTTCCAATCTCATTTATCACACTGTCTCCTAATCACTACTTTCAACCTCACTTCCTCAGGGACTGGGCAGGCTAAATTAGAAACTATAAACTTTGGATTGTGAGTATATACCAATAACTATTTGGACTAATGTCTGCCTCTGCTATGCTACTGTACAAGGCAAGCACCCTTGCCACTAGGCCATATTCCCAGCCTGCCACTGTAATTCTAGGGAAGGAAGATAGGACATCAGTAGTGTCCATCACAGTCCTAAATGCACTTGTTAAGGACTGAGATTTTCTGAATTATTTAGGATTACCATCTCAAAGACAATATGCGCTGTGGACACTAGAGGTCACTGTAATCCCCCTTTTTGAGTCTCCTGGACAAGATCTGTAAAAACTGAACTACCTGTAAAAACAAACAAAACAGACTCACATTTAATATGTAAGTAATCTAAGATACATAAGATTTTGGTAAATTTAAAGTACTGATATTTACACATTACTTAGTATAGCCAAACACATGAATATTAAGCAAGACTATCACACAGTCTCTTTTAAAAAAATCACTTCTTATTCCCATTTATTGAAAACAAAACCCTTGCCACAGTTCAATTGTTTGGAAACCTTTAAAATAAATGAATAATTATTGAAAGTTTAAAGACATCTTCATATCTTCATGCATCAATAAAATTTATTTGGCTTATGTCTGTGGGATGTTTACCACACACTGAAAAGGAAAAAAAGATATTAGATATTACTAAAACTTTAGAATGTTACTTGAAGTTAGCCTCCCTAATATATTCCTTTTCTTCTTCTTTTTTATTTTTTTTGTCCACCATGGCGCTTGAATTAGGGGCCTGGTGCTGTCTCTGAGCTCTTTTGTCCAAAGCTAATGCTCTACCACTCTGAGCCACAGCTACATGTTCAGTTTCTGGTGGTTAATTGGAGATATAAGAGTCTCAGACTTTCTTGCTCAGGCTGGCTTTGAACCATGATCCTCAGATGTCAGTCTCCTGCATAGCTTGGATTACAGGCGTAAGCCACCTGTACCCCCCACAATAATCTTTAGCACTCAGATGATTAACGTGCTTGGAAAAGAGCTTTTACATTTTTATTTCTAAGATACGAATTTAAGTAGCTACTATTATGAAGATGAAACATTAGCTATAAAGGCTTAGAGTAATGTAAATCTTACATAGACAGGAAATTTCCCAATAGTATTAGCAATAAATTTTGATAGGTAGAGATCAGAAATTATTATATTATAGATTGTGCTACTTGCATATTTTTATTGATAAAAATGTATGTCTAGCAGGGGCTGGAGGCTTATGCCTGTAATCCTAGCTGCTCAAGAAGCTGGGATTGGAGCATCAAGATTTGCAGACAACACAGGCAGGAAAGTCTGTGAGACTCTTATCTACAATTAACCATCTCAAATCTAGAACTGGAGTTGTGCTTCAAGTGGCATAGCACCAATCTTTAGCAAAAAAGCTAAGGGTCAGACTTTGACCCTGAGTTCCTGTCCAAGTACTGGCACAACAAAACAAAAGTCTGCTCTGATGGGGTATATAGAGGTATCACTCTAGGCACTTCCAGTACCTACTGGGAAGACTGGCCAGTTGGTTTGTAAACAAGTCCACACTTACAGGATAGAAATTAGATGTAGTAAAAACAACAGATTTCTCTGTGTCCATAGAGAAGAACTTCTACATCCAACTTCTTACAATTCTCTGAGGAAATATTTTCAACCTGAGTTTTAGAACTTAGATCCTAAATTAGAGGTGTTCCCTTTTAGCCCTGCTGTCCTAATTACTTTTTCAGGATATGTCTGCTAAAACAGTAGCAATTTCATTTCTAAAAATGTCTTAGTAACTACTATTTCATTAGTTAATAACTGGCCATACTAAGATTTGTGGCTACTACTGTGACAAGAATATTTGCAATTCTATGCCTTTCATTATCCCCTTTGACAGATGAATGCCAGAGTTTGAGAGAATTTAGGCTTGAACTTTTTCAAGGTCTCATAATAAATAATGTATATGTATAATTGGAATGTTAGGCTTAGCCTTCTAAAATTTTCCATTACAGAGATGGACATATTGTACAAACAATCCATTTCTAACCATTTCTTTCCTGTGTCATTCACTAATCCTCATTTCAGAAGATAGTTTAACTTTTAATCTCTTTGGTAAATGCAAAGAGGGACTGGCAATCCCTTTTGATTACCAAAAAAATATGTAAAAGGATAGAGTATTGGCCATCTTCATTTCATTTATATAACTGGCATCACTATTCCCTAATGCTGGAATTTTTCATATTTTCTTCAATAAATGGCACTGAAAAATATTTAACATAAAATGTTGTGAGCTAGTCCTATAAAAATAGCTTCGTTTATATTCAAAGTACTATTTTCTAAAAAGGCTTTTAGCAAAACATAAGCAAGGGCAGTTGCCAGTGGCTCACTCCTGTCATCCTAGCTACTCAAAAGGCTAAGATCTGGAGGATGGCAGGTCAAGGCTGTTATGGGGTCCAGGGAAGGTACCCCAAGTGGGACTCAAACCCACCTCCCTCCAGATTCCACCACACAGAGACAACAGTCTCAAGCAAAGATGGATTTATTGGGAAAGTAAAATGTGAACTGACTGGCCAGGGACAGCACTGACTCAGGAGCTGAAATTGCAATCCCTAACAGTCCTTGAGCTGGGGTTTATAAAGGTAAAAGCATAGCACAGATGTAGGGGGCTGACACAGCCAGTAGAGCAAGCAACAAACGAGTTAAGCAAGCCATTTACTGAAGCAGAATTCTGAGGTCAGGTTGACCTAATATTTAACTTAATTAATTTAACAATTGCTACCATGTTTCCCTAATCAAGATGGAGTCAGCCCTACTCCTTACAACAAAGGCAAGCTTGGGCAGCAAAGTCTGTGATACCCTGTCTCCAAAATAACCAGCCAAAAGTTGGGCTGGAAGCTTACATAGCTCAAGTGGTAGAGTACCAGCTAAGCAAGCAAGCCCACTTTCATTCAAATGATCGTTTTAATTTGCTGAACCTGGTTAAACTGAAATTGAAGCCTACAACTGTTGGCATGTGTTACCGGTAAACCAATAACCTGACCTCAGGTTATATAAGAAGGCTCTACTTTTATTTTTCCACAAAGGAAGAGGAGATAGTTTACTGCTTCACTGTAATATGTAACTTGCCTGACAGTCATAATTACTGCTGCCTATGTTTTGGTGCCTACTGAAAACTGTACAGTAGGGGGGAAAAAATCGAAAACCTGCAAAAGTAGCAACTTGGGTGAGAAAATAAGCCATCAGCAATATAGCAGTCTACTTCTGTCGACTGGAAGACATTCCTCTTTCAGTTTTGTAGCCAAAAAGTAATGGAAAAGATAAATGCCAGTCTTCCAAATTAAAGACTACAGTGTCAATGTGTCACAAAGGAAATCAGTACTGCCTACCGCACTCAACCTTTTAACATCCCACAAACAAAACCTCCATCCTAGCTTAAATCAACCAGTCGGGAAGCGTGCAAGGCATTGTGGGAAAAGGATGACTTAGGAAACAAAACGACGGTATCTCCTTTGAAGATGTATTGGTGGAGCTGATTTGCCCGGGTCGTTGGAAATCTCTAGGCTTTAGCTTGCTCTGCTGAGAAGAGTCCCTGTGGTGGACATTGTGCGTTAAGTCCTGAGTGTTTCATGAGTGAATACGGAAAAGTGTGTGGTCACAGATCAAACCTGACCACCGCGTTTTTGTGTTGGTTTTTTTTTTTTTTTCATTCAAACTCTCCCGCGCATCCCACTTCCCACCGGCAGGAGGGAGCCCTCACCTAAACCCAAACAACCCGGGGCTGTCGCCAGGCTACGGGGACAGAACACATGGGCAGGAGGCGGGGGGGGGGGGGGGGGGAGGACGGGAAGGAAGGAAGGAAGCCCAATTTGGACCAGTGTGTGCAGGGCACCGGGCATCCGCGCAGAGAAGACGTCCCCAAGAGCCAACAGGGCAGCCTATCCGCGGGACCACGGTTCCCGCCAGGCCGCGGCAGCGCCATGGTCCCGGGACATTTACCTGGGTCAGACCTGATCTCGGAAACGAGGCCTCCTCAGCGTGAAGGCGGGACCAAAGGCCATGAAGCTATCGGAGGGGCTTCCCCTCTGCCCACGCCACGGACAGCCACCGGGGTGTCCCTAAAACCACCTCCACAGACGCCCCTCAACCAACAGACGCCCCCGACGCCGGCCGAACCGCGACGACTCTCACGATAATTCCCGGGACAAGCCCCTGTCACGTCAGCCAATCAGGAGAAGGTGTGGGCGGGATTTTGCGTTGGAGCCGGGAGCGGGCCCTTCAATCCTGAGGCTTGGGGGCTGAGATGAGGCGGGGCTGAGGCGTGCTGGGGCGGGCTTAAGGCGGGGAGAGGGCGGGGCGCGCGCCAGTTCTCGCGAGACTGAGGACCAGGAAGACGCCTGCAGAGCCGGCTGCTGGTGCAGCGGCCGCTGAAGCGGTGGGTGTTGCTGCGCCCGGACCTCCTACTTCCGAGTCAGGGCTTAGCCTCCAGGTGGGGAGGCGGGACGTGGTTGGGCCGTGGCGGTGTAGGTGCTTCGAGGCCACCGAGGCTCAGTCTCACGCTGCGGCTTGTTGACGCCCGTCAGGGAGGCGCCCACTCTCCTGTCAGGGTAAGATGGCGGCGATGGCGCCCGGAGGTGGCGGCGGCGGCGGCGGCGTGAATCCGTTCCTCAGCGATTCGGATGAGGAGGACGACGAGGTAGCGGCGACCGAGGAGCGGCGGGCAGGACTTCGGCTGGGCGCGGGCGTGGGCCTGGACCCCGGCTCAGCGGGCTCGCTGTCGCCCCAGGATCCCCTGGCCTTAGGGAGCGGCGCGCGGCCGGGGGTCCCGGTGGAGGCGGCGGCGATGGCCCTGGGGGGCGCCGGGGAGACCCCGGCCCGCCTGTCCATCGATGCCATCGCCGCCCAGCTGTTGCGCGACCAGTACTTGCTGACTGCCCTGGAGCTGCACACGGAACTGTTGGAGAGCGGCCGCGAGCTGCCTCGGCTGCGCGACTACTTCTCCAATCCAGGCAACTTCGAGAGGCAGAGCGGTACCCCGCCGGGGATCGGGGCTCCGGGGATCCCCGGAGCGGCGGGCATTGGAGGCGCCGGAGGTCGGGAGCCGAGTACGGCGTCGGGCGGGGGACAGCTCAGTAAGTCGCTGCTGCCTGTCACACCCGCAGCGTTGTTTGGGATCGTGGGAGTTAACTGTGGTGGGGGGGAGGGTGAGGGGGGGAACTTCGGGGGAAGGGTTTTGAATACAGGGGTGTCACAGTCAATGAATGTGTTGGGGCGGGGTGGTCTGTATTTTGCTAGAAGCAGAGGAATCATTCCAACAGTGGCTGTTCTTCCTGCGGGTCTCCAGTTTGGTGTTGCACTTGCTCCTAGTATCGTCGGTGTCGGTTCCTATAAATTATCAAGTTTGCCAGTTTACAGGCTCTTGGGGAACTTTCGAAGGCGACCTTATAAAACTGGCTTATTTGCTCTAAACGTTTTTTTTTCCCTCTTCTCTCCTGAATCGCACGCACTACCAGGAAACAGTGTTTCTTCTAACTGCCCTCAGCCATTCTTTGATGCAAAGTCAAGAGAAAATGTATAGGAAACAAATGTTGCTTCCGTCTGCTAAAGTCAGATACACCTGTTGCCTTTGGGACTGTATTTTGCCATTCATTCAGAAAATAGGATTTCCATCCTTTTGTACAATTAGTGTATAGTAATGAAAAAGAAGGGGACTGGATTTTCTGCTGCTCAAAGTTTGTTTAAAAAGTCTTTACACTTTAGTGGCCCCAGAGACTCAAATTGTTAAATGCAGATGTAGTGGAACTGCCAAGAGTGCATTTTTTTATCAAGATAAATCCTGGCTAAACAAGGTGTCTTACGCCTGTAATCTCACATGTCCAGGAGATAGGGACCTGGTGGATCTTGTTGGAAGCCAATTGGGTGGAAGGAGAGGGGGTGTTAGCAAGACCCCATCTCAACTAATAAGCCACGCCTAGTGGTAAACATCTGTGGTCTAGCTACTTGGAAAAGGTATACCTTGGAAAAATCAATGCCCCGACTGGCCTCCAACAAAAACTCCAGACTGATCTTAAGTTGATAAAGCACGGGCCAAGCAAGCGCAAGTCCCAGAGGCAAAACACAATGGTCCTCCCAAAAGAAGCACATTTCTTTTTTGGATAAGAAATTTTCTCAAAAGATAAAACTTCCTTAGTATGTAAGACAGTCTTCCTTTCCAGGAAGAGATTTTCTTATTGCTCACCTTTAACACATAAAATATGACTAAGAGCAATGCAACACAAGTGTTAGATGTTTCTTAAAATTTTATCTGAATTCTTTAATGTTTCTCCCTGGTAAATTCTTCCTCTCTCCTCAAGGCCTAGCTCCAATGTCACCTTTGTAAAGGCTTCACACATTGCCTGGCTTCGTTAATTGTTTAGTTCTTCTACTGGGCTGCCTTCAAACCCCCATCCATCATAGCCTATAACTCTTTTGGATTTGATATGATTGACTGCAATAATTTCACTTGTGAGCTTGACACTTTCTTGAATCATTCATCTTCCTCTATTACCTCGCTCCTTTGACCGTGCTGTTTTTCCCCAGAACCTATGGAAGGTACCTCCCTGTACTCTGCAGTCCTGTCCTTCTCTCACTCTTGCTGCCCTGTCTCTTGCTTTCTTCCCAGTTCTCTCCTGCTTTCCTGTCTTAGGTTGAGATTGGGTCGGATGCTTTGAATTTCTGAGAGAGAAAATATCAACAGAATATTTGTAAAATTTATTAGGCTTGCTGTTCTTAGATAAATAAGGTTGTCTCTTGTCTGGATCACTGGTATTTCTATTATTTTATTTTATTTATTTTTTTTTTTTTTTGGCCAGTCGTGGGCCTTGGACTCAGGGCCTGAGCACTGTCCCTGGCTTCTTCCCGCTCAAGGCTAGCACTCTGCCACTTGAGCCACAGTGCCGCTTCTGGCCGTTTTCTGCATATGTGGTGCTGGGGAATCGAACCTAGGGCCTCGTGTATCCGAGGCAGGCACTCTTGCCACTAGGCTATATCCCCAGCCCCAAGTATTTCTAAATGTATCTTTTGCCTAACTCATTTCTCTTGCCTGTGGCTCTCCAGTTGTTTCAAGATTAATTCCTGTGGAAGTATGGCCTATTTTCCTTGCAGAGTATAATCAATATATTTGGTACTTAGTAGTTTTACCTTGATAACATTTGAAACTGAGCAGTTTATGGTTACATGGAAACAAAAGTATAATGGAGCCTACCTTCATGATAGAGGGAGGGCTTAAGGACTGGATGCATGGCTCAAGTGGAAGAGCCCTGAGTTCAAACTCCAGTTACTCCAAAGTGAGAGAGCTAGTGACTAGCCTGTGATAAAATACATATAATGGCATGTATAGGAAAATACTTGTTGATTATGGAAATGAAATAGTCCTTGTGGAGAAGTTTGACCCTCAAAGATGAGTAACAGTTGTAAATAATTAGTAACTTTATTATTCAGATATATTTAAACTATCCTGAATGAGAGAAGGAAAAGAAGATAAAATTTATTTTTCTGTTTCTCCTTGCATAAAGCATTATCTGGGAACATCAAGCTACTTACTGTTATCTGGATCACCACATAATAAGATGATTACATTTAGATAGTTGAAAAAAATCCAGTATGACATTTCAAGCTCTGTGGCACTCTTATAGGGAAGCAGAATAGGGATATTAGTTTGAGAAAATAAACCTTTTTACTGTCAAAGATTAACATTGTGCTCTCTGTTTTTAGGCCAAAAGTAACTTTGGATCAATTTTGTTAAATGAAAAATAAAGGTCTTAAGTATTAACAACTTTTTTTCACAAGTGTTTTTTTACTAAGTAGCTAATAAATACAGTGAGTTTTGATCATTACATATGACTTTTAAATTATACTAAATCATATTAGATACCTAAGTAAGTAGTATCTTGCTATTTGGCTATACTGTGAATTTAAGATGGAGGAGGTTGCTTTACTTTGAAATTAATCTATTTCAGTTGTCCTATATGTTTCTTTCAATACTGCAATTAACTTCATTTTTGCTTTTCAGTCCAGGGTCTTGACCTCAGGGCTTAGGTACTCCCTGAGCTTTTTCACTCAAAGCTAACTAGTATTCTACCTCTTGAGCTCTACTTCCAACTTCATTTTTATTTGTCCATTTTCTGTCAGCGCTGAGGGTTAAAGTACTGCCTGAGCCACACCTCCAGGGCCTTTTTCCATTGGTAATTTTTAAGGCGAGGGTCTTACATTCATGACTAGCAGTCCTATGGACTGTGATCTTCTTACTCGTGTTTCCTCATGTGGCTGGAGATAACAGCCATACATCCCTGTCCCTAGCTTCAAGAAGTTTTTACCCAGGCTGGCCTCAAGCCACAATCCTCTGATCGCTGCCTCTCTCCTACCTAGGATTACAGGCTTGCACTATTCATAGCTCTGCTTTGCTTTGCTTATTTTTCAGGTAGGGTCTCATTTTTGCTTTGATTATTTTTTAGGTAGGGTCTCAGGGTCAGACCCTGAACCTTCCCTTGTAGCTAAGAACACAGGTCCTCGCCACTGATTGAGAGAGTCTCACTGTCTTGGCTTCAAACCATGCCCTTCTGCATCTCTGCCTTTATAATAGCTGGAATTGTAGGCATTAACCACCACGCCCAGCTGCAGTGAACTGGCCCCATTTCAGTGGAGCAAGAGACAGTACTTACTCTTCAACCCCACATAAACACTTTCTAAGCTAAGGAAGATGTGAAACAGTTGAGTGTACTTTTGGTTGATTGGTTACCTTTCATTGAAAAATGTCTCATAGAGTTCTTAGAAATGAGTGTACAGTACAATTGAATGTAGCAATTATGTTTCCAAGGAATCAGCACAAGTTAACACTAGACCATAGTAGAATGAAGGAGAATGTTTTAGAGCTGGGATACATGGATCACAGCAAGATTCCTGGCAGGTAAGTCATGTTGTCCTGAACAAAATAGAGAAATAAGAGTGTAATTGAGTTGCAGTGGCAAGATAAACAACAGGTCTGTGCTGGGACACATTAACTGCAGCTCTGAACTTAACCTACAATTTGAAGACCAATGAACTTGTAGCAATACAATACTTGTAGCAATAATCCTCAGTATGGTCTCTCTTGCTTCCAGCTTTGTTACCTTGAGTAAATCACCTTTATTTATTTTTGTTTGGTTTGGATTTAGGCAGCAGGGGCGGGGAGCAATAGAGGGCTTGAACTCTGGATTTCAAGTCTGCTCAGCTAGCTTGCTTGGCTGGCACTGTACTACTTTGAGCCAAGGCTCCATTCCTCCGGATCTCAGCCTTCAGAGTTGGTAGGCATGGGCCACAGACACCTAGCTGATGAATCACCTTTCTGAGCTTTGTTATCCTGGATAATGAAAGAAAAATCACTTCTGTCTACTTTTAGTTGTAGTTTTAATAAAGTTCGCATGAGAATAGTATGTAAAATAACTTCAAAACTCATAATAATTTCTTTGATAAGAAAAAGTGAAACACTGAAGACTAGCTCCAATTTGCTGATAGTGAGAAATGAGAAAGTTAGGAGGTATCTAATAGTATAGGATTAACTTGGACTAGTGGGTATTTGCTGTCTTAACTAAATAATAATAAAGCAATAAAAGTTTTATCCTATTTAATATATACTGTTTCAAAGACATGTCTGTCTACAAGCAAAAAAGTTTGAAAACAGACATCTGTGCTTGAAATTCATATGGAAAACTTGATAGTATTTCTATTTGAATGTACATTGTAGAGATTAATTACATCCCTGTGTTTTAAATTAACTTCTTACTGAGTTTTTCTTAGGTAATGGCTCTCAATTTTCTAAGTGACATAAGAGGAGATTACTTTCATTTTGAATTTAGTGATATTTTTTATTCACCATATATTGTCATTTATAGAGTAGTGTGTAAAAAGCAAAAGAGTAGAGGTAGAAAAATTGAGTTAAAGAATAGAATCAAGCCAAGAAATAAACTCAGAGAGTCTTTGGTAGGTTTGTTGGTTGGTGATTTTTGTTATTGCTGTTGAGAATTACTTGTGGACTCTGAATTCTGGACATAAGGCTCTCAGGATCTTTGATTTTGTGTTAATGTACTAGGCACAGCACAGAGCCAGTGAGTGCCCCCAAGGTCCTCTGAAACTCAGCCTCAATTTAACATCCTACAAAGGCTTATATCACCTCTATGTATGTAGTTCTACAGAAGAGTTTTGTTGTGATATTAATGCACTTGTCAACAGTATATCCCAGTCAACCTCTCTCTGTTATTCTACTCTAGCCCACTCCCCCATCTTAAAACAATTTAAACAGGTTTCATTATTCTATTTTTATACATGCAAATAAACTACATCAAAATAAGCTTAGTCCTCATTCATTGTCTTTGATAGCCTTCCTCTCTCCCTCCGCTCCTCCCCCCAGCCCTGTTTTACTTTCCTCTTGATTGATACATGATTGGGGGGGGGGGGGCAGGCAGTAAGAACCTTGAACTCAGGAACCTTACCCTATTGCTTTTCTACTCACACTGGCACTCTACCACTTGAGCCACACCAACAGTTCCTGCTTTTCACAGATTAATTGATAAGATTTGTCTTCAAAGGCTGGCTTTAAACCTCAATTCTCAGATCTTAGTCTCTTGAGTAATTTATTATTATAGTCATGAACCTAGCACCTGGCTTTATCTGTGATTTTTTAAAATCTATTATCACTGGATTCTCCCTAACAGAGTTTTCTACAAGTGGTATTTCTTTTGCTTGTAATTTTGTTTATACTCTAGCTGAAAGGTAACTTGTACACTGACACATTGTTGGTAGGATACTCTTTTAAGAGTAATTTGTTTAAAAAAAAAAGGGAGGGAGGGAGGGAGGAAAATAAAATAACAATCCTTTGGAGTTGGAGTGTGGTTCAGTTGGTTGGGTGCTAACCATTGAGCGAAAACTGCAAGTTTCAAGTCCCAGTCTCAGACCTAAGGAAAGAGGAAAAATGTATGAGTAATTTGACATCAATCACATTTTTTAAATGTATGTTCTTTAATCTCCAATTCCATGTCTGATCTATTACAGACATACATTTAAATTTTTACTTTATTGTTATTATAGAGGGGTCACAGTTCCGTGAAGCAGGTAGAGAGTACATTTCCTTTTGTTCAGCGTCATCTGTTGCCTCATTTTTTCCCAGTCCCTCCCTCCCGTGAGTTATATAGTTCACTTGCATCAATGTCCAGTGTGCCCCACTGCTGCACTTTTTCGCCCTTGTCCCCTCAAGTTCTGTGCCCTCCCTCTCACCATCCTAAAAATTTGCATGTGAACATACCGTTTATATGGTAAAGAAGACAGAATCATCAAAAATTAAAAAAGGAAAAAAAGTCTTTTGTTTCCATATCTTGGAGTTTGTTTTCTTATGTGTGTTATTTTAAATAAATATGAAGAGGTGCTCAGGCATTGCATCTTTAAGATATACTTATTGGGTTGGGAATGTGGCTTCATGGTACAGTGCTTGCCTACCATGCATAAAAGCCCTGGGTTCGATTCCTCAGCACCACATAAACAGAAAAAGCCGGAACTGGTGCTGTGACTCAAGTGGCAGAGTGCTAGCCTTGAACAAAAAGAAGCCAGGGATGGTCCTCAAGCCCTGAGTCCAAACCCCAGGACTGGGGAAAAAAAAAGTCATTTTCAAAAGAAAATAAACCTAGATTTTAAAAAAAGCTTTATAAGTATTAAAGACTGAAAACAAGCAGAAGTCCAACAATAGCAGATTAGTTAATAATGTATCTGTGCTGATGTGAAATACCACTAAGCTACATATAAGCAGACTAAAGCCAATATGTGTATGATATGATTCTATTTATTATGGAAAGACAAATTTCATATACCAAATTACTTATAAAAACATACATGCAAAAGAGTCTAATAACTTCCTGCAGATTCAAATTCCTGGTTGAAAAATAGGGATGCACACTTTATATGTCTTTTTGCCACATACCAGGTTCTATGTAATGGGACTAAGATTCCAGATCACTTGCTTCAAAGTGTACACTTTCTTTTTTTCTTTTTCTTTCTTTTGCCCATCCTAGGGCTTGAACTCAGGGCCTGGGTGCTGTCCCTATACTTCTTTGTGCTCAAGGCTAGTGCTGTACCATTTGAGCCCCAGTGCCATGTCCAGCTTTTTCTGAGTAGTTTATTGGAGATAAGAATCTCATGGATTTTCCTGCCCAATCTGACTTTGAATCATGATCCTCAGATCTGAGCCTCCTGAGTAGCTAGGATTACAGGCATGAGCAATGGACGTGTGTTTTCTGCTAAATCACAAATACTACTTACATCTGCTTTAAAACAAAGCTCTACAAAAGCTTATTTCAGAAGACTAATGCAAACTATTGTAGCCTAGTACATCTGTCAAAATACCCAACCAATTTTGAAGCCAAGCCAAGTGTGAAACTGATCATTAAGGAAAAAAAGTCAGAGTAGAGCGCATACTAAGGAGTGGTGAAGAATCTGCCAGAAGCACTGTGAAGTGCACAGCATTCATCTTCATGACATTGTGCATATATAGTTGTAGGATATTCCAGTCAGATTGATCAAGTAGTTGTCAACTAAAAGTCAAGTATGGTTATCAGTGACACTAGTCAAATAACAAGGCCAAAGTAATTTACATTGTCTTTTTCATCTTGAAGATTTGCTGCACAGTTAAATATTTAAGTTTGTGTTCTAATAAAGAAGAATGGCTAACCCTTGGAAAGAATAGAACACAGTTGCAGTCCTTGGGTGTAGCCTTCCAGATTTTTCACATCTAGTATTTCAACAGTTCTAGGAAGTTAAAAATGATGTTCATTTGTTCTTGGAACCAGCCAGTCCTGTTGTGGGTGGATAAAATTGCTCAAGGTAGTGCCATGAAATTTTCTGGGTTGTTTCTAACCCTTGTTCTATCTATACTTGTGTGCTGCCTTATTTTTGAGACTTTAGCTCATGTCTGGACCATTACTTTTAGCCCTACCCTGTGGCTTTAATCTGTTCCTCCACTTTAACTCTTACTGAATTTTACTTGCATACTGCTCAGTGTAGATTAGTAAGTATTAAAGAGTAAATATATAGCCTTCAGTTTTCACATTTTTAAAAATTAGAGAGTTAGGGCTGGGAATGTGGCTTAGTGGTAGAGTGCTTGTCTAGCATACATGAAGCCCTGGGTTCGATTCCTTGATGCCACATAAACAGAAAAGGCCAGAAGTGGTGCTGTGGCTCAAGTGGCAGAGCACTAGCCTTGAGCATAAAGAGGTTCAAGGGCAGTGCCCAGCCCTGAGTTCAAGTCCCAGGACTTGCCCAAAAAAAAAAAAAATAGAGCTGAGTTCCACTGGATCACACTTGTTGTCTTAGCTACTCAGGAGGCTAAGATCTGAGGATCAGGGTCCAAAAGCCAACCCAAGCAGACAAATCAAAAAGACTCGTGTGTCCCATTACCAGCAGAAAGCCAGAAGTAAAACTGTGGTCCAAGTGATAGTGTCATCCTTGAGGAAAAAGGCTAAGGGATAGTGCCCAGGCTCTGAATTCAAGCCCCCCTTCTTCCCAGCACAAAAAGAGAAAAAAGAAAAAATATTAAGGAGTTGAAACTGAGTCCCCCAGCATTAGAGAATTGAAGATCCAGAAATTGAAAATGTGAGTTTGCAGTGGATAGTAGTAGAAGGACTTTCCCCCAGTTTGTTGTTTGTCTAGATTCTAGTCCATGCAGACAACTTTTTACCTCAGGTCAAGCATTTAAGTGCTTCAAGTCCTTCCTGTTTCTATTACCAGAGTTACTACTGTTTTTTATTTTAATTGGTGGTGGGGTTTGAACTCACCTGGCCTGGGTGCTGTCCCTGAGCTTGTTCTCTCAAAGCTGATACTCTACCACTTTGAGCCACAACAACACTTCTGTTTTTTTTTTCTTTACATATAAAATGTTTATTATATATAACATATAACTATATAATTTGTAATTAGGTATAAGTAATGTTATATACATACATGTGTAATATCTTACATAGTAAAATCAATCCTCATACAATGTTGTATATTGTATGTTGTTGTTTTGTATATTATTTATATAGACACACACACATATAGAAAAACTAATCCTGTACTTATTAAAACAGATTTGATCAAATTTTCCATTTCCTACTTTAGGAAAAACAGGCCAAAAACTAAATGCACAAATATGTAACCTACTTTTCTGGTTTTCTGGTGTCTAATTGGAGATAAGAGTCTCATGCACATTTCTGCCCTGGCAGCTTTGAACTTTGATCCTCCAATCTCAGCTTCCTGAGTAGTGTAAGCCACCAGCACCCAGCTTGTTTCTACTATTTGTAGCTATACCAAATAATGTCAAGATTGACCTTATAATTAGTAGGAAGCATAATATCATTATGGTTTGACTGGGATATACATAGGTACACTGTCCACCTAAAAGAAAATGTTCATTGAAAGTTCATTCAGTAATGCAATTTTACATTTTGTCATATTTCTTCAGCTTTCATATTTGAGAATAACTTTATAAATTCTTTCTTGGACATTAATTTCTGGGTTCGATTCCTCAATACCACATAAACAGAAAAGGCCAGAAGTGGAATTGTGGCTCAAGTACTAGAGCTAGCCTTGAGCAAAAGAAGCTCAGGGACAGTGCATAGCCTTGAGCAAAAGAAGCTCAGGGACAGTGCACAGGCCCTGAGTTCAAGCCCCAGGACTGGCCACACACACACAATTATAATTAAAAGCTACTCAGTTATTCTTTTTCTCCCTACCATTTAAATGACAGTTAAGTATTTCCATGATTTTAAAATTATGAAGCTCCCATAATAAAGATCAAATGTAATGTGTGAAAAAAACAAAACAGTTCAATAGTCTACTCCATTGAGTCAATAATTAATACCTTGTACAAATATAAACTCAATACAGATACAAATATATATAAACTTACATTTTGGACTTGTTTTTTTCCTTTCTTTTAAAGTTTTTCATACAAGATCTCTATGTTGCCCAGTCTGACCCTGAATCCTCCTGTCTCAGCCTCAGTGCTTTTGTTACAGGTATATACTGCCTGAACTTTCTATGTCTCTGTCTTTTCAAAAGGTTACATGTTTTGGTAGTTCACTTTATTTCTTGCCAGTGAGTTCACCTATAGTAGCTGTTCAATAAAAGTTTGAATCTAGCCACAATTGAGTTAAACATTCTGTCAACATCTGGTCAGTTTTTGGTGCATTGTTTATTACGTAATTTCTACCAGATACCTTTTCAAGAATCTGGAACTTTTGTGTGGATGTTTGTACACACACGCCAGTCCTGGCCTAAAACTTGAGGCTTAGCTACTGTCCCTGAGCTTTGGAGATAAGAGTCTTAGACTTTGTTTGCCCAAGCTGGCTTTGAATCAGTCCTTAAATCTCAGCCTTCTCAATAGCTAAGGTTTCAGTTTTGAGTCACCAGCACCCAACCTTATTTTTCTTACTATTGTGAAAATTCATAGGTCATCAGTATTAAATTATTAAATATAAAAATACTTACAGGTAAGGTTTATAAAATCATCCTGCATACTTTTTTTTTTTTTTTTGAGCTGGCACTAAGGTTTGAACTCTTGGTTGGCTTGTCCTCAGTGGCTTGAGCCACGCCTCCAGCCTGCCTTTTTTTTTTTTTTTTTTTTTTTTTTTTTTTTTTTTTTTTTTTGCCAAGGCTGACTTCTAACCATAATTCTCCAGATCACAGCCTCCTAAATAGCTAGGATTAAAAGTGTGATCCAAAGGTACTGGGCTTATTCTATGTATCTTGTAATCACAAAGTGTATTACAGATTTAGATCTCAGATTTGATCAACTTAAGAACAGGTCTTACTGGTTAGTGAACTGTGATGAAAGTTCCTAATCATTAGCTTCTGAGTTACAAAGTGAATTGTTAAGAAGTTACCAAAGCATCCTGGCATTTGAAGAAATGCTTTGTGGTTAAAGTACTTCATATTAGAATATGTACTGTATGTACTCTAATATGTGCATATTAGAATAAGTTCTCTCTCCTTTCCTCTTCTCCCTCCCCCTTGTCTTTGTCTTCATTTCATTCCTGTTTCCCCTTTTTGAGACCAGATCTCATCTATTGCCCTGACTAGGTTGAACTTTTGGGTTCAAATGATTGTCTCACCTCAGCCTCCCAAGGAGTTGGGAATGCAAATGTATGACACCTTGCCTGGCTGATAACTTCTTTCTTAGTCAAAATTTTCCCTTTTCATATTAGAACAAAATTGTTGACTTGGAACGAAAATAAAAAAGATAGGGGCTGGAGGTGTATCACCTGTGCATTGGGCCTTGGATTCTGTTCCTATCACTTGTCAAAAACAAAAAACAAATTACAAAACATTTTAAATATGTCCATAATAACACCACATTGAAATTTAATCTGTGTGTTTGTTTCCCCTTAGATCTTTTCTGTTGTATAGATGTGTTATTTCAAAGAAAAATAGTTACAGTATAATGGATAATAATACATGTTATCTAAAGATATTCGAATTTAGGCATGTAAAATAAAAAATTAGGAGGAAGAAGAGATTTAGTAAAGCAACAGTAGATAGATAGGTTTTTAACATAAAAGTACTACTTCATCTGAAATCAGCAGCTAACCAAACATTCCATTAGTCAGGAGCAAAACAATGAAGTTTAGTATCAACACCAGAATAATGTTGCTTCACCTCTGTAATCTCTCGAACCTCATGTCCACCTAACAATTTCATTTTTTATGTTTTAAAAATTAAGTTGCAAACTAGTGTACTTTTCCATAAAAACTTCTACATGTATATCATTAGAGAACTTTACATTTTTTTAGGTTAAAATTTTAAATTAAGAAAATATATAGGTTTTTGTTGTTGTTCGGTACTATGGCTTGAACTCAAGGCCTCCAAGACCTTGCTCAGCTTGCTTGCTCCTGGCTGGCAGCCTACTGCTTGAGCCACACTTTGAATCCAGTATTTTACCGGTTAATTGGAGATGGAGTCTTACTTTGTAGACTTTTCTGCCCTCTGTACCCTCGGTCCTGCAATCAGCCTCCTGAGCAGCTAAGAATACAGGCATGAGGCACCGGCACCTGGCTATAAAAGCTAAATATGAGGGAGCTGGGGATATGGCCTAGTGGCAAGAGTGCTTGCCTCGTATACATGAGGCCCTGGGTTCAATTCCCCAGCACCACATATACCGAAAATGGCCAGAAGTGGCGCTGTGGCTCAAGTGGCAGAGTGCTAGCCTTGAGCAAAAAGAAGCCAGGGACAGTGCTCAGGCCCTGAGTCCAAGCCCCAGGACTGGCCCAAAAAAAAAAAAAAAAAAAAAACCTAAAAGCTAAATATGAGTGTACCTGTGGTAACACACACGCTATTGCAGAAAATCCTCTGTGCCTCTTCCTAATCAATCCCACCCTTCCTAGCTAGCCCTTCTCTAGAAGAATGTTTTTATGAGTTTTTTCTACCATAAATTAATTACCTGTTGTAAAAACAATTTCTTACCTATGAAATTCTATCAATGAAATATTAAGGTATTCTTGTATAGGCTTCTTTCATTCAGCATGCAGCCTTTGAGACTCATTGCTGTATTTGTACAATATCATTAGATTTTTGTATTTGTTTTTAACTTGCTAGGTAATTCTGTATTTAGAGCATTTTAATGTGAGGTATTTTTCTTTCTTCCGTTCCCCTCCCCCCCCCTTGGCAACTACTGTATATAGAATTTTTGTCCCAGGCCTTTTAAGACATTCAATTTCTTACATAAATAGCTTAATTAACATATATTTAAATCTTAAAAAAAAGGATTTGCCCACACAAAGTATACAATTCAATAGTTTTTAGAATATGTAGAGGTGAGTAACCATCAGCTAATCTGCTTTTGTCTGGATTGCTTGCAGTGTACCCTATGTGCATATTGTTTACAAGCTAGCCAAAAGATATGGGCAGAGAAACTTGATTGTTTTAAAGTTGTTTAAGTTGGTTTGAAAATTTTTACCATGTCTGTTTAGTGGAATTCCTAGAACTTAAAAAGTCATATTCTTATTCATAGGTGCTTGAAGGCTGTTCCTTTTTTTGAAAACTAAGTAAAAATCTATACATTTAATCATTTTACTTTTCTCTTTATTATAGATCGAGCTGGGAGCATAAGTACTCTTGATTCTTTAGACTTTGCAAGATATTCAGATGATGGTAACAGAGAAACAGATGAGAGAGTAGCAGGTGAGTAAGATTATAAAGATAGATTTGGATTCTTTGACTTTCCAGAAATATTAAAAAGGCTTGAAGAATTCTCTTCCTTCTACAATATGGTATGTTACTATAATGTATATAGTTATTATACAAAGTTGTGTTATTAACTTCTTGTTACTAATTACTAGTTAAGTTTCAGGATTCTCCCTCCAACTTCCTGTTTGGTGGTAAGAGTTGTGCTGAGATTTTTGCTAAGAGTTTTGTTATCTATATATTTCCAATTTGCTGAGTTTTCCTTGTAGCTAGCAATTTACGACCAAGTAGTTGTAAAACTGGTAAAAACAGGCTTAAGTTAGCCATTGTGTACTGCAGTTATTGGACTTTAGCATCATTTGCCTTATTTCTTTAGTCTTCCAAGTCAGGGCTGATATTGTGTATCACTGTAACTACTGATTGTTAAACATTGGTTAAAACAGCTACATTCTGATTGGTAAGTAAAATTTAGCCTTGAGTTCCCTGTGTGTTCCATAGGCAGGTTTCTAGAGAGCTTCTGACTTAAGCCATTGACTCTGAGAGAGATGGGGGGGAAATGAATTGTGAATTCCACTGGACTGTGGACACTTCCCTGAGATAGGATACTGTGAGAGCCCATAATGGAGGATCATCTCTTCACTAAATCTATTGAAATTTTTTTAAATTTACAACTAATTTGTTTTAAAAAAAACCCTGACATATGCTTCCCTCTTATGGTCATTATGAATAAAAGTATATACTAATTTGTATATAGCACTTACTGCTTTCTAACAATGTATATTAACTCATTGATGAGAGAATTATTATCTTTTCCTTCCCAGGTAATTGAGGCACACAGAGAGATTATATAAGACTTCAGTAGCAGAGCCAGGATTCAAATCAAGATAGCCTAGCAACAGAGTCCACAGTTGACTGCACCATATGCGACCTCTTGGCATGAAGGATTAGGTTTGACCTAATTAAAAATAACATTCCAATAAATGATTTTCATTCCTTACTTGAGATTAGAAGTTGAATATTCAAAATCCTGAGTGTAGTATGCATTAAAACAAAAACTATTATTGTTAATTCCACAGGAGGTTAGAAAATTCAGCATGCAAACAATAGGAATATCAATTTTAAAAGGATATCACTGAAAGAATTTAATGAGGCTCCCTGTTAGATAATTTATTGACAAGTATATCAAAACAGCACATCATATCAGAAATATCTAAAAGTTAGCAAATCAGGTAGAAAATTAATTTAAATATTAGGATTAATTTATCCTATATGTCACCTGTAAAATTATATTACTTATAAAGCAGCATAGTTATGTATATATAATCAGATAATAGATATTTTGTTGAATATATGGTGTTTAGTCTATTTAAAGACCATCTATTTATCTATATGTACATCTACATATATAAAATTTGACAGTCCTTTTCCTGTACATATTATATTGTATGTTTTGCTCCAATGCAGAAGTTGGCCATATGATTATATTCTTTAATCTTCTTTTGAAAACATATTTTGGTTGAGTCAAGTAGAAATGCTCCTTGCTATTCTTATGTTTTATGTTTCTAATTATTATGCATGTAAGAGCAAAATATTGGGCTGGGAATGTGGCTTAGTGGTAGAGTGCTTGCCTAGCATGCATGAAGCCCTGGGTTTGATTCCTCAGTACCACATAAACAGAAAAAGATGGAAGTGGCACTGAGGCCCAAGTGGTAGGGTGCTAGCCTTGAGCAAGAGAAGCTCAGGGACAGTGCTCAGGCACTCAGGCCCTGAGTTCAAGCCCTAGGACTAGCAAAAAAAAAAAAGGCAAAATATTCATACATTAATTAGAATCATATATGCATGGCAACATAGGTAGAAATGACAGTACAGTTCCTCTGACTCACAAATACTTTCATTCCCTGTATAGTTTTCTTTTCTTTTTTTTTTTTTTTTTTTTTGGCCAGTCCTGGGCCTTGGACTCAGGGCCTAAGCACTGTCCCTGGCTTCTTCCCGCTCAAGGCTAGCACTCTGCCACTTGAGCCACAGCGCCGCTTCTGGCCGTTTTCTGTATATGTGGTGCTGGGGAATTGAACCTAGGGCCTCGGGTATACCGAGGCAGGCACTCTTGCCACTAGGCTATATCCCCAGCCCCCCTGTATAGTTTTCTATTAGAATTCTGAGTTACCTGGATACTTCACAAATATATACAACTAAGAGTGAAATATTAAATATGTGATCATTTTTACTTTTTAAATCTGAGAATCTAAAGAATCATAGCTATGTATTTTAAAAGATTTTGTAATTTTTAATTGCTATACTATGCTCATATATAAATAAATGCTTTCATCTTCCCTAGAAAACACAGAATATATATATTAGAAAACTGAGACTTAGCTGAATGGGAAATTTGCCACTAGCATGGTCAGAGAGGTTTTTTGTTACTACTGTGTTTTTTTTTTTGTTTTACTGAGATTGTTTTTCTTTGGAGTTTTTTGTTTAGTTTTGTTTATTTCTGAGCCCATAATATGTACCCCTGAGAGCACTGCAAATTAAGTGAGAAGATCCCTGTCTTTCTCAAATAAAACTTTCAAGCCCGTCACCAGTATGACTCTTGCCTATAATTATAGCTACTCAGGAGACTGAAGTCTAGAGGAAGGCAGTTTAGAGCCATCGCTGGCAGAAAAGTCCTCAAGACTATAGCTCCAAAATAATCACCAAAAAACAGGTCTTGAGGCATAGTTCAAATGGTCACTAGCATACCAGCTAAGCAAGTTTGAGGCCCTAAGTTCAAACCCCATTTTGGACCAAAAAAAGAAAAGAAAAAACACACCTCAATGCAGCCCTTTTCTTCTCAGAAAAGTAAAAAAATTATTTTCTACTTCCAATTTACTTTTCATATGAAGTATGTATATTCACATAAAAATGATTTAAGTAGAAATTTAAGATGCCAAACCAAAAACACCTTAAACAGATTTTTTTTCTTTAATAAAAAGCCCAAGATTTCTTAAAGGTATCAAAAGACACCCAAGTTGTAAACATTTGAATAGCTATAACTTAATTTATTTTATGCATTTTGAGTGTCTGCTATATGTTAGGTACTATGTTAGTAGATATACAAGTAGTTTTTGCCCTAAATAATTTGTTCTGAGATATTTCTGTATATCATAACACAGACATGCCCAGTGGTTTGAAAATGCTGACAGAGTCCTTGTTAGTTTCAGAGTTACCAATACTCCTGTTTCAGGTTTACAAGATAAATCTTTTACCGTCAGAATTCCTGACTTTATTCTAGTATCACCTCCTGCTACTGTATAACTTCTCTAATTCATACATTAGTTCTGTGCTGTTCTGTACTTTTGAACTTGTAGGATAAAATATTCTTAAATGCTGGCATGATCTGAAGTATTGGAATGCCCTCTCAGCAAATATTGTTGAATGCTGGGTCTTATGCTGTTCTAGGAACAACAGTCAACCCTATGCAACCTTTATGATGATGACGTGATCTAATAGACATTCTAAAGTGGCCTTCAGACTCTTACCTGCAGGATAATCTGCCCCAGTCCTCTAGGGAAGAAGTAGCACCTGTATCCCTCTTACACTTTAGGTAATGGCCTGGCAGTATCCAGATCCAGCTAATTTAGGATATTTTTTTTTACTATTATATTTCATATATCTGGTACAGATACATCTTTCTTTTCCTATTAGCAGCAACTATTTCCTTGTATCGAGCCTTATCTAAATCTTATTTTACAATTTTTATCACTTAATTAATGTAGAATATTTCAGCAAGGCTGAATTAAAAAAAGCATTTTGAAATATATTTATCTGCATTTGTTGCCCTGAAACTAAGATAGGGTTACGGGAAGGCGGTATATATGATTATAGTGAGTATTTATGTTCATTAGATTTTTGTGGGTTTTTTATTTTCTTTAACATTTCTTAAGTATAGTTCATAACAATTTTTGTTGCATAAAGGAACAATGAAAGGAGGAGAATAAGAATTTTATGGTTAGGTGAGTTTAGAAAATCGTGGTTTTCTGTAGGATTTTTCAATCTTTAATATGATTAATATCTACTTAATAATTTATGATAACATAAAGGCCTAAAGTATGAACAAGCAAGTACAGAGACAGTTAAAATAGATGGTTGCTTGAGGCTTAGATTCAATATGGTTTAGACATTTAACAGGAGAAGAGTAAGAAATAGTCTTGAGGTTTCCTTGGCTTGTCTGCTAACTGAATACATAGTAATACCTTTAATAGAGACTGCAAGGGAAAGAATAGATTAGAGAAGAAGATGATGAAATTTATTTAGATAGGACTAAATACAGAATTTAAGAAACTTGTAAGTGGGCATTTCTAGGAAGTAGTCTGATAGGTTTGTATCTTGGAGAAGAGGATTTAAAATTTAAAATCTAAGTGCTGGTGATGTTTAAAAGCAGAGGAGTGAATATCATCTAGGTAGTTAAGTAGACTGAGAAAAGGGCCAAAAATGATACCTTGAGCAACACCAAGTTTGAGATGAGTGACAGAGAAACCTAAGCAGGAGACCAGTGATTGAAAGAAATTTTTGTTTTTCCTTTTTTTTTTTTTGCTGGTCCTGGATCTTGAACTCTGGGCTTGGGCACTGTCCCTGAGCTTCATTTGCTCCAGCAAGCATTCTGCCACTTGAGCCACAGTGCCACTTCTGCGGTTTTTGAGTAGTTTATTGTAGATAAAGAGTCTCAAGGAGTTTCCTTCCCAGGCTGGCTTTGAACCACGATCCTCAGAGCTCAGTCTCTTGTGTATCTAGATTACAGGCATGAGCCATCAGCCAAGAAATTTTCTTTAAAGGCTGTGTGGCTAAGAGGATGTTCCCCTGGCATACTATAAAATGATAGAAGGAAAGGTGGTCTTGTAATTACAGATGGCATCTTGCTTTGATGTACTTATCATTCTCTTAAGTCATGCCTCACAGTACTGAGTGTTTCTTAAGTCCAAAAGAGACTCCTTGTAAATCCAGTTGGGAGGTAAAGGACTACTTTTTTGTCTTATGTTAGAAACAAAATTTTATTCTAACTTGGATTCTAAGAAAATTTAAGAGAATTTTTCCTTGTTTTAGAGCTATTCTTAGGATAGTTAGATAAAGTAAGTATTGGCAGTATAAAATTGTTGCTTCAGATCACCTTATAGTACAAAAAAAAATCTCGGAAATTCTCAGCGGAAAGAGGACAATTGCACTTCTGTGAGATGCAAAAGTCTAACTTGGAACTGTTGATCTGAACTCTTGAAAGGGAATGAAAAACTACTTGACAAGTGTTACAGAAAATACCTTCTAAATAATAATTTTGTGTTTCGTGTCAAAATGAACTTTTTTTTAATCAAATATTTCAAGATAATCTTAGTACTAATTTGAGTCAGGACCACCAAAAATTATTTCTGACTTGATATGTCACACTACATTTATCTCCTAAGTCATGAAAGCAGGACCTCTATTTGTATATAACTGTAGAGATACATATAGGTATGTTGTTGCTGTTTGAGACAAGAACTCAACATATAATCAGTCCTGGAATTTGAAGTCCTTCTGCCCCAGTCTTATGAGTACTGGGATTACATGTATGCACTACCACACCAACAGAAATCATAACTTTTAAGAATTCAAACCTCTGGTATTCTACCAGTATTATCCAACTGATAGGCTGAGAAATAAGTATTTCAACTAATTTAGACTTGCTTATACTGGCTTAACCATTGTTTTGGTAAAATTGTAACATGCCCTATTAATATGTACCACATGTTTGCAGCTGTTACTTTAATTCCAGTAAGATTACATTCATCTAGATTAGCCAAGTAGAGTGAGCAGGTTGGTGGTTAGTTCCTGCAGTGTTGTTTATAAACATGTATCCTCAACTAGTTTTAGTAAGAATTCTAATATTTAAAAATACTTGGAAATTTGAGCTTTAATTCATACTTTTAATAGACAGATTTATATATATAAATAAATATTAGCACGGCTATAAAGAGCGTTTCTTGCTAAATTTTCACATAACTGCAATTACTTGATTATACTGTACCTTTGTAGAGATGTGCCTTATTCTCAAATATACACTTGTATTTTAAGAACTACAATGTATACTATATTGTAAGAAACATGCAGCAGAGTGAATTCATTTTGATTGAAACTGTCTTTTCAAAACATTGGTAGCTCCTGATGACATTTGGCTATATATGTGGAGATATGTATAAAAAAATACAACATATTCTTGCCGTCTGACATGGGTTTTCTGGCTTTCTGTGCCTTAATCATCATTGTTTTGCATTGGTGACAAACTTTTAACTAATTTAATTTGAGTTTTTCCCAATTTGTGTTTTAACCAAAATTTCCCCTTGTTTTTGTTTTTGTTTTTTCACATTTCTCTCATTCTGGTAAAGGGCATTTCTGATCTGCAATTCTTCTGTAATACATTTAAGTAGATTTTTGGTGATACTAAAAGCATAGTATATATGCCTTATTAAGATTCAGTACTGTTAGATACTTTTAAAACAGAATCAGTTGCCTAAATTCAGAAAGTGAACAACATACTTTAATGTGTAATTAGTCTTAGCACTAAGTTTCCAGAAATGTAAGCTTTAGGGGAAATGTCTTAACTTTGTTGCACAGAAATGTTTGCAGATCAGCATTGCTGACTACCAAAAAGCATACAGTAACATAGTGTCATGATTTTTTTGTTGTGCTTTCATCTTTGCTACAGTTAAATTCTGTGCATCAAAATAATTGGCCATCTTATACTAGATGTAACTACATCTCAAGTTTTTATCAAACATATGCAAACTGAGTGAATTCTGATTTTTCCATATATCTTTATAGGTTTGTCAACTCTGACCACATCTCATCTCTTTTTTCTGTTTACTAGTCAACCAGGAAAAAAAATTGCACCTTTAAAATGAAACCTTAATTTCCCTAAGTTGAATACAGAACTATATAACTACTGTCTTTTTAATATTCATCTGTGACAAAGTTCACTTCATTTTTCCAGAGCTTTGCTTAAATGTTTTCCCCTCAAGTCTAAGCTTGCTTTTTTAGCCTAATATTTATAAAGAAAAAAAAATCCCAAACATATATAGTGAAATCTTAGTCATAACAAAACATTTAAAGCTTAGTAAGAGGATTTCTTGTCTTCATTTTTATTTTATAATCATATTATGGTAATCAAAATCTTTTAGTTTCATTAATCCCTTTTAACATGAACAAATCTCTTTGAAGACTTGTCAGAACCTTTGGAATTTTAGTTGGTATCCTTAGATAAGTAAGCATAATCATTTTAGAAAGAGTTTAAATGAACATAATCACTTGCTTTGGAATTATCTTAACTAGAAATTGAAAGAGATACTATTTTTCTTTTTTTTTTTTTTTGCCTGTCCTGGGCCTTGGACTCAGGGCCTGAGCACTGTCCCTGGCTTCTTTTTGCTCAAGGCTAGCACTCTGCCACTTGAGCCACAGCACCACTTCTGGCTGTTTTCCATATATGTGGTGCTGGGGAATCGAACCCAGGGCCTCATGTATACGAGGCAAGCACTCTTGCCACTAGGCCATATCCCCAGCCCTCTATTTTTCTTTTGATTTAAGTAAAAAGTGAAATCCTTATTTTTATTTTTTGTGCCAGTCCTATGGCTTAAATTCAGGACTTGGGCACTCTCCTTCAGTTCTTTTGCTCTACCACTTGAGCCACAGCTCTACTTCTAGCTCTTTTGGTGAATAAGTGGAGATAAAAGTCTCAAGGACTTTTCCTGCCCAGGCTGGTTTCCAACCTTGATCTCAGATCTCAGCCTCCTGAGTAGCTGGGATCACTGGTGTGAGCCACTGGAACCCAGCTAAAATGCCTAGAATTTCTGAAGTGTTTAACATAGCTATGCTTATTTTCAGAAAACATACTTGTTTGTAGGAAAATGTATAGATATCATTTGTCAAATACTTAGTCTATATTTTCTTTAACATCTTAACAAAAAGAATCTGTTCACTGATGTTATTATATTGATGTTAGATTATTGTTCTAGACCACGCATTTTTAAACTTTTTAGAAAAATCCTAACAATGCTCATTTAAGTATAGATTTCATCTAATTTTTACCTTTTCCTCTAAAATTATCTTGCCTTCATTACATTTTTTTTACATAAACTGAGTGAAACAGTCTTAGTGATTATAGGATTTTATTTTTACCTAAATGAAAATATGCTGTACGTTTTATTTTTAAATAGAACTATTCCTTGTCAGACAGCTAGAACGTTTGCTAAGTCCCTTAATTCTGCTAAAACTATGGAAAACATTCACCAGTTTGCTTGCAAATCAACTCTGCTGCATGCGTTCACAAGTTTCATAAAGATTGCATGCTTCCTGTTTTCAATACAAATTGTATTTTTTTTTCATACCCATCTTTGCTTTTTATTTTGTTTTTTATTTTTGTTTCCCTTTTCTTGGTTGGATGCCTGTATGTGTTTATTCCAAATCCCTGTCCAGTCCTGGAGTTTGAACTACGGAAAGCCAAGGAGACCATTCAGGCCCTCCGAGCCAACCTGACAAAGGCTGCAGGTGGTATACACAAAACTTTTTTGAGACTTTTTTTTTTTAACTTTCACTACGTAGAAGTAGCTGGGATATTTTTAAATGTAAAATAATGAAACATTATATTTTCTTTCACCAGAACATGAAGTTCCTTTACAGGAACGAAAAAATTACAAATCAAGTCCTGAAATTCAGGTGGGTCAGTGATAGATCTAAAAGTATCTTTCATATAGATCCATAGCACAAGTATTGAAGGAGGACATTTAGAACTTTTTCATCTATCTTTTATTTTGTTTACAGGAGCCAATCAAACCTCTTGAAAAGAGAGCTCTAAACTTCTTAGTCAATGAATTTTTATTGAAGAATAACTACAAGCTTACATCAATAACATTTTCAGATGAAAACGATGACCAGGTAAAGTCACTTTTAAAAAGAGATTGATTTCCTTTCTAACTTATAATTTACTTTATTTAGTCTCATTGATTTTTGTTATATTTGTAGTAAAATTATATAAGGCTTGTTAACAAAACAATCCTAGCTTTCTCAGTATATTCCACTGGCATGTAGACTTTTGCTGTTTTTTAATCTTTATATAAAGACTTGTTGTTCTTTCTTAGATGGCTTTTTACAACTTCCTAGTTAAATCACATTTGTATGTTTTCATAAAATAGGAATTTTTTAAAACTGTAAGCTTCTTACACAGTCTTTGGGTTCTAGTAGTGTGATCCCTATAGTCACAGCTACTGAGGAGACAGAGATTGGGAGAATCAGTATTCAAAACCAGCCTGGGCAAAAAGTTCCTAAGATCCCTATGTCAAACAGTAGGTGATGGACATAGTACCATGTATCTGGTCATCCCAAATAAGGAAGGAAGCATAAAGAGGAGGATCATATTTCAGGCCAGCCTAGACAAAAAGCAACACCTTATCTCAGAAATTACCAGAGCAGAGAGGGGCTGGAGGTGGAGCTTATACAGTAGAGCCCCTGCCTGGCAAGTTCAGAGCCCTGAGTTCAAACCTCAGCACCACCAAAAGCAGATGAACATTGTAAGGTGACACAATAATTGGAAAATATTTTGAATGAAACAATACAAGCTATCATTCTGAATAGGTAAGTAATAAGTAAAAATATTACTTAACATTAAGTAAAAGAGATTATTATTCTGTTAAAAATCTTGTACACAAAGAAATAGTGACTAGTTTTATTTTTTTATTTTTTTGGCCAGTCCTGGGGCTTGGACTCAGGGCCTGAGCACTGTCCCTGGCTTCTTCTTGCTCAAGGCTAGCACTCTGCCACTTGAGCCACAGCACCACTTCTGGCCATTTTCTGTATATGTGGTGCTGGGGAATCGAACCCAGGGCCTCATGTATACGAGGCATGCACTCTTGCCACTAGGCCATATCCCCAGCCCCTAGTGACTAGTTTTAATATCTCTCAATTCTAGAAAGTTTTGGTAAATCACTAATAATGGTTCTATTTCAATCTTATGCTTTTGAAACGTAAATGCCAAAGCATATATTTATGGAAATCAAGAAGTCCCCCATTTTTATGTTATTTTATTTTTTATGTGGTGCTAGAGATTGAATTTATGACTTGTTTCTATGTACTAGGCAGGTGCTTTACTACTAAGCTATACCCTTAGATCCAAGAGACTAATCACTTAATTTCTAATTTATTTTTAAATATTATTAGAGTATATTAATTATACAAAGTACAAAAGGGTTTATTGTGATATTTGTACTATTTATGCTATATGTTGATTATGTTGATTATATTTGTTCCTTCCAATTATTCTTTGTTTTCCCTAATCTCCTAGGCTCCCTCCCTCCTATTTTCCCCCTTTTTAAGTTGAAACCGTCATACTGTTTCATACTGCTAGCCTTGAACTGGCTATGTACCCCCATGCTGGTCTCTCAATTTGTAATCCTCCTGCCTTCACTTCCCTAGCGCTTAGATTTTAGATATGTGGTACCCATTTTTAAAAAGAAACAACTTTCTTACAAATGATTTTTAATGACTTTCATTGTGTTCCCTTTTGTGTATATATACAACCATACTTTGATCATATTCTATTCTACCCTTGTCCTCTTTTTCCTCTCCCACCTCCTTCGGTTCCCCCCTCATAGAGCATAAAATCTCCTCTTGTTCATGTACTTTTCTTATTTAAAAAATCTAGATTCTCCATATGAGAGAAAATATGGTATTTGAAATCATAAATCAGTTTTTAATATTTGAGATTTTAAATGGCCATTTCATTGGTTCATATTGCCTATGGATCTCTTAGCACAAATAGAAAGTTCTCTAAAGTTGCTAGCACTTCATCTCAGTTATTCTCATGTATTTGACAAAAATTAAATATAACACAATCATGTGTTTTTAAACGACTTTCTGAGAAGTGAGTCATAAGGCAATTTTATGATTATGCAGACATCATCACAGAATGTGCACAAACCCACAGACTCACATGGCTATGACATTATAGATCTGTAATTTTTGGGGACCACCATCATATATAAGATTTTTCACTGACTGAAAGGTCATTATGTGGCTTCTGATAAAAGACACTCATAGTTACCTAACAATACTACACTATACTAAATGCCCAGTTCAGTAATGAATGGGGAATTTTTTAAATATATGAGAATCCAGAAAGATTGCAGAAAGAGGGAAAATAGGTAAAGCACAGTGACAGAAGAAGGTGACAGATTTTAACTCAGTTATGTAAATTATTTCTTTAAGTGTAAATAATTGATTCTGGGTACAGTTGATTACTCCAGAATTTCAAAAGGCTCTAGTAAAAATTGTTGTCGGGCTGGGAATATGGCCTAGTGGCAAGAGCACTTGCCTCCTACACATGAAGCTCTCACTTCGATTCCCCAGCACCACATATATGGAAAACGGCCAGAAGTGGCTCTGTGGCTCAGGTGGCAGAGTGCTAGCCTTGAGCGGGAAGAAGCCAGGGACAGTGCTCAGACCCTGAGTCCAAGGCCAAAAAAAAAAAAATTGTTGTCCACAAAATGCTTAAGATATTATGCCTTTTTATAGTTTTTACCAAGTTATATTAGCTTGAGTTAAAGAGAATGCTTTTAAAAGTTGAAAAACCACTGTTTGGATTCTGAAACTTGCCAAACTATTTTACTGATGGAAATTAGGTTGGAACCATAAACAGCAAGAAGACAAGCTGATTAAACTGATTACTAACCCAGGAGACCACACAAATTACATGTAGGTTGTTACAATGAAGAACAAAATATCATTAGTAAGTTTACTTGTAACTTGTAAATAATAGGTAAAATTTATGAACAAAGACATTTTTAATCTTGATATATTTTATGACTTCATGTTTTATTAGCTTTTAAGTTAACCCAGATTATAAAGTTAAGAATTTATTTTCTTTTTCCCCTCTCTCCCATGCCGGGAATTTCACCTATGGTCTTCTGCACACAAAGTGAGCACTCTACCACGATGCTATATCCCCAGCCCAAGATGTTTACATTTTTGATAGATTTAATAAAAAGATTGCATGTAGAACACATTAACATCTAGACCAATAAACCTATTTATCTAGAAAGTAAAAAAAATTATAAGAATAATATTAGTAGAATATGTAAGATAAATTTAAGCATTATGTGTACTAGGAATTATATAACTTAACATTATAAGAGAATTGTAGTTTGGTTGTATTTTCCGGAGCAGAATGTAACATTTTATACTACCAATAAAATATGGCTTAAAAATACAAGATAAAGTTTTTTCAATGTTATTTTTTTTTATCTTTTAGGATTTTGAGTTATGGGATGACGTAGGATTAAATATTCCAAAACCTCCAGACTTACTACAACTTTACCGAGATTTTGGGAATCACCAAGTGTCTGGGAAAGATCTTGTTGATGTAGCCAGTGGAGTGGAAGAAGATGAACTAGAGGCTCTTACACCAGTTTTAGGCAGCCTTCTTCCTCCTACCCTGAATACCTCTCAGCCTGAAGAGGTGAGAAACACCAGTGAACTGATTGTCTACAAAACATACTCATGTAGAAACACTATGAGATCTTACATCTTTGTTTTTCTCCTACTTTGATTTTAGAACTCCTTGCTAGTACAGGCATTAGAAGATAAAATTAGCTTATTAAATAGTGAGAAATGGTCACTGATGGAGCAAATCAGAAGACTTGAAAGGTTAGTTCTTGGTCATCATTTCTAAAATCCTCTTGGCAAGTTATATATGTGTGGAAACACTTCAGTTTTAAAGCATAATTTTTCACATTGTAACAATTCTAATAGAAAGCATTATAACTGTTTTCTGTGTTTAAACTAGCAAAAAAAAAGTTTAATGGAGTAATTTTTGTAATCGTCTAAGTCTTAGAACTAAGAAGTGTATTTTGACTTTTCCTGAATTGTGTCAGTTAGAGTTAAATAACTACTTGATATTAGTATTATACATTTCCCATTCATTATTTTATGTAATTCTTACAAACTGTGGAGTTAGTGATAGTATCCCTATTTTGTACATAAAGAAAGGTAAGTGTTGATCAAAATCAGGTTTATATGGCCATTTTTAATGCTTAATTGTTGTGAATGTCTATACTTTTATGTATATGAAGCATCAGTGAGTATTATGCAGAAAAAGTTTTATCATTTGTCAGATGGTTTGCTATTAATATGATACTTTGTATGAGGTTAGTACTATTGTCAAGGTTTTCAAAATTCTTTTTTATTTTGCAGCGAAATGGACTTCCTCAAAAATGAACGTTTTGCCATACCTGCAGTTTGTGATGCTGTTCAACCATCCTTGGATCAACCTTGTCCCAAAGACTCTATGGACAGTGGACAGAGTACAGTTGTTGTAAATAGTTCTGACCAGGGTATAAACCAGAAAGCCCATCTGTCAGTATCAGATGTAGTTGATTCCACTGTTCCTAAAGAAAATGCCTCAGATTCTTTTCCCAAGAGAGAAAGAGAAGGAATTCCATCTTCTTCTCCATCGAGTAAAACAACAGTTCACTTTGATAAGCCCAATAGGTTAGTATGTTTCCCATATCTTGAAATATATCTTTCAGTTGTGTAAGTCCATTGTCAAATGGAAAAGCTTCAGTTCTTGAACTGATTTTGTAGATTTTATATATGGATTTGTACATCTGACAGGAATGCAGCACATAGCAAAGTATTTGTCACAAAAATATGAGTGTTAGTTAGCCAAGTACTTAAGCCCATAAATAATATGTATGATACTAAGTACTATCACACTGCTACTCAGTGTTTTGTTTTTTCTTTTTTTTTTATTGTGGAACTGAAGTTTGAACTCAGTATTTTGTGCTTCTTAGACACTAGGCTTTATCATTTGAGTCTCTCTGTCAGCCCCTTTTTTCGTTGCTTGTTTTCAAGATAAGCTCTCTATGCCAGTGCCAGACTTGATGGTGAACCTTTTACTTGTGCTTCTCTCCTCATGGCTGGATACTCACTGCTTTTTACCTTTTTTTTTATTCAATTATTACCAAACTCAGAAATTTTAGTGCTGTAGAGTTGCCCATAACAAAGAAGGAAATCATTTTTATCACCAGACCTTTTGCTTATATCTACTTTTATCACTAATCTTGTATCATCAATATTCTTTTAATTTTTATTGGGTTACAGTACTTGAAGTCAGAGCATATATATATGTATATATTTGCTCCTCTGCCCTTCATGATCATATTTCCTAGTTTAGAAAAGAAAACATTTTAAAATCTTTCAGATTACAGTTTGAAGAAATACTTTAACAAATGAATGTTCATTGAGCTTTTGCATGCCGGCGTATAATTCAGTTCTTAGTGCATTATATATTGCCGTTTGAATCTAATGTGCATAACATATAATTGTAAAAATCTATATTATGACCAGGTGCTCACACCAAATCCTAGCTACTTGAGAAGGGCTGAAAGTTCAAGGCCAGAATAAATGTTGTTCTGGGAACATGTAATCAAGTCACCTAACCTAATTTTCAAAGGAAGAATAGTCTCATGGAAGAATTGTCTGAGATTTTGAAGACTCAAGAAAAAGTTAACTGGGCAGAGATGAGAGGAAGAGTGTTCCCACTTCCCATTGAGAACAGCGTTTGTTAAGAGAACTCTCTGTTTAGGAAAGCTGAGAAGAGTAAGGTTTAGGTAGAAAATACAAGTGAAATGATTGACAAATGAAGGAGAAGTAAGTAAAGATTAAATCTCATATGGCTGTGTTAACTTAAGAGATCTAGAATATGATGGTGACCATTTTTGGAAAGGTTCCTCCAAAGTAGAGTTAATTGGAAGATAATAAAATTGATAAGGGTACATATTGGAGAAATCATGTAAGAAATGATTGAGCATTAGGAATGAGAATGGAAGAAACAGATTTGCAAGGTAATTACAACTTACTTAAGGCTAAAGAAAGGGGAGACAGGCTGATTTGTGGTTTTGGCTTGGACAAGTAGATCACTTTTGGCCCCTTCCATTGAGACTGGGAGGTGCAAAAAAGACATAAACTTTGATACCACTCCAATCAGGAATATCACTAGGTACCATCTCATGGTATCTTTTAAAGAAATTTTGTTATTTAATTTTTAATGTTAGCTTTTAAGGTTGAGCACATAATGTATAATTCATAGCTGTGATTTTATGAATTATACTGCTATTTTAGAAATAAAGATGCTTTTAGCATTCATTAAATAAAATTAGATTAATTTTTTTTTGCCCTCCCAACTTTTGTTTAATTGTATCAGGAATGTTGAGTTGTAGCTCCTCTTGATTTATCTCCAATTTTTTTTTCTTGTATGTCGTTTTCTAACATTAGAGTTTATCATAATCAGTGTATTTATCAATGCAACTTCATTTCATTCTGGAAACCTGTACTACATCAACCTTGCATCTGCCTTTGCTAGCCTTTCTGGCACCATAAGAATTGGTGATAGACCAAGTCACAGTTACAGATTTACAGATTTTACTGATGTTCTATTATTATCACTGACCCCTACAGCACTCTAGGTTTGATTTGCTAACATTTAAAGGGCTGTTTATTTTACATAATACCAATTGCTATTTTTTCTTCTCTGTAATTCTCTAGTGAAGTGTTCTTTAAGTCACTGATTCTAAGAAATCTAGTTGACATTGTGTTAGGATTAATACAGAAATGGGGGATAGACTTTGCAACTTATTTTTTAAATGTCAGTCAGTGGTGATTCTTTGATATTGTTTCTTTTCATCCCATCTTTTCTTTTAGGAAACTGTCTCCTGCTTTCCACCAAGCATTACTCTCTTTTTGTCGAATGTCAGCAGATAGTCGTTTAGGATCAGAGGTAAATGATATTCTTATAACTTCCATAAACATACCTATTATTTTTCTTCTTAGTGTCACATATAGAAGTCTATTTATTTAAAAGTCTATATAAAGTCTATAAATATCTACAAAATTTTAAGTAATGCCAAACATATAGAACCTAACCGTAACCCATCTGTACATCACCTTTATAATATCAATAAAAAAATTTTAAAGAACGTAAAACTTTAATCTTTTTTTTTAATTTTCAAGGTGAAGTACAGAGGGGTTACAATTACATTACAGTTACATATGTTAAACGGTAGTAAGTACATTTCTTGTCCAACTTACTACCCCCTCCCTCATTTTCCTCCCACCTTCCCTCCTTCCGAGTCCCCTTCCCCCTGAGATATACAGTTAGTTTACACCACATTGTTTTATAAGTATTGCATTGCATTGGTTTGCCTTTTACCTTTTGTCTCACCATTTTAATGTTTCCCTTCCCCTCCCTAATTCACACAGACATACAAAATGCTCAGGGTACCAGAATCAAATATAGTGACAACAGGGGCAAAATCATAGGGAAGATGGACAGAAGAAACAATGATACTTTCACATAGTATATTGAAAATAACACCAGTGGTAAACCACTTGTTTCCATATTTTGGAGATCATTTCTCTTAGCATTGTCTTCTGTGATCATATGTGCATAACTATTGAGCTGTTGCTAGGACTATCCTAAACATATACTAATTATTACCATAAGGGAGACCATAGAGTTTATGTTTCTTTGGGTCTGACTCAACTCACTTAGTATGATTTTTTTTTTCCAATCCTGGGCTTGAACTCAGGGCCCTGAGCACTGTCCCTTCCTTCTTTTTGCTCAAGTCTAGCACTCTGCCACTTGAACCACAGCACCACTTCTGGCCGTTTTCTATATATGTGGTGCTGGGGAATCTAACCCAGGGCTTCATGGATAGGAGGCAAGCTCTCTTGTCACTAGGCCATATTCCCAGCCTAGTATGATTTTTTTTCTAAGTTTTCTTATGAATGGGGCAATGTTATTCTTTCTGATAGAAGCATAAAATTCCATTGAGTATATATACCACAATTTCTTGATCCAGCCATCTACTGAGGAGCATCTGGGTTGGTTAAATGTTTTAGCTATGGTAAATAAGGCTGCTATAAACTTATTTTAAAAAATAATAATTATTCTGTTATTTGGATTCTGTTTATTAATATTAACATGTCCTTTCCTAATCTCTCTTTTTTGGTTGGTTATGGGGCTCAAACTCAGGGCCCAGGCCCTGTCCCTGAGTTTTTGCCCTCAAGCCTAATACTCTTCCACTTGAGCTGCACTCTGCTTCTGGTTTTCTGGTGCTTAATTAGAAGGAGATAAGAGTCTCTCAGTCTTCCCTTCCCAGGCTTTGAACCTTGATCCTCAAATCTCAGCCTTCTGATAGATAGAATTACATATGTGAGCCACCAGCACCCAGCTCCTAATTTCTCTTTAATATGATATGTCTAATGATGGCATCTTTTTTATATAATTCAGAAAGCCCACTTAAGGGTACATCATTTATACTCAGTTATTTTAGATAACTCCATTATTTTCATTTCATTAAAAGTGGTTTGGTTGGCTTTGGTAGCTTACTTTATTAACTCTTTTCTATTGTTGCAGGCTCATCGTTAAAGTACAGGTGTTTTGTTTTTTTTCTTCTGTTTTTGTAGTCCCTCTCTTTCTAGTTACTTTTTGTTTGATTCCACTTGACCTTTTGTAGGTTTTCTGCCTCCTAATGTTACTGTATCTTTGAAATCGCTTGATGAGTAGGATGCAGTCTAGCCAGTCTTCATTATAAGATCAAAGAAGGCTCCTTGAGCCATCCTTTATATGCAAATTCATTATGGTCAAATAATTTTTTTATGTATTTATTTTATTTATTTATTTTTTTGGCCAGTCCTGGGCCTTGGACTCAGGGCCTAAGCACTGTCCCTGGCTTCTTCCCGCTCAAGGCTAGCACTCTGCCACTTGAGCCACAGCGCCGCTTCTGGCCGTTTTCTGTATATGTGGTGCTGGGGAATCGAACCCAGGGCCTCGTGTATCCGAGGCAGGCACTCTTGCCACTAGGCTATATCCCCAGCCCTCAAATAATTTTTAAAAAGAAAAAGATGTGAAGGTTACCCAAACCTGTGCTATTCCTACTGGTTCTAAGAATTTAAGCCCAGTAATTCCTAAGAATTTAAGCCTAGTAACTGTACTTTGTAACATACTTCATCTTTATCTTTTTTTTTTTTTGCTGATGCATAGTTACTGTATATGTTTATGGGATACATTGTGACATTTTGTACATTAAAACAAAGAACTATGATCTTATAGTACACTGACTTATTTGTTACTTCGAATATTATTTCTTTCTGTTGAAAACATTCAAAATCCTATCTACTACCTTGTTTGAAATACTCAATTCTTCTTCATACTAGTTATCTTACTGTGTGCTATAGAACATAAAAAGTTATTCTAGGGGTTGGGAATATAGCCCGTAGAACCCTTGCTAGTCTGTATGAGGCTCTGGGTATGCTTCCTGGCACCATAAAACAATGGATAATTATTCCCCTTGTCCCTTTTACTGTAGTATATTTAACACATTTGTGGCCCACTGAAACATCTGTTGCTATTTGGGGACAGTATTCTTGTAGTTATACTCCATGTAAGTTAAACTGTAGAGGTATGCGTTTAGAGCATAGATCCAAAGCATAGAGGTCCTGCACAGAAGCCTTTCACTGAATCATTTACTGATTCTTTGGTTCTCTAGGTGTCTCGGATTGCAGACAGTGAAAAAAGTGTTATGTTAATGTTGGGGCGCTGCCTGCCCCACATCGTTCCTAATGTGCTGTTGGCCAAGAGGGAGGTAAGACACATAAGAGTGTTTTACTCCAAAGAATCTCATCATGTTGTCCTTTTTGTTTCTTGTCCTTTTGAAGTTTAGTGTTATATTTTTATTTTGTTAAAGTCTGTTACTTGCAATCATATTCTTACTTTTGTGCATGCATCTCTGCTCCTAGAGAATGGTTTTACACCTCTGTCAGGTGAGTTCAGTAAAACTGCATGGTATTCATGTTTTTCCAACTTGGCTTAAAGCATTATTAGCTTCTGCAACACTATTACTGTAGGTCCATTTATGTGCCATGTACACTGTTGTATGTTACTGCTTGGACTCATTTATCTCTGCTCTTGTTATGACCTGCTTGATTAGTCTGCAGAAGTGAAGACTATTGAAATCAACTTAAAAAACTATTGAAATAATAAAAACTAACTTTTCCAAGTAAACTTATAACTATTTATTATAACTTAGATTTATAATCTTTGGCAGTGAATTACACTTACAATGATATAATGGTTGTCCTAATTTTTAAATATAAAAGTTTTCTTGTAGTTAATTTGTTAACAAATGCTTTAGCTAGCAAAGCCTATATTACAAACCATAAATACTCTGAGAAGTTACCTTTGTAGTTATATTCATAACTTATAATCAAATAGTTATAGCTAGCCAGTAAGAGATGAATGAAAATTTAACTATAATCTCTTTACAAATAAGTTCCTTATTTGAATTGTTCAGTTATAAGATAAATTTCTATTTCACAATCTTTTTTAATAAGAAAATAGAATGAGAATATTTTATGAGGCGAGCACTCTTGCTGCTAGGCCATATTCCCAGCTAGAATTAGAATATTTTAAAACATGTCATTAGTTTTATTCATAATTCATGGGACCTACAGTATGATGGGTACTTAAATGCATCGACAACACCCCTTTAAAGCTTATCCTTAATATCTTTTAAGCACAAGAAATTTGTACTGATCCTCGAGAGAGTAGATGTAGAGCTTTAGAACTTTTAATTTTAAAAAAGGTTGAAAATACTGTTCTTGCTGATAGTTTTATTTTTATGTAATGACTTAAAAGATAGTTATAAGCTATTAATAAGTATGGAAGTTTTCTATATCTTGAAGGATCAGTGTCCAATTTCCGATTGTTTTGCAGTTCTGCCTGGCAGAATGATGTTTGAGCTGCTTTCTTTCAGCTTGTACCATAATCCATGTAATGCATTGATGTTTGCATCCCTTTTCTGTTTCCTTACTATACTTTCGGTGTTACAGAAACCTAATTTTCATGAGATTCAGTTGCCCATAGTATCATGAGAGTCTACCAATAAAATCTGATTGCACTGCATGAAGTATTTATAAATTTGCATCATCAGGAATAAAATATATTGTAAATATAGATATATATGTATATGCAGCACACATATATCTAATTTGTGGTATGTTTACTTTCCTGCTAGTTTCAAATTTGTTATATATCAAAAGTATTAAATATATTTACAAGTTCATGAAGAAATCTTTTCTGTTTATTACTTGTACCTTGTTCTTTTTTTATCAGAAAGTTTGCCATTTAGGAAAAACAAAGTTATAAAAAAAAAACTAAATTAATAAATAATGAAATGTCTTAGTTTAGTTTTAAACATATCCCTAGCTGTGAAAGTACAAAACTTCTGAATATGTGCTTAGCACTTGTGTGAGTCTAGATTCAGTTCTCATTACTACCAGAAAAAAAGGACAGATTATGTTTCATTATACTCATTGACATAGAAATAGTCATTACTATTCACCAAGGTTCCTTACATCCATGTTTTTAAAAACTTGTGATTGAAGGGTTTAATATTTGGACTTGTTCTTTTTTATTATGTTTTATATATTTCTGTTAGCATGTCTTTATTGTTATGTAAATATAGTTAAAAATGTTCTTGTCTTTAGTAAACTCAAAATCATAATATCCTAGATGATTACATAAAACATTAGAAACCAGGCTTAATGTTTTGACTAACAAATGCATTCACATAGTTTGGTGGTGGTGGTGGTGGTGGTATGTGTATGTGTATATATGTGTGTATGTGTGTATGTATGTGCATCTACATGCCAGGGTGTGAACTCAGGGTGTAGGCACTGTCCCTGAACTTTTTTGCTCAAAGCTAGTGCTCTACTACTTGAGCCACGGTTCTACTTGTGATTTTTTTGGAGATACGAGTCTCATAGTCTCTCCTTCCTGAGCTAGCTTCTAACAACAATCCTTAGTTCTCAGCATCTTAAATCACTATAGGTGTACAAACGTGAGCCACCTGTACCCAGCTAATTTTAATTTTTTGGACCAGTTGTTAGCTGGGCTTGTTTGTCTTAATGTTTTTGAGTTGTATGAACTTGTTTGTATATTGTGATTATGAACCCTTATGACAAATTATTTATAAATATATTTTCTTTCATCCTATAGGTTGTAAATACTTTCTTCCCATCTTTTGATGAACAAGTATTTGTATGTTCATGTATGAAGTTTTATGTGTGTGTGTGTGTGTGTGTGTGTGTGTTTTTGTTGTTTCTGCTTTTGATGTCAAATCTAAGAATCCATCATGAAATTCAGAGCCAAGAACTTTTATGTTTTCTATTAGTTTTATAAAGTTAAGTTAGGTTGTTCAAGTCAAAATATTGCTGATTGAGTACTCTTCCACTTTTGTGAGAATTTAGTTGGTTGTAGACTGGGTTTGTCTGGTCACTCTCAGGTCTCTTCCATTGGTCTGTTTCTGTCCTAATATCACCTCCACATTGCTTTAATTGCTATTATAAAATTTGAAATTGAAAGGTATGAATCCTCCTGTTTTGTTTTTCTTTTTCAGTGTTGGGCTGTTCTGGGACTTTTGAGTCCTATGTGAATAAATGCTTAGCTTTCCATTGCTGCTAAATAGGTCTTCAGAATTTAAGCCTTACAGTTCTTGACTGTGTGTTGTCTTTCTGTTTACTCAGGTCTTTTATTTCTGAGCCGTGTTTAATAATTTTCAGTGTGTAAGTCCTTTGCTTCTTGATTATATTTGGTTTTAGGCATTCATTTTGTTGGAATAATAGGAGAATATAAGAAAAGGAGAATATAAGAATTTTTCAAAATCCTCACAATCTTAGGGAAAAAGACTATACAGGAAATAATTATAAGTTTGTTCTTAAAAGTAAAAGAGTTAACCATTCCTAACCTCCTAGAGTTGATCAACCACTTTGGCAAAGTAGCAGGATACAAAATTAACCCACAAAAATCAGTAGCCTTTCTATATGCCAACAAGGTACAAGCAGAAAGGGAAATCATAAAAAATCCATTTGCCATAGCCTCTAAACAAATAAAATACCAAGGAATTAACCTAACCAAAGATAAAGTAAAAGATCTTAATAACAAAAACTAGAAAAAATGAAGAAAGAAATCAAAGAGGACACCAGGAAATGGAAAGACCTTCCATGTTCATGGATAGGTAGAATGAATATTGTGAAAAAGGCCATACTATCAAAAACAATATACAAATTCAATGCAATATCCATCAAATTCCCAATGATGTTCTTTATTGAGATAGAGAAAACAATCTAAGATCCAAAAATTCATATGGAATAACAAAATACCTAGAATAGCCAAAGCAATTCTAGGTGAAAAAGCAATGCAGGAAGTATCACAATACCAGAGAGAGCTCAAACTCTACTACAGAGCCACAATAACGAAAACAGCTTAGTATTGGCACAAAAATAGAACTGAAGATCAATGGAATAGATTAAAAGACCCAGAAATAAAGCCATACATATACTTACAGTTATCTGATATTTGATAAGGGAGATAAAGACATACAATGAGGGGGAAAATAGCATCTTCAATAATTGGTGTTAGGAAAACTGGGCAGCCATATATAGAAAGCGAAATCTCTATTTGTCACCATGCACTAATATCATTTCAAAGTGGATCAAAGAATTCAATGTCACACCTGAAACTTTGAAACTACTTCCAGAGAGAATAGGAGAAACATTAGAACTTAGAGGTATAGATAGAAACTGCAAGGCTAGAGTCCCAGGGACATAACAGGGAGAGACTTGACAAGTGAGACTAGATCTAAATAAAAAGTTTCTGCACAGCCAAGAACATAGTTACTAAACTAGGAAGACAGCCAACAAACTGGGAGGAGATCTTTACCAGTAATATATCAGACAAAGGCCTAATATCCAATATATACAAGGAGCTCAAAAAAACTAACTCTTCCCAAACCCACAACACCAGTCACTTAATGGGAAAAGGAGCTAAGGAAAGACTTCTCAGAAGAGGAGGTAAGAATGGCAAAGAAACACATGAGAAAATGCTCATCATCCCTGGCCATAAGTGAAATGCAAATCCAAACAACTCTGATATCCCATCTCATCCCAGTTAGATTGGCCAACATTGTGCATTAGAACAACAATAAATGCTGGTGGGGATGTGGGGATAAAGGACCCCTACTGCACTGTTGGTGAGACTGTAAATTAGTACAACCACTCTGGACAGCAGTCTGGAGATTCCTCAAAAAGCCTTAACATAGACCTTCCCTAAGACCCAGCCATACCACTCCTGGACATCTACCCTGAACATCATGAACCAAGATATGATAAGGACACCTGCATGTATATGTTCATTGCCGCACTATTCCAAATAACCAAGATATGGAAACTGCCCAGATGTCCCTCAATAGATGAGTGGTTCCAAAACGTGTGGTACCCATACACACTGGAATTTTACACAGCTATCAGAATAAAATAATATCATTTGCAGGGAAATGGAACTAGAAAAACAATCATATTGAGGTAACCCAAGCTCAGAGAGGCAAATACCACATGTTCTCTCTGATATGCATAAATCAGATTTGAAATCCACTAGGTAGTGTACAATAAATTATACAGGATTCTAGGTACTCACACCCAGTGAGACCAAAAGAGGAAACTTAGGGGAGAAACATAAAGGCACAAGTCTAGGCACTTCTTCATATTTACACAAAATAATACACATACTGAAATGAACTCACTTGAAAGCAAGGGATTTCTCTTTTTTTTTTCCTTTTTTAAAATTTTTAGTTGTTGATAATTCTGTCTTCTTTACCTTATGTGTGGTGTATTCAAGAGTACGTCTTCGGGGGCTGGGGATATGGCCTAGTGGCAAGAGTGCCTGCCTCGGATACACGAGGCCCTAGGTTCAATTCCCCAGCACCACATATACAGAAAACGGCCAGAAGTGGGCTGTGGCTCAAGTGGCAGAGTGCTAGCCTTGAGCAAAAAGAAGCCAGGGACAGTGCTCAGGCCCTGAGTTCAAGGCCCAGGACTGGCCAAAAAAAAAAAAAAAAAAAGAGTACGTCTTCGGAAAGGTTGGGGGGAGGGTATAGAACTTGAAAAGGGTGAAGAAGCACAGCAGTGGAGCTCATTGGACATGGATGAAAGTGAACTACACGACTTGTGGGTGGAGATGGGAGGGACTGGGAGAGGAGGAGGGAACAAAAGATAATGTACAAAAGGAATGTACTCATTACCTAGCTCATGTAATTGTAACTTCTCTGTATATCACCTCTGTAATAATAAAGCAAATTAATAAAATTTAAAAAGAGAGTTAAATACAATATAAATGCATATGCAAATATTTCTGAAGAGATTTGCAATCTCTTATAGACCTTTCTGTATTATCACTAGAAATTACATGTAAAATCCAAATAAAGATTAAAATACTAGAAATCTTTCCTATCTAATTCCACAGATAACAGCATTTGAGAGGTAGAATTTTTTTTCAAATAGAGACAAGTATCTGTTATTAAAATTGAAAAAGTCAGAATAAGTTAGTTAACATACTTTCCTTAAATGAAGTGCAAAATGTTAATACTCTACTATTCTGAAAACAAATAATTCCCAAATCCAGGTGGCTAAATCATGTTTTGAAATGTTTAAGATTTTTGTTGCCTTGAAATAGGAATACATAAGCTTTTCTATGTGGTGGGAAATACCTGGGATTGTGTGTGGCAGTACTGGCTTTGCACTTTCTAGGCAGGTACTCTGCCCTCCAAAAATGACCTTTTCAATCTAATATTGACCATTGGAGTTGTAAGTACCATTGGTGTATTGGTAATGTAATAGTTTTTTGTTTGTTTGTTTGGTTGTTTTGTTTTGTTTTGTTTTGTTTTTGCCAGTCCTGGGCCTTGAACTCAGGGCCTGCGCACTGTCCCTGGCTTCTTTTTGCTCAAGGCTAGCACTCTGCCACTTGAGCCACAGCACCACTTCTGGCCGTTTTCTATATATGTGGTGCTGGGGAATCGAACCCAGGGCTTCAGTATATGAGGCAAGCACTCTGGCCATTAGACCGTATTCCCAGCCCAGTTTTTTAAAATAGAAAACTTCAGATACAATTTTTACATTGCTTTGTTATTTTCAAGAAATGCTCTTTATGTTTAATCTCACAAAGGCGTCTTTTAAATAGTACCACTTTGTCTTCAGAAAAAAAATGATACTATCATATTTAAATGCTGGATTTAGAATAGTAAGGCACATTTTTAAGAACTAAATTTCTACAACTAGAGATCTAAAGCCAAAAGCAAAATATTGGTTCCAGTTGTTAAGTCTAATTCATGTGAAAATTATAAATATGGACCTTATAAGTTTTAGGGTATAGAAATATTAGTGCTTCAGATAAGTAGATGTATTCATAATGTGAGTAAACAGCACAACAGACATCTTCACAATTCATTACTGAAGATTGTTGTATACCAAAGTTGTTAATAATTGAATAGTGGTGATATTAGTCTATGTAGAGCTAGTCTCAGCTTAGCAGTTAAAATGCTATTAGGAGCCAGATGCTGGAGACCCATGCCTATTAAACCTAGCTAATTAGGACACAGAGATCTGATGATGCTGTTGGAAGTCAGCCTGGGCAGGGAAGTCCTTGAATCTCTCATCTCCAATCAATCAGCAAAAAGCTGTGTGGCTCAAATGGTAGAGCACTCACCTTAAGTAAGAAAGCTCAGTGATCAAGCCCCAGGATCAACACACACACACACACACACCTATCAAGAATCCTTGCTGACTTTATAAAAGAGACTGCATTTTTCCATCATCACTTTATAGACCTCTGCTCAAGTCTGTGTAACTGTAACAGGAAAAGGTGTTCTGGTATTTTTTTCCATACTGTGTTATACCTACAATAGCAATTAACATGCCAGGATATACATAGTTCTCTTTGGTGTGGAGTATCAACCAAATCTTACTGGCAGTGACTTTCTATGTATTGTTAATTTTGCCAGCATGAGAAAAAGAGAAATGGCAATAAAAATTATCACTGTGATTAAGAAGAGTACAAAGTGTAAATTAACAAATTTTAGAATTCCTAACTCTAATCTTTTTTAAAAAAAATCATATACATATGAGAAAATGTTTTTCATACAGTAAATACTTTATTGTGCTTTTCTGCAAGTTACATATGGATAATACTCGTGCCTTATTACATAGTAATTCATTCTTATTTTAAGTCTGCTAAAAAATTTTCAGTGGGTACTGAGGTAGATGGGAAAGAAAAAGGGGATAATTATTTTTCTCTTTTGTAGTTTTTGTAATATCTGCAGAATACTATTGCATATAGCTTAGAGATTTCTCTCCACAAATATTTTCTCTTTTTTTGGACTTGTACATTGTTTCAAAAATCTCTTCAGGAGTGAAAAACATTTGAATGTATTCAGTGTTAAAAAATTTTGTCTTAGTTAAAATATAGAATAAGTTTAATTTCAAACATGTCTGTAAAGAATAAGCTTTTGACTGTTTTCAACAAAATATTGTTAAAATTTTCAATTTAATGTCAAATATTTCTACTCACATTCTGTATTAGTATTGCCTATAGCAATAGCCCCCCTCCACTTCTCCTCTCTCTTCAGTATTGAGGACAAAACTCAGACCCTTAGGCAAGTGCTCAACCATGAGCTATACCTCCAGTCCAAGAAAAGTTGCTTTTATCATTTTAAGTTTTAAAATGTAGTGAAACTCAAGTTTTCTTTAAAATTACTTTCAGAATTAAAGTTACTATTTTGTCCTGTGATGAAATGTTATTTACTATAAAATAAATTTCTCTGGAGAGGTACTGATTAAAAAGTAAGGTTAAGTAACTTTTAATCTTAAGTAACTTTCAATGCATTTTGATGTACACTTTCTATACAACCAACATATTAATATACTGTGATGTGTTTTTGTCTTGAGTTATCAACCATACAACATTCAAAGTTGTCATTTTGTATGTTGAAGTTTAAATATCTGAGAATATTCTGGGAGAAAAAAAAATTCTGCCATGTATTTTTGGTTTGAATTTTCCACCCTCATATTTCTGTAGGAATTGATTCCCCTCATATTGTGTACAGCATGCCTACATCCTGAGCCTAAAGAGAGAGATCAGCTTCTCCATATACTTTTCAACTTGATCAAAAGACCAGATGATGAGCAAAGGTAAGTATGATTTACTTCTTTGGGACCTCAATACAATATTGACTTAACTAATTTTTCCATTTTGTCACCAATGTTGGCAAGAGAATAATAGAAAATACCCTGAGGAAAATTAAAATATGCAAGATTCTCAAATGTACATCAAACTTGACAATCCTGAAAAGTGAGTTCATGTCATGAATAATTATTTTGAAATGTTAGTATGCCACTGTATTCACTGGCTACTTGCAGGATTGAAGAATCTTTCACTCAAATGTATATAGTTTTAAGAATTTCCAGAAACTCTTTACTACTACTTCATAATACATGGTGATGGACAAAATGTAAGTGTATCCATTCCTTGACTAGCATGTGAGAGCATGTGAGAGCTGCTGATGTTACCGAAGCCTGTCTTAATCCTAAGGATGTTTCTCCACTTGTTTCCCAGTATATTTTGGTCAACATCAGGAAAGAAAGGTGTACTATAGGGTTACAATGTCTGCTGGACTACTGGAACACTCTTAGTTGAGAAGTTCTTTTCATCATTTTGAGTCTAGTTGGAGTCTATTTTGTCTCATGATTTACTTATAATTTCAAACATTCCCAGAAGATGTAAATAGTCTTAACAATTACTTAAATTATATAAAACCACCAAATTGTAATTCTGATTTATTCAATACAATCCTAGCCTATTCAGAAAATTCTACTGTTTTATAATGTAAAAACAAAAATAATTTTTTAGGAGTATGTGAAAACATTTAGCTACATTATCTGAGTCTTAACTGGTATTTAGTCCACCTCCCCTCACCCTACAGGACTGATGTGCTTAAGCCCATTCTTACAATTTCACTCAATAAAGACTTCTGTATTAATGCTGTTGCAATTTGAAATTTTCCTAAGATAATTTGGTGTGCGTTTTTGTTTGTTTCTCTGAAAATTACTGTCATCTATCTTGGTAATTGGTAATGAGATACCAGGAATTACACTTTTATCTTTAGATTTGCAAAGCAAAAGTCAAGACATTGAGCCTGTTTTTATACTCTGTATGTAAAGTTAGGAGCTGCCACCTGGTGGTCAAAAATACCTACTTGCCTTCATGAAAGTGAGATGTTGGGATTCATCAGGAATTAAGGCACTTCTCTACTTAAAACACAGCAGAAATATAATAACTAAAATAGATGAATCCGTTGATTAGCAATATTGTATGTAAATAGGGCAAATATTTTAAGTTAGCATAATATTTTTGGCATACAACCAGTTTTTTTCCCTTGCTTGAGAAAAACTTTACATTCAGTAGTGGTGCTTTTTCTGGTTCTTTGTTAACAGCCATAACTGACACCATATATCTAACCTAAGTCATTGACTAACCAAAAAATCTTTCTCTTACTGTCAACTACTAAGTCTGTTTCCAATTTAATTAATACTTTGTAGGCCATCTGACCTTTCAGTTTGAACTGCATTTTTAGAGCTATCATATTTTCTAGTTAGCTTTGCTAAGAAGTTTGTTTGAAGGGACCTCCATTTTTTTCTATTGAAGTTGATACATCTTTAATATAGAAATAGTGACTCACGATAAGTATGTTTTCTAATCAGCATACTTATCAACATTTGTGGCACACACACTTGTATGTGTGGGATAGGCGCAAAAATAATGCCTAGATATTTATGAAATTTTCATGAGGGAAAAGACAGTTATCATGGTTTGGGAATTTTCTTGCTCCATTTAAATTTATCTGTCCTCAAACAGTAGAATAGAAAAAGCAATAGAATAGCAAAGGGAAGCTTGAGAAATAGACTCCAAATACATGTTGCCTGTTGCCTTAGACTGGGCTTTCCTTGGGCTATTAGGAGACGTCAGGACTCTTCCCTAATAAAGTAGGGAAGATTAACTTAGAAAATCCAGCTTTGGGATCTTGTGGATATAGTCGGACATATGACACTCTGTTTTTAAGTAAGTCATTAGGAAATTATCAGTGATGGAACCATCTTGACTAAAGTACAGAGCGAATAGATGCATATAAAGGGGAGTTACAAGCTCGGGTTTGTGTAGCTCATTGGTGGCACAAAGCACTGGATTTGGTCCCAAACACTGAAAAAAAGTTATTTTACAAGGGTTATCATGGTTCAAATGCTGCTGCACTATACATCAAAGACATGCTGGGTCTTTTTGCAATTAACAGTTGTGAACAACAGCACTGAACCATGCCTAGATTAACTCTTTTTTTTTTTTTAACACTTGGCCCTTATTCTGTATTCAGTTGGAGAAATATATTTCTCTCTTTTCAGGCAGATGATACTGACAGGTTGTGTGGCATTTGCTCGTCATGTTGGACCAACACGTGTGGAAGCTGAACTTTTACCACAGTGTTGGGAACAGGTAAACTTGACTCTATTGCTATTTCATTCTAATTTTTTACAGTAGTTTATATCTTTTAAGTCTGATTAGTAAATTTATGGAATGTAAATTATGCTGCTATTGCTGTAGTGTGGCACAGTGATTTAATTGTGTTGAACAATAGTTTAGGGTACTTTGCTTTATTCCTTTATTCAACAAATACATTGGAAACACAAATCTCAGTGCCAGTTGTTAGTGTAGTCAGTCATCCATGAATGCAATGGTTAACAAAAGATCAAGATATCCTAGTGGGAGAAAATAATAAACAACAAAATGATAAGGCTATCTTATAGTAAATATGCTTTGAAGCAAAATAAAGCAGCACAGGGATTTGAGAGGGACAGAAAACGCACATCTCAAAAGAAAAAAAATGATGAGAGAAGAGACCTCTACGGAAGTGTGGTACTTAAGTAAAAATCTGAATAAAGTGAGACACAGCCAATACTTAGGTAGGAATGAGCTGGATGTCATAAGAGAATGACAAGAGTAAGATACACATACTTGTGAATGTGTATATTTAGAAATGTATCTTGTATACATTATACACTTGTGTTGCATATAGCTTATGGAATGTAAGCTTCGAATGTGAGAGGTTTTTGTGTTTTAACTTGTTTTACTAGTAGTACTTTTAGTTTTATATGAATATTCTATTCCTCTGTAGAACTCAGAATTCTTGGGGCTGGGAATGTGGCTTACTGATAGAATGCTTGCCTAGCATGCATGAAGCCCTAGGTTCAATTCCTTAGTACCACAAAAACAGAAAAAGCCAGAAGTGGCACTGTGGCTCAAGTAGCAGTGTGGTAGCCTTGAGCAAAAAGAAGCCAGGGACAGTGCTCAGGCCCCGAGTTCAAGCCCTAGGACTGGCAAAAAAAAAAACAAAAACCCTCAGAATTCTTCAGCATCCACTTGATGGTTAAATCATTAGGCAACTTATTTTTCCATCTTAAAAAAAAGGACTTTCTTACCTGTGGAGACAAATTATATGGCTTATTTATAAAAGCACAGTGTTACATTCCTAAGAAAAATATGGACATTGGGCATTCATATTTTCTTCAAATATGAATCAGTATAAATAAAATGAATAATACATAGTAGTAATTACCTGTTATTGTGTCATACATATCTTTACATTATAATGCATATTAATGTAAGGTAAGGTTCTAATTGTCTAAAGTTGAAACTACCTTGGATATATCAGCTTTGAACTCACAGTTTTATAATACGTTATTCATGTGCCCATTCATTTTTTATAGCTTTTTCCATTCTCTTTATTCATATAGCTTACCCATTTAAAAAGTAAACTTCATTGGTCTAGTATAGTCACAGATGCAATCTCCACTACAACTAGTTTTAAAACATTTTCTCACCCCAAAACTTAACACTTCAAGCTTATTTAGTCTCTTGATGGGTCTCTGGTTTTCATATGACTATTAGAATCAGTTTGTAAGTTTCTACAAAGAAGCTAGCTGTGATTTTTATAAGTAATTCATTGGCTCATTCTGTTAATCTGAAGATTATTTCCATCCTACTCATAGTGAGCCTTTTAGTCTATGAGTTTAGGATGTTTTACATTTTATTTGAGTCTTTTAAAATATGCTACTTATAGTTTTCACAAAATAAGTTTTATATCTTGTTTGTATTAAATCACATCAAAATGCTTTCCTGTCTTTGCTATATTGTAAAAAAAAAATTAGTTTCATTTTTATTTTCTTCATTGCTAAAATACATAAATGATTGATTTTCTTTCATATTTAGCAGTAGCAGAACAGTATAAAACCTTTATGTGTAGCATAATTGACATTGAAGCCATCCTGGCTTAGAGGTAACTATATCTGGATTAAATATAATTCCAAGGTGCCAGTAATAAACCACCTTCTTCTTTGTTACCTGAATAAGCATGGATTTTCGAGATCTGCCTAGCTTCCTACCTCAGTTCGTTGCCCAGTAGATTACTTTATAATTTCTTTTCTTAATTTTAGGCATCCAATACATTATTGAGTTATGTCACCTTTTCCTATGAAAGATTTTTTTTTTTTTTTTGGCCAGTCCTAGGGCTTGAACTCAGGGCCTGAGCACTGTCCCTGGCTTCCTTTTGCTCAAGGCTAGCACTCTGCCACTTGAGCCACAGCGCCACTTCTGGCCATTTTCTGTATATGTGGTGCTGGGGAATTGAACCCAGGGCCTCATGTATACGAGGCAAGCACTCTTGCCACTAGGCCATATCCCCAGCCCCCCAATGAAAGATTTATATTCTATGTTGAAGACATATGGGAACAAAACCCAGTATGTGTCTTTTCGTCGTTGTTGTTGTTACTTTTTGTTAAAAAACAATGTAGTAAACACAGTAGCAAGCCCCATCATTTTTTATATACACACAGGAATAAAGTTTTTTAAAGAAAACCAGGGCTGAGTACCAGTGGTTCGTGTTTGTAATCCTAATTACTCAAGAGGCAGAGATCTGAAAATTGAGGTTCAAAGCCAGCCCAGAAAGGGAAGTCTGTGAGACTCTTATCTCCAGTTAACCAGCAAAAGACAGAGGTAGAGCTGTGGTTCAGTGATAGTGTTATTAGCCTCTAGTGAAAAAGCTAAGTGACAGCTCCTAGGACCTGAGTTCAAGACCCAGTACCATCACACACACAAAAAAGCTATACTTTCTTCAAGCTGGCCTTGACTCATTAATGAAATTATTTCCCATTTTAGCCTTAGGTAAAGAGACTGACACCCATCTGACCATATCTATCATATAAGATCCAGAAGCTGGATTTTCTTAATTTCACTAGAGATGGGTCCTAACTTCTCCTGAGATGCTAAAGAAAATCTGCTTTTAAGCACATAATGTCTACAGACACCAAATTTCATCTTTGGTTTTTCTCTTCACAAATGACCCCTGTGGCCTCATGTTCAAGCTGTTCCTGATTCCCTTTTTCCTGATCCAGATAAAGCTGCACAGGGATTTCCAGAAATGGAAAGTGAGCATGCTTTATAGCACTGTGCCCAGGATTTATGGTGAAAGTAATTCTCTGTTGGAAGAAAAGAGTGTATGTTGTTAGTGCTTGATTTATTTAATTTTTTTCCTGTAGATTAATCACAAATACCCAGAAAGACGACTACTTGTAGCGGAATCCTGTGGGGCATTGGCACCTTACCTTCCTGTAAGAATTTTCTTCATTACAAAATTTGTGTTTTTATACAGAAAATTTTTTTAGGTATCTTACATATTTTATTTCAAATTATGTTAGCAATGTAGCTTAAAGGAAAGAAACAAGCTGAAAGAGAAAAAAAAAGGGAAGGCTCGCATTAATACTATCTTTACTTACAGGTCTTACCTTTATCTCTTTATCTGTATATAACATTATCCTTGGTTTTTGTTGAATAAAATAAAGTAAACAGTTACCAGTCTGGGTTCCTTGAGATCCTTTCTAAGAGGTCTGTGATATAAAAGCTATTTTAATAATAATATTTTTTTGTCTTTTTCACACTGTGTTGATAATTGTACTGTTGGTTAAAAAAAAAAGCCAGAATGAACAGAATGCTTGGCCATTAAGCTGACAGGTTCTCTAACATAACTACAAACAATTTTGTGTGGGTACTAGGGTTATAGTTCCGTTGTAGATTGCTTGCCTAGCATGTGTGAGAATCCTTGGGCTTGCTCCCTAGCACACCCCCACCCCACCCCAAAAATAGATCTGTGAGAACTAAGACATTGTGGTGGTTGACTTTGTGTTAAATGGTACCATAATAAAATAGCGGCACATTTATAAAACTTCATTATCCTGCTTGAATTTCTGTTCTCACTTCAGAAAATTTTAAAAACTGCAAACATCAGAACTTTATAATTTTCTCATCCCACCCTAGCATTTGTTTTGATTGCCAGAGTAATTCCCTCCTGTTATAACTCTCAACACTCTTCTCTACTTAATAGATAATGATGGAAACATCATTCTCCAGTTGTAACTGAATCAGTTGATTTTATTGAGTAACTAAATGTGCTTGAGTGTGGGGATTTTTACATTTTTAGCAAAAATGTAAAAGCATGCTGAAAGATGATTAATATCGAATTCAAGGTAGATCTTATTACCACTAAGAGAGGAAAGGTAAGAGTAGGGACTTGGGGAAAACAAAGATTGGTATCAAATACAACAAAATATTTTGTTTAATTTGAGTTTTGAAAAATATAGAAGTTTGTGATATTTTCTCTCTCTTCCTTTGTGCTTCACCCTAAGTGGTAAAACCATGTCTCTTATTTTCAGAAAGAAATCCGTAGCTCCTTGGTTCTTTCAATGTTGCAACAGATGTTAATGGAAGATAAGGCTGATTTGGTAAGAGAAGCTGTGATCAAAAGCCTTGGTATCATTATGGGATACATTGATGATCCTGACAAATATCAACAGGTATGTTTTGCAAAATGAGCCTCTTTATCCCCTTGACAGAATTCCAAGTAATACAGAATTCCACATCTCTGATTCAGCTTCCTCATTGTGTAAATTTCTTGAAATGGCTTCTTAAGTTTATTCTCTTTTCTTTTTTGCAGGGTTTTGAATTATTGCTGTCAGCTTTGGGTGATCCCTCAGAAAGAGTAGTTAGTGCAACACATCAAGTATTTTTGCCTGCTTATGCTGCCTGGACTACAGAACTTGGGAATTTACAGTCTCATCTCATACCTACACTACTGAACAAGATTGAAAAGCTGCTCAGGGTAAGTTTTTAGTTTATTGCCAATAAGCTATTCTTAAGCTATCTTAAACTCTTAGTGAGGGGCAGAAAGTGCCACTTAGCTGAATATCATATTCCTAGTTAACAATTTTGTTGTACTGGGGCCAAGAGAAATAAGGAAATTTTGCTTTAATAACTGTAGGGGAGAAATAGCATGATCTGCCTTTGGAAATAACTGAAACATTATTCAGAAAGCTAGCTCTTCCTTGATTCTCCGAAGACTTAAGTTTATGTAATTGACCAGAACTAATTGCATAATGCCAAAGTAATTAAAACCCAGAATCTCTATAGCTTTTTTTTCTATGATGTCAGAAATATTGTAACTGCTTCTTATACTGCACACTTTTAAAAAAGAACCAACTTTCCATTCTATTCAAGCAAAAGATTTGCAGAAAAGTTAAGGAAATAATAGAAACTTCCTGACCTAAGTTTTATTTTTTTTTAGAGGATAGAATATTAACATTTCTTAAATACATATTGTGCTCTTGAGAGTAAATACTTTGGATATAAAGAATCTATTCCATTTTCAGAATTCTTGTGTCACATATATTGATTTACTCTATAAATGTCAAATAAAACATAGACAGTATTCCATGAAGTACTCTGTTCTAAGAAACCTAGGGAATTTTTTTTCATTATGTATATTTCATTTTTTTTTCTTGTCAAAGTGATGTACAGAGAGGTTACAGTTTCATACGTTAGGCATTGGATACATTTCTTGTTTGTTACCTCCTCCCTCAAGTGTTTGTATTCTTTTTTAGAATTACTCATGTTTGTTTTATTGCTTGTTTTGTTTCATTTTGGTACCAGGTATTAACCTTACTAATTGCACAGGGCTACTAAAATTTTCTGCAATATTCAGCATATAACAAATGTCTTGTGGAGAAATTAAAACTATGTAAATAGTTCATATCTGTTATTTTTAAGTTATTTGGAATATAATAATGCTATCTCCCATAGATTTGAACTGCAATAAATACTTTGGTCTCTATATACCAATCCTTTTATCCTTTATTTTGTGTCATTCTTTCTTTGCTTCCTTCTGCAATTTCTTCTCCTACATCTTATCTATGTGTGGAAGTAATTTAAAGTGCTTTCAGCGCTTGCAGATATAGCTGCCACCAAAGCTATAAAGGCAATAGGAAGCAGGAGAGGGGAAATAGCAAATACTTCTGCTGAATTAGCAGTTGAGCATTTAATATGTTTCCTGTGGTTCATCAATTTCTTTACCTGGACTTATAAAATTACAAAATATGCGACAGTTTCCAAGAAAAAGAGAACCTGTAAAAAATAGTTAACACTGGAACTCCGCCCTAAACTTTTCCATATAAAAGAATCTGTTACATCTGCAGTGCCTTATTGCTGATTCTCATTTTGAATAGACCGTCTCCATTAAGTGTCGTGTTTTGAATCCAACTAAGCGTCCGTGTTTGAATCCGACTCCTTAAATGTTTCATTTGCCATAGAAATCGAAAACATCACAAATCCAATTAGCCAATTAGCAATGTAATTTCAAAAGACTAAAATTAGCTTCCACCTCCTTATGTTTCAGGAAGGAGAACACGGGCTGGATGAACATAAGCTCCACATGTATCTTTCTGCCTTGCAGTCCTTGATCCCATCTCTCTTTGCATTAGTGCTACAGAATGCACCTTTTTCAAGCAAAGCCAAGCTTCATGGTGAAGTGCCACAGATAGAAGGTACTGAACTTAGATTCCAGAAGGAAGATGTAAAATATTATTAGCACCTTACCTTCCCAGTAAATTTTTTGACAAGAATTCTAAAACTTCCAATGCAATTAATAGAATGTATTTTATGTCTGGAATAGCTAAGGTATACTATATGTGTATATATATAGAGAGAGAAAGATATCTATAGATATCTACCAATATCTATATCTATATGTATCTTAATCTTTATGGACAAGCCTCATAGTATTATAATATCTATACTTTCCATTCTTTTTTTTTTTTTTTTTGGCCAGTCCAGGGGCTTGAACTCAGGGCCTGAGCACTGTCCCTGGCTTCTTTTTGCTCAAGGCTAGCACTGAGTTCAGATCTCAACCAATAAAAAGATTCACTCAATAGTATATGAAGTTTATCATTTTCACTTTCTTTACATTTTTTTCTTCCCTGGAAGACAGAACGAGTACAAGTATATGTAGTCGAATTTTCTCTTTTTCCATAGAAAGATGTTACAACACATGAAATTATTAACAGAGGCAGGTACTTTCTTATCTCTCCAGGTAGCCAGTAAGTGACCTTTGATATGTGGCACGTGTTTGACCCCCCCCACTGTCTCTGGACCACCAGATAAAGGGCTATAGATAAGCTTCTGGCTATGTATGAAATACCTTTCTAGATTTTTTCAGATTTTTGAAATCACCTGTCTTTACTGTCTACTGATAAAGAATTACGACATTGAGGATACTAATAGTCAATGTTTTTAGAAGTTTTAATTTTCATATCAAGTAAACTGGTCTTAATATAATCTTGAGGCTATGAAATAGTGTTCAAAGAGACATGAAGCCACAGGATAAACTATTATGCACTATTTAATGTCACACTTACGTGGAAAATAAACAATGAATGAAATGGAGTTAGCTTAATGCTTTAAAATATTGTTGGCTGATGCTGATGTCTCATACTTGTGATCCTAGCTATTCAGGAGACTAAGATTTAAGGATTGTGTTTACAAGCTAGCCCAAGTAGGAAAGACAGAGTCATATCTCCAATTAACCAGCAAAAAGCCAAAAGTAGAGCTATGGGTTAAGTGGTAAAGTGCCAGCCTTGAATGAAAAAGCTAATGGACAATGCCCAGGCCTCAGGGACAATGCTCAAGCCACAGAACTGCTTACACCCATGCCCATGAGCCTGCATGCACGCACACACAGTGTTATTGAGTATAATAAAAATTCAGACTTCTTAACATATATATTATTTGAAAGTAATACTTCATAAAGCATGCACAGCTGTCCATGTCTGACTCGGCCACTTTATTCATAAAGCTCTTCCTGTCTTTCTGATTTTCTCTCCCTCTTTCTCTGTAAGTTTGGCTATATTAGTTTGTTATACTTGTCTCAGGGCTTACCAATTAAGTAGTTTAACAACAGAAATGAATTAGCTCCCAGCTTTGGAAGCTAGAGGTGTGAGATGAGGGAAAAGCTGTTGCATGTCCGGGCCTCTCCCTGAGCTTCCGACAGTTTGCTGGTAGTCTGTGATAGTCTGTGACATTCCTTGACTTGCAAACACATCGTCTCTGTCTTTATCTTAAGATGACATCTGTGCACCTATTTCTGTGTCCTGTGTCATATTAGATGAGGACTCTACCCTACTCAATCGAGTATGGCCTCAATTTGTCTAAACTGACCTGTAACAAAAATCTTATTTCCAAACCTAAGACTTTGGAAGGATAACGAAAACTCAGTTCTCCTTATACTTGTTATCATTTCTTTATTTAACAAATAATCATTGAATGTCTATTGTTGCCATGCACCTACTACAGATCAGATAACAGTTTCAAAAGAACTCCTTTACCTTTCTAAACAACCTCTTCTTGTGATTGTCTCATTATAACAAAAATAATGTTTTGTTTTCAGAGTTTAGCTCCTTGACTTTTAACTGATTTATTATAACCTCACTTAAGGGAAATCCGTGGATCTATGTTTTTGTATTTGGAATATGAATGTATATAAATGTAGTTTATATACATTATATACATATATATGTAGTGGAATATTGTTTATTATGAATGAAGATTTGTGTTTTCATAAATGATGGTGACCCACACAAATGATTTTATTAGTAACATATTTATGTCATGTACTGTTTGATTTTTATTCTATTTATTTTTGTGCGTGTGTGATAATACTGAGACTTGCTTGGCTTCACAAATGTTTTATGTTTGTATATAGAATTTATGATATGCCAGTTCAATATCTGAACATTCCTTTGGTGAGACTACCTAAATTTCCAAAGTGCTGTTTTCCATATGATTTCTTTTGCTTCTGTTATTTATAGTGACTAGATTCCCTCGGCCTATGTCACCTCTTCAAGATGTGTCTACAATTATTGGAAGCCGTGAGCAGTTGGCGGTGCTACTGCAACTTTATGATTACCAGCTAGAACATGAGGGTACAACAGGCTGGGAGAGTTTACTCTGGGTTGTCAATCAATTGTAAGTTTCCACTCCATGTTCATTTGATGTACCTAAGTTAAAATGATTCTTAATTAGCCTTGGAACTGAGGGCATAGCTATTTGTTAAAATAATTGTTTTAAACAATTATTAGGTACAAGTTATCATCATCATCACTGGTAAACTTTACTAGGAGATGAGATTTCTACCAGTGAACATGTAATTACTGATCTGGGAAAAAGCTGCCTCTTCATTTGTCAAAAGGACCAATCTGCTGCCTTGTTTGTCCAGAGTGGTGACGGGTTCTAAAACTACATCCAGTTTTCTCATTTTAGAGGCTAAATAGATGCCATGTAGCCAAGCTATTGTGTGAATATAGAATCTGTGAATTTGAATGTCATTAATTCCCTACTCAGTTCTATCAATAGTTTATTTTTTTGACAGTTAAAATGTATCTTAAATTTATACAGTAGAATGTAATCTTAAGATCTTTTCAAAGCATTTCAATTTCTTTCAAAGAATGAAGTAGTAAAACTTGTTGGATTGCATTGTTCCAGAAATTGGCAAGGAAATAGTAATTTATGTATACCCCCTGCCTGTTCGTTCTTTTCAGGTTGCCACAACTTATAGAAATAGTTGGCAAAATTAATGTTACTTCAACTGCCTGTGTCCATGAATTTTCCAGATTTTTCTGGCGCCTTTGCCGGACCTTTGGCAAAATTTTTACAAACACTAAGGTAACAACTTGTATTCCACATTTCTTATATGCAAGAGACAGAGATGCAATAATGTTAATGCTGTGACAAAATAAGCCTGAACCCTCTCTATTCTTAATAGAATGTTGTCATAGTTAAAGAAAATTCTAGTTGTTACTGTACTCCGCTTTATTTTTTCAGATGATTTCACTTTGAGTGTAATATGTACCTAGCATTCAATAAAAGATTTATTTGCTGCAGATATATCCAAGGTTTCACCATAGGAAGTATCAGCTGGGGAACAGTATTTCCTCACCTACAACAGGTTCTACATGGAGCTGTTTGCTTGACAGAGTTTGGTGGAAACTTGAGGTGATTTTGGAACCAAAGCAACTTTACAAAGATTGCTGCAAGGGAACCAATTTAGGAATAGCATGTACACAGATGAATTTATATTTCAGTTACTACCGAAAGTATAATTTGAGCCAGACCTCAGTGTGGCTCACGTTGTAGAATACCAGTGGTAAGCAAAGTTGAATGAAAAGGAAAGGCACTGACTTCAAGCCGCAGTACCAGGAAAATATAAAAATGTAATTTTATGTTGGCCTACATAAGTTATGTAGTAGTTTTAGGTATTAAAATTGGAATGTCCTTTAATTCAAATTTCTTAATTCTAACCACTAGCATACTGTTCTTTAGATTTAATAGAAACATTAAAGAGTGGTGCCTGTGGCTCATGCCTGTAATCATAGCTAGGCAGGGCAGACAAATCTTGAGAGACTTTTATCTCCAACTAACCGTGAAAAAAAAAAAGTGGGAAGTGGAGGTGTGAATCAAGTGATCAAGCACCAGCCTTGAGCAGAGAAAGCTGAGAGTATAAAGCCCTGAATTAAAGCCTAGTACTCACTAAAAAATTTTAGTGCCTCTTCTTTACCATTAAATTTGTAGTTATTGACATATTTAAAGACCAGAAAAAAATAAATGAACCTGAAAAATTCAGAGGACTCACGGCCCTATTAAGTGCTAACATTTGTGATCTAAATAAGTAAGATTTTAAACATCTTACGTAACCTGAGTGAGCTGGCCAGCATCATGGCATATATCAGCAATCCCAGCACTTGTAGGGAGCTAGAACAGGAGGAAACCCAGTATGAGGACAGTTTAAAAAAAAAAAAAGATTAAGAGGGAAACAGAGCAGTTGTTTCACAGTGTTTGATTCTATAATTTAGTTGATTTAAGATTTTAACAATGGGCTTCCTCTCAGTTTAAGTTGAACATGTAAAGTAATATACCTGACTATAGAAGAAAGCAAAAGCTAGATCTTTGTATTATTGTAGGAAATGTAAGACCAATGTATACTTTTCATTGGCATCTAACTTAAATACTTTGATTTTGCTGCTATCAAATATTGGCAAAAAATTTCAACATGTCCTAAACAACCTAGGTTTTAGTTTGGTTTGGTTTTTACAAAAGCAAGTTGGAGTGGGAGAGTCACTTGAACACTTCCCACTGTTTTTCTTTAGTGGTCTGAAATCTGTAGTTAGCACTAAAGATAAAAAATTGAGGGCTGGGAATATGGCCTAGTGGTAAAGTGCTTGCCTCGTATAAATGAAGCCCTGGGATCGATTCCCCACATATATAGAAAAAGCCAGACGTGGCACTGTGGCTTAAGAGCTAGAGTGCTAGCCTTGAGCAAAAAGAAGCCAGGAACAGTGCTCAGGCCCTGAATCCAAGCCTCAGGACTGGCCAAAAAAAAAAAAAATTGATCATTAGTTTAAAATACTAACATTATATTTGTTACTTAAATTCTTAAAAGTTACAGTAAAGGATTAAGGTGAATATCACATGGTGAATGTTAGCTGTAAAGACCCTGCTAATAGAATTTCCTTTTCCTTTTTTTGCCAGTGCTGGTGCTTGGACTCAGGGCCTGAGCACTGTCCCTGGCTTCTTTTTGCTCAAGGCTAGCACTCTGCCACTTGAGCCACAACGCCACTTCTGCCGTTTTCTGTATATGTGGTGCTGGGGAATTGAACCCAGGGCCTCAGGTATACGAGGCAAGCGCTCTTGCCACTAGGCCATATTCCCAGACCCTCCTTTTCCTTTTAAGTATATATAGCAAGTGTTAAATATATTAACTACTTAAGTATATATGTAAATTATACAAATATATACATAAGTATATAATTAGACACATCTATATATTATATAGACTATGAGTGTAATAAATAATATAGTATATTATAGACACATCTATATATTATATAGACTATGATGAGTGTAATAAATAATATAGTATATTATATAATTAATATGTACATATGTATCCTGCTATAGCATATAATTATATACATGCACATATACCCTTCTATGTATATGTTATACATTATAATATGTAGTATATATAAGTAATATATATGTAAAAACATATAAATATGGAGTAACTAACCTTTTTATCAACAAGTTGAGTTTTAGGAAACAGTAATTTTAAGCATTTTAAATCCTCTTGGAAATTTTATTTTAGGAAAGATCAAAGGGCAATCAGAAAATACTTGTTGACCTGATTTTATTTTTATCCTTAAAGGTGTTGTTTTCAATAGCCTAAATCTTCTGTTATTCTAATAGTCGTAAGAATTACAGTAGCCTATAAAGCAAAACAAGTAATAAATAGTACTAGTAGTAGGAACTATTTTATTTAATCATTGATTGGATTAATTCATTAGACTTGAGACTTTTGAATTTTTCTTTTTGGGTTGTTTAGGTAAAACCTCAGTTCCAGGAGATTTTAAGACTGTCTGAAGAAAACATAGGTAAGTTTGCTCATTACTATTTTGAAAAACAATTTTATCTCTTTATCCAGAGAAAATAATGTATTCAATATATGTAAGTTACATAGACTAGCAAGTAAAATTGAAAACAAAAATTTTATTATGGTGTTCCTAGTTTTACCACAGTAAAACATAGTTTTTACAGTCTGGGAATTTTTTTGGTTTTTTAATTTTTGTATTTACTTTTGGCTCTTGAATTTTGTTACTAGTTTTACAAATTAGGTTTACATCGAGCATTTTTCACTTGTAGTAGGAGTGATATGTATCACTATCAATTTAATTATAAATATCATCCTTTGTTGTAACCAATTTGATCCAAGATTGAGCTTTTTAAACTAGGTACTTAGATCCTTGGAGTTCTGAAGTGATATATTCAAGATACTTAAAATTGATTATGTAAAACATCATCAAATTAATAATAACTCCCCATATAAAACTTCAAAAACTTAAACTTAGGAAAATAATGAAACATGGGAATATAAGGGAAAGAATGACATCTAAGAACAATAATGAATAATGAGATGTAAAGAAACTACAAGTAGCTCTCCCCTCTATTAATACTTTCATCTCGACTGTGGAAAGTATTAATAGTTACAGCCCCATTGGCCTGATATTGTTGGTGCGTAGATCTTGTGTCCCTATGTGTTTTCCTAATTTCTATGAACAAATTACATAAACTGTTAAGAGTAATGGGCCCTATTTCCCATCCTTCTTAACATTGGTTGAGGTTTTCTTGTTTTTCTGGTTGTGGGGCTTGAACTGAGGGACTGAGCACTGTCCCTGAGGTTTTTTTGCTCAAGGTTACTCCTCTTCTACTTTGAGCCTCAACTTCACTTCTGGTTTTTTTAGTGCTCAGTTGGATATAAGAGTCTCATAGCCTTTTCTGCCCAAACTAGCCTGGAACTGTGATCCTCAGATCTCATCCTCTTGAGTAGCTAGGATTACACATGTGAACCACCAGCACCTGTCAGATAACCTTTTTATCTATCTTAATAATTTTGACTCTTGTGGTCTAGAAAACATTTTTGCCTGTCCACAACAGTAATTGGAAATTAAAAAATAAATTATTTTAAGTTTGAAAACATGGATGAGGGTGTTTTATTTTGTTTTGTTTTTTAGATAAATGTTTCCCCAAAGGTTGATCTTAGTAACTTTTTAAAGGGTTGGTATTTGGGATGCCGAATTGTTGGTATTGTAAGTGCAAATTAGTTCTGAGTTAATGTTTAGATAACTTTGTTATTTATTAGTGAGCTGTGAATGCTTACATGTTTAGATGGGAAATTGATTGATAATCCTCTTGTGTACAATCCATATCTGTGCATAGAGTTTACCTCACATCAAGCTTACCTGTCTGTTGTCGTCATACTCACATAACATCAGTAGTTCTCCCAAGAAAAATCTGTTTTGTTTTTTTTTAAACCAAAAAAATAAACCTTAAATACTAATTAAGGTATAAAAACTTTTTTTGCTAAAATTCCTTTGGGGCAGTTAAATAAATCTTTTCAACTTAATTTCTTTATAATTTAAAACTATACAGAAATAGAGAACAAAAAAAATGAATGTAGAAGCAAACCTAAGGCACTCAAAGTAGTGCCTAATGATCAGGAAATAAGAATTGTTGGTACACCATTAATGTCACCTCATTATCAGTTTTGGAACTATGATGCTATAGAAGCAAGCCTATCACTGGGAGTTAAGGCTTTTCCCCAGACCCATTTTGTTTAGCCAAAGTATTCCTTTCTCCATAAAAACAATCAGTGCTCTCTTGCTGAAATTACTGCAGCTGTAGTAATGACTGTATTTGGGCAGCTGCTGAAAACTAAGGAGAACCTCATATATGAAAGCAGATTAAATAAAAATAGCTATGAGCCTGCTTTCTATCCAGCTCCTTTACTTTTAACAAAACAGTACAAATTGTTGTTGTTGTTTTGTTTTTGCCAGTCCTGGGCCTTGGACTCAGGGCCGGAGCACTGTCCCTGGCTTCTTTTTTTTTTTTTTTGCTCAAGGCTAGCACTCTGCCACTTGAGCCACAGCGCCACTTCTGGCCATTTTCTGTATATGTGGTACTGGGGAATCGTGGGCTTCATGTATACGAGTCAAGCGCTCTTGCCACTAGGCCATATCCCCAGACCCAAAACAGTACAAATTGTAAGCATAAAAGTTTACGAAGACATATCTATGTAATCACTTAGGAGGCTCAAAGAAAGCTCAAATGTTTGGTTTTAGAAATATGAATTTGATATCTATTTAGCTATTAAATTTCTTTCTCATCTCTCTAATGTGTCTGCTAATGATCTTTAGGAATCAATGAAATTTATTCTAACAAAAAATCAAATACAAGCTGAACACCGGTGGCTCACGCCTGTAATCCTAGCTACTCAGGAGGCTGAGATCTGAGGATTGAGGTTCAAAGCCAGCCAGGGCAGGGCAGTTCATGAGACTCTTATCTCCAATTATCCACCAGAAAAGCAAAAGTGGCACTGTGGCCCAAGTGGTAGAGTGCAAGCCTTGAGCTGGAAAGCTCAGGGACAGCACCCAGGGCCAGAGTTCAAGCCCTACAACCAACAAAAATAAAACCAAAGCAAATACAGAAAATGTGTTTGATCACAAGGTTTTCCAAAATAATGTGAATATTTATCATTTTAATTGCATATTACTCTTCTTACACTTAAAACATACTTGGACTTTTAAAAGTATTTTAATAATTTTAGATTCCTCAGCAGGAAATGGGGTCCTCACTAAATCTACAGTCCCCATTTACGCAACAGGAGTCCTCACGTGTTATATTCAGGTAAGGGAAGTTTTCTTTTTCTCCAATAAAAGCACCTTCTATTTACAAAAGTACCTGGTACTGTGTATTCTTTCTTTCTTTTTTCCTTTAATATTAAGGATCAGATCCATGGCCTCTGTCATGCTTAGGTAAATGCTCTGCCACTTAGGTGAGCACTGTAGAGCCGGGTCTTGAGGACATAAATGAAGATGTTGTTGCATAAAAGAAAAAACAAAATTGATATGGTAATTCTTCTCTAACTTATGTATAATGGAGAATATTTGAACAGTAAGGTTCTGAGTGAAATATCAGAATAAGTAAATTTAGATGTGTTGTTAATTGAGGTTACCCTTAGCAGTTTCTTTGTGTTTTATGATTAAAAAAAATATTCAGAATAAATGACAGTACACATTAGGTGATGCAAACTACGAAACCTTACTTTGTAATGAACTATAACAAACATTGTATTTGCTCATGGTTCTGCATTGGGGGTTTGCTTACCTGACTTCTCTTCTGATAGTCTAGCTGGCGATCAGTCGTGCTGCTTCATTAATCTGCTCAGAAGATGAGGCTTCAGCTTCACGTGGCTGAGCTCTAAGTCCATGTAATCACCAGGCTTCCCTCTCTCAATGACCTATGCATCACCAAAACCAGACTTGATACCTGGTGACTTGTGATTCCCAAAATACTAGACTTGAGGGGTAGGCCTGGAATTAACCGTCACTTCAATAGTGTATTAGATAAGTCATATGTGTACCCGGAAGTGAGGTTCATTTTTGGTTGCCACCAGTGTAGTGCACCATTATTCTACTTAATTCTACTTCATTTTAAGTAAATAACAAGGTGTATTAGTCAGTTTTGAGTGTGAGGCATTCCCTACAGTAATTTGAACATAATAGACTCTTACTAAAACATTTTTAAAATTTAAATGAAGAAGGAACTCTTTTTCTAGTGATTTCTTGAAGTTTTACTCACTTCTTTTTGTCTAACTTCTTTTATCCTTTGGGTTCAAAATGCATCAATTCATATTTACTATATCCTCCTTTAAAAAAAGAGTAGGGGCTGGGGATTTAGCTCAACAGGAGAGCACCTGCCTGGCGAGCGCAAGGCCCTGAGTTCGGTCCTCAGCTCTGGGAAAAAAAAAAATCTATTTTAAAAAAAAAGTAATCTTACAGTATTTAAATACAATTCTGTAGCATCATATTAACAAGTGGAAATTTTTATCATTATTAAAGTCACACAGTATTAAACTTATCTACATGCATTTCAAAGTCTACCTCATAATACAATGCACACAAACTGCATATAGAGTTGTATATTGTCTCTGGTATTCTTAGAGCTATGGAGATCAATAATATAAAGTCCTACTATAGGAGCAGGCACATATGAGCATTTATACCATTCTCTTATCTTTAATTTTATGGAAGCAGTTCCAGCTAAGTCTGACGTAAATACTATTTTAAAGCAGGGGAAAGTACAGGTATAAGACTTATAGTCAATTCTTAGGATAGATTTGCAGAATAAATAAGTAAGGACATGTCTTTTAAGTCCTATGAATACTGGATGTGTTTTTAAAGAGATAAGAACTTGTATCTTATCTCAGCATACTTGTATTGGGGGGCGGGGGGCGGGGGCGCTGAGCACTCTCCCTGGCTTCTCTTTGCGCAAGGCTAGCACTCTACCATTTGAGCCATGGTGCTACTTCTAGTGCTGAGGAATTGAACCCAGGGCTTCATGTATATGAGGCAAGTACTCTACCACTAGGCCATATTCCCAGCCCCCATATTTGTATTTTTTAAAGATAAGAATTTTATAGCATATTACAAAATACTTGGTAAACTCAGGTAGTATTATAGACTATCACTGTTACTTATTTAAGAGAGCACAAAACAGTTTCAGTTTTTCTTGCTAAACACCATTTTTTGTTAGGATAAATCTTAGCACTATTTGTAACAAAAACTATCTTTATGTCTGTGGATGTAACTCAATGGTAGAGCACTTTCCTATAGTAATTTACAAGACTCTGAATTCAATGCTCAAATCTTATAAGCACTAGTTTTGAAGTTTTAAAAAATGGGAAGTAAGATTATTGTAAGTGTTCAAAACCCAAGAATCCATACTCATCGAGAAATCTATCTTATAGCTTTTTTCGGCCTCATATTTTGTCTTCCAAACATGTGTATTCCATCAGGCTTACAGGGCACTAACAAAGGATGACATTTGTGTCCAACCTGGCCTTGATGCTTCGTGGTCACTGCCAATGTCTTTTTACTGTGTTGACCGCCATGTTGTAAATCTGCTGCATCCTTCCTCTTTTCAACTTATTTCACTATTTTGTCAGTCCTTTATCTCAACCTCATTCATAAATGACCAAGGCAGAAAAATACTGGGCAGTAATATGATTGTCTTCAGGGATGTCTTGGTATAGTCAGTAGTAATTAATTGTTAATATTTATACTTTTGACTTGATTGTAACATAGTATTATTTTCCTGATATAACGTACCGTTTCCGGAGCTGGGAGTGTGGCTTAGTGGTAGAGTGCTTGCCTAGCATGCATGAAGCCCTGGGTTCGATTCCTCAGCACCACATAAACAGAAGTGGTAGAGTGCTAGCCTTGAGCAAAAAGAAGCCACAGATAGTGTTCAGGCCCTGAGTTCGAGCCTCAGGACTGGCAAAAATAATAATAATAACAATAACGTCCAGTTTCCTTTCCATATGCATTCAAGATAACTAAGCATGATTTTAAAAAAAAAAAATCCTAGTTTGGCGCCAGTGGCTTACACTTTTAGTCTTAGTTACTCAGGAACCTGAGATCTGAGCCCAAGCAGAAAAATCCATGGGACTCCTATCTCCAATTAACTACCAAAAAGCCGGAAGTGGTGCTATGGCTTAAGTGGTATGGAGTGCTCGCTTTGAGCAAAAAAAAATTCAGGGACAACACTTGAGTTCAAACCCCAAGACTAGAACAATTAATTAATTAATTAAAATAAAATCATTTTTCTTTTTTCATAATAAAAATACTTAATTCTAATTTTAAAGGTAATAATGGCTCATGAAAGAAGGTTTGGAAAATGCAGGGTTATTTTTAATCAAGAAATATCAATAGTCTGTTTAGCAAGTATATGTTTTTTTTTACCACTAGGATGTTGTAAAGATAATTTCTTGGGAATTAGGAAGATAATGTTTACTTGTTTGTATTTAACTGTGTAGAACCAAAATTTATGGGAATTTTAACAAAGTATTATAGCTATTGACTAGAGAACTCTTACTTTGCTTCACTTTTTATTTAATTTAAACAATCACATGTAGCTAATGCCCATCATATTGGACAGAATAGATCTAAGTAAAAGATGGGAAATCTTTCCTCATACCATTGTGATCATTGATATGCTTAATAAATATCTTCAATTAAATTAGTTTTCTAACTAGGGTATTTTTCTTTCCTTGATATCATTTTCTAATTATAGATAGGTAATTATGGTACTGAGTTCTACTTGATTACTTGGAAATTCATTATAATTATTTTTACTCTGTAGGAAGAAGACCGAAAACTGCTAGTTGGATTCTTAGAAGATGTAATGACACTACTCTCATTATCTCACGCTCCTCTTGATAGCCTGAAAGCTTCTTTTGTGGAACTGGGGTAAAAAAGACTAATTACACACAATTATATTTTTCACACATGAGGGTTTGGGGTGGGGGTTGTTTTGGGTTTTTTCTGTTTCTTGGTTTTGCTTATTATTTGGGCTCCAAATCATAATATTCTTGATAACTTTTAATCAATATATTGTAATTTCTAAGTGGGATAGAGTACGGGCATATTTTCCTTAAAGCTGATGTTTTGTTTTTTTTTAATGAAATGAGATACAAGTATTAGGTTTCCTAGAGGTGATAAAGAAGCTGTAACTGAAAACCTGTTCCATAGACTCCTTGAGTTGTGTTTGATTTATGTAGTCCTGTTCAGAATCACATTATGTGGCTGCTAATGTAGTTTATCTTTGGCTTTACCAAAAACAAACATGTATTTATTAATAATACTATCTTCCATTTGAATAGGCTTCATAGCCAACATAGATATCATATAAACATCAATGAACTGATCTAACTTGATCCAACAACTTTGTGACAAAAACAAGACATGTATTGCTTCCCCACCTTAAGATGCAAAAGCTAAGTCCTACAGAGGACTTATTTATTATTCTAGTTTTCATTATAAAGAGTTAAATTTCTGTTCTAATTGCAGTTGTTTAGAGAAGTTAAAAATCATTTCTGGATATAGTTTATAGTTTTATAAAATAGCTTACTTTTTTTTAAAAAGAATCCTAGGTGTGACATGGGGAACCATGAAGTATAGTTCCATATGTTCTACCATGATTTCCCATATCTAGTGTTTTTCAGTTCGCCACTAAGGCACTGTGGCTCTCAGTTTCAACATTGGTATTTCTTCTAGTGCAAATCCGGCCTACCATGAGTTACTGCTAACTGTTCTGTGGTATGGTGTTGTCCATACTTCAGCACTTGTGAGATGCACTGCTGCTAGAATGTTTGAGGTATGTCAACATGTGCTTCTGTTGGTTTGATTCTAGTGACTTTTCTGGAAAGAGGGGGCAGGGAGGCAGGGAGCCTCTATAAGGCTTTACAATACCACATTATGTTGATATCTTTTGGCTTGAACACTATCTAGTTGTGTACTGTGTGATGGGGCAGAACTTTAGTTTTGATATATTTGAGAATGTTTACTAGCCTGGTTGGTTTCTTCAGTATTTTTCTCAGTCTGTCTCTCAGATTTTCTTTTAAATCTTACTTTAATTTTATGTCATATGAATATGTCTGATAATGCTTTTCTACTTACTGAGATGAGTGACTACTTAAGCTAAAATAGCAGAATATTATTCAAGTTTCTTGACACATTAATAATGTTAAAGGTTAATTATATGCAATTCCAGATACCTATCCTCCCTCACTGTATCTCCAGATATCTGGAATAACACCTCTTTGTATTAACTGCCATGGACTTCTAAGAGCAAGGAGAGTGTTCGTACAATTCATCTAGTTTTTCTTAAACTGTTATCTACCCAGGTTAACTATAAAAATTGAAGTATGTATCATTTGTACTCATCAGCAAATTATGTCATAGCTTTGTATAGTTTCAAATGCACAGGTTTTAAAAACTTTAATTGGAGCATTCAGTTTAGTGTTTGTTGATGGAGTTTTACCATACAGTCACAATGCCTGGGTTCAGTTTCCATCTCTGCCACCTAGAGACATTTCATACCTTAGTTTTCTCATCTACAAATTGCAAAAAGTATCCATCTCTTTTTTGTTAACACTAAATGAATCATCCCTTGCAAATCTCTTTAAAAAGTGCAGAGCTTTTAACAAATGTCAACATTATCGTTTTTAATCCTAACTATTTGTTCACAAAATAATAGAGAATATATACTTACCTAAAATTGTCCCTGATAGGCAAGTGATATTAAAACATCTTAACGTGCTTTATTCCCATAAGATTGAATTCAAACTTTGTAAATTCCAGAATTTCTCCACAATATGTTACATTGCAATTGGAAAAATAGGAGAGTTATATAAAAATATTTGCCTTTTAAAGATTTTTAATGTATAAATTTGGCTCATTGAATCTAAAGAAAATTCCATTGTTACCAGAAAGCTAAAAATCCTCTTTCCACACTACTCCCTCAAATATTATAAATATAAATAGGACTCTGTGTTAAGGTGAATGCCAAAATAAGTTGGTGTTTTGTTTTTTAATCTACTACAAGTTCCTCCTTTGCATAAATAATTTTGGATATTCATTGTGCTGAAAAGAAGACATTACCATGAATGATGTCTTTTTTCATTATCCTCTTCAAAGGAAAAATTAATCTTTTTAAGTAAGGAACCGTTTTTTAAATACATTCTTTTGGTGGGATTTTACTCTAAGACCATACAATCAATTTGTCTTAAACCCTGAGTTGTATGTACTGGACGGTCACACCATATAGTAAAAATAATTTACGTAATTTTTTTTTGTCAGTCATAAGGCTTGAACTCTGGGAGTTGTCACTGTCCCTGAGCTCTTCAGCTCAAAGCTAGTGCTCTACTACTTTGAGTCACAACACCACTTGGAGTTTTCTGGTGGTTAATTGGAGACAAGAGTCTCATAGACTTTCCTGCCCCGGCTGGCTTTGAACCTTGATCCTCAGATCTCAGCCTCCTTAGTAGCTAGGATTACAGGCGTGAGCCACTGGGGCCCAGCAGTTTACATAAATTTAATGACAGATGCCCCTTTTCTTATTTGTTTTTGTTTTTCTGTCTTGTTTCCTTTACATAACTTTGTCTGGTTTGAGTTTCCTGTTTGCTGTCAGTGCTGGTTTGCAAACTAACTATACCCGTGTCCTGTCATGGTGATTATGAAGTTTGAGTCTGATTTGAGACTATTTCATTATTTTTTTCTATTTTATTTGTAACTTTTTTGACAAACTCATGATTTTGTTTTCCCTTTTGCCAGTCCTAGGGCTTGAACTTAGGGCCTGGGCTCTGTCCCTACACCTTTCTCTGCTCAAGGCTAGTGCTCTAACTGCCTGAAGCATAATTCCACTTCAGCTTTTTCTGTTTATGTAATACTGAGGAATGGAACCCAGGGCTTCATGCATGCTAGGCAAACACTGTACCACTAAGCCACATTCCAAGCCCCAGGTTATTTTATCTGTAGGAAAAAATTAAAAGTTTCTATCTTTTCATTAGCCCTATTTTTAACAAAATTATAATAAAAAGTAAATATAGTTCATAGATTTCTTTTTACATTATGGTTTATAATTCAGAATTATTCCTTCTTTCCCTTAAGATGAGTGACTCTAAAATAAAAACAAAAATTAGGGTGCTTAAAATAACCTTATTTTGGGCTGGGGATATAGCCTAGCGGCAAGAGTGCCTGCCTCGGATACACGAGGCCCTAGGTTCGATTCCCCAGCACCACATATACAGAAAACGGCCAGAAGTGGCGCTGTGGCTCAGGTGGCAGAGTGCTAGCCTTGAGCGGGAAGAAGCCAGGGACAGTGCTCAGGCCCTGAGTCCAAGGCCCAGGACTGGCCAAAAAAAAAAAAAAAAACCTTATTTTTAAAATATGAGGCCAAATGTTATTGAGAAGTAAGAAATAGGTATACTAGTAACCTAATATGAACCACTTAAATTGAACAGGCTTAATTTAGCTTTTAGTTGGTGGACAAAAAGAAATGCAGTTGGTTATATTGTTTACATCATTAAACAGGAGGCTGTGGGGTTAGAGGCATGGCTCAGTCAGTAGAGCTCTAGCCAGTGAGCTAAAGACTCAGATAGCAAATTCAAGTCCCAGTTTCAGACCTAAAAAAGAAAAGAAATGAACAAGGGTCTATATCTTGTCTTTTGCAGTAGCAAAATAAGGTAGGACATTATAGATTTCCAAAGAGATATAGGAAAGTATTTCATGTCATTTTCTTGTATCAGTCATGAGGAAATTGAGCCTGTAACATTAGACTACAACTCAGAGAATGCCATGGGCAGGAAGCCTGACAACACTGAGTCCATTTCCTAGTTGTTCTACTTATTGGCTCTAAACTCTGGACAAATTACTTCTTCAATCCTCCGTTTCTTCATCTGCTAAGATACTTGTATTGGTATACCTTGACTTGTATTGGTATACCTTGTCAGGTATAAAGATCAAATGATGAATAGAAAGTACATAATAATTAATGGTTCTTAAATTTACTTTCTGAGTTTGTAGGCTAATTAAAGATATTGAACTTAAAAATCCAAGAGCAAGGAAGTGGTGCTGTGGCTCAAAGTGGTAGAACACTAGCCTTGTGAAAATGCTCAGGGACAGGGCCCAGGCCCTGAGTTTAAGCCCTATGAACGACAAAAATAAATAAATATATATGTATATATATGTACATATGTACATATATCCAAGAGCAATAAAGTTAACTTTGTGCCTGCAATCCTAGCTACTCAGGAGGCTAAGTGCTGAGGATCACAGTTCCAAGCCAGCCCAGGCAGGAAAGTTCACAAGACTTATCACTAATAAACTACTAAGAAAAAGCTGGAAGTGATACTGTGGCTCAAGTGGTAGAGCGTTAGCCTTGAGCACAGAGAAAGAAACTCAAGAACAGAACCTAGGCCCTGAGTTCAAGCCCCAGGACTGGCAGAAAAAGAAAGTTAACTTGTACCTATATTGCCTTCTTTTCAATGCTTTTTGTGAGCATGAGAGTCAAATATAAGCTAGGCAATAGATAAGGCAATACAGAGAAGAGAGTTTCACATATTTGAGCTTCGTTGTCTTGTTTCTGTCTACCTGACATCTGTTAACATTTAAGGTAATGACAAAAGCTCTGTTTTCATTTGATTCTAGCCTAAATATCTATGGTTTTATAAAAGTTATTTCAGAATACTAAACAAATGTGAAACTAAGTCAGTTTAGAATTGCAAAAATTAGTATCTTCACTTATAAAGTAAGTTATTTTATCTCTGTTATATGAGTATTATCAGCATATGCACATGAGGACAGATTTTTATTACTAAAAATTCCATAATCTTTCATCTTCTGGGAAGATGAAAGTTCCAGTAATAGGTGAACAGATAAAGATTTAAAATTAATTGTGAAGTAGAAAAGTGGGTTACCCATATATGTTCACTCAGAATTTGCTAAGATTCATAAAAATAAAATGCTTACTTCTTTATTTTGTAAATTATAATTGGTTAGTGAATTGTTTTATGATTGAGACAGATTAATTCTGTTCATATTTATTTTAAACTTTAATTAAGCTTCTAGAGAAAAAACAACACAGGTGAATTACCAAAATCTTAATGAGTTTCTATTGACAACTATCACAAATTATATATTGTAATCATAATTAAGCTCGTTTCTTAAATATATACTTTTTATTTTGCATAGCATTTTCCTGTACAAATTAATAACACAAGAGTCCTTTGAGTTAAATGATAGTATCCCCATCTTCAGAGTGGTAAACTGAGTTTCAAGAGATTTTATGATATAACCAATTAAGACTATACCCTTAGTAAGTGAAGAACTGGAACCTGAACCCAGAGCTGATTCCTATGTGTAATACTCCAGGAGTATTGCATTGTGTTAGGCCTTTGTACCTCAAAGAGAAAGCTAGGTGACTTAAAGATTTGGAATTTTCCTTATGGTTTTTACATTTACTTATATAGAATAATCTTGAATAGCATAATGGTAGCTACTCGCCATTTAAGTTTGGTTTTAAAACAATCCAGTTTGTACCTTTTGGTCATAGTAAAATCCCATTCTGTGAGAATTTCAATCATAGCACCCAGTATGCGTCCTTGTTTTAGCTTCATTTTGTTGTTGCAAGTCTGGGACTCAAACTGGGTACGCGATACCTTACTCGCTGGCCAAAGCTCTACCAACTGAGCCATGCCCCCAACCCTTTAGCTTCTTTTCAAAAACTGAAATTTTTCTTACATTTCATTTTGATTCAACATGGGAAAGGCATAGACTTTTGACCACAAAGGACAAACTGCCATCAAATTGTTGAGAAAATCTTTTTTTCATGGACTGCTAGGCTATTTGGAGCTTTTATTTTCCTCCTGAAGCATTCTCTGCCTCTGTAAAACACTCTAGTAGCAATATTTGCTTAGCTTCTAATTTTGGTTTTGCTTTTGTGTTTTCTCTCTTTCTCTTGGTTGTTTCTTTCTTCTTCCCATGGCACACTGTGTTTGCTCTTTCCATGCATCACCTGTGAATACCCCCTGTGCTGACCAATCAGCTGTTGGTGAAGGGGGTGAATGAAACTCTGGTAGCTCAGAGGGTTGTTCCTGCTCTCATTACTCTCTCCAGTGACCCTGAAATGTAAGTGTTCTCACTGCCTTGTACATTCAGCAGCCCTTTCAAAATGTGCCTGCCAGGAAATAACCATCAGCTCTTCAATTCACTAAGAATTTCTTTAAAATAATAATCCTAGATTGAGTATACTTGGTATTTTACTATTCACGTATAGGATTGCATTCTTTTCAAGTCACATTTCAAAATGAGCCTAATTTAGAGGCCATATGATAAAAGCAATATATGTTAGAACTTCATAATCACTAAACGTTTTCAAACTCTACTCAGTGCTGATGGACTATTTCTTCCAAGCCAAGAAAGGGCGCTCTGCTAATCTCACTAACAGTTGTTATCAGTAAGTGTAGTGGCATGAACCAAAGGCTTAACATTTTTAATGTCTCGTGTGGGTGACTAAAGCAAGAAAGGCCAGTGAGTCTGCCTGCCCATCCTCAGTCACAGCTAACCCAGTTCTCATTCCAGTTTACCAAACCATTTTTTATTGCATGTTGACTGGTTTACAGCTGACTCTTCGAGGCATGAGGGAAGCATTAGTTGACAAGCGGGTTGCTCCGGCCCTTGTTACCTTGTCCAGTGATCCTGAATTGTGAGTGTCACAGACTGCGACCTTAAGTTATCCTGCCTGTCTTTTTGAGCATTCTTGTTGGTCTGCTGTTTAAAATTTTTAATTTGTCATTGCTAGAGACTAATACAGTATTTTTATCTTATACTTACTTTCATACATAGTTTAATAATACTCCCTTTCTAATAATGGCAAAGAAAGTTTCAGTTTGTTTCTTTTTTTTACATTTCTAACAGCTCTGTCAGGATTGCAACAATTCCTGCCTTTGGCACTATTATGGAAACAGTAATCCAAAGAGAGGTAAGAAATAATTGAAGTTTATTTATCTCTTTGTATCGCGTTATTCTACACGTATCTACTGTTAGAAACAAGGTGTTATAACCTTTTTGTTATTTCATATCAACTAGAGGAAGGTATTTGGCATTATAAAGCAAGATTACCTACCCTACTATAGATGTTTCCTTATCCTAATTCACTGTTCCATATACCATATGCTTACTATTCTCAAGTGAAAAATGTAAGTCTACATAAATGTTGTATTTTAAGCCTAGCTGAATATTACAGTTTTCAATATGAAGTCTTGTTTCAAAGCCTTCTATGATAAAATAGACTTTAGGCATTCCACATAAATTTTTGATTGCCAGTTTCCATAGACTTAAAGACTTCACCAGATAATATTAGGAACACAAATTCTCAAATTTCTCAAATTGAGAGAGTATTTGTATTCTAATAATTACATCATTGGTGCTAAACTGTAGCACCAATTAGATTAATTTAGTTACATAGCTCTCTTTATTACAGCATATATCATTAAGCAAAACCTCATCTTGTCTACTTCAGACAGTTACCAAGTGTTTCCTCCCTAAAGGTGTACTTTGAAACTGGTTTTATTTCCAGTTTTTTAGGTCCTATTTCAATCTACCACATTAACTATAATTTCTCAAAATAATTAGAATCTTACTCTTTTTTAAACATGTTAACCATGTCTTTACAAAAATCCATGCAGATTAGAAAAAGAATAATTTCTATAAAATTCATTTGCCATAACAATTTCATAATAAAATAATTTTTGTTACTTATAGTAATACTTTTTCTTATATATTTCACTAGTGAAGCAACCCCCCGAAAAGGGGGGGACAATATACTATGTTGCAGTTCTTGCAGTCTTCACAGAATTTCAACATGTTCTTAAATCCTAAAATAAAAATGTCTGTTAAGGAAATGTGAGTAAGCTATAAGTCATTAGTGACTCATTGCTTTCAGAAGGTGAATAATTGAGTAACTTATGCTGTGATTTGTTTTAAGAATTATAACTTAGATGCAAAATCATCAGAAGCTTGCCAACTTAAATATTGAGGAGGGGATAATTTGTCAGGGAATATTTACATTTGTGAAAAATAAATGAAAATTTAACATGCATAAGCAAAAATGTGAAATCTTTTCTGAGTTAAAAGGCTATATCAGTACTTGATTATCCCCAAATTTCTATCATGAGATTTTAATTTGTTTGACTCTATTTCAATATTCCACAAAATGACAGTTCACTATCCAATTTTTAGTTGCTAGAAAGAGTGAAGATGCAGCTGGCTTCTTTCTTGGAAGATCCTCAGTATCAAGACCAGCACTCTCTGCACACAGAGATCATAAAAACATTTGGTAGAGTTGGACCTAACGCAGAACCCCGGTTCCGAGATGAGTGTAAGTTCCAGGTTTCTACCTTTTGTCCTAAATTGTAATTTCAAAGCCAGAAGCATCTCAAGATTTGTCAGGTGTTAAGCCTTTCTGTACTTTTATCTTTTGTGTTTAAAAAAAAAAACAAAAAACCAACCTCAGTTCAAACAAGTTAGTGACTGTGAGGTGATGGGTATTGCGCTAATTGTTTCTTATACTACCTACCACTTGCTGTAAAACATATCAAAAGTAAATGTAAACTTAAAATTATTTTAGAAACATTTCTTTATTAACTATTCATTTCAAAATGTCCTACATCTTTATGTTTAGAGTTTATTTCCGGAAATTCCTGTATGTTTCTAGACACTCTTATGGGAAATACTCATTTCTTCCCCTGAGCATGTCATTTGTCTCATGCACGTACCACTTTGTTGTCATTGTCAGCTTGTCAAGCAAATGGATGATTATCTGCAAAAGGATGATTATCTGCAAAAGCATTGCTTTTACATACGCCTCAACCTCATGACAACTGTTTCCTTGGGTATTGTCAAAATATACAGAATTTACTTCCAAAGCATATCTGTAAGCTAGGAAGTGCTGATTGCTCGGGCCTGTAATCCTAGCTAGCTACTCAGGAGGCTTTGATCTGACAGTCGTTGTTCAAAACCAGCCTGCGCAGCAAAGTGCTGTGAGACTCTGTCTCCAGTTCACCAGAAAACCACAGCTGGTGCTGTGACTTAGTGAGAAAGCTAAGAAACAGCACCTAGGCCTTGAGTTCAAGCCTCACGGCCGACACAAAGAAAGCATATTTATTGGCACCGTTGTACTGCAACACTTTCGCGGTTTGCAATTTCACATGCTATAGAGAAGTCTGTAGGTTCAACCTGTGATCCCGGTTTGGTTTCTAGTATTAAAAAAAATGCATTCTCCAGTAGTCCCAATTATTGCAGCTTTTGGAGATGATTATATTTTTGTAAAGAAATTTTGTAAGAATTATAACACAAGGTACAGATTGTTTATATGTGTTCATTTGGTTTTCACTTTTAAAATTGAGGAATTGGATTATATAAAGTGACATCAGATGTGCATTTTCCAAACTTGATGTAGTTTTATTATATAGTGCTATGTAATTGTTTTTCCTAAATCCCAAATCACTTCTTATTTTGTTATACTTCCTTTCCTAATGAGAAGATGCAAGCCTAGAATGAGAATGATCTCTTGAAAGCTTCCAGGCTCAAAAGGAATTTTTACAAATTAATATAATGTTGTTTTTGGTAAAAATAAATAGATTTTGTATGCAAGTTTGAGATAAAATGTAACAATTTCTTTTTTCTATTTTCAGTTGTTATACCACATTTGCATAAGTTAGCCTTAGTGAACAACTTACAAATTGTGGATTCTAAAAGACTGGATATTGCTACCCATCTGTTTGAAGCCTACAGTGCACTTTCCTGTTGTTGTATCCTGTTTTGTTAAAGTGTATATCTTCCTTTATAATGAACTTATACTTGTGAAAGTTTGAGAAGTAGAACTTACATAATATTGTAAAAAAGAGAACTACAGCTCAATAGAAAAGTGCAGAGCCAATGTAGCTAATCATCTACAGTGATTATTGTACAGTCAAAAAACTTAAAGATCACCTAGGCTCATATCTGCCTCTGTATTGTAAATGATTAACCTGAGTCTTGAAGGTATTGGTGATGATTTCTGTTTTAACTATAAAGTTAAAGACTGACTGGAGCAAAGAAACTTAGTTATCTTATGTGTAGTAAAAAAGAAGAAGAAGAAGAAGGAAGGAAAATGGACAAAGTGAAACTCCAACTTGTGGCTCTTATTAAAAAGCAAAAGAGTTCAAGAAAAAGGAAATAAGAGATTGTAAAAAGAATGGAGGGCCAGATAGTCAAATAGAACTACTAAAGTCCATGCCGGACAACATCATGGGAGAATTATGATAGGGCAGAAAAGATAATAGAGGTTCTCAGTAAAAAAGCAGAGAACAAAGGCAGTGTTTCACAATTAATATTTAGGATTGTTACCAGCTTACACTCCTAAGCAAGATGAACAAATAATTTTAAATAAGTAAATTGTAAAATACCACTGGCATTCATTGGCACTGATTTTTTTTCCTATGGCATATACCAATGGAAAGATTATTTTGTTCAGGAAAAATTAAATAAAAGGTTGGTCTGTTGGGGAGGTGTTTGTCCTTTTGGAATTGTTAGAAGGTCAATAGGATGCATTATTGAATGCATTTTATCTTTGGACTCTAGTACAAGTGATCTATTCATATTGATGATAGAAGGCATGTTTTTATAGTGCACATTATAAAGTGGGCAGATACTATATTCTAATGATTTTATAACTCCACTCTCCATGTCCTGTATAAGTTTAATTCCACTAAAAGCAGAAGTTACTATCATTCCTGATTTATCTTGTTGGCATTTTCAACTCAGAAAAATTAGAGGAAGCAGAAAAAGGAACTGATATTCTGAATTAGCAAGGAAGAATTCTTCAATGGAGAAGTGACATGGCCTTTGCAAAAAACTAGTATTGTCATGTCAGGTTTTATTCAAACAAACTACAAGTATTTTTATTAGATCCTGCGAACTTTTGTGCTTAAGACTTAAGCAAGACCTCACACATAACCTATTTTATGTAATAGAAAGTTTCTAAAGGATTATACCTCAAGGAAAAATACGAAAGTCAAAAAATCTGTAAAACTAAGTTTTCTTTTTTCTTTTTTTGGCCAGTCTTGGGCCTTGGACTCAGGGCCTGAGCTTCCTGGCTTCCTTTTTGCTCAAGGCTAGCACTCTGCCACTTGAGCCACAGCGCCACTTCTGGCCGTTTTCTGTATATGTGGTGCTGGGGAATCAAACCCAGGGCCTCATGTATATGAGGCAAGCTCTCTCGCCACTAGGCCATATCCCCGGCCCAAAACTAAGTTTTCTAATGAGAATGACAGTGGTTTCTGAAGAACATAGAAGTCTATACAAAAAATAAAATCAGATTTTGATATGCACAGGCTCTTACTGAAATTAATATAATAAAAAGTCATCAGTAGGACAAAAGGGAAGGCTGTATTAACTGTAGTCCTTATTCAAACACCAAATCTCTTAGTTCCACATGAGGCAGACCTTGCACTTGAGTCAAGAGTGGCATGGTCATTCATAAAATGTCATTGCCTACGTCTGTTGCTATGTCCCGTTGCATTCTGAGGAGATCAGAACATGAGCTGCCTTCAACACTGGCATATTTTAATAGTGGCAAAGAAGTTAAAATGTGTAACATTTGACATTATAGTAATTCAAGAAGTCATGTTGAAAACAAATTTAAAGGAACTTAGAGATGTTTCGTCTGGAGAAGTTTGACAAGTAACTGAAAGGGCAGTTATTTAGAAATAAGGTTACATGCTGGCTATGGTATAGAGCAAACACAAGCAGAGCTTACAGAATGACTTGGCTTTTTTGTAAATGGAGCTATTTACAAAAACCTCTCATCATTATTAGCAGTCAGTCTTCTGACTATCCTTCACTGGTGAGATGGAAACATTTTCCAATACCAGGTAGGACTAAATGATTTCATGGGACAAAGACAGACCCCAGCTGTGAGTAGAAAAAGAGTAACTTTCCTCTCCTGCAGATGGCCATGTTTCATTCGCTCTTTGCTGATCCAAAGGTCACTCACAGTTAAATGCTGGTGGTACTTTCCCCATATCTAGAAAACAAACTACATTATCATAGATAGTAGCCCTCTATATTGTATGTATAAAGTGAATTTATAAGTTACTCATTATAGGAGATTTGTGAGCAATTTTTATATCTGTATATTCTAGGCAGTTGTTATGTATAGCACAGCTTTTTTTTCTTAATGAAATTCCTGATGAGATTCTTTAAAGGCTGACTAAACCAGTTTTATGAGGAAACTCATTCAGTGGCATTTTTCACTTTAATATGGTATGCTATTAAATAAATGAGTATATATTTAAATGAGTAACAACTGGAACAAGAGGAATGTGTAGAATGGATGTGACTGAGGGAATTATTTTCTTGAGAAATAGGTATGTTTAGCCAGGCACTAGTGGCTCACACATGATCCTAACAACTCAGGAGGCTGAGATCTGAGGATCACAGTTCAATGCCAGTCAGGGTGGGAAAGTCTGTGAGACTCTAATTTCCAATTAACCATCAGAAAAAACAAGTGGTGCTATGACTCAGAGTAGTAGAGCAACAGAGGCATTTGCCTAGCTCCTGAGTTGGAGGCCAATGACAAAAAAAAAAAAAAGAAAAATGTGTGTTTTCCTGACTGCATAATCAACTAAAGCCCAAAGATGACCCAGAACTATAAATAATAGTAAACTTATATAGCAGAAGCCTGGCTACCTAATTGAGTCAAGGACCAATAGCAACTTAATGATAGCTAAAACAAGAAACCTGGAAAATGGTGTATATCTTAGATAACTTGTTTTTCCTTATTAACTGTGTTTCATAATCATGTTCAGCTATAGAGCATCTTCTCTCTGAATCAGCAGGTTCTAGTTAAAAGAGCTTTTTAAAATAAACCATAGTGAAAGTTGACTATCACAGAAGAGGCTTCAGACACATTTCTGATGCAGAGTATATAATATCTCTACCTTTTTATATTTTCCCACTCTTGTACATATGTATTAACTAAATAGCAGTGTCTTAAGCAATTTTCCTTTATCAATTTTTTTCATAACTTAAAGGTCATGGAAACATTTTCTTATCTTTCATACCTATAGTAAATATGTGATAACATGGTTTGATTTTCTTGTTTACAGCCTAGTTATGACTCATTCATTTAACCCCAAATATGAAGTAGGAGAGGATCACAGTTTAAGGTTAGCCTAAGCAAAGACCCTACCTCATCATCTAAGCTGAGCATGGTCATTCCTATCTATAATCCCAACTATGTAGAAAGCCAGAGGTTAAAAGATCACAGTCCTTTTACCTTTATGCCCAGGTATAAAGCACAAGAACCCATCTGAAAATAAAGCACAGCAAATTGAAAATGTGACTCAAATGGTTAGTCTACAAGACCCTGGATTCAGGCCCCCCACACTCATTCATACACATTTATATTGTATATAATTATGAAATGTTATCCACAACACAAATAGATTTGTGAGAAAGTACACAGTTTCCCCTCGAGAAGGCCTACATAAAGGCAACTTTTACTCTGAGTAATAAGCATGCCTAAGAGGACTCTGCCTTACTTGTTATTCCCTTTCCAGTGCACTCTGGTTTGAGTTGTGTTGTTGTTTTTTTTAATTTCCTTAACAATCTGCCTGAAGTCATTTCAGAAGATTTAATGGTAAATCACTTTTTACCTGGCCTCAGGTGTTTACGGACTGACATGGAACAGCTCTCTCCAGAGCATGAGGTGAGTTACTGGGATTATCAGCACTGTGTGTGTGTGTATGTGTGTGTGTGTGTGTGTGTGTGTGTGTGTGTGTGTGTGCGTGTGTGTGTCCCATACACTCTCTCTTCTTCCTGTATATGATGCACGAAACTTAATGTTTATAACGATCAAGCTCCATTTCTTTTGTCGAGGTGTTTACTAGTAGTACTATCCTGAGCAACTTCTCTGACATCTTTGAATCAGTTTAATTCTCTAGAGATAGCACATTTCTTCACTTTATATAATCATAACAGTAAGATAAGTATCCTGACAACTTCTATAGATTTAGTTTCTATTTTTCATCTTTCCTTGCAATTAACTCATTTCACTGGTTTACCTCCTATTCTTATGTTTAATTAGTATATTTACTAATATAAGATCCCATTCCTCCCCTCCCGACTCTCTTTCTTTCTTGTTCTATATCTTTAAGCTATTTTTGCTACCAGCTTTTCTGTTATGGCGTTTGACTTCTCTCTTAAATAAAACAAACTTCATCCCAACACACACCACACCCCTCTCCCAGCACCACGGCTTGCTGCTATGTCCAAAGCACTCCATCCCCTTCCAGGTTTTGCCTGCTAACAACCAGCTTCATGTAAATTACATCTCCACCATAGCCTTCTAGACCCGTTTACTGTTTCTTTCCAAGTCCTTATCCCCTTTTAGTATATGTTACCTATTTCATGTGTTTATTGTATACTTTCATTATTAAAAAAAGTTCCACAAAGAAGGAATGTTGTTTGTGTTATTTTCTTTATCCTCAGTGTCTAGGTAGACAATAAATATTTCTTCAGTAACTTCTATGCGCAAAGTATGAGCACAGGATACTCAAGAAGGCCATTCAATTTGGATGTGGCTGCTAGCAATAAGAGTACTCCCTCAGTCTCACTCCAAGTGTGTTTTAGACATCTATCCTATCCCTGGTTATATTTCAGTAGGCACAAAGCCGAACTTAGTCTCAGAGCATTAAAATAGAGTAACTTGCTTTTTGCAAGTCAAAGGAACATGAACCAGACCCTGACTGAGAAAGAGAGTGTGTGTCTGTCTTGTTTTAATGTACCAATTAAGAACAGTCTTCGATTTAACATTAGATGCTAGAGGGAACTAAGGGAGAATGGGAATTGAGTTTAGAAAAAAAAGATTAGTGAGGGACTGGGGATAGGGCCTAGTGGTACAGTGCTTGTCTTGTACACATGAAGCCCTGAGTTCAATTCCTCAGCACCACATATACAGAAAAAGCCAGAAGAGGCGCTGTGGTTAAAGTGGTAGAGTGTAAGCCTTGAGCAAAAGGAAGCCAGGGAAAGTGCTCAAGCCTGCATTCAAGCCACCAGGACTGGCAAAAAAAAAAAAGAAGAAGAAGAAGAAGAAGAAAGAAAGAAAAAAAAGGTTAGTAAAAGATCAAAGTAAATATGGCAGGGAAGGAAGTACTAGAGATGAAACCCAGTGCCTCCGGCATTCTGAGCACACACTGTACCGCTCAGCTACACCTGCAGCCCCTGGATTGAGAGATGTGGAAGGTATTTGTGCACCTGCTTTAGCAATCTAGTAGGACTCTTTCCACAAAGTAACCAGCAGAACATTGAATTCACGATGGAAAAATTGGTTTGGGGAAATAGAAAAAATTAATTCAGAATGTAAAAAAAGAACCCAATGATTTCACTGTATCATTTTTCCAATCAGGTTATTTTAAGTTCCATGATAAAAGAATGTGAACAAAAAGTAGAAAACAAGACTGTCCAAGAGCCTCAAGGGTAAGACATTTTATTCTTCTTTAAGGCTTCTTATTAACTTGAATTTCTTTGTCTGAATTTGGTGTCCATGGGTATAGTGTTTCATTTTGTGTGCCTTTGCATCGATTTAAACTGCCCCAGATCTTTACCTCATGCTTACCCTCCTTCTCAACATTCTGCTTCAGCCTAAGGATGATTATGGTTTAAAAAAAAAAAAAAAGGAAAAGAAAAAATCTTCCGAATAGATTCTGAAGCCAGGCACTGGTGGTTCACACCTGTAATCCTAACTATTCAGAGGGCTGAATCGTGATCTGTAGATCACGATTCAAAGCCAGCCCGAGCAGAAAAGTCCCCATGACACTCTTATCTCCAATAAACTACTCAAAAAAGCTGGATGTGGCATTGTGGCTCAAGTGGTAGAATGCTAACCTTGAGTACAAAGAGGCTCAGGGACAGTGCCCAGGACTAGAAGGGGAAAAAAAAAAAAAAAGATTCTAATAGATTGTTTTCAAGTTCTGTGTTAATAAAAGTTTGATATATGCCCATTAAAGAAAATGAAAAACCTCTAAAAGATTCTGACACAAACTTGGACTAGAGACTCGCTGCTCAAAACAGTATCTAGAAATTTATAACATTTTAAATATAAAGGTTTATTCTATAAAGGATTGTAAATTTAGGTGTATTTTAACCAAACCAATTAGAATTCAGTCAATGAATTGTGAACTTAGTTCAAATTAAAATGTGAATGCAGATGTAAAAGAGTAATGTTAGATGTTTTTTTAGGTGATGTTAGGCATTTTAGAAGAGAATAATTTATGAATGAACTGTGTGCCCTAATTCTTAATTGCTTAACCTAGAGCAATTAATTGTAAATTGGCTCAGATAATAGAAACTCAGAAGTATTTTCTTGACTGCTGATTACCAAGAATAAACTTTCAGTCTATCCATTAACGTACACACACACACACACACACACACACACACACACACACACACACACACGAGAACCCTTGCTTTAAGCATCTCTGATGAGAACTCCATATATACCAATCATTTTAGCCATGGTTGGTTAATACAATAGAAACATAGGTAAGGAATAAAAGGCTTCCTACCTAAACACAAAAAAAATCCCTAAAAACAACACCAAGCCACATAGTCTATTCATTTCTCATATTAAATTTGAAGATTTAACTGTTGCTTTCAGATAATTGGTTATACTGTAGCTTGAACTTGGGGCCTTGCGCTTGCTAGACAAGCACTCTCCCATTGAGCCATGCTTCTAGCCCTCAGAATGTTATTTGAAAACGCGTAAATTTTTAGAGAAAAATAGAGACAGTTTCTATAGGTAAGTACTATTACATGAATTTTTGTGAATTTACACATAGGAATTTAAAATAAGATCTTTTTGTCATGATATGCTAATAGTATAAGAAGTTCCATTGTAATTATTTCATAATCCTGCTATTTCCTGTTCCCTTAATCTCCTATATCTCATCTCGCCTTTTCAAGCAGTGTTTGCTGAGTTTGCAACTTTCTAAGATTGCTTAAAATACAAAAGAAAATCACTTTATATGTATAATCATGCTTATCCATGTTACCATATTTTCTGTTTTATTACTGATGTTATCATCTCAATTCAAATGAACTCCCTTGTTTATCACCCAGCATGAACTTTTATCAACTTACTCAATTTTATTCCACTTTAAATTGTATCTACCCCCCTCCTATATGCTATACATAGTTATTTCTAAAAGGTAACTTTTTTTTTTTTTTGGCCAGTCCTGGGCCTTGGACTCAGGGCCTGAGCACCTTCCCTGGCTTCTTCCCGCTCAAGGCTAGCACTCTGCCACCTGAGCCACAGCGCCCCTTCTGGCCGTTTTCCATATATGTGGTGCTGGGGAATCGAACCGAGAGCTTCATGTGTAGGAGGCAAGCACTCTTGCCACTAGGCCATATTCCCAGCCCCAGTTATTTTTGAAAACATAAATAACTCCCTAATACCAGCTTTTTGTATTGATGTTAAATGTTTCTTAGTGGGGCTGGGAATGTGGCTTAGTGGTAGAATGCTTGCCTAACATGCACGAGGCCCTGGGTTTGAGTCCTTGGTGCCACATAAACAAATACTAATACAAATGCAAAAAAAAAAAAAAACCCACACATTTCTTAGTGGGGATATTTGTCTGAGAAGTTATGAAAGTATTGATCTGCAGGCAGAAAATACGTGCTTAAGTGTTTTGTTAAGACTATTTAGCATAAAATTCCCTGAGCAATTACCATGGGCTATCTATTCCTAGATGAGCTTGAGCCTGGAATAGACCCTTTCCTAAAGATCTTCACAGCTGAAAGGGGAAAGGGAGGTGTTTAAAAGTATAATTATACAAAAATAAATAACCAAAGCCCCCCCCCCCAAAGAAAGGAAACTTTAAAACAAGACTTGTTAACATCCAAGGAAGAAATGTTCAAGTGTGAGCAGTTAGCTAGAGACAAAGAAGACATGCAGAAAACTCACCATTGTGCACAATGAAACATGTGCAGAGGAGCGTTTGGATCTGTAAGTACAGCTAGAACAGCATGAGGGAGAATGACAGCGATAGGGGTATGAAGATCAGTAGGCACAGAACTTTGTACGCCACACTGGTTCATCCTCCCAACTGATGGGGGAGTTGCCAGACATCTGTGGACGTCAAATACTATCTTAAACTTTCTGGACCCTTACAGTGTCTGCCCTAAATACTCAACTGAACTTTGGTATTGTGATAAGAAAGCACATTGACAGTGAATCCATGTGGCTGTGTTCCAGACACAACAGCAGGCTGGACTTGGCCTATCCCCTGGAGTTTCCCAGCCCTTAGAATCTTGGGTTCTTAAGTTTGAGAGTCTGTCAGACTCATCTGGAAATTTCTGGGTCTCAGTGACTGAGATTGCAGCTTACAAGATGTGGGCAGGGGTCTAAGCAGTTGCACTGAGAAGTTCCCAAGGAACCTGGTGTTTCGGGTACAGGAAGCACTCGTTCGTTGAGAAGCACTGCTTTTTATAAGCAGGTGGAGCATGTTGAAAAATTATTTGAAGTGCATGATGAATCATGGGCAAGCAGGTAATATCTAAGAGATAAATACCATTTAAGCCTTTTTTTAGGTCTTGTTTCTAAGTGGCCTAATAGCCATACACTGTAACTATATTAGCTATTCCTGCTTTATTTTACAGCTGACAGAGAGGTAGGTAACTTTCTCAGAGATCACAAGGCTACAAAGGAGGAGCCACACTTCAAACCCAGGCACTGTGGTTTTGAGACTGAGATCTTAACCATATCACAATGCCTATAAATAGCAGTGACTATGAGAAGACAATGGATTTGAAATATTTCAGATAGAACCTCAGCTTGGCAACAGGTTAAGAGGAAAGGACAATAGAATCTTAGGATCCTAGATCTCTGCTTTGGAAATGTAAGTGGATGGTGACTCAATACAACAAAACAGAACTGTCAGAAGAACTGTTATGAAAAGGAGCCTTTAAAATATGAGTTAGACTTAAAGACATTAGGATGTGATTCGTAATGAGAATGTTGAGCATGAGGGAAGTGGTAGATATCACTTGGAAAAGGGATTCTCATAGAAAGGCATCGTGTTGCATCACGTAAATCTCTTCACCAAGCCATTCTCACTTCAGTTTTACCACTCATACTTCCAGATGTTTCCTTCATTGTCACCGCCCTCCCAGAATATTATTAAAGTTTGATTGTACATCTCAGATGTAGTCTGACCTGTACATCCTCTTTTCCTACATATAAATGAATGTCATTTATTATATCTTTTCACTGAGTTTTGTACAGAAGAAGAATTGCACTAGAAAACTCAGGTATCAAGGAAAGATACTTAGACTTAAATGGAAGTTTAACAGTGGGTAGGCAGTGCGGAGAGAAAGAGAATTAAGTCACAAATGATTGAACACTAAACTAGGCAAACCTGACCAAAAAGGAGGTAGTGGTACCGCACTGAAAAAAGAAGCACTTTATGTTACCTTATAGGTAGTAAGTGAACGTTAGTATTTTTAGCTGGAGTGAGATACAAAGAAGTGACTGGTTGGCTGGGCACAATGGCTCAAGTCTATTCAGGAAGCAGAGATCAGGCTTCCAGTAGTGCCAGCCCAGACAAAAAGTTAGCCAGACCCATTTCCACAAAGAGTCAGGATATGGTATTGCACACCTGTAACCCCAGTTTACATGGTAGACATAGATAGGAGGATGACAGCCCCAGCAAAAGGCAAAACTGACTGACAAATAATTGGAGGTATAGTTTACGTGGTAGAATATGTGCCTAAGCAAGTGCAAGGTTCTGAGTTCAACCCCCAGTTTACACACACACACACACACAATGACCATTTCAGACTTTAATCTGATAATGCAAGGAGGCCATAGACAAAACTAGTGGAGGAACTCATTATAAAGTATCCATGATAGAAACAGAAAAGCAGAAGGGATGTTTTTGTAGAATAAGGTTACAGAACTTGGTGACTGGTTTGAAGTAGATGAGGAACTATTACTGTTTGGAAGAGAGGAAATGACAAAAATGACATTTGTAAAGTTGAATGTTTAAAACAAAAAAAAAGCTTGAGCTTTTTATGTGGGGCCTGTCCTCCCCCCCCCCCCAGAAAAAGGGGGCAGTGAATATTCAATAAATATTTTGAAGTCATCAGAATTTTAAAGTTCGAGAACTAGTTTTATAATTGGAGATTCAAAAGCCATGCATTATGAAGGATTACTTCATGGGTAAGGAGAAATCTCCTATTTTGTAGTACCGGAGACATCCAAGACAGTAGAGCAATGACTAGAAGACATTTGCATGGTAGGAGTGTTGATTCCGTGGTGCTCACCTTGGAAGATACCCTCCTAGATTCCCTTGGCCACTGCAAGCTGTGCTTCCATCTTGTGCCCAGTATGCACCAGCAGCTTGCCTTACATTGCCTCTGTGCGGTTCAGACCCATCTAATTAATCCTCAGGCTATTTTGCAGTGGAAATTGCAAGCTTTCCTCACAGATTAGCAAACTGAATCAGTGAGATCAGAAGCATCTTGACCAAAACCACAAAGGCAGTAAACTGGGTTTCCTGAGTCTATTGTGGGACAGTTGTGAGACCAGTGAGAAATTGTGCTTGATCAGTATTCTCTTTTCTGTTCAGTAGTGTGTTAAGTGAGCATTAGTAGTCTTTCAGATCTGTTTACTCTCTATAAGCCAGGTTGGTGAAAGTGAAGGACATTTGAAAACTATTGATTAAAATGAATGGAACTAGTCATTGAGAACATGTTTACTTCACAAAAGGACGAGATTCTTGTCGGCACTGTCCAAACTTGTGTAATTTAATGTGCTCATAATATAGAAACAGATTGACTATGGGAGCCAAGTGAAGTGCTACTTTTAAAAGAACATCCGCTAACACTAGCAGACTGCTCTACTGTGCCTAGCACTGTGCTAAGCACTTTCCATTAGAGTAGTCCTGCCAGCCCTGTTAGGAAGGGCTCCAGGCTGCACAACTAGTAAACAAAGCCAAGATCCTGTCCTATCACAAACTAGGTCTTCACCACTCCTGTGTCTTTCAGATTAATACAGTGACTGTGAAAGCATGTGACCTCATAGGGTCTGTGAGAACTCCCCTGGTAAATACTAGTTTCCCTTTTGTGATGCTTTTAGAATGTATTAATGATGTATTGCTAGAGAAGTGAAAGAAAATGGTTTTGGTTTTTAGTTGCTTTACATGACTTCTTACATTTCTTTCCTAGCTCAATGTCGATTGCTGCCAGCTTAGTAAGTGAAGACACCAAGACCAAGTTTTTGAACAAAATGGGCCAGTTGACAACATCAGGTGCCATGCTGGCCAACGTGTTTCAGAGAAAGAAGTAGAAGCAGAAAAGAAGCCCCCGATGAGCACTAAGATGGACCTCAAGCAGACCAGTTCCTTGTACTTGAAGTACTTGCCTTTTTTATTTCTCAGTTTTATGTTCTTGCATTATAATTTTTATCCTAACCTCCAAAGATATTTGCACTGCTTTTGATTATTGCTGTATTATCTGTTGATTTGGGGATTACAACTGTGGTAATAGAAGATAGATTTGGTGGTCTGTACCAAGTCCCTCTTCTATGTTCTTATATTTGAAAATTGTTTTATGTATATATATGTGTATGTACATATATATGCGCATATATATAGAAGGGTTTTGGAGTCTTTTTGTCTTTTATTTTTGGGTGGGATATTAGCAAATATCTATTATACTCTAAGCTGTTACAATGGTACTTAAAATAATGTAAATTTAAAGTAATAAAAGTGGAGATTACTTAAGTATTTAAATTATGGAAGAATAATGTCGACTTTTTATTGTTTCTTAACTGACTAGAAAGAGCCACCAGCATTACTCTGTGCCTTTTGGACTTGAGTTTGTGAGTTCTGTAGGGATTCCGTGCATTCCATTCACACAGTATTTCCATAGGCTGCTGTGATGAACTTGAATTACAACTCCTACAGTAATTAGATAATGAACCGTCCAACATTTCCGGGCTCTCATGAATATTCTTTAAGTGCTATTTAAACCTCCCTAACACTTATATGCACATGATGGACTTAGCTGAAGAAAGACAGCAGTTAAGCGAATTCTAGTAGATTCGATTGCTCAGAAATAAATGTGTGTTTTTCCCCAAATTGAAATGCAGAAGACAATGTGGTTTAACTCTAAAATTTAACACTTATGCAAAACATTTTCCTTAAGATGTTTTCTGGTGATTTTAATTTTATAGGTTACTTTTTCATCCTATGTGTTAGAGAAGTACTGAGAAGTCAAGGACTTCAGGGGACTGATTTTTGCCCTCTGAACTGAAAGTGACATTAACTAAATTATTATTGGTTAGTTGCCACCTTATCCCTTAAAGTCAGTGACTATTCTTGTGTTTGGTATATTTCTGTAGCCAAAAGTTAATGGACAGTTCCCGTGGGATTTGACAGCTTTCTGTACAGTAATGCAACTTAAAGTAGAAAGGAGTGCTGGAAATAGGGGTGCTTCGTTTGAGGGATTCATGTGAGGCCTTTTTGAAAAATGAATATTTTGATAAAGAGAATTCTCATTTGAGCACAGATGATACATACAGGTGATTCTCCTATTTGTTGTATAAACTGGTTTAGTACATTTGGAGTAGAGTTGGATTACATTCACTTCCTGGGAGAGCTAGCTTACCATACATTCGAGCTTAGAAAATGATTTGCCATAGGCAAAGCCATTTTAAAAGCTTATTCTGAAACTTCTTTCTTTTACCTACCGTGAAATGATTGTTGACTAACTAGTCTTTCTGAAAACTGTTGGGATTCTAGGCATTCCTGAGAAGTAGAAAGTGGCTACCTTTCATGTCAAAAATGTTGATCTATTATAAATAAAATGTTTTTGCATACTTGTTTTTGTTTTGAGTCATGTGTTTTGTTTTCATTTTGAAACACAAAAGTAACAAAGCATATATTCATGAAAGTATACTAATATTTTAGAAATATAATCCAAATAAATAGCTAACTTTGACATAGTCATTAAGATTTAACATAATTTTTTAGTAAAATGTGAACTCTTTCCAGAAAAACAGACAACAAATCATTTTTTCCGACTGCATTCTTCCGAAGCACAGCATAAAATTCCCATGGCCATTCCTTTCAAACATGAAATTTACAGCATACGTTTTTAACCTAATGAAAAGCTAATTTGAAATTATGCCTGCATTTCTAAAACACTTAGTTTTTTTTTCTGAATTTCAGAGGTGCTTTAGCTGCATTCTCTCAAATTTAATGCTTGAGTGCAAGCAACCCTACCTCTCTATACATAGATTTCTGATCTTTATCCTTTACCCCTTTTCAAAGATAAGTAGTAAATTAGCCTTAAGCCTGAATGAAATTGCAAGTCATGTAAGCCAAGCCATGGTCTTGTTCTACATTTCCACTAGAGTATCTCAACTATACTATGATTTTAGTGGAGGTCACAAGTTTATAGTTTGGTTTTTTTTCTTACAAAAGAAAATGAAGGTTTAAATTAGTCTCTGATAAAGTTTGAGGAAGTGCAGCCATTCATATGGTCTTTTCTATGACTCCATTTTTCCAGACAATGTATTTGTACTATTATTTGATCTTTAAGAACATAACTAGATACCACCTTTTTATTAAACTGGAGTAGCTAACTACAGCTAACGTGGTGTTGATTACCACCTTACTGTTGTTTATATAGAGAACATATACTTGAAGAGTTTTGTAAGTGGAAATTCTAGTATTTGATTCTCCAAATTGACCAAGTAACAAAACTCTATGTTGGATATTTAGTCTTACACACATAATATGCAGTTAATTTAGCCTTTGATCTGAATAGACTTTTTGAAAGTTCCAGTATAACTTTACAGAAGACTTATTCTGTTACAATGTTATTTAAGTATATTGAAAAGTAATTGACTAGAAAATATTTTACTACTGAGAAATATATCTATAATTGGTGAATCTGGAAAGTATCTGCATATTAGCAAAGTAATCATTCTAGTCCATTTTTATACCACATACGGATGTTCTCTGTGCATTTTGTCTGCTGAATCGGCACTCGGATTATATTGTAGAGTGGCATATTTCGTCATTCATATTTCCTGTTCTGGACCAGCTACAGGAAGTTGGTTGGTTGTTGTATAGCCTGAGCTGGCCTTGGATTTGTCATTCTCCTGCCTTTGCCTTCCAAGAGCTGTGATTATGAACACATGCTACTACCTCCAGCCAGGAAACAGTTTGGATTCTTGGTTCCTGGCTTACTTTATTTGCATGTTTAGGAACAAAGTCTTAAAATAAAAATTCCTATAAGACCACACTACTCATAATATACATCAAAGGGAATGTGAACTTAACACAAAAAACACAATTAAGTTTTTAGAATATATAGCTATTTCCATTTTGGATTGTGAAGAATGTAAATGATTGGCCTTTCTGCACAGAAGAAGAAATCTGAAGAACTGTGTCCAAAATAGATCTTCACCAAGGACTGTTAACCTAATTCTTCGTATTTCACTAAAAACTAATGCATTTTATTCACTTTTTTGCGTGTTTGTGTCTGACAGTCTGTGTCTGGTACTGAGGTTTGAACTCAGACCCTCAAGCTTGCCAGATAGGTACTCTATGCCCCTGCCCTACTAAGTAGATCATTGAACGCATCCAGACTTTCATGGAGTTAAATTTATGTTGTCTATAAGTTGGTATTTGATACTGTCTGATAATGAGTATTAAACTCTCAATGATAGTTTTAACATGTCATGTTCTTTCTATAATTTTAACTGAGAATGTAACCCATTCTCGAACTATTGGCATTTTCAGTCTTAGACATTTTGAAGCTAACAATGTTACCAGTGTCTTTATATAAAACATACATTGCTAAGTAATGCAGTATTTGATTGATTTTACAACTTTATCGTTTTGGGTTTGGTTTTTTCTTTTATTGACTTTGTTTTGGTTTGGTTTGGTTTTTGCTGGTCCTAAGGCTTGAACTCTGGGCCTGAAGTGCTATCCATGAGCATCTTTGTGCTCAGGGCTAGTGCTCTACCACTTGAACCACATCACCACTCCTGGCTTTTTCAAGTAGTGTGGTGGAGTCAAGTAGTGTATAAGAGTCTCATGGACTTCCTGCCTGGGCTAGCTTTGAACCTCCATCCTCAGATCTCAGCCTCCTGAATAGTTAGGATTACAAGTGTGAGCCACTGGCATCCGGCATCATAGTTTATTTCTGATAATTATTTGATAGGGCTTCATACTATCAGTTTTTCTACTAAAAGCTTACCTGTCACATATTAACTTATGAGCCTTATAGTGAAACTTTAATGTAAAGCATCTTCTACTTTAACCGATGCATGGATTTATAAATACAGTCACCGTTCTAACAAATTCCTTTCTTAACTCCAAAGAGAATGAGAATTATAGTCTCTGTTTCTCACAAGACTTTTGAGAATGACATCATAGTAAAGTTGAAAGTGTTTTCTCCTTATAAAGTATCATTAAATTCAAAGTCGAATTAACAATTTTAAATCCTTAAGTAGCTAAATCATGGATGGCCTCTTTCCTCCATGTTGTTTTGTATGGTTTTTGAGTAGAGGAGTCGAGTCTACTTTTCTGTAAGTGACTAGGTTGTTATGGCAAGCATGATTTACTACTTTTGATTTTTCCTTTATCATCTCCCAGAGGTTCAAACCTACTAAAAACCAACCAGGTAGTTTTTTTTTTACTTTTTATTCATCAAAACTTCTAACTAAAGCTGGACAGTAGCTGTAATACTAACTGCTCAGCAGGCTGAAATCTGAGGATCCTAGTTGGAATGAAGCCAACCCAGGAAGCAAAGCCCTCGAAACTCCTATCTCCAATTAGCCACCATAAACACCAGAAGTGGTGGTGTGGTTCAAGTGGTAGAGTGCTATCCTTGTGCAATAAAGCTAAGGGATAGCTCCTAGCTAGGGCCCTTGTTCAAGCCCCAGAACCAACACACACACACACAACAAAACAACAAAACTTGAAGTAAGCACAGTAATCAGCTTGGAAAAATTAGAATTCATAATTAAAGTTTCTTGCTGAAGCTGTAATGTCTCCATAGCTTAAAAAGTAAATGCTACATACCAAATATGGAGACTGTTTTGTTTGCCATACTACTAAAACCCAGGCAATAGTCTTGTATCATTGTCAAGAAATGATGGGGAAATGACAACAGACTTGAAATGGCAGATGTCATGATTTTCAAGTGAGAACTCGGTTGAGTTTACAGAATGCAGGTTTATTTTCAGTCTAAACAATACCTCTCACTAGGCTAGCCTCTTTTTTTTTTAACCAAACTAAAGTAACCTCCTATAACTATTCCATACCACCTGCCTTCTCATGAGTATCTTTATCAGTGCTGGTTTGTTTTGTTTTGTTTTGTTTTTTGGTGGTACTAGGTTTGAACTCAGAACCTTGTGCTTGCTAGGCAAATATTCTCCCACTGAGTTCTCACGACTCTAGTTCTTTTTGCTATACTAATTTTTTTTTTCAAATAAGGTCTGAATTTTTCTCTGGACTGATTTTGGATTGCATACCTCTTCAGACTACACCTCCCAAGTAGCTGGAATTACAGGTATGCCCCTTCATGCTTGGCTTATTCTTCAGGATGGTCTCATTAACTGTTTGCCTGAGTTAGCTACAAACCACAATCCTACCTCTCCCTCCCTTCATAGCTCAGACAACAGGCATGAGACACCTGTCCTTCAGTTTCCTGTCTTGCCTCCCTCTTCCCCACTGATAGGTTCTTGATAAATGTTCCTTGAAGAAATGTTCCTTGAACTGCTGAGCTTTATACCAGTCCTCTGCAAGAGTGTCAATTAAAAGGGGATGGCTTACAAGCAAAATTAAGGCCCCTCACAGAAGTGTGTGCTAAGACTACATGTCAAACCTAATGACTTGATCATGCCATTTTATGTTGATAGGAGAATGATATAAATTTTTTTTGCATCTTGACCTCAACAAAATATTTGATTGTTGCTCATAATACCCCTAATTATACCCCAGTTTAATAAAAGGGCAAGCTAAGTGCCAATGGCTCACACCTGTAATCCCAGATACTTGGGAGACTGAAATCTGAAGATCACAGTTCAAAGCCAACAGGGGCAGAAAAGTTCATGGGTCTCTTTATCTTCAACTAACCAGCAAAAGGCCAGAAGTGGAGGTGTGGCGCAAGTGGTAGAGTGCCACCCTTGAGCAAATAGGCCAAGCCAAAGTGTGAGGCTTCCCTAAGGTTGGGTTCCTTTATAGGGAGGGCATGTTGAGGTGGCGTGTGTCCCTGTCTGCATCACGTCATGGAAAATGGAATTGAGGAGACTGAAGAAAATGTAATAAGCTGGTTGCCACTATTTTCTTGAGTAACCAGCTCCTTTTTTCTCTCTCTCAGAGGCGTGTACGTTGTGATACTGACCATGGACAACTTGTTAGCAAGCAAGCAGGATAAACCCCCTATCTTTTGTATTTCTTCATGGTGGGGTAGCACTTACCTGCAAGCTCTGCTGATACTGAAGCCAATGAGAAATTTCTCCCATGAATCCCCTCAAAATAGAGTCGTAACCTTTAAGTTATCGCGATCTACTTCAGTCCCTGAGTGTGTTCGTGTGTTCTGTTCTCCATCCAGCTGCCTGTAAGAAACAGATTTTGTCTGAATATCTTCCGTTGAAGAATCGCCACTTTTGGAGACAAGCCCAATTAACTATATACTACTAGGGAAGAAAAAGGCAACAGAAGTCAGATACTGGAATGATCATACACAAACTTTCCCTCATAGTTTATGAACCCATTTATTTTATAATCTGTGCAACCAAGAAGAAACGTTGTCTCTAAAGCAAAAGATAGAAACAAAATGTTTTCCTATTATGTTTGGGTCTTAGTATGAGATAATAATGCATTTTATTTACTCTGTGTTATACTGGTTTCCTGATGGCTCACTTCTGTCTTAATGACTTATACAAGAGGAACATCAATGTTACAGAGCTAATAATTACAAACACTTCACTATTAACAATTTAATTTGTGAAGCCTTACATTTACTTAATAACTTTGTCTTTTATGGGTTCTCTCAGTTCTTTACCTATAGCAACTATTTTAATAGCACCACATGAAAATCACTCATCAACGGATCACTTCTTATTCTTCTTGAGACTTTCATAACCGTTTCATTTACAAGATTGTACCTGTATTTTGATGCTTAAATGAAGACCAGTTAAAATGTAATATATTACTTGCAAGCCATCCACCAGGAACAAAAATGATAACCACATTCTTATTTTACCTTTTTCAGAAAGCTAGAGTGTATGCAGAAGTGGGGATTTCCAGGGTGTGGTGAACTGTCCCTAAATCCTTTTCAGTATAAACCTGTGATTCCTGTATGTGCATACTGGGCTGTATGTCAACCCAGCACAGAAAGGAAATTCATTGGCAGCTCATTATTCTTAAAACAATTAACTTCAATTAAATATTAAGCATTGAGTATTTAAAATGCATTTGTATACTTATTATATATAACCAAATTTTGTGTACCCACTTTTAAATGTTTGCGTACTTGTGTGGGTGAAAGGGTGTGTGTACACACCTGTGCTGCCAATACTAGGTCTTGAATGTAGGCCCTAGGCGCTGTCGCTTAGCTTTGTCACTCAACGCTGGCACTCTCTCACTTAAGCCACGGCTCCACATTCAGCTTTATTATTTACTTATTTAATTTTCTTTCTTTCCTTATTGGTTTCTCTCTCTCTCTCTCTCTCTCTCTCTCTCTCTCGTTGGTTAATTGTATGCTCTGACTGGACTGGCTTCGAACCTCAATCCTCAGATTGCAGCCTCCTGAATAGCAAGGATTATAGGCATGAGCCCCCAGCACCCTGTTCAGTATCTCTTAAATCACACATACCCTCAAAAGTAGTTTCTGTAAACAATGAGTAACTACTTTAGCTATTGTATGCCATCTTCAGTTAATATAGAAAAATATTAGACACTATTGGTTTTTCTGAGCTGTGATAAACAGGAAAACAACATCCTTGGCCTATTTTAATAGACTTTATTAACAAATGTGGGTTGGGTGCAGTGGCATAATCCCAGCTACCCAGGATCACATTGGTAGGATGGCAGTCGGAAGCTAGCCTGGGCGAAAGCATGAGGCCTTATCTGAAAAAAGCAAAACAGGCCTGGGGCCGTAGCTCAAATGGTAGAGTTACCTGCTTTCGGAGGCAATTCCGATTCCTGTAGCATCAAAAACAGTCATCTAAGTTCATGTCTGTACAATAGCTGAGTTCAGTAGTAGTTCCATAAAGATTGACATACAACCTTTGAAATTAATATTTAAGGGTTTTGTGGGTTTGTTGTTTTTTTTAGTGTTTGTTGGGTTTAAAGTGTTAACGTGGGTCTTCTGTTCAAGAGTGCTTCCAAACTGATACACTCACCTCGGGGGCTTTCCAAGCAGAAGTTTTAAATCCCCCTAATCTTCTTTGAAAATAGAAGAGGGTAAGGTTGGAAATGTGCCAGGAGTAACTTGCTGTTTCTCACGAAGTGCCACAATGAAAGTACCTTCTCCCACAAGCCAGTTCCTTTTACCAAATCAATCTCATCCAGCTTTCCTCTTCCCAGAATGCCTGTCTCCACATTCAAGATAACATAAGCCAAATAACTCAATTTTGCCTCGCCCATACTTGTGACCATCCGGCCAGGCTTTCTTCACTTGGAATTTTTAACCTCTACTCACCAAGTTGACAGTACTGTCAGCTAGAAATGCAAAAATACTTTTACTCAGTGTAAATACAATGATCCCTCACAGTGGTTAGACTAACTTTTTTTTTTTTTTTTTGCTGGAGTTTGAATTCAGAGCTTCCTGCTAGTTAGGCAGGTGTTCTACTGCTAATCCATGCCTCCAATGCTTTTTTTGCACTGGTTATGTTTTTATTAGCATACATTAGTTGTTCTCTGGGGATTTCCTTACGACATTTCCAGACATGAATAGTATGCATCCCAGTCAACAAACTCTCTCCTATACTCTGCCATCCTCCCCCCCCCCCCGACTTCTTAAAACAAGTTCATTGTTCTGTTTTTATACATGCAAATAAGCTACACTGACCATGGTCCTCCTCATCCTTTGTTAGCCCTCCCTGCTCCAGCTAGCACACCCACCCACCCAGGCTTATTTTACTTTCCTGTCCTTTATTTCAATTTTTTTATTGCGTGTATGAATTGCACCAAGCGGGTTAACAATAGTTTTTTCAGATGATCTATGTTACGCTTTGTCTAGAATAACCCCTATTGCTTTCTCTTCCTGTGCCCCTGAATTTGATAGGGTCTTGCTTTTGCCAGTGGTATGGTTAGACCACGACCTGCCTATTACTCCCATTATAGCTGGGTAGTCAGGAGAGCCCCTATGCCCAGTTTCTTCCATTAAGATGGATTCTAAAAGAAAGGCGTGAAGGATCAAAGTGATGAATGCTTTAATTGAATGTTGCCAGTCAAAATTGAAACAATAAAAAGATGGAGGCTCTTGAACTTTTGGGGGAGGTGCGTGCGAGGGGTGCGAGGGGGGCGGAAATCTAGGCTGGCCAGGAACCTCAAGCCCCTCCTCTCAGCTTCTCAAGTAGCTAGGGTTATAGCTGTGAAGCCCCCAGCACCCAACTGACTTACAGCATTTCAACTTTACCGTAGTGCAAATGTGATCAATAGGGCTCCGTGGAAGCCATGCTTAAAATTTGATCTTTTCCCAGCTAGAAATACATGGCCCTGTCTTCTCAATGCTGCACAGGGCCATTCAGCCAGGAGCCAAAAGGGGAGACAAGGAGCACTCTACATACAGTACACTGTGTTGCTCGGTGATGCCATTAAGTAAGCTAGGTGTATTAAACACCAATCTGACTTACACCCATTGGGTGATCTTAATGTAATCACATTGTAAATCAGGAAATACTTGCAATTTAGAAACAAATAATAAAATTAATCATTTCTCTTCTGCAAGTCGTCTGATACTAAAAATTTTAATGCTTAGTAAAGCCCGACTAGAATTCCAAGATCAGGCAGCAGGATTTGAGTGCCAGCTCTGCCATTTATTGGCAAGTGACTCCAGATAAATTCTTCACCTCTGTGTCTCTGTCTTCTGTAGCTGTAAAGTAAGAGTAATAATGGAATTACTATCACAAGTCTCCTGTGATGATTAAATGTGACTCTTAAGTGAAGCATGCTATTATTCTTTCCAGAATTGTTTTGTATTTACATTTCCAGAATATTTTTATATAGATAAAAGCACGTTTATGGTTATTCACTAACATGGAATGGGAAACATTGTGCTGGAACTTCTCTTAATATATGGACATCGTTCCAAAACTTCCTAATTTTCTTAAGCAGTTGCCCTGTGTCCTGTTTTCTCTTTTAAATGATCATTCACTCTCTCTTCTTTTTCTAGGTTTATAAAAGTGCTACCATGCTTTACTACTTGAGCCATGCCTGCAGCACTTTCTTCTTTGGTTGGTTTTGTGACAGGGTATTGCTTTTCACTGGAGCAGTTTGGACCCTGGTTTTCCAATAGGCACGCCTCACTATCTATTTACATTTTCATTTGTCTGGGATGAGAAACACAAACCACATCCAGCTCTTGCTAACATGGGGTTTCAAGAATTTTTTGCCTGATCTGGTCTAAAATCATGATCCTTCTGATCTCTGCCTCTCAAGTAGCTAGAATCACAGAAATGGGCCACTCGCCTGGAGACAAGCTCCTTTTTATACCTTTCATATGTCTTTGTGTTTCTGCCTGAAGAATTTTTGAGGTAAAACTTGGGTTTACTTCTTACAAATCTTTCAAACACTACAGACACAAAAATGGAAGTCTGGCTTCTTTACCCTATTATACTCTTTGAAGGCAAATACTTTAACAACTTAGGCTCTTCTATATATAAACACCTATCCAACTGTATCAACCTACGTGTATATGTATGTGTGTGTATAGTATGTATACTTAAAATATACATAGGTAAATTATTTAGAGAAATAAAATATATTCTATGACCTTATCTTTTAAGTAAAAATACAGCATAGTCACGGTTCCATGTCAAGGTAAATAGACAGATCTGATTATTTTTAATAACAGTATGATATCCAGCCGCATCCAATTACTATGTTGAACCATTTTCTACTGATGGTCTTTCAGGTAGTTTCCAGTTTAAAAACTATTAAAAAGAGCCCTGCAACAAACAACCTTATAAATTATAGTATAATATGTACTTGTTAAAATATCTTTATAGGATGAAGTATAATTGCTGAGTCACAGGATGTATACAGCTAAAATCTGAATAAAGTTATCCTTTTGCCTGTTTTGTATTCTAAAAAATAAAAAATAAAAGTGCTACCATAAACATGCCTTTCTTTACATATTAATATGTTATAAATGCAAGACATGGAATTACTTCCTCAAAGCCTATTTGCATTTTTAACTTTCTATGCCAGTGCTCTCAAGTTACTTTCCCAAAAGCAACCGAGAAATGCATCATCCATCAGGCTGCACAATAGGGAGTTGAAAGGCCTGTAGGCAAGTGGGCATGGTGGCTCAAACCTGTCCTCTCGGCATTAGGGAGGCTGGGCAGGAAGATGGGGAGTTTAATGCATACAACCAAGATGTGTATAAAGAAAGCTCATAGTGGAGAGAAAAATGAATAGAATCCTAAAACAAATCCAAAAATAAACAAGAGGCAGGGATGAGAAAAAACTAATAAAAAATAGCAACATGATTTTTTTTTCACGTTCACCATATATCCTATTAAATGTGAGTGGTCTACAAAACTGGGTACGATGAAAGACACAATGCCACGCTGTCACTTTACAACAGGCATAAACCGGAGGCACAATTAGATCACCTAAGTGCTATTTTATTCCCAGGACCGCCGGAATAAAACCACGGTGAACCACCAAGTAGATTGCGGATTTCAGAATCCGCAATTCTACAGCTCAATGGTGCTGATACAATAGGGTCAATTCATCAAGACACAACTGTGCACTTTAATCCGTTTCAAAAGCATGGGGCAGGGGGAACCTGATAGAAAAAGGCAAAGTAGACAGTGTAGCCATGGTCAGAAATGTCCACAGCAAGCGACCAGTTAGGCAGCGAGCCCGTGTGCAGGGGTGACACACCGCACAGGTGCTTCGTCCTCTGGGAGGGTGGCTGGCTGGGGCTGGGGCTGGGGCTGGGCAGGTGCGGCGGGGCTCCACTCGGTGACTGTCTACAGCTACTTGCCTCTGGAGATCATGGGGCGGCCTGGGGCCACTGAGTCTCAAATCCACTCAGACTCTTCAGCCCGGAGCTGTGGATGAATGAGCAGGTGGTCCACGTCCACGCGCCTGTCTTCCCGGGAGTGTTGGCCCGGCCTCTGCTCCAGGCCACGGTGAAGGGGAGAGGCTCCCCCTCTAGGAGGGGGGTTGGGGAGGGGGGGACACTGCCTAGCCAGACTCTGTTCGCAGTGCAACAGACATAAGGCTTTGCAAAGACACTCAGACCCAAAGAGTGGTGTTGGCCTTCCTACGGGGGGGACACCTGCCGGGGGGGGGGAACACCTGCCGGGGGGGGGGAACACCTGCCGGGGGGGGGGGGGACGCGTGCCCGCGCGCACCCAGAGCGAAGCCACCAAAGCCATGGTTAGGTGCCCGGCGGGAGGGAGGGGGAACGGGCCTCCAGACCCCCCCCCGCCCCTCCACCCCCCCCCCCCAGCCGCCCGCCTGGGAAGCCCGGCGGCCCCGGGGACCGGTGCGTGGCTGCCGTCGCTACCGCGGCTCCACTTTCCGGGCCGGGCTGAGCGCACGGGGCGGGAATCAGCCCGTCGACCTGGGGCGCAGAAAGGCGGGGACCCGGGGGCGGTGGGTGTGTGGGGGGGTGCCTGGCCGCCTGGAGAGCTGCGGGCGCGCCCACCGCATCCAGCTCGAGCCTGGCGTCGGGGTGTGGGCGGGGATCCGTGGGGTCACGGGCGGCCAGCGCTCCCCGGCGCGTTCCACCCCCCCCCCCCAGCCGGGCACCACCTGGCGGGCGCGGCCGCAGGGGGGCGCAGGGCGGGCGGCGCGGGGGTCAGGCGCGGGGCGGAGCCGGGCCGGCGGGACGGGGCGGGGCCGGGTGGGCGGCGCAGGGCGGCGGCTCCCGCCGGGCCCCCGTGGCCGCAGAGGCGGCGGCGTCCTGCCCGCCCGCCCGCCCGCCCGCACCGCGCCATGGCCCCGCGCGCCCGGCGGCGCCCCCCGCTGCCCGCGCTGCTGGCGCTCGGCGCGCTGCTCGCCCGGCTGCAGGTAAGGAGCGGCGCCCGCGCCCGAGCCCACACCCGGGAAGACAGGCGCGGGCGCCCGGCCCCGAACCCGGGACCCGCGGCGGCCCGGCCCCTCCGCCTTCCGAGGCGACACCTCGGTTCCCCGGCGGCTGCTGGAGCCGCATTGGGGCAGAGGAGGAGGGCAAGGCTAGAGGAAAAGTTGGGGTACGGAGGGATCTGTGGGCGCCACAGGAGTTCTTCTCTCCCTCTTTGATGGCACCGTTTATGCCCCCAAACACTCCCCGCGCGCCCACCACGCGCCCACCCCCCCCGTGTGCCCACTACACGCCCACCCCTCCCGCGTGCCCACCACACGCTCACCCCCACGCGTGCCCACTGCGCGCCCACCCCTCCCGCGTGCCCACCACGCCCGCGTGCCCACCACTCCCGCGTGCCCACCACACGCCCACCCCCCCGTGTGCCCACTACACGCCCACCCCTCCCGCGTGCCCACCGCGCGCCCACCCCCCCGCGTGCCCACTACACGCCCACCCCTCCCGCGTGCCCACCGCGCGCCCATCCCCCCGCGTGCCCACCGCGCGCCCACCCCCCCGCGTGCCCACCGCGCGCCCACCCCTCCCGCGTGCCCACCGCGCGCCCACCCCCACGCGTGCCCACTACGCGTTCACCACCCCCCTGCGCCCTGCGTGCCCACTGGGCGCTCGGGTGGGGGGGCTTGGCGCACGCCGCTGAGCTCCACGGCGGATCGGGAAGATCGGGAAGATCCAGGGGCGCGGAGGCCCCGGGAGGGGAACCCGGTCTAGCGCCTGCTTCTCGTGGCCGCCTGGCCCGCCCCGTCCTCCCGAGGCCCGCCCGAGCACGGGGTCTCCAGTTTGGCCTTGGCGCCCTTCCCCGCCTCGGCTTCCTCTCTGTTGAAGACAGAACAGCGGGGGTCCCGGGGCTTCGGGGAGCCGAGCTGGAGGCGGCTCGCTTCCTTTCCTCGCGGTTCTTCTCCCTGAAAACCCAGGAAAGAATCACTTGCTCCCAGAAATCGGTTCTGAAAGCAGGCGTGCCAGGTACTTGGAGCCAGTGTTGGTGCCAGGAACAGAGCCCGACGCTGGGTGTCCTGGGCTGGAACTGGGGTCTGGGTGGTGCGGGGGCTCCGGGCACCGCAGGGTCTCCTCTCACGAAGGCCCAGGCCTGGGGGGCTCCGACCCCCTCCCCAGGTGACCTGCGCGTCCGCGGAGGAGGTAGGTCGGTGGGAAGAGTCTACCAGCTCTGCCAGGTGGCCAACTTTGCACGCATGAAAACGTCCCTTTCCCTTGGCCCCTGAACCCCAGCGGGGCCCTGAACCGCCCCCCACCCCGTGCTTAGGCGCCCTGTGACAGGATGAACCGGGTTGCTGGCAATCGAGCGGTTTCTCCCACCCCAGCTGCTATACCAGAGCTCTAAGAAACGATTTCTCTATTTTCTACTGTGCGGGTCCTGGGCTTGACTCAGAGCCTAGGCACTCACTGTTCCTGAGCTCTGTTCCTCAAGTCTGGTCCTCTACCACTTGAGCCACAGCTCCACTTCGGGCTTTTTTTTTTTCTGTTTCATTGGAGATTAGAATCTCATGGACGGCCAGTCCCTGGCTGGCTTTGGACTGTGATCCTCCCTTCTCAGCCTCTTGAATAACTGGGATTGCAGGCGTGAGCCACCGGCTCAGCTAGAAGAGATTTTTTGGTTCGGGTGATCCAGTACATGACGCCAAGCACTGGTTTTCTGTCCCAAGAGAGAGCTATACAGAGCCCAGGAGGCCCCAGGGCACCAAAACATCATTTAGGCTTGAAAATTCCTCCGGGGTGGGGAGGGAGGGGGGAGGGCGAGGAGGAGGGCTCGTGGTTTTCTAGGTTGCAGCTGTTCCAGATTTTCTTTCTCTGTTAAAACGAACTTAGGCTTCTGCCATCAGCATAGGGCACTGAGCTCTGTGGGGATCTGGGGTGGGAGGGGGCAGAAACCTGTGCTTGGGGTAACAGGAGGGAGGGACTTGACCAAAATAAAAAGATGAGAGAGAGAGAGAGTATATAAATGTGCTGAAGACTGAAAGAGAACATTCTAGGTTCATTCTTAAGTCATTCCGGGTTATATGGGGTCCCTTAGAATGGTTGAGGGAAAAGAAGGCGGAAAAGCCTAATGGAATTAGGTGTTGCTTAATCAAGTGTTCAACGGGTCACACAGGATGCCACCCTGTTTGAATGAAAGGATTAAGGATCCAGTGATGTGCTAGCCACTACGCAAAAACCTGTCTGACGATGTACCTAGAAAAGTGCTTCCCACTGATTGTTCAAAAATTGCATACACAAATACGTGCAGGAGATACATCCAGATCTAATACTAATGGCAAATGCTGTCAATCTGGTTTATTAGAGCAAATGTTGCCCTCGGAACACAGGCTGCTAAAGGAAAATTGCTGTTCAAATTGATACGGCGAGCGATGATTCCGCATTGAGAATTCGGCACAAGCATGTTTCATCCAACTGTACGTCTCTATTGGTCATTTCACCAAATGATCCTGGTGGCCTTCTGCTTATTTCAGTTGGTACCCAGTCTACCCAATGCATATTCTCTGAATGGCTCGCTTGGCTACTATGTTTCAATGGAATTATTCACTGCTATACAGTGTTACAAACATCCCCTGTGTTCAGTCCCTGCTTATTTTGGCCAATTCATTTGATCACCTAAAAAAATTCAGGGATCCATGCATATGGCTAGGGACCCACCCCCAGGAAAGCTTGGGGTTCTGCTTAGCTGAGAGTTCGTTGTACGAAGTGGCTGGCGAAAGTGGCTTCCTGGAAGTACTTTCTGTGCAAACTGTTATCTACATTGCATGAGATAGATTCAACTTGCCTGGGAGATGGTGTGTTATCTTTTCAAACACTGCTGTGATTAGATCTACTTCTAAATATGACTAAATTTGTTTTCAGATATAACAGTATTTGTCTTCAAAAGAAAGTCGTGGGTATATGTGTGTGCGAGTGTGTGTCTGTGTTTGTGTATGCATCTTGGTACTAGGGCTTGAACTCAGAGCCTGCATCTTCAGTCCCTTAGTTGTTTTTGCTCAAGGCTAGTAGTGTTTTATTATTTGAGTCACAGCTCTATTTCAGTCTCTTTGGTGGTTAGTTGAAGATAAGACTTCACAGACTTTCCTTCCTTCCTGGGCTCTTCAAATTGGAATCTTCACATCTCTCTCTTCTAAGTAGCTATGACTCCAGGTATGAGCCACCGGCACTCAGCAAAGTGTTGTGTTTTTGTTTTTGTTTTGTTTTTGCCAGTCCTGGGGCTTGAACTCAGGGCCTGGGAAACTGTCCCTGAGCTTTTTTTTTTGCTCAAGGCTAGCACTCTGCCACTTGAGCCACAGCACCATGTCCAGCTTTTTCCGTTTATGTGGTATTAAGGAATCAAACCCAGGGCTTCATGCATGCTAGGCAAGCACTCTACTGCTAAGCCACGTTCCCAGCCCAAGTCTCATGTTTTTATGTGGATATTGTTATTAAAAGTAAGAACTATATAGACAAACACTCTTCACCGGGGTAACTGACATACCCTATAACCCAAGGGCAGATGCCTTCCTACCCAGGACAAAGAATATTTACGGTACATAAATCATGTACCAGTTGTGTCTTCATAAGCCACCAGCTATTGGAGAGGATGAAATTGTAACAGTAATAAAGAAGCAAGGGAAAGCAAAGTACAGGAACAGCAGCGGAAGGAGAGAGCAAGTAAAGTCTTCTTTGGAGGAGGAGGTGTCTTGAGAGGTCTTTGAAAGATGGGCAAGAAATCAAGGGGCAGAGAAGAAATCATTCCAAGAGGTGGAGGAAGAAGAAAGCTTTCTAGGTCAAGAGAATGGTGTGAGTGGCTTAGACATAAAGGAATCTTGCCAGAAAGAAACCACATAAGTTTATGACCTTACACAGAGCGTAAAGTTCTTAATGCAGGAAACCCCATCACACAGATGGGGCAGTAAACTTTTATAGTTTTGAGATAATGCTTGTACGGCCCCTTAGGCAGAGATGGCTTCTTACCAGGCACACTAGTAAGAAACAGGTAGGTGTCAGGACCCTGGAAAGGCCTGTGGGGGAGACCCCCTCAGAGGAAATCCCCAGGGTGGGGCTCACGCTTGTGGGTAGGTGGATGCCTGCCGCCATCTTTCTTCTTGCCACAGCACCCCATTCTCCAGGGGGAGCTTGGCTCTAGATGAATTCCAGAGACAGACTGGTGGCCTTTCCATCCAGAGTGTTGATAAGCATTTCAGATGCCTCTCTTCTCGTTTCCCTCCCGTGGCAAATCTGTACATGGAACACATCCTCCATGTGGATAAGAGCTTGCTTTTGTAGTTATCTACCAGTGGTTCTTACACTGGGAAAGCTGGAACAATAAAGATGTGTGTCTGAAGGTCAATAAATCAGTATTTTATGAGGGCACGGAAAGGGGAGTTCCAGATAGACCTGCGCTCCTTTGGACGGAGTGTTGTTTTAAGAAGGTGTAGTGTGAACTTTATCTGCCATGGCAGGATTTTGAAATTTCCCTCATTGTATTTTCCTATTTTGGGAATTCATGGGGGGGGGGGAATACATGTTTTTCCCATCTGATATACAGTAGATTCTAGAAATGTCTGGACTTTCGTTGTTGTCGTTTGGGGCTGATAAAAAGCTGTGCTCTGTACCTAATGGTCCTCAACAGTCCCAGTGGCTTATGCTCTTGTTTAGGGCATCTCCTGGCTGTCCAGGCGGCCGGCCGGTCTGCCGCACACCTGCTTCTGAGCGGGCTGCTGTCTCCACCATCTCATTCTCTCAGTATAAGAAGGGGCAGGCTTGTGCCTGGCAGGTGATTCTGTGTGTGTGTGTGTGTGTGTGTGTGTGTGTGTGTGTGTGTGTGTGCACGTGCGCGCGTGCTGGTACTAGGCCTTCAATTCAAGGCTTCACCGTCTTCTTTGGCTGAGGCTCAACCATCTGAGCCACAGCTCCACTTCTGGCTTTTTGGTGGTTAATTGGAGATAAGAGTCTCACCAACTTTTCTGACTGGGCCAGCTTTGAATCGAGATCCTCAGATCTCAGCCTCCTGATTAGCTAGGAGTGCCAGCACGAACCACCAACACTTGGCCTGTTATGCTCTTTTATGGAGCAGCCATCCAGAGAGAGACATTGCAAAATGGAAGAAACCATTTTCTCTTTTGATATGGAGGAGTGTTTGAACAAAGTTCATGCTGGGCAAACGAAGCTGAGATTCTTCCCTCCAATTAACCAGCATAAAGCTGGAAGCAGAGATGTGGTTCAAGTGGTAGAGCACCATCCTTAAGCCGAACAGCCAAGTGAGAGAACAAGGCCTTGAGTTCAAGCCCCAGTACCAGCACATACACATATATATGTATGTGTGTATGTGTGTGTATATGTGTGTGTATATATATATATGTATATATATATATATATATACACAATAACAAATGATGACAGGCATAAACCACCAATCAGGCTTGGCTAGTGATTTTTCATCCAAGCACCTTTGCAACATTTCTGTGTGTTTTCCTCATGTTCAAGATGTTCGCTTTCTCTCTAGGCTCCAGTCCAAGAAAGGCAGTTTAAGTTCAGCTCATCTTCCCTGGCTCCAAATACTGACCCCCAACCACGAAGTGGCTGTGTTCTTCCACGAACAGCCTGGGTCGCCCTGAAGTTTCCAGTGGGCTTTGAGCTTTTGAGGCTGGGAGCCCTGTGGGCATTGAAGGAGGTTACATACTGCTAGTGTCTTCTGTCCTGAATCTGAAAGATGCCTGATGTCCATTTCTGCCAGTGCTCCCCGCCCCCCATTGCTGTTCCCATGACACGGAGTTCCAGTGGTGCACAGTCACCAGACACCCCACTGAGTGGCCGTCAGCAGGCGGAAACTCGTCCTTACTGGACGTGTTGACAACTATCTGCATTTGTTTTTCTAGCTGCTGTAGACCTAAAGCAGGCTTTTCGACCCCAGGCCCAAAGTCTTGGAGTGCCATGTGAGGCCCCGCCCCTTGCTCTCTATGCTAACAGAGACACAGTGAAGGGCAGAGAAAGGAGAATTCTGCCATGGCAGCCGTGGGAAGAAAACACTTCAGGAATTCCCCAGCCGTCTTCATGGGTACAGACATTGGCTTCAGGTTAAACAGGGTGGACTGGGGGCAGGGGATGAGAAAGGTATACAGAGATAAACCCGCCCCAAGTTGCAGGTAGGGTACCCGGTTGACCGTTAGCTCAATATTTCCTGGGAAGAATTGTGGAGAAGTTGCCATTCTATTACTGGAACAAGATAGGCACACAATGGTCTTTTGAAATTTTTAACAATAAGAAGTCAATGCCTTTTTGAGGGGCAGTTTGCCTGCCACCCAAGATGCCTATTTGAACCTCCTGCACATCGAGTGATGACGAAGCAATGGCACAGAGAATAGCACAGATTGTAGGGCACAGGTACCAAGCTGCAGACTGTTAAGCTTGGTTTACAGGCCCCACCAAGAACATCTTTTAAGGTGCCCCTTACAAACCTTCAGTTTGATCATGCAGGACAGGATACTCAACATGGAGCAGTAAACCAGAATCCATGTTACAAGCATTCTTTATTGCAGCAAGCTCAACACTGCACAGCACTGGGATAGGCAGGAGACAGAGAGTCAGGGCCGCAGCCCCTGCCCTCAGGAGACCGGAAGTGCAGGCCTGTGTGTGCGATCAGGAAGAATACTCGAGAGACAGACAGCTCCTGGGATAGACTTCTGGCCCGCCTTTCCTTATGGGTGTCACAAGTACTACTGAGAGTCAAGAGGGGTGTGTGTGTGTGTGTGTGTGTGTGTGTGTGTGTGTGTGTGTGTGTGGTGTGAGGAGGCCTCTGGGGAGGGCCTCCATGAGGTTCCCTTCCTTACAGAACTACAGAAAGTTCAGCTTTCTTGGCCTCCAATATGGAGGAGTCAAGGCTGAAGCCAGCACTGGAGGCTTCCAGTTCATATATCATCTCAGGGCTGGGTGACAACTGAGGGACCTCATCAAATTTCTCTGTGAAAGGAGGCATGGCCAGGGTGGAGCTGGATTGTGGGAGGCCACGGCCTGGGGCAGGAAAGAGCGAGAAAAGGCGAAAATCAGGTCAGGGCAATAGGAAGAAGAGACGCTTACATCAGGCGGTTACAGAAGCCTGCAGGTAAGCCAATGGACAGGTGGAAAACACACTGCTGTTAGGAATACAACTTCATACCGTTATTTTTATCTTTTAATTTTTGAAGATTATCTTTAAGTCGTTGTATGAAGAAGGAGTTTCAGTTCACCGTGTTGATTTTTCTTATGGTGCCGGTCCATTACCTCATCGTCAGGATTCTACTTCCCACAGCACACTAAGGGAACTACTATCTTTTGCCCAAACTGGTCTTGTTCAAATAAAGAATGGCATCTTCTCCAAAAACAAACAGAGAGGGAGGGGAATATCACACCATTGAACCCCAATCTCTTGGAGGTAAAGATGTGGCTCTTTAGAGGTAAACAAGCTAAAGCCCCAAACCTCCGCCCAGGCAGGATATTTGTGTGCTCTGGAATGTTTGCGAGCCATTTCCTTGCTAGATCTGTCTTGGAACTTGGTATGGAAGCAGAGCTCTGACACTCACTGAAGAGATAAACAGCGAGGGATTCCCAAGGGGCCCAGTGTCATAGCAGGTGTGACCCGACCCCTGGTCTCTCCACACTGACCTCAGATAGGTCACCTGACCCCAAAGAAGCAGTGTTTATATTGGACACATATCCTGGCAAAACTCACTTGTGTGATATGTTTTCCTGGCAGGTATTATTGCCTAATAGGAACATTTCCCTTTTCTTAGTCCTGCCCCTCCCCCCTTACTCCCTCCACCCCCACCGCAGATCCTAAACCAGCAGGTGAGATGGAGCTCTGTCTGGCCCAAAGTCTAGCTACCAGGTCTCAAAGCAACTCCCCCAAATACCCCTTCAGTTCACCAGGGTAATAAGAGCTGATTACATTTCCTGTTCAGTGTTGAGAATGCAAGAGCCACTTCCGCCCACTACTAGAATTTTAACATAGCAGTGCATAAAAGAAGAGGCATTTTCATAAGACTACAAAAAGAAAAGAATGGAGCTGGATGCTGGTGCCTGTAATCCTGCCATTTCCCAAGCTACTCAGGAGGCTCAGATCTAAGGGTTGTGGTTCGAAGCCAACCCAGGCAGGAAAGTCTGTGAAACTCTCGTCTCTGATTAACAACCAAAAACCTGGAAGTGGAACTGTGGCTCATTTAGTAGAACACTAGCCTTGAGCAAAGAAGTTCAGGGACAACACTCAGGCCTCAAGATCAAGTTCCAGCACTGGTGCACACGCACATATACACACTCACACACACACACACACAGAGGCACACATACATGCACACAAGCAGACCTAAATGTAACACTTCAATTTGCTCCTATTTCCTCAAATTTGTTCTTTAGTAGGAGTAAAGACAGGTCAGTAAATGTCTTTAATTCGGATCTTTCTCGTATTGAAGATTGCCAACCTATTACTTTCCCTGGTCGTTCATACCATCGTTAAACTTTCAATGGCTTAGTGCGTGTGCCAGTACCGGGGCTTGAACTCAGCACCTTGTGCTCTTGGCTTTCTCCACTCAAGGCTCGTGGCTCTACCACTTACTCTTTCCTGTGTGCTCAGCGAGTGCTGGGTACTTCTTCTACCTTGCTAGGAAGTTGAGGAAACGGAGGCATGGAGAGGCTGAGTCGGTCACCTAAGTCTTCCTAGCCCACAAGAGGAAGCGGCGGATCAGCGCCTCCCAGGCGTCTGTGTTAGGGGCTTCAGTTCCAACCTTGAGCTGTTGTCCGGCTGCTCCACGATGGGCCAGGGAATGCTGGGAGAATGCTGGGAAGGAAAGAAGCTGTCCGGTGTTTTAGGTCTGTATTTGGGGGGTCTGTGAGGTATGTCCTCTTTTGTTCACTGAGAACTTTCTAGAAGTGTTGTTTAGCAGAAATGTACAGACCTCTAGCGATCGAAGGCAGGCACGTGGAGCACCTTCAGAAGCAGGTCTGCAGGCCATCCATCCCTGACTCAGGAGGAGAAGAAATGTGACTTCCTGACTCAGCCGCACTTCCCCAGGCGGTGGCACCTGACTCCTCCCTGCCCGCCCCCACCGGAAGCGCACCCTGCTGCCCCCAGAGAGTGGCCTGGGCCGGGCGTGGGTGCCCTGGCCTTCAGAGCCTCACGAGCTTGTGGAGTGAAGGACATTGTTCAAGTGTCCGGAGGTCTTGCTTTTCATCCAGTTTTTGTGACTTTGGGGACACCTCCTTGAGGTCATCGCTGCGCTACATAGGGCAATCACTTTCCATTACTGACCGTGGTTTCAATTCCTCGAGAGACACCCCTGAGCAGCTGGGGAGGAAGTCAGGTGAGGGAGGGAGTCCGAGCGCAGAGAGCCTTCTGGTCACATCAGTCCTGTGGCTTGGCTTGCAGTGAGCCGGGTGACGATGACAATGCAGTTGCACTAAGGAACAGTGGCCCAAAGCTAAACACAGACCCCGAACCCTAGGGCAGTTGAGGTTGGTGGATAAGGACAATTACATCCAGCGTGGACACGTGTGGATGTGAATGCCAATCCCGTTGGTTTCTAATGTTCAAAAGGTTTAAAGGTGAAAACGCGGGACCGTAAGACATTGTCGCCCCCCCGCCCCCACAGGGCTCCAAGTTTTCCAGGCCTCGTGGAAGACACTGTGACCAGGTCCTTGGGGTCCAACTGATGTGGAAAAGCTGTGAGTGGCCAGGTAGAGATGGGAGGAACACAGGTTCAAGGCCGGCCTGAACAAAAAGATGGAACTCTGTTTTTAAAATGACTAAAGCAATAAAAGGGCTGCAAGAGTGTGCGTGTCTCAAGTGGTAGAGGGCCTGCCCGGCAGGTGCAATGCCCTGAGTTCGAGTGCAGTACCACCAAAACCAACTCTAAATGGCCAAAGTACCAGAGAGGCATAACCAGCCAGCCTGACCATGCAGCTAGCTGACTGTAGCAATGCGGAGGTGAGAACCCAGCAACTCTGCCTGGAGAGAGTTCACCTGAATGGGGTCCCACAGCCCGGCCTCTGTGGTAGGCATGGAGCCCCGAGCCACTGTTCCATGTGTTGGTTAGGTGGCCTCCTTCTGTTGTCCCTGCTAGAAAAGCCTCCAAGCCTGCGAGGAAACTTCTGGTCTTGATTTTGCAGTTCCCTATTCCCAGGCTGTCTCTGATTTTGCCATAGATTGGGAGAGTCTTTCCGGCTTTGTGCTTGGGAGTGTGCATTGATTGAGAACAAGGAGGAAACTCTCGTCGTCTTCTATAAAGGGAAGTGATAAAATCACAATGGGTCTTTGGAAAAACAGAGAACTTACCATGAACTTAGGACCAGCCCAGCCCAGTTCCAGTGCTCAGCTCCCTAACTTGTGAGCAGCTTGCTTCCTCCGACCTGAATGTAAACGCTGTGTGGGTCTAGTAAGGGGAAAAAGTGTGTGTGTGTGTGTGTGTGTGTGTGTGTGTGTGTGTGTGTGTGGTCCTAGGGCTAGAACTCAGCAGTTGCACACTTACTTTAGTAGCTGATCTGAGCCCGGAAGGTTGAGGAGGACAACACAGTTGCTGGAGGAAATGCAGGCCTGGCGGAGGTTGACTCGAGTGGTAGAATGTCAGTCTTGAGTGAAAAAGCTAAGGGACAGCACCCAGGCTTTGAGTTCAAGCCCCAGTACCAGCACACACACACACAAAATATTCTTTTAATATATTCTTAGATCTTCATGTTAGCAAAGCTCCACAAGAGAGGTGGAGGAGGGGGAACAGTTCCTTCTTTGGCCACTTTTTGGGGTTCTCTTTATGACCATAGCAACTTGGTGCCCCCCCCCCCCCGAGTGGAAGAAAAGTCTGCCCTCCAGGAAACCAAGAAGCTTTGGAGGCCAAGCATGGAAGATACTGATTTATACCACAGAAGTGAAAGCAATTCTCATGTCAAATGAATGAACAATTAAAGAAAAGAAATCCAAGAATGGCAAAGAAATAAGACGGACTCTGGCACTGGGAAAATGAGGGTACGCTGGCAGTGCGGAGAGCCCCGGCCTTCCTAATCACTGGGCTTAGCAAACAAAACGCCCAGGCACCTGCCTTTCAAGTAGCTCAGGGTTGCAAATGTTTGCCACCCTTTATCTCTCGGAGACAATGAAACAGAGTTTTGAAACAAAGTCATCTCTTCTTCTCTGGGCTGTTGTATGTTCTTTTCAAAGGGCAGAGATAATACGTGTGTTCTGAGACAAAGGAAAGCTGCAAAACTGGGCAAAATTCAAAGAGGCCTTTGGTACGGCTCCTGTCTGAGGGCTTCACAATCTTTCTTTAAGGAACATCTCTGGAATTGGGCTAGTCGGGGGGGGGGGGGAAATGGTGATGGGCTCAATAAAAAGCAACTTTTGAGGCCATAGCAAAAGTCAGTTGTTTAATGTTTGTTCAACAAACACAGTGAAGATGGTACAACTTCAAATAGGACCTTGTTAACTCAATGTTTAGGAGTTTGTTTTCCTTGAATCAAACTTGCCCTAAATTGGTTTTATTTAAAGTATGTCTATTCCAAAAATATTTTGCAAAATCATTGAGGTGATAAATTTTATATTATGTGTATTTGATACATAGATATAGTTATATATAATGGAATATTGCCTTAGTCCATTTTGTATTGTGACAACAAAATAAAAAAGGCTGGTTGCTTTATAAAGAACAAAGGTTTCCTTTTACAGAAAACAGCCTGTTGCTAGCATCACAACATGACCAATAGTATCGCATAGCCAGAGTGTGCCCAAGAGAAGCAAGCAGCCAGTAAGTTTTAGGGAGGGCCCAAAGCTGGGGACGAAGCAAGAGACCCAGGAAGGAGCAGGGACCACTCTCTTCTAGAACTTACTGCCATGAGAGGGAGTCCACTCCTGTCAGATCTGGCTTCCTCCCCCCCTCCCCCCATGCCGGGGACCCTTGGACACAATGAAAGGGAGCTCTATATCTTGAGTCCGCACTGTCAGTGTCTAAATTACATCCTGTGAGCAGGTCCAGGCAAAAATAAATTTTCCCAAACAAAATAAGTAAAGACTTCAACAGATATTCCTGCAAAGAAAGCACGCAAAGGGCAATACGTCCATGAACACCTGACCAATGGGTCATGACAGAAACACATGTGTCAGAACCATCGGGGACTTAGGCTTCAGACCCGTCGTGACCATTAGAAAAACAACCATGGCGGAACCCAGCCCGTGTCATGGAGGAAGCCAAGAAATTGCCGCCTTTCTGCACTGCAGGTAAAATACTGCCGCCTCCGTAGGAAGCGATGTGGAAACTGAACTATGCCTATGCCAGTATGCATACGAGCATGAACCAAACCATCATGGTTTATAACCAAAACAGGGAAGCCAGCCGAGTGTCTGCCAGAAGATGGCAGACCGGGTGGAACACTGTTCAGTCATAAAGCTGAATGAGATTCTGGTCCATGCTATAACATGTAGGAACCTTGAAGATGTGACGCTAAGTGAAATGAGCCAGACACCAATGGACCATGCTGTGTGACTCCGCGTGAACGAGGAATGCAGATGTCACCCCTGTCGGTGTCACTTTGCCACCAGCGTTTCCGCCAGCATCTTTGCTCTCCATTCCTCCCACGAGGCCGCGCTAGTCCGCCCATCTTTACCATGGAGACTGTGGGCTGCTAAAAGGAAAGGACTCTGCCTTTAGCCCACAGCCACCTGGCTGCCCTTCCTGGAGGGTCAGGAACATTCTGCCTCTCAGTCAGCACACACCTGGTCCCAGGCCAGGCCCCGGGCCCTGCCCCTTCCTGTGGCATTGCTTTCTCTCCTCCACCTGCCCAAGTGCCCTGCTCTTCCTCCAACTTCTCCCTGTGATGCCCCATCAGCCTGCCATTCCTTCCCCCGCACCCAGCGCATCTGAGCTGAGAGAGATTGGGACACTGGGCTCAGGCCTGGGCTAAGCTCCCTGTCCTGTCCGTCATCGGCGAGAACTGGAGAGCAAACCCAGGCCTCGTGCTAACCAGATACTCACTCAGATAGTCACTCCATAACTTGAGCTATGCCTCAGACCACCCCGACCCCCTCATCTTTTGGAGACAGGGTCTCGTTGTATAGTCCAGGCTGGCCTCAAACTCATGACCTTCCTGCCTCAGCCTCCCAAGCACTGGGATTACAGGCATGCAGGGCTGTCCCTGGCTGAAACCTGGGTTTTTCTGGTGCTGGGTCTGTTATGCGCAGCTCTAGCTACTCCCTTCCTTTCCTCTTCAGTTCAATGGCTGTGTCTCCTTGCTAGTCAAAGCTCAGAGATGACAAGGACAGGTCTGTCCTTTAGTCTTGCTCCTGGCCAAACCTACCATAGGGATTGTGAAAGGTTATCTTGGGGAAAATGTCTCGGGTGCTCTGATGACCTCAGAGCTGTTGAAAGAGATGGGTGATCTTAGGTGTTAAACTTCAGACCGGATCAAACTGTATCTTCGAACCTTCTCTTAGGAGGAAAATTGTTCTGTGAGGTAAGGGTGACTGATACCCGCAAAGAAAAGACTGGTCTTTCTTTATAATTTACAGTCAAGTCAACTGACTCCCCATCCTCTTTTGGGAGAGGGTGTGTGTGTGTGTGTGTGTGTGTGTGTGTGTGTGTGTGTGTATACATACATATATACAGACACACATATATACGTGCATATATGTATATATACATACACATACATATGTGTATACATATATGTGTGTTTTGTATTATGTATATATGTGTTTTGTATTATGTGTATACATATATATATATATATATATGGAGCAGTTACTTCATAGTTGTCATTTTCAATGTCCCCAGTAGGAGCTGACTTTGTGGAATGAATGCCTTCAAGTTGAAGGTTTGCATAATCTGTCAATGGACAGAAATTTGTGATCTCCTGATCTCTTCCAGCAAGCAAAAGATCTCTTTTTCACGTTGCATTAACCACAGATTCTGGAGCATCACCTCTGACTCTAGTCGGGACTTGAACTCCAGTCCTCCCACTTGCTGGGCAGTTGTTTGAACCTCACTTTTGTCAGGGAAATTCTGGACTGTGGCTCATTCCCTGTGCCTGAGTGGGCTCCTGGGGTTTCCCACAAATTCTGTAGTTCACTGTCTCCCAGGTGGGATAAACTCACCCCAGGAGCTGTGCCCAGTGTTACACTGGGGAGCAGAGGTGAACCTCAGATTTTCTCCCTTATTCTATCTCTAGCTTTAAGATGCCCCCCATCCCCCAGTGCTTCAAACTTAGGACCTTGTACTTGAGCACAGCTTTTTTTTTTTTTTTTTTGGTTGGCTATAGGGCTTGAACTCAGGGCCTGAGCACTGTCCCTGAGCTCTTTTGCTTGAGGCTGGTGCTCTACCACTATGAGTCACAGTTCCACAGATAAGGTAAGTTTTGGAAGTAAGAGTCTCACAAACTTTTCTGCCAAGGCTGGCTTTGAACCATGATCCTCAGATCTCAGCTTCCTGAGTAGCTAGAATTACAGGTGTGAGCCACAACCACCTGGCCATACAGCCCTTTTTGCTCCGGTGGTTTTTTTTGTTTTTTTTTTTGGCCAGTCCTGGGCCTTGGACTCAGGGCCTGAGCACTGTCCCTGGCTTCTTCCCGCTCAAGGCTAGCACTCTGCCACTTGAGCCACAGTGCCGCTTCTGGCCGTTTTCTGTATATGTGGTGCTGGGGAATCGAACCTAGGGCCTCATGTATCCAAGGCAGGCACTCTTGCCACTAGGCTATATCCCCAGCCCCTGCTCCGGTGGTTTTTGAGATAGAGTCTCGCTTTCTGTTCCAGGTCAGCCTAGACCACGCCCTTCTACTTCTCTTTATAGCTAGGATGAGCGACACACACCACTGTGCCCAGCTCTTCCACTGGGGTGGCATCTCATGAGCTTTTGGCTGAGGCTGGCCTGGAACTGTCATTCTCCTCACCTCTGCTTCCTAGTAGCTAGGATTACAGGTGTGTTTGGTTGTATTTTTAATTTATAACACACATTTCCTTAGGTGTCTATGCAATGTTGTTCTGAAGCATAAAGTGCAGTTTGGATTTGTACCAAAAATGTGTTTTCTCTAAATTTAAGAAAATTGCCATTCTGTCTATAGGTGTGCTTAAATGAGAATGTCTAGATGGGCATGTGGCCCAGTTAGCAGAAGTCACTGACAGATACAATCTAGCAGCAGCTTCATCAGCAGACATTGTGAGTAAACTGTCTAGCCATACCAGGCATGGCTCATCCAACTAGCTGAAGCCCAGATGGAAAACCACAGAATGACTCGGGCCACTAAGGAAGAAAGGACTGCAGAGCCATGCTTTACCTTCCCATTTTCCACGAGAAACCACCTCTTGATTTGAAACTGGACTTGTGTGCTGCTCTAACACCCTACCCTGCGGCTCTTGTTTGCCAGAGCTAGGTTAAAAGGGGGGAAAAAAGGGCTGGGAATATGGCCTAGTGGCAAGAGTGCTTGCCTCGTATACATGAGGCCCTGGGTTCAATTCCCCAGCACCACATATACAGAAAACGGCCAGAAGTGGCGCTGTGGCTCAAGTGGCAGAGTGCTAGCCTTGAGCGGGAAGAAGCCAGGGACAGTGCTCAGGCCCTGAGTCCAAGGCCCAGGACTGGCAAAAAAAAAAAAAGGGGGGGGGGGAAGACTGGTGCAGTGGCTCATATCTGTAATCTCAGCTACATGGGAGGCAGAAATAGGAGGATCACAGTCAGAGACCAGCATAGGCAAAATCATGAGACCTTATCCAAAAGTATCGAATGCAAAAGGGGCTACAGCCATGGTTCCAGTGGTAGAATATATGCGTGGCAAGCACACGGCCCAGAGTTCAAAGCTGAGTAATGTTGTTGTTGTTGTTGTTGATGATGATGATGATGATGATGATGATGATGATGATATGAAAGGTGGTATAGTCAGGAGAACCATCAGACCTTCAAGGGCTTCTCTTGCCCATTTCTGGTGACTCTGTTTTCCCTTTGTCCCCTTAGAGAACGATCGGACTTAGTAATTTATTCTTACGAAGTCTACTCAATGTATACATGAATACCCCTCTCTGTGGAGTGCAGGTGATTGGGTGGGGGATGTAGCAGATTACTGACATCTCCCACAACCTACTAGAAAGGTCCTTAGCTTCCAAGTGAGGAGTCCTAATGTTAGTGTTTATGGGGAATCTCCACCCGCCGATGCTGTGTGATTCCCGTGGATTCTCACATCTGATACGCAACGTAGTGGGATGAACACAATTACCAGACAGGAAGCATTTAAGGGAGGTGGGCAGGATGTATGGCTGTGTGCCCTGCTATCTACAGACATATGACTGTGGCCAGTCAGGAGCAGAACACTGGGGCTGGGTGTAGTTTGGGGCAAAGCCCTTACCTGCTGTATTTCCCAGCATTCCTAGTGCAAATTAGGAAGAAAGGAAAAAAGGAGGGAGGGAGGGAAGCAGGAAGGAAGGAAGGAAGGGGAGGAGGCGGGGGGAGGGGATGAAGGAAGGAAGGAAGGGGAGGAGGCAGGGAGGGAGGGGAGGAAGCAAGGAAGGAAGGAAGAAAGGAACAGAGGGAAGAAGGAAGGGGAAGATGAAAGAGAAAAGGAAGGGGAAAGAAGGAAAGGAAAGATCTAGGGAGCCACATAAAATAGAAAAGAACATCTGCTTTCTTTTTGGAGAAAACCAGCTACAAAGGAAGAAATCTGCAAAGGTCTCCCTGAGCATCACAATTGGAGGAATCTGTTTGGTTCATTGTTGCTGTTATTGGCTTCTGTTTGTTTGCTTGTTGTTTTTGGTGCTACTGGGTTTGAATTCAAGGCCTTTGCTTGTTGGGCAGGTGCTCCACACTGGAGTCATGTCCCCAGCATAGGATGTGTGTTTTGACACACTGACTGAAAAGTGTGTTTGAGGGAGACTTAGGTCTGCTTTCTGGCATGTGCTCTCAACGGATTGAGAAAATAGACATTGAAAGAAGCAAGCGTGTTTATTTTCAGGCAACTCTGATTATTGGGGCTGCCTTTCATTTATTTGTTGTTTATCTACTTGTAAATGACAAAGTACTTCAGAGAGAAATGATTTCTTAGTGTGAAGCCAGCATAGAAAGGGCTGGTGTCAGTCATGGCGTTCTGGGGACGTTGGTCTCTTGTCATTTCTTTGTCTTGCTTTGTGGGAAGGAACAGTCCCCACAGGGACTTTCTGTAAGGATGCATTTAAAAAAAATTAGGACTATTACACAAAGTGTCATTTTCACATTTGATACCTCCTTTCTTCACAAAAAGCACTTTATTCAGTTCTGTAAGGTTCAGAAATTTGATGCTATCGTCTCTGAAATTGCAGCCAATTCGTAAATGGATGCATGGGGAACATTTTATAAAAGAAATCTATGGGAAAATCCCTCATGGAACTTCCAGGTCTTTCCCTCTTAATTTGACAAAGGGGTCTAGGCCTCTGCTTTGTTCTATGTCAGTGTGAATTTTCACTGGAGCGAAAAAGTAATTATAGTAACCATAATGACTTTCCTTACAGCTGGGCTGATTTAGTAGCATGAAAAATAGATATTTAAGTCAACCTTCCCCACAGGATTCTATATACAGATCCACTAATCTCTCTGGCAGAAATATATGTTTCTCCGGTTTATGGTTTTCAGACTAAGACCCAATATGGTCTTGCAAAGGGATTTAAATCCACAGATGTTCCTTCAATACACACACACACACACACACACACACACACACACACACACACACACACCATTTTCTTTCCAAGTTCTCGTCTCCCCCTTCCTTTACACTGACTGTAGACACGCTTATTCTAGTAGATTCTGTCATCTATAAAAAGCAGCATTATCCTGGGTATCCAGAAACAAATGCACACAAGACACAAAATGACAACACAAGGAAGGCGAAGGAGGCAAACTCAGTGCATCTTGCCATCAACTTCTTTATTAGACTTGCTTAGGAATTTGTATGTATAAAGGACATTGGCCATTTCCTTCCTTCCTTCCTTCCTTCCTTCCTTCCTTCCTTCCTTCCTTCCTTCCTTCCTTCCTCCCTCCCTCCCTCCCTCCCTCCCTCCCTCCCTCCCTCCCTCCCTTCTTTTCTTGTACTGAGGTTTGAACTCAGTCAGGACCTCTCACTCATGCGTGGATTTTTCTGCTCAAGGCGAATGCTCTACCACTTGAGCCACAGCTCACCTCTTTTCTGCTTGGCCTGGCTTTACCCAGAATCCTCCGATCTGTAGCTATGTTTATGTAGCTGTGTTTATAGGCGCGAACCATTAGCACCCAGCGAGAAAGGCAGATTTTAAAAACCTCACTCACAACGCATGTCTCTTCGACACAGATGGGGATGTGTGTTGTCTTTTAAGTCCTGTGTGTCTTGAGGCTTACTCAGGGTGTAATTGGACTGAGATAACACAGTGGTTTGTACCTACAGCTCTTTAACTGAAAGTAACACTTCACCGGGCCTTATCCTAGTGAATATCCCCAACAGCAAAATTTCCGGTCTCTAAAATATCTGTAGTCTTATAGCTCTGTCAAGTGCACATGGTCAGTTTTAGAATGTTCTGGAGTTAGATACCAGTGTAGGAATATGCTAACACTACTGGTTATTATAGTTTAAAAGGTTATATACATGGTATATAAACAACATCTTAACTTTATCTTGGTGGAGTGAAAGAAAAATGTGTCTGGGTGTAAGTTATAATAAAGTAGAGGCTGAGGAGAGAGAAGGATTTTGTTGTAGTTTTGTGTGCCAGTCCTTGGGCTTGGCCTGAGGGCCTGGGTACTGTCCTTTATCTTTTTCGCTCAAGGCAGGTGCTCTGTCACTTGAGCCACACTTTCACTTTCAGCTTTTTGCTGGCTAGTTACAGATAAGAGTCTCACAGACTTTCCCGCGTGGGCTGGCTTCAAACCTTGGATCGTCAGATCTCAGCCTCCCGAGTAGCTAGGATTATAGGTGTGAGCCTCCGGCGCCCCGCAAGGTAAAGATTTTTAGGGAAAATTGTGGAGGGAAAAACGAAGATTTGGAACACGAGGCTTGTGTGGAGAGCAGTGGAGCCTCGTTTGGGTAATATACTGAGTGGATTAAGTGAGTCACAGCCATGTCCTGGACATGGAATCAACTGTCCTCGTGGTCAGTCAGATGATGCTTGGAGCCCAAGACCCAGCCGGTGGCTGTCCCTAAGTGACTGTTTCACACCTTCTATGAAGTTTCCCCTAAAAAGTACCTTTCTGTGTGTGTCACACAGGCCAAGCATGCACTTACATGACAAGCTTTCTTAATGCGTCAGAGCAATCGATAACCTTTGTCTTCTGCTCAGTCTTCCTCTGTGAGAGCGTCTTACTATACGGCCTGACCCAGAGAAGGGCCTCCTCTCCCTCCCCCCCAAACCAAGGCCGCTTAGAGCAAGGGACCGATAGGACATCGGGGAGAAGCCTGGCGCTCTCTTCTAAGTCATTCTTCCTCATTTCTACTGGACTCGTCCCTCTGTTGTCCTTGTCACCCGCTTAGTGCATTGGAGCACCCAACGCATGTTGTCAGGTGTCTAGAGAGGTCACCCAGCCCAAGACTCCCACATACAGCCCTGACCCATGCAGTTCCAGTCTCATGGACCTCCAAGTCACTGAGTTCCTGACCCCACCTACCTGGCCAGGAGGAGGCCCAGGAGACCAAACCCCATCCCCCGACTCAGCTCGCCTGGGTATCTTGAATGAATGCTTTCCCTCTATAGCTCCCTTCCATAACTGTGGTACGTTGACAATATATGGATTCTTTGTACTGTTTCTACATCTTCCCTCCAAGCTGGCTAATAGGCAGATGAAGCCCTCCTCCAGTTTGACCTAGTGCTGCCTGGTTTTGTCCTTTCTCTGCTGCCCCTCCACCCCCATCCCAAAGGCCTATTGAGACCTCGCTGGGTCATCTGTGTTCTCTGGATTCTCTGGCCTTGTCATTTCCTCCTGTGGCAGACTTCTGTGCAGTTTGTGTCAGTCACCAGCCCCCTTAGGGGACTGTCCCGGGCCTTCTGCGGAGGGCCAGGCTGTCTGCCTCCATGGTAACGCCTGGCCAAGTGTGTGTGACACCACATAGTCAGTAACTTGGTGTGAGGACCTGGCAGCAAGCTTGACACGGGGTATGTGTACAGGGATGTCACATCGATCCAGCTCCTAGCATCTTCCGCTGCCCTGCCCCATTTCTACCATGAGCATGTGTCCGTGGCTGTGTTTATTCTTGCCGTTTACTTTGATGGTGTTTTTTGTTGCACTGGTGTTTTTTGTTGCGCTCTTGTCACTGTCTGTAAGCCTCTCCTGTCATTATAGGGGATTTGGGCCTTTTGTTTGGTTTGGCCCTAGATGGGAAGGTGCAGAGATTACTGTTTATGTTCAAATCAGACTGTTGGGCCAGAAAGGAAACAGAACCCCATGATTCTTAAGCAACATATCTAGATTCCTTTAACAAAAATTCTCTGCAAGCCTAACATCTCAGAAAGTAAGCAGTGTTAAACACCTTTTAAAGTGCAAAGGTAATTTTGAAAGACCGAATTTGACATCCCCTGGCGAGATGACAGGAAGGGGCTTCACAAACTCCCTGCACTTTGGTGACCACAGGGAGTCCACCATATTGGCCGCCATTTTACTCCAGAGAAGGGAGCTCATTTGGCGTGGGCCTCGGATAAACCAGTTCTCAACTTTCTAGGGACAGTTTGCCAATTTCCATTCATCTGCCCTATCACTATGAACATTTTTTAAAATGTTTTTTTAAAATTATTTTCTTGTGATTATAAAGGTGATGTACAGAGGGGTTACAGTTCATACGTCAGATGATGCCATGCTCTCCCCGTCTCTCTCCCAGTTCTTCCCTCCCATCCCCTCCCCCAAGTTGAATAGTTCATTTTCAACATAGCATCTCGCGAGTGCCAGTGCTGCACTTGTTCACGCTTTGTCCCTCCATTTCTGTGCTCCCCCTTGCCCTCCCAAAGACTGATAAACAAACAAGATGAAAAGAAAGCACAAACAACAACAAAGGAAAAAAAACAAACCTCTTGTTTCCATTTCCTGGAGTTTATTTCAATATAAAATATATATTTTTAAGTGTGTAAACAAATGTCAAGCCCTGGGATAAAATAAAAGATTGGGGTTAGGTGTTCATGGGGCAAATGATCTAGAAGAGGGAAGTGACATTTTAAAAACGATAGTGTGAACAACGAATAGTATTTTCTTAGGCTTATTGGTGGTGTGACTTGGCGGCTCGTCACTCAACGTAAATAACTTGTGCATAATGTCTACCTGGTGTCACTTTTCTTCCCAGGTGGCTTTGCAGGTGGCTCCTCCGTGCACCAGGGACAGGCAGTATGAACTGCATGGGAGGTGTTGTAGCAGGTGTGAACCAGGTATGTCCATCCGCAGAACATTCCAGCACCTGCCAAGGCAGGGGGCTTCCTTTGGCTTCATTTTTTTAGTTCTGGTCCTATAGGTCAAGAAAAAAGAAAAGGAAAGGAAGGAAGGAAAGAAAGGAGGGAAGGAGGGAGGGAGGGAGGAAGGGAGGGAGGAAGGAAGGAAGGAAGGAAGGAAGGAAGGAAGGAAGGAAGGAAGGTAGGTAAGGAAAAACTTGGTTAGACCTTTCATAGTAGAGACAAGTAATAATGACGGTCACTCAGAGGACAGAAATCATCCCCTCAATAAATAAAAATCACCTGAAAAATCAAAGGCAATTTCAAAGGCTGGGTTTTCATTTGACACTGAAACATCATTTCCCATAATACTACCTATGAAGGGAAGGTTTTCAAAACCGTATTTTAGCCCCTTTATGATTCTAACTCTGGGAAAATGTGGAATGCAGCTCCTGTTAAAAATTGCTGTCCCAGAAATTGTGTGGGAATAGCTGCACTGGAATCATCTGAATTTGCTAGACCTTCTCTCCCCTCCTGCTGGTCGGTGGCGGGGGCGGGGGGGGGGGGTGGGGGGGGCGGGCAGCCCCTCGGCTGCCGCTTTCCCAAGGCCATTCTGTTGCAGCATGGCCAAGTCTTTCTAAAGCCACTGACAGGTCCCCAGCCCACAGGGGCCCTGCTCTCTTTGTTCTAAGGTAGGATACCTTACAACAAGATCCTTTGGGAGCCGGGAACTGGCGGCTCATACCTTTAATCTACCTACCTCCTCAGGAGTTAGAGATCTGGGGATGGTAGTTGGAAGCCAGCGCAGGTAGGAAAGTCTGTGACAGTCTCATCACGAATTAGCCACCAAAAAGCCAGAAGGGTGGCTCAAGTGGCAATGTGCCCCAGTGCCCCAGTACCACCCTGCCACCTCCCAACCCCTTTGGGTGCTCCAGTTGCAAGTGTTTCTTGGGGGTGCAGGCCCAAGCTCCAGTGATGTTCGTGTGTGTGTGTGCACACCTTCATGCACGTGACTCTCAGTCACACTATCTACCAGCCTGAGCGCAGGGGCAGCGAAGTATGTTCTTCCCTTGCTCCATACCCACAAGCAGTGCATTTTACAGCTGTTTGGCTTTTCACCGATACGTTTTTGTCATTGTGTTGCCGTGTTGGTTTTGATTGGTGCGTTTTCCCCCCCTTCCAATTTAAGGCAAGTACATGTCTTCTAAATGCACTACTACCTCTGACAGTGTGTGTCTGCCCTGTGGCCCGGAGGAGTACTTGGAGACCTGGAATGAAGAAGATACATGCTTGCTGCATAAGGTTTGTGACACAGGTGAGTGAGTCCTGTCAGCGTGGGCAGGGATGGCAACCAGAAATCATCTTTTGTCGTGAAAAGCTCCCATTCTGTAAATGTTTTCAGATACAAATGCTATTTCCTTTGACGAGAATATAAGGGAATGTGACCCTAGTTGTAGATCTCTGAAGCCCTTGGTTAAAATGCTCTTTTTTTTTTGGGGGGGGGGGGAGTGTTGTGATATGGTTTTTTTGTTTGTTTCTAGGCAGATGATGCTCTATCTATTGAGCCATACTCCCAGATATGGAGCTATTTTTCAGAAAGAGTCGAAGGCTGAGGCTGTGATCCTCTTAACTATGCCTCCTGACTAGCTGGGATTACAGGCACCAAAATGCCTACTTTATTTGTAGAGATGAAATCTTATTAACTTTTTGCCCTGAATGACCTCTAATCTTGGCATTTCTGATCTCTGCCTCCTGAGCAGCTAGGATTATAGGTATGTGCCATTGGACCCAGCCCTAAAAATTCCTCAAGTAGAACATTTGCTTCTAGAATATGCGTAAGCTGCAGTTTAATCATGAACACATCTTACAGTTGACAAGTATTCTTACAGTGTTTGTATCCGTTGCTCATCACAGACCGCTTAAGATAGCTGGACTTTTCCTATTTTCAAGATGGAGAGTTAGGGGCTGGGGATATGGCCTAGTGGCAAAGAATGCTTGTCTCGTATACACGAGGCCCTGAGTTCAATTCTCCAGCACCACATATACAAAAAATAGCCAGAAGAGGCACTGTGGCTCAAGTGACAGAGTGCTAGCCTTGAGCAAAAAAAAAGAAAGAAGCCAGGCACAGTGCTCAGGCCTTGAGTCCAAGCCCCAGGACTGGCAAAAAAAAAAAAAAAAGATGGAGAGTTAGACTTGGGTTGAATGACTTCTCCAAGGTTGACAGAGGAGAAACAAAACTTAGAGCTGCTCTTCCGATTTGTAAAGCTTTTTCCTAAACGATACATGTTTGATTAGCTTTACAGTTTGATCTTGTTACCAGATTGCCGTAACATTTTTTGTTGTTTCAAATGTTTTTAAATTATAGTTTGTTGGGTCTGATACAGTGGTACATTCTTGTAATCCCAGCCTTCAGGGGAGTAGGGCAGGAGGATAGAATTTAAGGCCAGCCTGGTCTACAGACAAGACGATCTCAAAAAGATTAAAAACAAAAAGCTATTATAGTTTCTTCTACCAGAAGTTCCTTTCTTTTTTTTTTTCTTTCTACTCTTTCTACATGTTGAAGAACCCATACTATTGGTCTTGTGGAACTTGACTTGCAGTGTGGGTTTGGCTGGTCACATCCTCGTGGTGGATGAAACCAGCTAACTCTTTAACACATTCTTCTGCCCCTGTTTGCTTCCTGTAAGTAGAAAGCTGATCCAATTCTGGCCTGATTTGGTTTCAGTTAAAAACAACAACAACAAAACGACCCTCATGCATTGTATTGTTTCTCTGTTTAATGCAATGTGGGACTTGCGTAATGGCTGTGTAGTTCCTTTTTTACGTGGTTGGGGGCTGCAGCCGAAACTGGCTTATTCTGTTTTCCTTAGAAGATGTAGGGTGTGAGACCCTTATCCCCCCATTCTCTCCTCACGTATTTGCTGGGATGCCTCATAAAGACAGACATCCCTCGTCCATGATTTGTTTTCCTCACATGCGTGGAAGATGTGCGTAACTTTAGGAAAGATGTGCGTAATTTCACCTGTGACTCCGAAATAACTTGGCCACCCAAGGGTTGTTCTTAATATCATGCACTCATAAGTTTACATGTGTCTGCGGCGTTTCATCCTGGTGAAGTTAGTTATAATTTGAGTACCAGTTATGGTGGCTACTTCTTCAAGCTGGCCTCAGTCTTCTGATTTAACCCCGGGCTGCTCAGAGGACTCAGGCTTCCAGATTTTCCCAGACCATTTTCCCCCCTTCCTTAAGGATCCCTTAAGGAATCTGCTTTTAGCAGATCATGTTATTTAGTGATTTCAGCTGAGGTAGCAGGGAGACTCATTGCTACTGGACTTTGATCTTTCTTTGAAGGCTTTGCTTCCCCCATTAGGCAGAACTAAGAACTAAATGATTTTTTAACACTGTAATTTTTTAACATTATAATTGTTTCTAATGTATTAGAGGCAGCTGGCAGAAGGAAGCATGGAAACTCCACTGAGCAGAAGTATCTGATCAAGTCTTTATTTCCCATTGCTTAGTAATGACCTTGACTAATTCCTGTCTCTTGGAAATAAAGATTCATTTTGTCCACTCCAAAACTAAAATTAAGTACACTAAACTATTTTTTAAATGGCAAAATTATTTACCATCTTACGTTCACTTACATTTGAGTGGCATGCAGAAAGCATTTAGAATATTCCAGAAAAGTGGCATTTGTCCTTGTATGTCTATGCCTTAGTCCTGTTGAGCTGACCTGGGCTTGGAGAATGGGCACAGGAGGGTGATAGAATTTAACCACCTTTGACCCTGAAAAGAATAGGAAATGGTGCCTCCCGGCCGGCTTGGCTAAAACTTGAGAAAATAATGAAGCAGGTTTCTGGCTAATTTGTCTCTTTCAAGAGACAAGTTTAATGGTAGAAGGCTACTTGGACAATGCAGATGAGATGGGATCCTACAGGGCTTCCAGGTCAGTGTTAAATAAGGTTAGGGTCTCTTTCGATGTGTGCGCACATACAGGTCATAGAAGCTATGGTCTATAGAATGACCTCGATGAATCCGCAAATTCAAAACCACGGATCCTAAGAGAAATACAGGATGAGCTTCCTGCAAGGCCCGGGACACAACATCTTCACCATCCATCCACACATTCCCTTGTAGCATGTGTGTTACTCTTCATGTATGGTTGACTCACTGACACTGAGCTCTTGGCTCGGGGAACACAGCACATTCAAAGTTATTCTCACACACGTGTTTTCTCTCTGTAAGGCCTCCCTTCTTGCACGTAGGAACACTACCCAGCACCTTCTACCTTCACCTCGGGGATCATCACCAACAAAAAGCCCCAAGTGAGGAAACAGTAACTTGGTTGTGAGGGCTGGACCAAGCGGGCAGGGTTCTACCTGGGCCCCGAAAATCGATGTGGAGTGGCTCAGTGAGACACACCACACAGCTCTCCCGTGCCCCCAGGGAATGGGGAAACACACCAAGGGTATTGACATTAGGGTGATGAAGAAGTTTGAGCAAACGCACAATTTCCTAACTGTAAATGAATCTGTGAATAGAGTTGACTGTGTGTGCACACACAGTTCAGAATTGATTTTAGAAACACTGGCAGAAGCCAGGAGGTTGGAGGGAGAAAACAAGGCCATGTTTTGTGTGTGTGTGTGTGTGTGTGTGTGTGTGTGTGTTTGCCAGTCCTGGGGCTTGGACTCAGGGCCTGAGCACTGTCCCTGGCTTCTTTTTGCTCAAGGCTAGCACTCTGCCACTTGAGCCACAGCGCCACTTCTGGCCATTTTCTGTATATGTGGTGCTGGGGAATTGAACCCAGGGCCTCATGTATACGAGGCAAGCACTCTTGCCACTAGGCCACATCCCCAGCCCCAAGGCCATGTTTTGAAAAGGGAAAAGTGTTTGGAGAACGAGGGCCTGCTTCCCAAGCCGCCTCGCTGCTGCTGCTGCTGCTGCTGCTGGACTTTCTCCGCTTCCCTGACCACGCAGAAGCGCTCCAGGCACCGGGAGCTCCACATTTGACTTTACTCAAAATCAAGAAGCCCTGCCCTGTTTAGCATTTGCTGAAATACTCAGTGATCACTCGTCATTACCCAGGCCCCGATCCCTATTCCCAACATCAAAACGGACTTTTTTTTTTTTTAATTTTTAGAAAGCCCACAAAGCTAGAGAGGGGCAGGGAGGAGGAGTGAGTGGACCCTCGCAAGGAGGAACCAGGGGTCTCTGACGTCTCGGGGTCCTGACAGATTGAATCATCCAGCAAGGTCGGGGCTGGCCCGCGTGGGTGGCTCTGCCCTCTGCATTGCTGGCTGCTGGTGTGTTTTCTTTGGTTTTTATTTTTTGCCAGTCCTGGGGCTTGAACTCAGGGTCTGAGCACTGTCCCTGGCTTCTTTGTGCTCAAGGCTAGCACTCTGCCACTTGAGCCACAGTGCCACTTCTGGCTTTTTCTATTTATGTGGTGATGAGGAATCGAACCCAGGGCTTCATGTATATGAGACGAGCACTCTACCGCTAGGCCACCTTCCCAGCCCCTGCTCATGTGTTCTTGTCTCCTCTTGTCTCCCACAGGCAAGGGCCTGGTGGCCCTGGACCCCGGCAACCGCACGGCGCCCCGGCGCTGCGTCTGCAAGGCTGGTTACCACTGGAGCCAGGACTGCCAGTGCTGCCGGCGGAACCGCGAGTGCGCGCCGGGCTCCGGCGCCCGCCACCCCTGTACGCACGCTTGCACGGTTGCCCGTGGGCACGGCCATCCGTCCGTCCGTCCACCCTGCTGGGCCCCGCCGTCAGCCCCCACGCACAGCGAGCTTCCAGGCCGTTGTCATAACCGTGGTGTCACTGATGCTCTGGGGACACCTGGGAGCCGTGGGGGAGGGGGGACCCCTGGGTTTCCCAAGAGACACAGGCTCAGGCGGGCCCTGGGAATGAACCCCAGCCCTGAGGGCCAGCCCCGGGCATCGGCGTGGGACGGGCCTCCCGCGCCCTCGTGGCCTTTGAAACCTGAGGATCCCGCTTGGGAACAAAGAATTGTGCAGGGTGCCTCCTACTTTGCTTTAAAAAAAAAAATTGCGCATCCTCTTTAAAAGAAAATAGGAACTTAGGTACATCAGGGCACTATTTTCAGTTGAAAAGTCGAAAGAGCTGCTTAGAATTTAGCTACCAGGGAACTATAAATGAGGTGACACTTGGAAAGAGTCAGTGATGACAGGCTCGCCCCTGTCATCTTAGTGACTGGGGAGTCAGAGATCTGAGAGCCATGGTCTGAAGTCGATAGGGGCGGCAAAGTCCCTGAGCTTCTTACCTCCACTTAGCCACCGAAAAGCCACCAGCGGAGCTGTGTCCCCTCAAGCCTCCTCGTTCCGTCTTCATGCACTGTCCACAAGCATTTCTTAAGAGTCATTTGCTTTGCCCACATCTAGGAAGATTTTTTTTTTCCCCTCCCAAGATGCAACGCATGATTATTATGCTTGTTAACCTTTCACTTACAGGCACTTTACGCCAAAATATGGGGGAGAATTCTAATTTTATTCCTATCAGTTTATATAGAGGGCAGTATCTATGTGTGGGTCTAAGAAATTAAGAATGTACTTTCTGTCCGACTTGGGGCAAATAAACTTTAATTCCCATTGTAGGACTACACTCGTGAAAATAGACCACAGAAGTGCTACTAATTCCAGGAGTAGTTTGTGGTTTGGCCCTGGACCAGTTGCCAGATGGTATTTCACATAGTAGTCAGTGTTCATTATTGGACCTACCGAAAGGTTATGTGCCAATTTCAGTAGGGAACAGTACCAAACATAGGGAACTAAGACAGCTCATAGTTTCATCTTCTTCTTTTTATTGGTCATGGGACTTGGACTGAGAAGCAGGGCACTGTTCCTGAGCTCTTTTGCGCATGGATAGTGCTCTACCACTTTGAGCCATAGCGCCACTTCCAGTTTTTGAGTGGTTAACATGAGATATAAGGCTCACAGAGACTTTTCTGCCCAGGCTGGCTTTGAACCATGATCCTCAGATCTCAGCCTCCTAAGTAGCTAGGATGACAGGCATGAGCTAATGGCAGCTGGCTTCTTAGTTTCTTTATGGAGCTTCTGAGAATGAAGTGAAGCTTACCAACAGGACTGACTCAACTCCTGATTTGAGCACTGTGGATTAAGACAAAGGTCCATCTCGCTATGTGGATTTGTAAATAAAGTTTTATTGGAACATGGTCACATTATTTATTTTATATATTGCCTATGGCTGTTTTGCCTGAGCTATTTAATGCATGGCTTTTAATAGGAAAGTTGAAAGTAACCCTTGATTGGAGAGAAAGAAACCTAGCAAGTTTTGTTCTTTTAATTGAGAAAACATTGTTGTCACTCCAATACTTGGAATGGTGAGACTGAGCTGACCAGAAGAGAATAAATTTCTCTTAAAAACAGTAATGGAGTGGCCATTGTCAGAAGATGAAGGCTTTTGTAATCGTAACAGCAGAAAGGAAAGGGTCAGATAGCAAAACCTAATACCACAGGCCCCCAGACTAGGAAATAGTATGTTAATGCCCAAGTCAGTGACGAGACAGCAAGAGTTGAAGCGCAGAGCAGCCGCAACTGGACATCAGACACAGGCATTACTGGTCTCACATGGAACCAGCTTGCTTGTTTTGTTTTTGCTGTAGAACTAGGGCTTGCATTTAAGACTGTCCCTTAGCTTTTCTGCTGAAGGCTAATGCTCTCCCACTTGAGCCACAGCTCCACATCCAGCTTTGTGCCGGAGATAACATTTTCATGGACTTTTCTGCCTGGGGCTAGCTTTGAACCACAAGCAAGGATTATAGACCTGAGCCACCAGGGCTGAGCTACCAGTTCACTTCTGAACAGAGTTCTGTAACTCACGGCTGGCATTAGACCTGCTGCCCAGGCTCAAGCCTGTGGGGACTGAAGCCATAGACCCAGGTTGTGGGGGCAGATGTGGGGGAGACCAAGAAGCAGAGCTGTGTATGGCTTGTAGACCCCCTTCCTGGCCGATCTCTAAGTGTTGTGTTTGCTTTCTGTTTGTGCGTTGTGTCTGTCAATTGTTTGGACAGTGCAGCTGAACATGGACACCGTGTGTGAGCTCTGCCCTCCTGGCCAGTTCTCCGATACCTTTTCTTCCACGGGCAGATGCAAACCCTGGACTAAGTAAGTCATGGTGAAGGCTTCGAAAGCGGTCTTTGACTTTTAAATAACCAGACCTCCACTCTCATGTCTGGGTGGGAACAGGCTGAGTCTTTCTAGTAGCTTCCTCTTGGAAATAGTCTGTCAACTCAGGCGTGTGTGACAGGAGCTTTCTGTCACTTCTTTTTTTTTTTAAGTTTTTATTTTAAAACTGATGTACATAGAGGTTACAGTTTCATACGTTAGGCACTGGATACATTTCTTGTACTGTTTGTTACCTTGTCCCTCATACCCCCCTCCCTCCCCCCCTTTCTGTCACTTCTTGGATTGAGTAGTCTATGACTTATAGGCGTAGCTTCTATTTTTCCTTTTCTAACCTTATTTTGTTGAAAATTGCTTATGACTTTTAAAAATTTGTATAGCACTTGAGACAGAACCCAGGGCCTCAAGTATGCTAAGTACACCTGCCACTGAGCCTTTATGTCATTTCTGGAAGTGTTTACCTTGAGCAAAAAAAAAAAAAAGCTTGAATTGAAGCCCCAGTACACACACACACACACACACACACACACACACACCTAATTTATGACATTTCATATTATTCATTTATCACTCTTCCTCTTCCCAACTTTCCAACATGACTTGTTTTCATCTGGAGTGTGTGTGAGTGTGTTTGTGTGTGTGTATGTTGTACATGTGTGTACATGAAGACTTTTGACTAAATGTTTGCACACTGAATATGTTATATATATGTATTTTTTAAGCTGGATCTTTGTAACTTTCTACAATCATGTACTATTTTATTGTGGAAATGTATAATTTATTTAATAAGTCTTATGGATGGTTATTCAGTTTGTTCCCAGTCTCTTGCAATAATACATACATTTTTAATGAATAATTTCATAGGCAGTTGACCAGAAAGGCTTTGGAATTCAGATCATTTCAAACTTTGGGAATATTTTTATACACACAATGAGAAACCTTGGGGCAGAATCCAAGTGTAACCATAAAATGCACTTACCTTTCATCTATACACATAACCTGCAGATAATTACTACAATATTTTAGATTCTTTTTTGTGAGTGAAGTCAAGTTTCATGGTATAGGATTTTCTATGTCTGTGCTCAAAAAGTTTCAATATTGAAGTATTTTTATGTCAGATTTTCAGGTCAGGGATGTTAAAACTTATATACCATGCCATATTTATCTGAGAATTGAATTCTTGGGTCCTTTCACTGCATAGTTATTGTTAAATACTAATGATCAAAGTAATGGATTAGTTCCCAATGTGTTTTTTCTTTTGTTTGTTTGCTTATTTGGTGCTGGTACTTTATTAGGTTCTTGTGCTCTCCCTGACTTTTTCTGTTTAAGGCTAGCATTCTACCACTTAAGCCAGATCTCTACTTTCAACTTTTTGCCGGTTAACTGGCAATAAGATGTTCACACACTTTCCTGCCTGGGCTGGCTTCAAACCATGATCCTCAGATCTCAGCCTTCTGAGTAGCTAGTATGGTACCCAGTTCCCAGTATGTTCTTAGTAGGTGCTATTTCCTGACTCATTCATTCAAACTTCATATTGAAAGCTCTTTCTACCCCAAAGAGCATCATCACCCAGCCATGCTAACTAAAGCATGTAGACTCTTCTTTACTGCAGTCCATTCTCTTACTGAGCATTCTCTTAGTGGTACTTAGAATATTCTTTAGGAATTTCTGTGTTGGCTTCCTCCCTGCAGACAGACCTGGAAATCCAAGGGTCCAAGATGGACATCGAATTCCCTCGTGCAGGAATCTGTACTCTCTAGTAGAGCCTTGCATTGGTTTTTTTTTTTTTTCAAGAAGAATTAACTGTAACAATGAACACTTAAGCATTTCCATACTTTCCTTTCCACAGCTGTACCGTGCTTGGAAAGACAGAAACACGACGTGGGACAGAGAAATCAGATGTGGTTTGCAGCTCTCCCCCACCCGGATCGCCACGGATGGGTATGACTAAGTAGAGCCTGTCCCAGGTGCTGAGCTTTCTGTTTCCAGAATCACAGGCTGCATCTGCAGCTGTTGTGCATCTGGGCATCTCCATGTGTGGTCAGCTCAGTGCTGTCCTCCTTAGTATTTTAATTACAGAATGCTGCCTATTTGTGTTTTTTTTCATATGGTGCTAGGGATTGAACTCAGTACCTCACAGATACTACACTACTCGATATTTTTGAAACTAGATTGGGAGTAACTAATAAAATAACGAATACTGTATTCATGTACAAAAAGAGAGAGAGAGAGAGAGCCAGGTGCTAGTGGCTCATGCCTATAATCCTAGCTACTCAGGAAGCTGAGATCTGAAATCATGGTTCAAAAACCAGCCCAGGAGGAAAGTCTGTGAAACTTTTCTCTCCACTGAACCACCAGAAAACCACAAGTGGAGCTGTGGCTTGAAATGGTAGAGCCCTAGCATTGAGCAGAGAAACGTAGCGACAGTACCCTGAGTTCAAGTCCCACACTAACAAAATCTGAAAATAAAAGAGGGAGCAGAACGCTGGAGAGCTGGGCCCTGGAGCTCTGTGTGGCTGTGGTTCTGTTCTTGTGGTCAGCAAAACCCTGGGGCTGTATTGGCTTTTGGACAGAGACAGGACTATGGCATCTGGCAGCATCTATCTACCTGGAGAGATGAGAGGACTCTGGGAGCAACAGAGACAAAGCAGGATGGCCATGGGAACATGATTATAGAAATTGTGAAGTAGATGGTCCTGGGCTGACCTCACGTAAAGGGATGCTGACCCAGCAAGGCTGGGCTGGGTGTGCAGGTCAGTCACACTGTACACTGCGCATGCTCGCTGACAAACACACTGTCCAAATAAAGGACTTCTTCTTTTGTTACCCAGGCACAACAATGTATTCTTAAATTGGGGACAGGATTTACAGGTTGGTTTTTTTCTTTCATTTTTAAACTAAGTCAAATGAAATAGTCTTTGATACCATCTTTTTTCACATTTGTCTCCCACACAGAACCCCAGTACCTGCCCGGTTTGATTGTTGTGCTCCTCTTCGTGTCTGTGGTGGTTCTTGCCGCTGTCGCCTTCGGTGTTTACTACAGGAAGAAGGGGAAAGCACTCACAGGTACTGTGTCACAGTGGTGCTTCACACGCGATCTTAAAGGACTTAGATATGCTTCGTGGTAAACATTTTGGAAGATGAGTTCATTGTGCATTGGCTGCCTAAGGGACCTGCCTTGAGGTGGCCACACTTTAAGGTAAAATACCTTTTGTGTTTGTCTGATGGTTCTCTAGCAAAATAAATACATAAACAAAAATGAAAACCAAGCCAAGTGCCCATGGCTCACTCCAGTAATCCTAGCTACTCAAAGGGCTGAGATCTGAGGCATATTTTTCCAAGTCAGTTTGCAGGAAAGTCTGGGAGACTTGAGTCTCCAATTAACCAGCGAATCACTGGAATGGAGCTGTGGTTCACATGGTCGAGTGCTATCCTTGCGGGTGAAAGGTAAGGGATAGCACTCATGAACTGAACTCAAACCCAAGGACAAGAACAACAACAACAACAAAAAGCCACCAGCGCTCCCATAAGAGAATATTCTAGCATTTGGGAAGCCAATAGCTTATGAATTCCATGTTAAAGTTGTATGTGTTGTGTAGCATCAGCTATATGAGGAGTGTATTTATTCTAGAACATATCCATTTTTTAATGTACCTATTAAAACAGAGGCAAAAATGTCCAGATAAAGGGTGATCTAGAGGAGGTTTTGATTGGGATGTTATTTTTAAATCTAAAATTATGAAGTCAGTGATCTTATATTCAGCACAATTTATATTTAACTTAATTTAATGAATTACTCATTCTCAGAGTGGACAATCAAGTGTTACTTTGTTTTCCACAAAAACTATTTGATAATGTCTTTATCACATCATATATAACTTTCATATTACAACATTCAAAGATGTGTACATTTTTCTGTCTTTCTTTGTTTTCTTTTTTTTGGTTGCTGGTACTGGGACTTGAACCCAGGGCCTCAAGCTCTTGCTCAGGTTTTTCACTCTACTGCTTGAGCCACACCTCCACACCCAGCTTTTTGTTTTTAACTGGAGGTAAGGGTCTTGTGGATGTTTCTGCCCAGTCTGGGTTTCACCTGTGATTCTTAGAGCTCAGCTTCCCAAGTAGCTAGAATGTCAGGAGTGAGACACTGGTACCCTGCAAGTAGATTTTTATGAAAGGAGTCAAGCCTTCATTAGGCTTGCTGGTAATACTTTTTATTTATTTACTTATCTGTTTACTTGTTGTGGGAAGGATTGAACTCAGGTGTGGCGAGTAGCCACTGAGGGCTCTGCCACTGAGCTAGAACCTCAGCCCCAGGTGGTTGTTATTGAACTGTTTTTACTCACAGGAATGCTCACTGAGGTACTTGCAGCATCCTATTGAGCTGACATAGTTGTAAATAATACTAGGCCTGGCACTGAAAAAGTATCACTCGATCTCATGCGTGAAATCAAAAAAAGAGGTGAAAGGCACATACACTGAGGCAAAGAATAAAAGAGTGGTTATCAGCAGCAGAAGGGAAGGAAATGAGGAGAAGTAGGTCACAAAGGACACCAAGGTACAGACCTGTAGAATAAACAAGTGTAGGGAGTGTTTATATTGAAGGGAGGACTTTCACTAAATGGGTGGATTTTAGTTCCTTTTGCTAAATGGCGTGATAGATGAATTAACTTGTTGGACTAACCATTTTACTAACCTATATTTATCCAGTAGGATAAACTTAAACATTCCAGCTGGGAGTTATTTTTAAAAGCAATAGGAAGTCATGCTATGAACATAGCCCTTCTCCTTGCTTTGTTTTTCTAGCTAATTTGTGGCACTGGGTCAATGATGCTTGCGGCCGCCTAAGTGGAAACAAGGTAAAGTTAAAAGTCTTTAATATCCTCCTTAAGTACTTCCAACAATCAGGCCAATTGAGCCAATTGCTTAACAGTTACTTCCGTGTACAATGTCAAACCAGAAACCCCAGGATTGATCTCTACAAAATAATGCAAGGCCCACATCAATGTTTATCCTAAATGTAAGTTACATATCTCCCTACTCCCAGCTTTTCAGTGCTGAGGATTGAACCCAAGTTCTTGAGCCTGCTAGGCAAGGACTCTACCACTAAGCCACAACACAGCTTTCATATATTTCTGTCTTCTCTGTGTATTTGGGTTTTGTTTATTTTGGTGTGTGTATCATTTTGATTGCCTAGTATAGTGTCCTAGCAAGACTCATCTATAACTTTACTCTGTAGTTACTTAATTTTATCCCATTTATTTAGAGAGAACTTCAAAATTGTAGATAAAGAGTGAAAATATTACAATAAACTTTGATATTCCCCAAATCTAGATTCTGAAAGTGTTTAGGGTTTATCATACTGCTCTATTCTTTGCTTTCTGTAAACTATATGTATGTACAAGAATGTACTGATTCCATTTTTTTTCCTTTTCATTTTTTGGCAGTATTTGAGTTTGAACTCTGGTCCTATGTTTGCTAGATGGGATCGTTTACCACTTAGACATACCTCTTAGCCCTGTTTTTGCCAGTTATCTTTTGAGATTGGGTCTGATTTCCTCCCTGGGGTGTAACTGGCTCAGATCTACTTGTGTTAGACTTCCCAGTAGCTAGGATAACAAGAAAGTACATCTGTACTCAGAAGACACCTCTCAATTTTGTTTTGTTGTTCCCTCGGCTGGCCTCAAACTCCAAACCCCAGTCATCTGAGCCTGCCACGTATGTCGGCTCATGGGTGCCCATCCCTGGAATGTGAGCACTAGTTTTTCTTGAATCCATTTAGAATGGATGGACATGGCATATTCCTATACCCTTAACTACCTTCGTGGGTATTTCTCAAAAATAAAGACCTTCTCGTGTAGAATCATAGTATATTTCTCAAAAGCAAGCATGGAAATACTATTTTTTCCAGTCTACATTTAGTACTAAAATTCCATTGGTTATTCCATATTGTCCTCTTGATCCTCAGGGATAAAAGCATACCGGCGTGACATGGATTTCTCGAATTTCTGTTCCACCCCAAGGCAGGATTGGTTCTCACCTTTCCCTTCCTGCCTTGGCTCTGCCTTTACCCTAGGGCCGTGAGCACAACCAGAGCCTCTTGCTCTTATCTTTACTCAGGTGCTCAAGTCCGGAGCACACAGAAGTAGTTTCAGAATGACCAAATCATACCCCATCCAAATAGAGCGCCTACCAACTGAAGATTCAAAATTCAGTGGTGTTCTTAAGTTGTTACTGTCTTTATCCACTTACACTGAGAGTCCGATCATCGCAATCCCATGTTCAGATATTATTGGGTTAGGTCTTTGCATGCTGAGGTGCGGAGACACTATTCCTTTGACATGCAGTAAGTCATTGGATGTTGGTTCTATCCCTTTGTAGGCTCTTCTTTCTCACTCTGTAATTTTATGTCTGCCTGTACTGTCTGTCTGTCCGTCTGTCTGTCTGTCTGTCTGTCTGTGAGGTTTGAACTTGGGGCCTAACTGTCTTGGAGCTTCTTACACTCAAAGCTAGTGCGCTCTAACACTTTGAGCCACGCCGTTACCACCGGGTTTTTGAGTGGTTAATTGGAGATAAGAGTCTTAGAGTCTAGGAGTCAGATCTCAGGCTCCTGAGTAGCTAGGATTCTAGGCGTGAGCCACCCGTGCTGGCTACTCTGTAGTTGTAAATCACAAGTAAGGTGCCCCGGAGATACTTGGAGTGGAGGGCATCAGCTAGAGTAAGCCCTGTGTTCTGCAGTGGTTAGATGAGCGCATTCTGTCTAACAAGTGTGGGTCCCTGCAGGAAGCCTCGGGGGACAGCTGTCTGGGCGGGCGCTCCAGAGCCTCCAGCCCGCGCGACGTGGGCGAAGGCGTGTTACTGCTCACTCTGGAGCAGAAGACGGTTCCCGAAGACACGTGCTACCCGGATGGGGCTGGTGTCTGGGGACACGCGTGTGCAGAAGGCCCACCCCGTGCCCAGGGCGAAGATGCTGGCGTGTTCTCCTTGGTTAGCGAGGAGGAGACGGAGGGGGACCCCTTCCGACAGATCCCCACGGAAGATGAGTACGTGGATCGGCCTCTGCAGACCCCGGACTCTTCCCGGCTCCCCACGCAGCCGGGAAGCAAATCCACACCCCCTTTCTCCGAGCCCCTGGAGGTCGGGGAGAATGACCGTTTCAGCCAGTGCTTCCTGGGGACGGAGAGCCTGGGGGATTTGGAGAGCTGCGTCTTCACAGAACCCCCCTGCAGGACTGACTGGATTCCCGGGTCCCCCGAAAAGTACTTAGGACAACAAGTCGGGGGTAACAGTGGCCTGCCCTGGGGGGACAGCGCCAAGTCAGCAGAGGGCTGCCCGGGCTGCGGGAACCTGCCCAGAGAGGACGCTGAGCCCACCCTGGGCTCCCCAAAACATGAACCCTTACCCCAGTGCGCCCACGGCATGGGGCTTCCTATGGAAGAAGTAGCTGAAGGAGTAGAAGGGGGCGACCAGCCTGAGGATGGAGCCGAGGAAGGACTAACCAGCACAGCCAGGGGAGGAGCGGGGGCTGGAGGTGGCCCCAGCGACCATCCTCCTGCATCTGGTAAGTTCTTTTCTATCTCCCACTTTTGAGCAAAAAGGGGGTGTGTGTGTGTGCGCACACACACGTACACCTGTACTGGGCCTTGACCTCTGTGCCTTGTGCCCCCACTAGCTTTTTTTTTTCACTCTGTCCTGGGTGGTCTATCTTTGAGCCATGCTTCCTCTGCCAGGTTTCTGCTGGTTAACTGGAGATCGGGGTCTCTTGGACTTGTCTGCCCAGGCTGGTTTTGAACTGGGATCCTGAGATCTCAGCCTCCTGAGATTATAGCTTAGATTATAGGCACAAGCCACTGGCACCTGACAGTGAGGGTGTTCTTGGTATGCAGTTTGGGGCAGAAACCACAGGCCTTGGCTGTTGGCTGGTCCTATCTTTCTTGTTGTGTTTTAGCTTTTTGTTTCTACTCCAGGATTGGTGGGGCTCCCTTATGGTGGGGGAAGCTGTGGGGGGGGGGGGATAGAAAGAATGGTTAGCAGTGACTACTCTCAGAGGGTTTTTTTTGGGGGGGGGGAAGAAGAGGAGTATTATAGTATGGCCATCTGTCCCACTGCACAGAATATGTCTTCAGGTTTGGGGGGAGGTAGCACCTTCCTTGGGGAAAAGACCGTAACCATCAGACTAGACCTCAGCTCCTATCCTGGGGCTTATTACTGCACATGCGCATGTCACGTCCTTTTGCATTCAGGCTTTTCATGGGCAGGTGAGACCTTGAACTCCATCCAGCATGAGGCCTTAAGAGAGAAAGCCAACATCGACCTCAGGACCGGCTCGAGCGAGGCATTCCCTCAGACTTCTGATCGTGAAATTTTGTTTTAAGTGAAACTTAGGCCTCCTAAATCTCCCCCCCAAAAGCCCTTATAAATTTAAAGAAAACAAACAATACGCTTTAGATGATTCTTAATTAATATTTGAATAGCATCTGGCTTCTGTACTAAAATTAATGATGCAATAAAGTCTTTTAATGCTTTATAGGCAAAACCCCTTTTAGAACTACTATGCATAATGTGTTTATAGGACTAGGAGAATAACGTACAATTTAGCATTATTATAGGAATATATTACCACAACATTGCTTAAGTACAAATAACCCACCAATGATAATGTTATGACTCTTTTTCCTGAGGGTAAAACATCATTTGTTCTATTATTGTAGTTATAAAGGACTTTACAACTGATGGGAAGACTTCCTCTGGCTCTGAGTAATGCTAGCCCTCTCAGGGGTCAGAGGTCTCCTTGAGAATCTTCTTAAAGCTATAGACATGCTCTCCAGAAAAATTAATACGCGTATGCATACTGTTTAAGAGGCGTCACAGAATCAATCTTTCTTTCTCTCTCTCTTTCTTTCCCTCCCTCCCTCCTTCCCTTCTTTCTTTCTCTCTCTCTCCCCCTTCTCCTCCCTTCTTTATACACACACACAAACACACACTCACACACACACAATAGTTTGGATCTGGAGGTAGGCCCAAAATGGCAGTTGCCTGCCCTTTAAGTGCAGAGTCCAGAGTTCAAACTCCAGCACCCTCTGCCCCCCCCCCCCCCCATTCATGGGATAGCCTTCTGAGTGCCTTTTTCTTTCCTGTCTCTTAATTTGTACAGCAAGTGGTGCTAGCAGCCATCAGCACACACAGGTCCCCTCCTGAAGCACAGACGCTGTTAGGCCTCAAGGGGATGAGATCTCCTGGCTTATTTGCTCTAACAACGGGGCTTAACTCCTCCCAGACTCTGAGATCTGATGCAAATCCACGGGTCCACTGGTGTCCAAAATTTGTCCTATCTGTTACTCGCCAAACAGAAAGGATATGAGGTGCTATGTGATAGTTTTTGAAGAACCACTATGGTTTTCTTCCTTACTAGAGTGGATTTTATTTTGAAGAGTCTAAGGAATTTCCATGACTGAAATGTCAGGCTCTGATGTTCATCTGCATTGGTCGACATCACTGCTCGCAGCATCGTTTCTTCTCTTGGTTCTGGAGATAGACGGGCATGCTGGTACTGCAGGTTGTGGAGACCAAACAAGAAGGTTGCAGCTCAGCCTCCAGCAGCAGCTGGCTCCTGGCAGCTCTGAGGGGCCGAGTGGCAGACACAAGTCTTTGTGATGACACTAGGGAGATGGGATTGGCCATGGTGTGGAAAACGTTGAGTGGTTCTTGGAAGAATATGGTTGGCCAAATTTAAAAATATATAGTGACAGAACCAAAAGTCAAATGTTGCTCTCCTGTCAAAGAGTTAAAACAAGTAGCCTCGTCTGTTTTCCATTCTCCTTTTGTTTCCCCAGCATGCACAGTGAGGCGCGGAGAAAAAGAATTAAACGTGTGTCATCAACTGAGCAGTGTTAATTTGCAAAAAGTTTACACTGCTTTTTTTGGTCTTTGTCTGGTGCTTAGCCAGGCAAAATATCTGTGAGAGTCTGCCCCCGTGCTCCGTGCCAGCCGGCATGCCAAATTAATTTTTGCTTGAGGAGAAGCAGCAGCCAGATTGATTTTTGATGCTGTGCTACTCTCTCCACAATGATTTCCTCATGATCAGGCCTGATGGCTTCTGGTCAAAGCAACACATTCTCATTCTCTAATGTATGAAAGAGAATGGTACTGGAGTATAAGGCAGGAGTGGAGACTAATCCCAAGTGAAAAAGGACTATGCCCTCAGGATCTGAGGGGGATGAGCTTTGCCTGTTATTATCACCATCATTATTATTATCTTTAACATATCATTTGGTTGGTGTCAACTTCTGACTAAACCAAGTCTTTTTTTAATGACAGCAAGAGGGGACTTCTGCTTCCACCGTCAACATCTTAGAAGGAATGGCATCTACTAATTTCTGTTTTTGCTTTCAGCTGAGTATTATAAAGCAGATATTAATTAGTCTCATTGAATTGGTGATTCATAATTTGCTCTTTGGTAGTAATACTCTACACTATTTGATAATAATGACAAATATTCCTTGGCACTAAAAGCTCATGCATTATTTTAAAATACGTGAGCAATTTGTTTTCACGGTTATTTTGTTTAACTTAGTCTTACATGCCTTTTTGCTAAACCAGTGGGGCTCTTTTTGGGGGTGTGTGGCTTATTAGACTTTCTAAAGGATCATTCTTAAGCATGATTCAGAATGGAACTATTAAATACTTCTTTCCCTTATAATCGCATACCTCATTTCTTCCAAATGCCTGAAACGGAGCTTACATTTCCATAAAAAGGAAAGTCACATGGGTAGCATATGGGTTAAATATAAAATAAGATTTTTTTATTTTTTTAATTCCAAAAGAACCCCATGAAGCCTGGGCAAGATGAGTGTATTTGTGTATATTTTTAGTTCTGCTCCCTGGAAGAAAAATCTACATGACAATATGGTGGTATTATCTGGCATAGTTCTTGTGGTTGAATATTTATATGCTATGCACTTTAAACAACATAATATGTTTTTGTGAGAAAGAAAAGTGTTCATTACCTTGCTTAGAAATGTAAATTCTGTCAGGGTTGTGTTCTTAGAGCTAAGCTCATTCTTTCTGCCTAAGAAAAACAGATTCCCTGGAGCCTGCTATATACAGCAAGGATTTAGCAAAGTATAAACATCTTTCTGATTATATTGGGACACATCATTTGTTCATGGTTTCTGTTGATTCAGATACTATTTTAAGCACCCTCAAGTGATCGGATTTTTTCCCCCACTTCGGTCATTAAATTTTAATGGCAAGTCAACTAATCCATTTTAAATATTCAAATTGCTAATTTTATAAAAATCTCCATGTCCTGGTTTTCACATTAATAAAGGTAGCATTCATGCAACATTCTCTCAGCTATACTGCATTCAGAGAACAGAAAGATTATCCATATACCCTGCAGATTATAGTTTTATCAAGGAGATTGTACCTATTAGTTACCAGGCACTGAATACTTAATGTGTATTATTTCCTTCGTTACTTTCAGAAACCCTCTACGAGGAACTCACAGAGCTCAGGAACAACAAAGCCATGATTCAAATTTGGTAGTGAAGCATGTGCCTTAAACCACCACACCATCTCCTCTTAAATCCAAACCAGTGGTGTTGATTTCATTTGATCACTGTGCCTTGGAGAGCCATTGATGCTCTATAGCATAAAGAGAATTGCTGCTTGAGGCACTGGGCTATTTTGGCTCGGTGAGGGGCAGCGTTGGGCCCAGCCAGGCCCAAACATTTCTGCAGGTGTGCAGCAGACAGTTGTTCCATGGCCTAGAATAAGATTCCTCTCTTTCTCTCTCATCTCTGGAAGTTTCTTTAGTAAAAAAAAAAAAAAAACATGGAAAAGAAGCCCTTTCTACCGCAAACCTCTGACTTCATCTTTTATTTTGTTTCTTTTTTTTTCCCTCAAGTGAGTTAAACTTAGAATAGCTGCAAAGGGGCAGACTGGAAGGCGAAAGCTGTCATGATCGCAGCCTGTGAAAAGCAGCCAGGAGTAGGAAGAGATTCTTGCTTTGTATGTATTCTTGGAAGCTTCCAGGACTAATAGTACCCACAAGCTACTCATGCCTTTCCTTAAATAAGGACTTCAGTTCTTAGAGAAGTTTGAGGTTCCCAATTTATAAAATGGGTGGGGTGGGGGTGGCGCATAACAATTTCCCACCTTGAGACACGCCTCCCCTGTTATGAACATTCCTGGCCAGAGTGGGCACATTCGGTACAACAGCTTACATCAAGGTCCACTCTGGGTGCTGAGGAGTCTGAGGCTTTTGCCAAATGTGTGAGGATTCATATCCATCCTCCATTGTGGGATCATAAGGGGTGCTTTCACTGTCCTTGAAATCTGTGCTCTGACTTCTCATCCCAACCTCTCCCCGCTATCCTCTGCCAACCATCCATTGTTTTACTATCTTCATAATTTACTTGTCCAAAATATTACTGGGCTTATGTAGTAAGTAGCTTTTATGAGGTTGATTTTTTGTGGGGGGGGGGGGCTGGGGCTTGGACTCAGGGCCTGAGCACTGTCCCTGGCTTTTTCTTGCTCAAGGCTCACACTCTACCACTTGAGCCACAGCACCACTTCCAGATTTTTCTGTGTATGTGGTGCTGAGGAGTCGAACCCAGGGCTTCGTGCATACTAGGCAAGCACTCTACCCCTAAACCACATTCCCAGCCCTGATTTCTCTTCCTTAGTAGTACAGATTTAAGGACTTCCTGTGCCTTTTCATGGCTTGATCATTTCTTCTGAGCTCTAAATGCAGTTCCATGGTTACGATGTTCCACAATTTATCTGTTCACCTATTGAAAAGGACCCTTGGCTGCTTCTGAGTTTTGCCAGTGAAGAGTAAAATTGCCCTAAACATCCATGTGCAGATTTTTTTGTGTAGACATAACTTTTTTAGCTGGGTCAATACCAAAGAGTAGTAGTGCTTCACTGTATGGTAATCCCGTGTTTGATTTTGTGAGAGGTTGCCAAACTGTCTTCCCAAGTAGCTGTGTGGTTCTGCATTCTCACCGCCATGAATGAGAGGAGGGTTTGTGGGGCTCTACCTCCTCAGCACACTTGACACTGCCCATGCTCTGGATTGGGGCTAGTCCGGAAGGTGTGGAGTAGCATCAACCTGTTTCAGTTTTTTACTCCCTTCATGAAATATGGTGTAGGGATTTTTTTTTTCCTGTCCTGGAGCCTTGAAGTCTGGGCCTGAGTGCTCTCCGTGGGCTCCTTGTGCTCAAGGCTAGTACTCTACCACTTGAGCCACAGCACCGCTTCTGGTTTTTTCTGTGATTAGTTGGAGACCTTCCTGCGAGGGTTGGCTTCAAATCTGGGATCCTCAGATCTCAGCCTCCTGAGTAGCTAGGGTTACAGGCTTAAGCAACTGGTGCCTGGAAAGAACCATTTCATATACCTAAATGTAATTTGAGTATCTTCTCTAGTGAGGTCTTCTCTTTGGTATTAAGGTCTAGTTAAGTCATTGACCCATTTTTAATTGGGTAGTTTATTTTCTTATTATTAAGTTTTGAAACTCCACTGAACAATATGAGCAATAGTCTTTATCAGATATGATTTTCTTCTTTTTTAATTTTTTTTGGGTCAGTCATGGGGCTTGAACTCAGGAGCTGGGGCTGTCCCTGAGCTTTTCTGCTCAAGTCTAGCACTGTCCCACTTTGAGCCACAGCTCTACTTGCTGTTTTCTGGTGCTTCATAGGAGATAAGAGTCTCATGTACTTTCCTTCCCCAGGCTGGCTTTGAACTTCAAATCTCAGCTTCTTGAGTAGCTAGAATTATAAGCATGAGCCACAGTTCTTGGGCATCAAGCTTTAGATATGACTTGCCCACACTTTCTCCCAGTCCTTTCCCTCTCTTAACCCTTAGGCCTTTTGAGGCCATCTTGGGCAAGCCTCATGCAAGCACCCTTCTCCCTTTACATACATCCTAACCAACCACCAGCCAAGGGGAGGTTCACCCTACCACAATATCGGAGGGGATCCTTTGGTTTCATGTCCTCTTGGGGGCACAGATCAACTGCAAGACCATGGTAACCATTCAAAAAATCCTTTTAAAAAGCACCCCAAAGCTCCATTTGATTATGCAGCTTACCAACGTGGTAGCCCACTGATATTTTTATCCCTGACCTTGGCTCTCTCTCAGATTAGCTTATGGAACCACAAGAACTCATCCTTTTCTAAAATGTAGAACTCAAATTTTAAGGAATTACTGCTTTCAGCAAGGATGTTTCAGGACTAAGCTATATTAAAAGATAAGAATATTACCCATTGATTCTGAGCCTTGATCTAATCTAGCACAACATTCAACTCATAACTGATTATCGTGACAAGCAATGAGACTGCGGGGTTTCATGTAGATTGATATCTATGAGTGTTTTCGCCAGAGGCAATCACAATACAATGATGGGTGATTTCAGAAGTTGGTGAGATTTCCAGAAGAAAATACACTTTTCGTGTTTGAGATCCTCTGCCAAGACCGAGATGGAAAGGTAGCGTAGTCCTCAGTCTGCTCCATACAGTTCTATATCCTTGAGGTGCTGTGGGCACTAATGTTACTTTGTAAGAATCAATGTAATCATTGCACTGGCGATTAATTCTTTACTATAGCCCAAGCATTTTCAAATCCATCCTCTTCTTTGGCCCTTATGGTATTCTGCTGGATAGTCACATCCTCCTTTATTCATTTATTTAACATATAGGTACGATGCACCTGCTCTATGTGGCTACACAGTGCCAAGCTAACCTGACCTGATGATAATCGATGCCTATTTTATAAAAGGACAAATAGAGCTGTGGCAAGCTGTTTGTACCAAATTCTTCCCACAATTGAGGGCACAGAAGGATAAGAACAGAGATCTTTTGGACCCTTGCTCCTTCCTGAGGTATCCTTATTTCTTACCCTCCTGTATGTAGGCAGCCCCTAATGCCTCCATCACTCTAGTCACCCCTTTCCTCTGCTCATCAGAGACTGAAACGTCCATCATGATTCGAACGTCATTGGACTACATCTGCGTGAGCCTGGACTGAGACGAGGTATAGAAAAAAGAAGACTATCAGTTGGTAGAGAGGGGGAAATAAACAACCTGTAATGCTCCCGTGGAAAGCAACTTCAAGCGAGTGTCTATAATTCAGCCAGCCAGACCTGGTGACAGCACTCAGAAAATTTCTAGATTTGGACTGCCATTTCAATGATCCTTAGGACTGTTATGAATGCTCTCTGGATCTCACCCTTGGAGCCCGCAGACTAACCCACCCTCTGATTTCCTCCATGAAGGAAGCAGACTGATTATAGGCTACCCTAGACTCCCCAGAGCCCCCGAACCTACCCACTGAATGCCATGTTTGCAGGAATCCATGCGTGTTCCTAGGGGTGTGGTTGAGTGCTCACCTTGGGGTCGTTTAAAACTTTCACAGTTAAAGAAGAACACAGGCACAACACCCCTGTGCCTCCCATCATATCAAATAATATTTATCGAAATGAAAAAAATCTGTATCTGTTACACTCATTGGCCAAAAAATGGTAAGTTTGATAAACATGAGGATTGTTCCTATGAAACAACTAAGTGCTTTGGGATGATTCAAAGAATGAGTCGCTGAAACGATTTTTACCACTGAAACTGAGGTAGATAAGACAGTTATGAAAATGTGGGGAATAAAACCCTAGTAGGATTGTGCACTTGAGCTGTTACAAGAATGACTGCATTCTCACTGGACTTGAAAGAAAGGAATGACTGATACAGTCAGCAAATTTAGATTCAGAATGATTGGGGGGGGCAGTGGAGGTTCTTTTTTCTGTCACCGTGTTTGACCTCAGGCTTCCCAGGCAGGTGCTCTACCCCTTGAGCCACGCTTCCAACCCTCACGAGGATTCTGATAAGGAAGAAGTCAGCGACAGTGAATTCATGGTGATGATATACTGGAAAATAAAACGTTAAATAGTGGCTAAATCATATGGACCATGTCACATCCTGTAAAGCTAAGTAGGAAGAGGATCGAGTAGAGCTGCGTTTAATTAAAAACTGTAGCGAATCCTGCAGGGGCTAGCAATGCCCTATGTGTTTCATAGATTGAAGAATAGCAATACTAATAGTTAATGATGTTGTAATAAAACCATAGGGGAGCAATGCCGAGAAAATTACTTCTGAGCACTAGAAAATTACTGATTTGATTAAATAGATGTGGTCGGGCTTAAATCAGAATGTAATGTTTATGGTAGGCACGTGATCTTTGCCTGGGAGGGGAGGATACTGGAGTTTGAGTTCAGGGCTTCTGGCTCACTAGGCCCCCACTCCACCACTTGAACCACAATCCCAACCCTTTTGTTAAGGTTATTTCTCAAAGCTACAGTCTCACCCTCTTTGCCTGGCATTAGCGTGAGCTCTTTGCCTTCTAAGTAGGTGGCATGACAGGCATGTTGCCACTACATCTGGCTTGTTTTTCAGATAACGTCTCCCTAACTTTTGCCTTGGCTGGCCTTGAACCATAATCCTCCTGTCTACATCCAAGCAGCTGGGATTACAAGTGTACACTGCCCTTCTTGGTTCTGTACATATTTTCCCCCTAATTTCTCACTCTTCTCTACTGAGTTTTTCTTCTAAAAACAAAACAAACAAACAAAAAACCCTTGGTATTTGGCAAGAGGAGAAAGGCATAGACATACTTTAAAGTAGATCCCTAGTTTAAAGTGCTCTGGATGATTATGAGCACCTGCCAGTGTATTTTAGTGGGAATGGAGAATGTGCTGCCTCGTTGGAAAATAGAAATACTAGCTTTCCCCCCTTCATGTGGGTTGAGGAATTATTAGATAAGTAGATCCCTGAAACCACTCATCTTTAGTGATCTATGGAAGGTGCCAGAAGGCACAGCCCTCCTTCTGTGACTAGAAAATCCTTGACTTTCCACTGGCATATCACTGTACCTCCATCTTGGCCTCCCTGGGGACACCCGTGGTCACGGCCAAGTCTCCCTAAAGGAATTTTCTATATGCCTCTTGGCTTATTAGTCAGACCACCCAAAACATGGGGGGAAATGTAGTGAATCGTGCAGGACGAGTGACCTGTGAGGAGTGACAGAAGCTTCATTTCTATAAAATATTATTGAAGCTGGGTCACCATAGAGAAAAGCTAAGGATGCCGAAAATCAAGGAGCCGTTCTGATATTCGTGTCCCCTAGGCAGGCTTCAGACTCAGTGATAGTGAGTGTTGGGGGAATTTAGAGCTTGTTGGGATAGAGCAGTCATTTTCACCAAGGAAGTTTCTGGAACACTGGTCTTTAAGACAGAAGAATAACCAAAGGGACAGGTTTCCTAACATTTGTTGAACTTTCTATTTCTCCAAATGGTCTGGTAATTAATTAAAGACCTGTTACTTCCAGTCGCTCACAAAGAAATGAGGACAGATTCCCAAAGGGGTAGAACACCCTTCAGCCTTTAGAAGGAAACAGTGATTTATCGGATCCTCTTCTTTTTCATTTTCTGCATCTTTTTTTTTCCCCCCAAGAGCAATTTGTTTTAAAACAATTTACTCTTGTTTTAAATGATCACTCTTGTTTAGCCTTTTTGCTCAAGGCTGCCACTCTGCTACATCTCTGTTTATGGGGTTGTTTGGGTTGTTTTTTGCAGGTTAAATGGGAGGTAAGGGATCTTTCTTTCCTGACTAGGCTGGCTTTGAACTGAGATGCTTGCAGCTCACTTTTTAAGGTTGTTCCTGAGTAGCTAAGAGCTGCTAGTGCCTGACCTGAGTAATCTTTGTTTTTAACTATAAATGTTAAGAAAATGTATAAGCCTGTGGGGGGGGGGGGGCGACCGTCTTCCACAACTGAGCCTTTCTAAACCTCCTTAGACATGGGAGGCCAGAAGGAGAAATGAAGGCTCCCAGCAAGGCCTGGGATGCCCAAGTCTAGTCAGACAGGAGGGCAGACTGAAGTCAGCCATGAGGGTGGGCTGGACCATTTGCTGTAAGTGTTGTATACAGAACACACACACACACACACACACACACACACACACACACACACGCACGCACCCCAGAATCCCTTGTGGTGGGTAAATCGTGTCACACGACAGAGGCCCACAGGCTTGGTCCTTTCCTTCCTCGGTCCCCTCCTCCCTTCTGGGTCCCCCCTCGGCCTCAGGGGGCCCAGGGGGCCCTGCGCTCTAGGTGCCCAGGCGCTTACCCAGCCCTGACTCGACCTCTCCGGCCTCTCCCCGCCCCCCACAGGCACCGTGACGGGAAACAGCAACTCCACGTTCATTTCCAGCGGGCAGGTGATGAACTTCAAAGGCGACATCATCGTGGTGTACGTGAGCCAGACCTCGCAGGAGGGCGCGGCGGCGGCGGCGGGGGGGCCCGGGGGGCCCCGAGCCCGAGCCCATGGCCTGCCCGGTGCAGGAGGAGACGCTGGGACACCCGGACTCCTTCGCGGGCAACGGGCCGCGCTTCCCGGACACCTGCTCGAGCCCCGGGCTTCCCGAGCCGGCGGCGGAGAAGGCGTCGAGGCCCGTGCAGGAGCAGGGCGCAGCCCGGGCCTGAGGCGCCCACCCTCGCCAGGGCGGCCCGGGCCCCGCGCGCCCTCCTCCCGCCCCGCAGCCAGGACCCGCACAGCGCTGCGAGATTCCCGGGCCCTCTCCACCCACCTGGCGCCTCGCGGAACCCGGGCCTCTCCGCACCGAGCCGCCCCTGCGCTCACCGCCCCTCTGCCCATCGCCGCCCCGTGCTGTTGCTGACTCGGTGGCCTTTGTGTTCTGCGGAGATCTGCATCCCCTCCATATTTATATTTCACCTTTTTTTTTGGTAGCATCTGTCTTGATACCTCCTCGTCCTCCTCCTCCCCCTCCCCCTCCATCTCCCCCCTCCTCCTCCTCCACCTCTTCCACCTCCTCCTCCTCCTCCTCCTCCTCCACCACCCCCTCCATCTCCCCCCTCCTCCTCCTCCTCCTCCACCTCCTCCTCCTCCTCCTCCTCCTCCTCCCTGTCCATCTCCCCCCTCCTCCTCTCCATCTCCCCCCTCCTCCTCTCCCTCTCCCTCCATCTCCCCCTCCTCCTCCTCCTCCTCCTCCTCCTCCTCCTTTCTTTGAGTGTTTATTTTGTTGATCTGTGTGTGTGTGTGTGTGTGTGTGTGTGTGTGTGTGTGTGTGTGTGTGTGTAACAGGGGCTCATCATAGAACCCAGGCTGGCCTGGAATTCATGACTCTCCTGCCTCCGCCTCCTTAGTGCTGCTGGGATTACGGGTGTGCACCACCACACCTAGCTTGGGACTTTCATTTTATGAAAGATATCCAGTGTACTCACTTTTTTTTTTAAAGGAAGAAGAGGGGAAATTTCTGCTTTTGATTTTTTTTTTCTTTGTGGTGGCAATGAGAATTGAACACAGGGCCTTGCCCTGGCTAGGCAGGCACTACCACTTGAGGATCCACCCCCCACCCCCTTTTGCCATTTTTTGTTTGTTTGGGTGCCAGAACTCGAGCCTGGACTCGGCACCTTGTCCCTTAAGCTTTTGTGCTCCAGCTTGGTGCTCTACCGCTTGAGCTACAGCTCCACTTCCAGCTTTTTGGATGGTTAGTTGGAGTCTCACAGACTTTCCTGCCTGGACTGGCCTTTAACCCCAGTGTTCAGATCTCAGCCTCCTGAGCAGCTAGGTTTGCAGGGGTGAACCACCAGCGCCCAGCTAAGCGTGTATAGATTCTTCATAACAAAGTTCAGTGTGCGTCCTTCTCCCCTGCCTAGTTTATTTGTCCTCACTGACAGCAGCAAGGAGTTCTTGGCACCTAAGCCACTAAAAATGAAAATTTCTGCAGTTGGGCATTTTACTTCTTGATGTTTCTTTGGAAAGGATGTGGAAAAGAGTAGGATGTGGGACCAGGCTATATGCAAAGCGAAAAGAAGGTGTCAGGGAAGTTGACAAAAGAATGAATGAAGTTTTCTAGATAAGAATGCCATAAATGTAACTAGGCAGTAAGCTCTCTCTTCTTCGTAAGCATTAATTGTGCATTCTGCCATTTAACCTTATAGAAGTGAAAAGCATTCCTCTTATCTTCCAGTGCATTTGAATTACAAATTAAGTCCTCATACTGCAGATACAAGAAAATTACCAACCGACAGGTGTTCTTCTTTTGGCCCTGATCATCTTGCCAGGAAACACAGATAATTCAGACTGAAAGAAGTCACCTGGGTGGAATTTTCTGTCTACTGTGTCCAGCGCGCACTAGTTCTCATTAAGTACTGGGGAAAAGTCAAAACACTTTTTTGAAACAAATTTAAAATAATTTCGTACAACTGGCATGTTCTGGGAGTGTTAAAAGTGGTCATTGTGCAGACTGTAGAGGCCATCCATGCCCAGCTGAAGAGAATGGCCAGCCCTCACTGGTTCCTCTTTCCAGGCTGTACTTTTCCTGGAAATGGGGGCAGTAGCTGACTTTGATTTTTAGAGCAAGGACAGGGGACAGCTCTGTCGATTACGTGATTCAGCAGGAAGTGATTGCAATGCTGTGATGACCATTTGTTATGCTCTTTCCTGTGTTTCTGTGTGTGCGTGCGCGTGCGCATACTGGCTCTGAGGCTTCAACTCAGGGCCTTGCATTTTTGCATGATTTTTTCACTCAAGGCTGGAGCTCTACTATTTGAGCCACGCCCCCACTTTCAGCTCTTTGCTGGTGAGTTAAAGAGACTCACAGACTCTTCTGTCCAGTCTGGCTTTGAACCACAATCCTCAGATCCCAGCCTCCTGAGTAGCTAGGATTACAGGTGAGAGCCACCTGTTATGATTTTAGTTAACATCCATCCAAAGACAGATGTTACAAAAATAGAAGTCATCCTACCTTTTGGTATGGAATAATACCTAAACAGATGAAATTAGAGTTTACAAAATCAGATGTGAAGCTAATAATGCAACCTTCTTCTGTGATTGTCTTCAGCTCACTGAGACCACTTTGCTCTTCACTTTTCTTTCTATAAAGAGGCAACAGTGATAATTTATCACAGTTTCCCTATCCTGAGACCGTAAAAGGATACAGCAGTAAAGTTCAAGTACCTTGGCTACTTCAATCAAAGGTGCTACATGAACACATTAAAAATCTGCTTACAGAGGGATAATGATGTTTCCCCCCTGATCTCTACAAATTCTGCCTTGATCCAAAGTCAATTAAATGATGAGAAACAAGTAGCAAATCTAGGTCTGTGTCTCTGTCTTACACAGCTACATGTGACAAATGTAAGTGGAATGAATGAAAGCAATAAAAAAATGTTTGGGGGCATGATGAAGAGATTATTAAACTTATATTTGACCATAAAACATTATTTTTCATAGCTTGTTAAAACAAGGCTCATGATCCAAGGAGGGTGTGACTTATTCATAATCACAATGGTATACTGTAGGGTCCAACATTTGTTTTATTGTCATATTGATTGATTACAACAGAATTCTGAGAATTAAAACTTCTTTGAGGATGTGTCTGCTGTTGATTTCATAAAATAATTGTTTAAAATTCAGTTCAGTTACCTAGTTAGAGGGAGTGTAACATTTCCTACTTACATTTAACTCAGCTACTGGAAGAAGGAAAAATGACTTTCTCTCTACGTGGGGATTTCTCTCTAGTGTGAATGTGATATGAAGAATTGTCCTGTTTCATCAGGGAAATGGGGATTCCTGCTGTATAGACAAACCACCCCAAAACATAAAGACTTAACAAAAAGGGCTGGGGATATAGCCTAGTGGCAAGAGTGCCTGCCTCGGATACACGAGGCCCTAGGTTCAATTCCCCAGCACCACATATACAGAAAAAACGGCCAGAAGCGGCGCTGTGGCTCAAGTGGCAGAGTGCGCTAGCCTTGAGCAGGAAGAAGCCAGGGACAGTGCTCAGGCCCTGAGTCCAAGGCCCAGGACTGGCCAAAAAAAAAAAAAATGACTTAACAAAAAAACCCCTGCTATTTATTTAGCTCATAGTTATATGGGTGGATTGACTTGGGGATTCCTGTGCTCTTTCCAGCTGGGCCTGGCTTGCTCCCCAATTTGTAATGAGCAGGATAATTGGCAGGGTTAGGGTGGGCTAGCCTGATCTCTTCTACTTGGGTACTTGATCCTTCCAGCTACTGAGTGGGGCTAGTTCTCATGTGGTGTCAGGGCCTTGCCAGAGCAAGTGGACATACGCCAGGTTTCTTGAGGCCTAGACTTACTGATACACTTGACTTACCACATTCCATTGAGTTGCAAGGCAGCCCAGATTCAAGAGGTGAGGAAATATCTCTTCCTATGGGCAGAGTGGGCGACACTTGTGAAGGGAAGAATGGGAAGCCCTCTTCTCTCTACCAGAGGGGCATCATTTGGCATAAAAGTTATCTGGGGACATCAGGTATGTTTCTAGCCTCTGATAATCAGGGATTTCCTTCTCTGGTAAATCAATTCTTTTGCTGTCTAGTATTGTGCCTATCTCCAATGGGAGAGATTCCCACATTCATATTTAAGCATCCAAATCCCCATCCAGAGCGAATGGAGATGATTTGGGAACTGGGCCTACAGTATTGCCTCCACGTTCTGTTAGCACACACAAAAACCTGAAGCCTGACTCATGTTCTTGTAAAATCATGTCAGCTGAGGAACAAGGAACTCCGTGCACCAGACAAGCACATCTCTGCTTCAATCAACAAGCTCTTTTTATGATCCTGTCCTGGGCAAAAAGGTGAGATGGAGCCAACAGCCCATTATGGGGGTGAAATGGTGGCAATAGACTCTCATGCATCCACTCTGGGGTGCTGGGGGTGCTGCTGTGATTTGCATCACCTGATCAGGGGGGAGGCGGTGAAACATTCTGGTCCCTACCTTCTGTTGATGAGTCCCCACTTCTATTTACATGACTTTTAATATTTGGGCCTTGGACTACCCGGAGAGAGGAGATGAAGAGGGCTAGAAAGTCAGGAGGTGGGGACAGCGACAGGACAGCGCTCATTCCCGGGCACCGAGATGGCTGTCAGGAAGGGTTGTCTGTGGGAATTCCTGGCACCCAAGGTAGTGGCGGTGAACAGGCTACCTCCAAGGGACTAAAGCATTGCAAGAAAGAGGTGAACCTGAAAGTGGGTCAGGCAGACAGGCAGAAGTGAGTACAACCAGCATCCAGATGGCATCATCCATTGTGCAGAGGTTCAGGGTACGGGAAACCCTGGACAGCTCTCCCAGACGCTCTGCCAAGGAGCTACCACTCCTCGAGAAACAACCTCATGTCCCCAAGGTCAGAGCCAGGAGACAGGATAGCTACGTGGCCTCAGACTGTCCCTTGTAACCCTCTACAGCCACGTGAGTAGCCATGAGAGCCTGATTGTCTCCTTCTTCCTCCCTACCTACTCCACAGTACCTTGACCCCAGAAGAAGGCTGAAATTCATGGCTGGATGTTGTCCCTTTTCTCCATTTCCTTCAGAAAAACTGCCATATAGAAATGATTCGAGAACATGATTACCGCATGAAATACAAAAATTACCAATTACAGGTCTTGTGATTCTGGCCATGGGAGTCAGTGAAGTTACACTGTTCCTCTAAGGGATGGAAGACGTAGAAGAGTCTCAATCAGCCCTGATTCACAGCACGGCCCTCTCACTTAGGACTTGTGTGCAGCTGCCTGGCTTCTTTATTTTCCTCCCATCAATGGAGGTAACTCTTCAGAGGTCTGGGTGAGGAGGGCACTGGGGAGAGGGGGGTACAACCGTACCCCAGCATTTTCTAAACACACTGGCAGGAGGCACCTAACTCAGACACATCATTTTCCCTCTGTCTCTGACAGCTGTCCCTTTTTGGACACAGCCGCCATACCAACCTCTTGTTGGCTCAGTGTAAGTTTGGAGAATGGCACTCTTCAATTATGTCTTTATTTTCCCCTCTTATTATTCAGTTAAAACGTTTACCACCAATATCCGTTACCCAATCAGTAGGTAGAATAGTAATGGGCCCTATGATCAAGAGGTATTTTTAAACATTTAAATGAGGTTGTAGTTTCACTGACAGGAAGTGTTCTACTTCCTTAATGCTACTTGGAAAGAATGCAAAGATTCCTGTGCTCTGGGGAAAACCAAAGCCATAATTAGAACAATGGCAACCTTGGATTAGCCTCTTTCCCCTTCTAAGAAATGGCTTGTTTTTGTTTCAAGTTATCTGTCTCTATAATACGTTATCTGCTTTAGAATGATGCACGGCTAGTTCAGCATCATGAGTTGCCCCAATTCCTCTCGTGCAAACCCGCTGATTTTGTGTCTCCCTCAGTATAGACTCGCTACAAGCTAATTTTAAATAATTAGCATTGGTCTAAATGGAACAAAATTAGAGAATTAGCTGGCAATAAAAAAATAATGCTAGAAATCAGTGTAAAGACTAAAACAGCTTGACTTGCTCATCCTCTTTGGAGAATCCAAGCTGAAGCGAGGAAATTGAAAATAACATGAAATGTGTTTAGCGATCTGTGAGTAGGAAGGGCTTAGAGGACAGATTCCCAGGCAGAACTGTCCCGCCCTCCGTAGCCTGTCATCCAGCAGTGATTCGTGAGCCAAGTGAACAAAACACTGGTGGTAAAATCAGTACTTTACAAATGAAACAGAAACTTCTATGAAAAGTTTAGCTAGTTGTCCCTATCACAATTGTTGGGTATATGAATTACTGGGTACAATCTCTAGAATGACTTCTAGATATGTCTCTTGGGTCTTCAGGACTGGAGGGGCTTCCCAGGATATGAGAAGCCATCACTGAACTACCCAACTGGAACCACCAAAGCTCCTAAAAGCTGAAAGTCAGAAGACAGTTGAATAAGAAGTCTGAACTATTTTTCACTACACCCGCCAACATTCCAGCAAAACTGTGTCCTCAGACATTGACCTCAAATAAAAGAGAACAGTATGAGGACAAGGTAGAACGAACAGTAACCAAATGACAACTTCGTGTTAATCCATGTGCTCCAGTTTATGTCTCAATGTAATCCTATCAACTCTCTTAGGAAAGAAATATGATCTCCTACAATTCCTTGAGGCTAGGGAAATCAAGGGGCAGAGAGCCAAAGGTAACTCTTGGTCAAAGATTCACTGCATCTATCTGACTCCAGGATTCTTCAAATGACCGAGAACAGAGAACACCCCACAAAAAGCCAGCTCTCACCAGGTAGCTGGAAAATACAGGGTGCCCAGTTAAATTTCCAGATAAGCAATACAACTTCCTTCCTTCCTTCCTTTCCCTTTCTTTCTTTCTTTCTTTCTTTCTTTCTTTCTTTCTTTCTTCTTTCTTTCTTTCTTTCTTTCTTTCTTTCTTTCTTTCCTTCCTTCCTTCCTTCCTTCTTTCTTTTTCTTCTTTCTTTCTTTCTTTTTTTCTCTCTTTCTTTCTTTCTTCTTTCCTTCTTTCTCTCCAATTTTTATGTATTCAATATTGCAGGAAACCTTTATATAAATTTAAAACAATCCTTTTTTTATCTGAGATCCAAGCTTAACTTAGCATTCTGTATTTTCACTTCCTAGATCGAGCCACTTTGCCTTCATTGATAGCTTCTGGCCACATGGTGGTGATGCCCAGTACTCTGACATCTGTTCTTCCTTATGAGATCACTCACACAGATTCTTCTGCTTCTGTTTTCTTGGTGGAAGGGAGGGAGGGCTTTAAGGGAGGAGTCCCAGCACAGTCATGTGTGGAAAAATAATGGGCCCTTCCTTCTTTCAGAGACTGGAAAACACTGGGTTGGACAGGTACATTTCCATGCAGCCTAGGTGTCTGGAACTTTCCAAAAATGCATTTTCTGAAGTCATAGTCCATGAACTCTATATCTTTGGGGCAGATAACACTAGGCGTTGCTGCAAATCATAATCTCCTTACAGAGTCCTAGGGCAATGCTAAATGAGCAAAGTTCCTGAGACCAACTGTAGAAAAGACTGCTGTCAACTTTGGGGAGCTCAGATAGTGCAATCTCTCTAGAGACAACTGGTAGACTCCCCTTCCTATAGGATGACAGGAGATCCCCTTGCTCCCTTCCCCACCATAGTCTTTTCTGCTCTGCGGCCATTCTGTTATTTCTCAGAGCCATGGCAGAGGGGAGCTCCTTGCCCTCCTCCCTGCTGAGAGACCACCACAGGTCTCTGTACAAGACCACTGGCTCCCCAAAGCTTAGGGGCTTCCACTTCCCTCTCTCCCTGCATTTCTAGTTGAATCTGAGCAGGGTGAGGTTGATTTCCCACGGAAACGAGTGATGCTATCACCTTTCGAACGGAGAGGCCCAGTAACAAACGTCCTGTCTCATGCATAAACAAGCCTGGCCAGTGCCCTGTTGATCTGCCTCTGTGGCCTCTCCATTGTACAAGGGCCCTCCAGGATGCTGGCCAACCCCGCCCATCCTGCCACAAAGTCCCGGTTTCAGTCCTCACAGCCCCAACACGCATGTCCGTACTTACCTCTTCCGGAGAAGGAAATAAGAGCTGTGAAAGGACAGAGAAGCCCTCTGACAGGATCTAGGGAGCAGTTAAGAGGCCCACTGACATGGACAGAGACTGGTCTTCATGGTTCCTTCATGGTTCCTCCTATAAACTACAGAAGAAAGTGCTTTGGAGACAGAAACACTACTTTCCCACCAAGTTGGATCCTGAGCAATCATAACGTGATGGGCAAAGAGTACATCAGAATACTCACTCCAGAGCCAGGCCACACTCCAAACGCGCATGCCCCAAACACACATGCCCCAAGTATGCCTCATTTTTTCCCCCAAACTCTAGAAGCTAATATGTCTTAGTGTACTTCTTGTCTAAGCTAGGATGACAGGCCTGCATTACCATGTCCAGCTTTTTCTGTTGAGATCTCAAAAATGTTTTGCCTAGACTGGCCTTGAACCACTATCTTCCCTATCTCAGTCTCCAGAACAGGTAGCATTACAGACAAGAACCCATCACGCATGCCTGGCTGAGTATACCTTTTCTTGGAGGCAGTGGGGGATAACTAGAATTTGAACTCAGGTCCTTATGCTTGTTAAGCGGATGCTCTGTCGTGAGAGCCACTCTACCAGCCCTTTTTTGCTGTGTTGGTTACTTTCAAGATAGGATTTCACTCTTATGCCTTGTGGGACTTCAACTATGATCTTCCTTTTTGTGCTTCCCTTTGTTGCTGAGATGACAGGATGCGCCATGGTTACCCAGCCATTGGCTGAGATGGAGTCTTTGAAAACTTTTATGCTCAGTCTGGCCTAGAGCCACAATCTCCCAATTTTGTCTCCCAAATACGCTTTGAGCCACCAGGCCCATCTTAGTTTTCCTTTTTAAAAAAAAATAACCATTTTACTTAGACAAAATTCACATGCCTTCACGCTCACCTATTTAAAGGTTATTATTTTATTTTTGCATATTCACACAACCGTCACCAACTTCAGTTTCCGAACTGAAAAAAGAAAGCCTGCATCCATTAGCAACCATTCTACATTGTCCTTCAATCTGTTTAGGCACCCACTAAGCCTGCGGACCTGTTCAGGAATTTCATGCAAAGGAAAGCAAATAAACTGTACAATAGGATTTTGTGCAGTTTTCTTTCAGTTAGCCTATTTTTTTCAAAAAAGAGTCATGAATGTAGTACATTTAATTTATTTGTATTGCCATACTTCATGTATTCATGCATGCATGTGTGTGTATGTATGTATTTAGAGACATGATCTTGTTAGCCCAGGCTGGTCTTGAATTCATGATCTCACTGTCTAGCCCTCGTAAGTGTGGGATTCCAGGCATGCGCCATGAGTGATTATGCTTTCTATATATTTATTGTTAATGAGGTGCTATTCAAATGCTGTGAAACACACAAATCTGATTGTGACTACCCATTATAGTTATCCATTTATCAGCTGAACATGTTGGGTTGTTTCCCCACATTGTTTTGGTTTGGGCTGTTAACAACACTGCTCTGAGTATTCATTCATCCATTTATGTCTAAGGTTTCCTGTGGGCTCTCAGGGGGAGAGCTGGGTTGATTCTCCTGGATTCCTGCAGGAACACAATGCATTGCTGCACTCCCCATACCAAGAACAGTGCTAGAAATTGAGCAAGCCATCACCTTCTTCTTCACCATTGCCATCATTATCCCTGTCTCTGCATGAGAGAGCTGGGAAGAGCCCTTGCTGTCAGCTGGCCTATGCCACAAGTCAGGCGACTGGATGAGCTGGATGATCGATTCATACTTCTCCATCTTATGTGAGAACATGAGAATCTTTGCCCAAATCCACATGCTGGGACTACGAACACTCCTTATCTACTAATCTACTAGTAATCTCATAAAGAGGGAAAAGTAGTTAGGTTGGTATCATGTGTTCTCAATATTCATGCTCAGGGCATGAATAAAAAAATTGACAGCTTAAAGACAGATTCAAATCTTTTTCCAGGAATAAACATTAACTTGTTTCTACCTTCCAGATTCTACCTTTCTTTGTTTTTCCCAAAGCATTCCATCAGACTCTTTAAGCTTGTCATTCCCCTTTCCTGGCCCAGGTTCAAATCCGATTCCAGTCATAGCTCCCAGCTCTGGAGCGTTACCTGAGCTCTGCTCTGTCCTGCACTATCTCAGGCATTGAACAGGACGTTCAAGCCCACAGGCTCCTTCCTTCTGTGTTCACAGCCCTCTAAGCTTCTTTTTGTTATGCCCTTCCCAGTAGGAAGATCAGTTCCCTAGTGAAGAACAAAAGCATTATTGAGTATTTCTGAGTAGCTCTGTATGCTTTCTTTCCGGCAGGTGTTTACTGTGCACTCTCTGGTCAAGCCCCTGAGTCTGCTTCCTTGTTCCCTGGCTCTCCCAGGTCAATAAAATCCTTCTTGGGTGGATCCCTCATCTTTCACAAGCCCTGAGCCCTGCTGTATTAAGAGCTTCCTATTAAAGGCCCAGCTGCCTCTTTTGAGGATATCTGCATGGCTGGCTTGTAGAACCATTAGCCATGGGCACTATTGTGGAATCACTGTGCGCCATGAAGGTTTCTTCCTTATTTCTCTTGTGGGGGTTCTAGAGACTGTCTAGCTGTCCTTCTTAGCTGCCACCCCTTACTTTTCTCCAGTCCCCCTTGTTCCCTTAGGCTCTGTGGGTAGAAGCTCATGAAACATCTCTCTGTCCACTCCAACTCTAAATAATATGAGGAACACTTTGGAAGCCATTTGAGCCACTTTAGCCCTGATTAGGGCAGGAAAACAAACAAGAGGGTTAAAATAATGGAGGAAATGATTTTGAAAATTGTTTATACTAGGGACCATAAGAGTGATCCCTGAAACTGGGACACAATTAACTATGGATCTGGTCTTTCTCATCCACCCTGCAGACCCAGGAAGTTGGCCCTCCCAACCTCCTATGTCTGTGTGCAATTGTAATGTAGGGACACCCGAGGGATTTTCTGCCTCCTCTTCTTGTTCTTACCTGTGCCTTCCTGTCTTGTACAAAAGATGCCACTATTAGAGCATTTTGACTACAAATCAGCAATAACTAAAAATCCAATAACTTCTATTTTCCCAGAGAAGTGCCTCCCTCGTGGGTATCTCCTCCCAGTTATGCATACCTCACTCATTTGAGAGTGGCAGGATATCTGTCAAGGCCAGCTCTCATCAAGATCACCTGATCACTATTCATACTCCACACACACACACACACACACACACACACACACACACACACACACATCAATTATTGCTTTCACCATCATTGTGGTCTATAAAGTCACCATGACATTGCATTGGTGAATACTATACCTTTGTTCGCAGGGGAAATACAGAATAGGGTTCCTATGAACTTTTGGTCATGCTATCTTTATTACCATTGACCTCGTGTAGTTGCTACTATAACTCATTCCTGAATAAAGGTTAGCTAGCACACATACTTTCTTCAACCCCCCACCCCCGCCGCCCAAAAAAAAAAAAAAAAAAAAACTCGCAGACTCAACTTTAGAAATTTGTGTGGAGGCCTTTTGTGGAGGCAAAATCACTCACAAAAAAAGTAGCACTGAATAGACTGGGGCAATAAACACTAAAAGACACTAAGTAAAGAGGAACATCCACTTGTTTGACCTAAGTGAGAACATTCAGATTGGGTGATTGAAATTTTTGTTCTCTCTATGTGTTGCAAATGACACAACAGAACTCACTGTTGAGTTACGACTGCATTTTTGTGCCAACAGCCAGTGACTCGTGCCTGTAATCCCAGCTAGTCAGGAGACTGAGATCTGAAGATCACATTTTGAGCCAGCCCAGACAGAAAAGACAGTGAGACTCTTATCCCCAGTCAAGCAACAAAAAGTTGAAAGTGGAATGGTGACTCAAATGGAAGAGGACCAGCTTTGAGAAAGATAGAAAAAGCTAAGCAGGGGCTCAAGACCCTGAGATCAAGCCCCAAGTTCAAGCCACGAACAGGAGCTAACAACAACAAATATACAAATGCATTTTTGCAAATAAGAAAATTTGTAAATATGGAATCAGAAAGTCGTGACTACACACACACACACACACACACACACCTTCTAGGACAGTTATCATTTTGTCTACTAAAGTTCAGGTCATGCATACAGCATCTCTAGCAGACAGTGTGCCAGTGGAGGCTCTCAATAAATATCTGCTAAACAATTAAGTGAATCATTGAACATGAATTATGAAGTCAATTATGCACTCACAAAGTGAATATAAACCATGTATCATCCACCCCTTCTTGTATGCCGTCTAATAGATTAGATAACTTTATAAAAACCACCAAGGCCGTATTAAAGATATTCATCACAGCTTCACCTTAGTAAAAGTACAACTTTTATTATGATGATTATTAAACCAACATTTACCAACATTCATATAGTTCCCAGCCATAATATCCATTGTATATAAGTGGACTGTTGGTTTGACAAGTATCTACAATCTCTGTGGGTTTTCTTTCTTTCTTTTCTTTTTTCTTTCTTTCTCTTTTTTTACTTTAAATAAAGCCTAGAGAACCGCCATGATGAATACGGGCCCACTTACCTGGTTTCTGACTCATTGGTACCCTGGTGACTGTCCTATAGCCATTTGGACCCAAAAAGGAGACCCAAAAAGGGGAGACGAGTTCACTAATGCGCTTTTTGAAGTCCAAGATCTTTTGGAGAGAAAATAGGCCTGTCACCACCTAGTGGTCAAAGGTAGAAACATTGAAGTGGGGTTGGACCATTGGGTTTTGGTCAATGTACGTGAGTGTGAGCTGCCTTTCTTGCAATTTTTGTGAGGGGGAGAGAAGGACTAGATTGGTCAAGAAAATGTCACCAGCATTTGCAATCACAAACTCAGTTTTAAATTATAGTTCTACTATTAGAAAACTATGTGATTTGGGGACAAGAGGCTTAGTGATCCTTGGCTCTGCTTCCTCTTCTGCCAAGTAAGAATAATGACCTAAAGCCAGTGGCTCACACCTATGATCTTAGCTACTCAGAAGGCTAAAGTCCAGAGGCTTATGATTTGAAGCCATCCTGGGCAGGAAAGTTTGTTTCTGTCTCTGAAAAACCCAGCCAAATGCTGGGCTACGGGTGTGGTTAATGTGGTAAAGCACCTGCTTAGCAAGTATGAGATCCTGAGTTCAAACCTCAGTACCACCAAATAGTGCTGCTGTTGCTGCTGCTGATATAGAAATTTGGTTAAAGTATTAAATAAAAACAATATATCAAATCAGTTAGCACAGCGACGGGCACATACAAAACAGCCAGTAATGGGGCTGGGGATATAGCCTAGTGGCAAGAGTGCCTGCCTCGGATACACGAGGCCCTAGGTTCGATTCTCCAGCACCACATATACAGAAAACGGCCAGAAGCGGCGCTGTGGCTCAAGTGGCGGAGTGCTAGCCTTGAGCGGGAAGAAGCCAGGGACAGTGCTCAGGCCCGGAGTCCAAGGCCCAGGACTGGCCAAAAAACAAACAAACAAACAAACAAAACAGCCAGTAAGTAACAAGTATTCTTTCCGTGCCTATTTACATAAGAGGTAAGGAATTTTCATAAGGACAGTACTTACATATTGTATATTGAGTTATCAGTAACAAGGTGATACAGATTGTAAAAAGCATCAGTAATCAAAATGTTATGTGCATTAGTGAAATAAGATCCATTGAATTGTTTATGGACTAGATAATATAGTTTTTAATATGATGTGTGGGAGGTGGAAACAGGGGGATCATGTTCCAGGTCCAGTCTGGGCAAGATTTAGCAAGACTCCATCTCAAAACCAATTGAAGTGCTACACACCTATAATTCCAGCTACTTCAAAGACAGAGAGATAGGAGGATCATGGTTCAAGGCCAGTCCAGGCAAAGTCAACACAAGAGAGATGCTCTCTGAAGACAAACTCCAAGCAAAAAGACTAGAGGCATAGCACAAGTGGTACAAGGTTTACCTTGCAAGTATGAGGTCTCAGGTTCAATCCACAACATAAACAAATTAACTAAGAAAACAAGCCCTGGGTAAAATCACTCAGAGGAAAGTCAGCACATTTCTAGTTGACTCTCCATTTAGACTGCAATGCGTAGTGTTAAGCAGTCTGTCATTATTCCCTCCGTGCACTGAGTTAATGACATATTAACTGGAAGGTGCTCCAAATAAATAATAGGTCCTTATTGCCTTCCTTTGGAAAAGTGTCATCTTTAAAATGTACTTCTAGGGCTGGGGGCATGGTGTTACTGGTAAAGCACTCCTCCTCCAGAGGAGATAAATTTCCAGGGAAAGGTAAGTTCCAGTCCCGGCTGGTGGGAATTTGCTGCAGTAACCACGGGAAATGAATGCACTGTCCTAGCAGAGATGAGGTGCAACCGATTCAGCTGAGCCAGTTTTAATTCCCTGAAATTCCAGCCTTATGAAATTAGAGCACGCCGCCTCTGCACCAGAGGGGCCAGGGGACTGAACAGACTTGTGTTCAGGCTTCACTGAGCAATAGTTGACGTGGAAAACATTTAAACATGCAGTGTCTGGGTCAGATTGGCCCCACCTGGTAGAGAAGGGGATGGGGATTTTCCTCTCTGGATGGCTGAGAGCCAGCTTGTACAGCCTGCTTCTGCCTCTGGGAGGATGGCCATTTAATCTGAAAAGGCAGGCAGGTCTTTGGTAGAAACATCCAGACCCTTGCTACTCTCTCTCTCTCTCCTCCTTACCTGCTTTCTCTCTGTGGCCAGGTTCTCTGCCTCTGTATCCACCACTCTGCTATCTTTGGTGAAGCGTGAAACTGTAGCTTACTCGGATTGGAAATGCCTGCGCTTGGTTAGCATGAAGTCTGTAGCATGTTGCTTTGGGGCACTTGGTTTTAGAACAGCTCAATAATCCCATTGTCTGAGTGCCTGAAATCAGAGCCAGATGCCTGGCTCCTGCAAAGGGCTTCTTCCCCAGGGTAGCAAAATGCTTGTAGTTAAAAGCAACTCCGCTAGGTGGAGCTCTGTTGAAAGTTGGCCGGGGGGTTTTTGTCTTTCCCTTTCGGTATCTGACAGTCACAGAAACAAATTCTCAGAACGAATGAGGAGCTCCTGAAAGCAGGTTTAGAACCTGCAAGCCTGGCTTAACCTTCACACCAGACAGAACCTCCTCCGGCTTCCTTCACTAACAGCCTCATCTATGGTCAAGACCTCCCCGCCTCACCCCGGCTCGCGAAATCAGATGTACCATGAACTCTGCTGGCAACAAGTAGAAGAAATGGGTGTCTGGAGACTCTCAAGTCCATGGGGCTTAATATAGGATGTGACTGTCATTCTGGTCGCTGTGGCCCCCCAGCATGGCGAGTGGTCGGGTGAGCAGGGAAGGCATAGTTAGCACCTCATCATGGGTGGATGCCAGCCCGGGCTGGCCAGACCAGTAGAACACTCTGTGCTCATTAACACCCTTCTGGAACACTCTAAGAGTGGCCAGCTGAGGATAAGACAGTTTTAACACCAGGACAGGATAAAGTACATTTCCAGTTGGAGGGCAAATGCTCAAGATAGAGGAAATGGCTTATTCGACTTCTATCAAAAACATGGTGAGTTTCAGCCTGGGAATACAAGCGTGCGAGCAAGCATCAGGCCATAAATAAAGGGAAATAAATAGTAATGAAACGCTAAAGAATGTTCTCGGGCCTTCTTGTTGCCTATGGAAAGTTTTGCCTTTTCTGGCCATCTTCAAAGTTGATTATAGGTTTATGAATGATGGACACCAGAGCTCAAATGGGCTATAATGTATGTCCTTTATTTGCTCTGGAACAGATTCCCAACAGACAAAGCCAGGTGTGCCAGCTTCTCCAAGCCTCTCCTTCTCTGTTTGGATTTCCAAAGGCAGACTGCCCCTTGAGAGCCCCCCCAGCGGATACTGTAAACTAGGTGAACCTTCAGTATCTTCTGCACTCCGCATCTTCAGGCCTCCGTCTCCCTTGTTTTCCCTCTGTTAAAGCTTCATGGCAGGAGAACATGAACAGCAACCTGAAGACATTCAATATTTGTGTGCTGCTCCTTCCCTTCAGAACATTCTTCCTCATTTAGACAGCACCAAGAAGATGGTGGGAGTGTTTTGGAAGGCGAAGACTTCCGAAATGACCACTGGCCTCACCTCAAAAGACAATTCTGCCTTTCACTCTACCCTAGAAGCTGAAAAACCTGATGTTCAGAGCCGCGGATCTCACCCAGGAATCACCCCACTCCTTGGGTGGCCCCGTCAGAGACATTAATAATAATCTGCTCAATCCTTAAACACCACTCTGACTGAGGGGAAGTTGCCAGTGAGACTTTAAAGGTTTGATTTTATGAGAGATTTGTGGGCAAGAAGGGCTGAGGACTGCCATTGCCTGCTTAATGCCTTTTGAAGGCCAGAGATTTGGGATAATGATTATTCTGTTCATTCTTTCAAATTGTAGCTAGAGCTACAACGAGTGTTAGAAGTATAAGTGAGCAGTCAAAGTTCAGATACCAATGCATGCATGTACAGTCTTGGGAAATATATACAAGTTGGAGTCTTAAAGTAATAGCTTTCATTAGCCATCTCTCAGGTACCACCTCCTGTCTTCTTGTTTGCTCGGTGTAGTTGAGGCTCTGCCTTTGAGCACTCCTCCAAGCCTAATTCTCATGCAAAATGGCCTTTCAAGCAAAAACTCTGGGGCCTCCTTGTTACTGCTGAGCTACCATGGAATATGCTTGGCATTAATATATACGCAAACTAGAGTTCAGGGAGTTAATGCCTATGAGGCCAACTTTTCACCTACATTCGGAGAAAATTGTGAACATTCTGGAATAGGGTGCTCATTCTTCCTGATTGTATGTATTTTGGAGAACAATTATCTTGTTTCTCTGAACTCACCTCAAAAGATAACCCTGCCCTCCAGTCTGTCCCTGGCTTTCCAGAGACAGTACGTGGAGAATGAGCAAAGAAGCTGGGTGCAGAGTGGCACCAATCCTTACTAACACGTTCCAAGCCTTTCCCTCTCCTTTCCATATGTACTCTTTCCCCTTGTGCTGTTCTTTGCTCAATATTCTTTACTATTATCTGGGTGTTTATGTGTCCACCAAAATTCAGCGGTTAACATTCTAAATCCAAGATTGATAGCTCTCAGAGGCGGGACCTCTGGGGAGGTGGTTAGGTTATGACGATTCTGCCATTATGGCTTTGATGACTTTATAAACTAAGCTCAAGGAAGCTCATCCATCACACTACCATTCAAGGATACTGCTAGAAGATGCCATCTATGAACCAGAAAATGGGTCCTTACCAGATACGAAAGCATCTGACATTTTGATCTTGGACCTTCCAGCCACTAGAACTGTGAGCACTGAATTTCTGTAGTTATGTTATTATGTTATAACAGTATAAGTGAACTAAGACACAAGTATTCACACACAAAATTTGCCAAAGGCTTAACTTATAGAAATTCAGAGTACCATCATTATTTCTCATGGAGTAATGATGGAATCTTGAGTAAAATAAAACTCAAGGCATCAAGCTTGAGTAAGTTTTGACTATTGACCCCTTGAGAACAACACTGGAACCTTCTGCAGTGATGTGAATGTTCTACCTATGAGGTCCATGAAGCACAGCCAATATTATACACTGCTATAAACCATGCACAATTATTTATTTCTCTTGACAGATTTGGAATCCTGTAACCCAATTCATTAAGTCAACTTGACAATAATCCCTTTCAGTCCCTGATTGGATCAAGGTAATCTGTGTACTCTAGCTCTCTGCCAGAAAAAGATTCATGAATCCTTGGAAGATGTAAAAATATCCTACAGGTATTCAGCTTAGTCTTTTAATCTAGTTAGGCCTGCCAGTTCACACAACTAAGTGACCAGTGACAAGAGACTAAGCAGAAAATGAAATTGAATCCCAGGTAATCACGATATTGGGGCTATCTGGCATGGTCATTAAGGTAACTGTGATTAATTATTCAAAAAATAGATTTAAAGTGGGAACTTTCAGCAGAGAACTGGAACTAACGTTTTTAGAGGCATCAAGTGGAATCTTACAATTAAAAAGTAGAACAACGAAAATGAATAATTTACTAGAAAGGGTCCATAGATGAGTGGAAAAGGTGAAGAGAACTAGTGGAGTGAAAAAATAGGTCAGAAGAAAAGTATGCCTGAAGCACAAAAGAAAAACTAATTTTAGGAAAAAATGGGCATATTGGATGTGGTGAAGGTGTTAAACACATGCAGTTAGAGCCCCCCAGAATGAGAGAAAAGAGAATGAAACAGGCAAACTATTTAATGAGATAATTGCCTACAATTTTTCAAAAAATAGAGATATTAAATAACAGGCTTACAGATCCATAAATCCTCCATACAAAGAAAACCACCCCTATGCCTATCACAATCAAATGGATAAAAGGAGAAAGTCACGGAAACCTCAAATAGAAAAGATAAGTCACTTTCAGAGGAGCAATGATCAAACCAATAGTTAATGTCTTACATGGGAAAACATTTTAAACACTTGAAGGAAAAATTGTCATTCTACAGTTCTATTTCCTGAAGAGAAATCCTCAAATAAAATAGAAGCAAAATTAAAATATTTTCAGGAAAACCCAAGAAAATTCTTCAGTAGAAAAGAAAACTGACCTAAGGTGTGTTATGAGTTGAAGGAGTGGACACAGTACTCATTTAAGACAAACCCGAGTAAGTCAGAGGTACGTAGAATCCTGGGTAGAGTAACATAAGAGCTCTGTGAAGTGATAGAAACCTTCTGTGCTGTCCAATATGGCACAGGAACACTTTAAAAGCAGCTGATCAACCAAGGAAATAAGTTGTTAATGCAAGTTTATTTCCCTTTAATTTAGATTTAAATAACAAAGTAACTAACCTAAACTGTTAGTGGCTACTTGTTGGACTATGTAGCTCAAGGAACAACTACTAAGCCAATAAACAATAGACAGAGTTTCCATGAGAGAGAAATAGGAAGTGCCAAAGTTGCTAAGGATACCCCCATTGAGTTGTGCACAGCAAAGAAAGTTGCAGCGTTTTAAGAGGACCAAGTCCTGTGGTTCTTGAAACACATGGCTAGGGCCTATTCAGTACCAATACTGAAGAGCTGAGAGAAATTCACAGTGAAACTGAGACTCACTTTTCGGGAAAACTCCTGACCCACTGTAAAGACACCAATGCTAAACAATCTCACCACCAGCCTAGCTTCACCTGAACATAAACATGTTCTTATTTAATCCTGGAGGCTTAATCTTCTTTTTTGAGTCTCAAAGAAGCCCCACTCCGAGACTGGTTTTGATCTAGGCCAGTCCTTTTTACAGCCTCCCTGGCCAGCACAAGAGTCGTGACACCTACAGACCGCCAGGATTCCCAGAAACTCCAACAAAATGTTCCAATATCACCCCATGCAGCTTTTTGAGTCCAGAAAGCAAAATCTTCTATTTAGATTTAGATGTTAAATATGTGGATGTAGATGTTTGGATTTAGATTTTGCTCCAGATGATGGGGGACTAGATTTACCTAGCCCCCTTCCCCCTCCTGTCCCTTTTCTGAGAAAGAAAAGAATGAACTGTTCCACTGTGTGCTCTTGCTTAAGCCTGGAAGACACCTCACCTATGACACCTGTCCCCACAGCTCAGGACCTTCTGTCTCTTCCCCTCTAGACCGCTACCATCGTGAGAAAGCAGGGAGACGGGGAAGAGGAGCCCAATGGTGAGAGACGGGTGGGTTGCTATGACAATTTTCTGAAGACTTAGAAGGCTCTACTAGAAGTTCACAAATACATAAGAATCATGCTTCATTTGGAAAACTGAGGGTGGTCTATTTTACACAATTCCAACCCTCCAGATACGAATACAAAGAAGGAAGTTTTAGGGTAAGGAATTGTTGGTTCCCTGGAAGGAATTGTTGGTACACTCGAGTATGTCCATTTCATTCATTGATTTACTTTTCTAGGCTATGGTAGGAATTTAGAAGGTTAGGCTGTAAGTAAAAATATTGACTTTAGGTGGTCATTTAAGAATAGAAGAGGGCTGGGGATATGGCCTAGTGGCAAGAGTGCCTGCCTCATATACATGAAGCCCTGGGTTCGATTCCCCAGCACCACATTTACAGAAAATGGCCAGAAGTGGCGCTGTGGCTCAAATGGCAGAGTGCTAGCCTTGAGCAAAAAGAAGCCAGGGAATAGTGCTCAGGCCCTGAGTCCAAGCCCCAGGACTGGCCAAAAAAAAAAAAGAATAGAAGAGATTCTGGGTACAGAGGCTGGGATGCCTTGGGCAGAACACTCGGAGTCTGGACATATGAGGGTTTCCTGGTCCACTTCCGCCCTCAATCCATCTTCTCTGGAAGATTGGTGGAAGTGTGAATGGGACTCTGAAGCCTTGAGGTGAGTCTTGGAATAAATAATAAATACTTTGGCACTTGCTCCTGGATTTACTAAAAAAAAAAAAAAAAGGAAATATTCATAAATAAATTTTAGAATCTAAAATATGGGCTACTTGGCATTTAATATGTTTTTAAAACATTATTTACCTTTTTTTTGTCTTTGCCAATTATTAGGGCTGCCAAACAACTCTTAGAGATTTGGCCTAGCCCCACCTCATAAATAAGGATCTTGGCACAAGGGACAAATAGCGTCTGGGTTCAAACCAACCAACTGTCTGTTTGTATCTGCTGAAATAACTCCATTGTAGCCTTGCCTGTGTCAAGCATGTAAGGGAAGGGTAGCACTAGGGAACAGGACACAGCTCAGCTTTGACAGCTAAGAGGCAAACGCAGACAGCAGATAGGAAGCTACACTGGTTGGCATCCTTGGATCCTTGCTCCAATTGCGAGTTAATGTGGTCCCTCCTCCACATGGATTAGGGCCAAAGCCTCATAATCCTCAAAGCAAGTGTCTAAGAGTGATAGTTTAAGAGCAGGCTAGAGAGGAAATTCTGATTAGAGCTTACTATGGGTCCCTAATAGCAAGACCAAAGCCCACAAGGCAGAATGAGCCTTTCCAAAGAGACAGCTGGTTGCCTTTCATATTTCTTGCCCATTCTACAGATGGAAAAATAGAAGCTTAGAGACCGAGTTGCTTAAAATCACACAACTAGTAAGAGGCAGCGCTTTGATGAAGAAAACTATATACCTCATAAGAGACAGAGCCATGATAAAACAACGTCTATCATACCTCAGTGTATCCATCTCCAGTGTGTCTACCACAAGGCCCTCAAGATGGAAGGAGCTGATAAGGAGCATCTGAGGCAAAGGGAGAGAACACGAAATTCCTGGGTGAAGAGAAGAAGGCAGAGGGGCTGGGAATATGGCCTAATGGCAAGAGCACTTGCCTCCTACACATGAAGCTCTCGGTTTGATTCCCCAGCACCACACATATGGAAAACGGCCAGAAGGGGTGCTGTGGCTCAGGTGGCAGAGTGCTAGCCTTGACAGGCCCTGAGTCCAAGGCCCAGGACTGGCCAAAAAAAAAAAAAAAAAAAAAAGAGAAGAAGGCAGAGGGAGTTCTCAATATTAATAAGAATGCCCAGTCCTAGCTGGGGCTGGTGTTGGGTTAAGAGAACTTAAAGGTGGAAGCTGACATTTCCACCAGAATCAAGGTAACTGTGTCCAATGGAATGCCAAAATCCCCTTTATCATCTCAGAAGAGAAACAGATGACAAATGTCTGCTCTATGGTAAAGGTAACCATGCGAATACAAGTATCCATGTTAATGCCAAGTTACATATTGTTGTTATTCTTTTGATTGGCATGAATGTTACCTTTAATTGGCAGAATCCCTTGGAATGCTATCAGTTCTAACAGCAAGGTTTGTATATTTGACACCTGGAACAGATCATTTTTAACAATGCCCATACCATGTGACAAAATTAGTTTTAGTAGTCATTGTAAAATTACACAAATGAAAAAGAATTTTAAAAATTAAACTTCACATATATAAATAGATATAGTAGATATCTGCTATATTAATTCTAAGTTATTTATACAACACATAAAGAACTAGTCTGTTGCCAAAAGTAAACCCGTATCTGCCTGTCACAGTCTCCCGAGTTCTAGTAGTTACAGGTGTGTACTATTATGCCTAGCTTTAAAAGTAAATATTTTAAGCCGCAATCATTTTTTGAGAAAAGAGGAATTTTTTAATCCACATATTGGTGATGAATAGAACATTGCAACATTCTATTTTTGAAACATCTACAAATTTGCTCATGATTTTATCAAAATTGATTTTCCATTCATATTCATTCCAGCAGCATGGCCAGTTCAAGTAATTCATCTTCATTTATCATTGATCAAGTAATTTTTTTCATTCACTTTTAATGTCTGAAATTTTCTTTTCCCTGTAGTGAGAGACCTAAGTGGAGTTACCAAAAGCCATAAGCATAAAGATGAATGTTTAGGAGATCTAGATCCATTAAATCTCATGTCACAACAAGTTCCAGAATGTCAGTACAATTCATGACTTTGTTTCTTGAGGATCAGTTCTAGAAGATTCCCTATGTCTCCTCTGTTGACATTTTTTTTCTAAAAAAAAAAAAAAGGAAGAAAGAAAGATCACAAGGAAATTTATCATACATTTCTAGTATATATGGTTCTTGAGTCTTTCTTCTGCAAAAGAAGAGGAAGAAGGTGGGGGGAGGGAGAGAGGGAGGAAAACACCGGAGAAAAACGGCTAAGTAGAAGTAAACAGGGCCTTGAGCCATTACATCCTTGTCCGGTTCCTGTTGAAATCCACTGTGGCCTCAAAGCTGCTGCTAAGTTTATTCTGCGTAGGCGAGGCTGGCACCTTTGGTCATTTCTCCTAACATTTCCTTTTTGTATGTTGGCTTTTGTTTTTAATATAACTTCATTTTGTCACAATTTTTTTTCTTTGGGCTGATCTTGAAAGAAAAATACTAAACATTACTATACCTATCTGTCAATCAACTTGCTGTTACTGTGATAATGTGAGTGAGATAAACAACTTGTAAGGAAGAAAGATTTGTTGGGGCACGTAGTTTCAGGGGGGTCAGTCCATGGTCAGTTGCTCTATGGGTTTGGGGGTCTGTGGCAGCACAGTACATCATAGTGGAAATCTGCTATGGAATAAAGCTGTTCAACTCATGGCGGCTGGGAGATGAAAGAGAAAGGAATGGGCCAGGGTCCAAAGTGTCCATTTGGAGAGCACGTCCCCAGCTAACTAACTTCCTCCCACTGGCCCCACCCCTGAGAGGTTCCCCCATCTCCCCGAAGAGCCACCGCTGGTGACCAAGCCTTCAACACATAGGCCTTTGGAAGACATTCATCTCAAATTCAAAACACAGTGTTCGCCCGGTGCTGTCGGCTGACACCTGGGCACCTGTCTACTCCGGAGGCTGAGCTCTGAGGATTGTGATTCAAAGCCAGCCTGGGCAGGAAGTCCGTGAGACTCTGATCTCCACGTAACCAGCCAAAAGCCAGATGTGGAGCTGTGAGTCAAGTGGTAGAACACTAGACTTGAGCAAAAACAAAACAAAACAAAAAAGCTCAAGGCTAACACCAAGGCTCTGAGTTCAAGTCCCAGGACCAGCACAGAAAAAGAACCCCGCCCCACCCCCAACTCACTGTAATCATTTGCAAATCTTGGGTGTGGTTCCACAGAATGACAGAATTGAAGTCACACAAGTTCCAACCCTCTGGCTGTACAATCACCCATTGTTTATTTCTCCACCACTGTTGGGAGCAAACATATAGCGGCTGAGTCCTTGTGAGTTGACAGCCAAATTAACTTGCATGAGAAAGCCAATATTCATTATGGGAGAAACAAAGAAAGTGTGCTAATTAGGCTCCTGTATATACTATGAAACTCAACGATAGCTACAATTGTTTAGAAGTTATAGCAATAAAAGATTATTCCAGTAGGAGTACTAGGTCATAAAACATGTATTTAGAATTCCCAGTGCGTGCTGAGAATAAAAAGCAGGCCAACTTTGAGACGGTCTTATTTTTGATGTGTTCTCTACAGAATGTGTCCCTGCATTGTCTAAACCACCCTTGTGGCACCATTAACCCACTTTGAATCTACTATAGACTTTAATTGGGAAATTCACTGACCTCAGGATAGCAGCTCAGATCTGAGGGATATACCTTTCTGTGCCCACAACTCCATCAGGCTTCCATTGTCCTGACTAAATAGATTTAAAGACTGGATGGCCACAGCTTGGCTTTCTCTCCTGCAGAAGCCACAATCTGTTCACCTGGGAAGGGGTCCAGGTCTTCATGGGACCCTAGGAGTTTCCTTCTGGGGTTTCTCTCCCTCTTCCTAGGCTATCTGGAAGGTAGAGTTCTTATCTCCTTTAGCTACAGTTTAGCTTTGGGATTCTGGGATCTCTGTCTCTGCTTTTTTTTTTTTTTAAAGTAGAAATTTCAAATGTTAATTGAATGGTTTCTAAGGTCCTTTCTAATGGCCTCAGGAGATGACTGAGCCATAGAATGACCTTAGCCAGGCTGTCCCGGGCTCCTGCAGATGAGGAAGTGAAAGGTCAGCTCCTGGAACGGCCTGCTCCTCTTGGACTCCCAAAGGCCACTGCTGGCTTTTCCAAGGGTCATGTTTCCTTGCTTGGCATCTTCAGAATGGCTGGGCCCTGGGGACTTCCAGATGTGCCTCTGTAGCGTTCAGAGCCGGATTTCCTGGGCAGTACCCTCCTCTGGCAAACATTCTTATTTGTCATGGCAAATAAGAAGGGGCAGGAATGATTTCTCAAAGACAAGCTGGGGTTCTGCCCAGGAACCATACTCCACACACAAACTCCACTCCTGTTCTCCACACACAGCCTCGAGCTATCTCACGTCAATCTGTGATGGAAAATAAAGAAGCAGATGCCCATTTTAGAGATGGAGAAACTGAGGTGCCGATGGAGAAACTCATGCAGCTGCCTTTTGGGGGGAAGAAATAAGACTAGAATACCTTCCCTCCCAACTTATCCATTTATCCAACCCAACCCCAACTCGCTTAGCTCAGGCTTGGCTCAAGCCCAGTAATCTTGGTTACACAACAGACACCAAGCATGTACTCTGCTAGAGAATATAAATAGACACAGTGCCTTGACTCTAAGAATTCATGATTCAAAAGAAAAAAATCACGAGATTTGTACATTGAGCAACCAGATGTCTTTAGAAATGTGGAAAAAGGAGTAATGGCATAGAAATAGCTCCTTTTCTATGACTTTGTTTGTTTGTGTATTTTTATACCAAAATCTGTTACCTGTGTCTGGCAACAACGTATTTAGGAAATGATCCTTTAAAAAAAAACCCAAACCCTAGGTACTAGGGACTAGAAATTACACATCTGTGGCCCGTGTCCATGTCCCTGTAGATGTTTGTGGCACACTGTAATTTTCATGGTTCCCTGCCAACTTAGCCCACAGTCTCAGACTCTTTCCTAACCCAACACTGCTCAGCCACACATTTCACACAAAATTTCAACCATTAAACCCAACTCCATTTGCCATCTGGCGACAACATTTTAGCCTTATTATTCCAGGAAATGTGAAATGAGTGAAACTTGAGTTGCTTGACCTTTCAACCAGCTGCTCTCTAGTGAGTTTTCTCCCCACCCCCCCTCACCCCGCCCATCCCCCAGACAAAGGAGCAAAGCACTGTTAGGAAGTGGCCAATGGTGGCTAAGAACCAAAGTTATGCACCTGAGATCTATAAAACACTTGCAGAATAGACAGTGATTAAACCAGGGAAATTCTCTTGGTTACAGAGTATTCCTTCCTGCCGCTCTTTCAGAATTCCTGAAACAGATGTTCTTTGTGAAAACTTGCCTCTGGCCCAGATACTCCTGGTGTGCCCATCCCTTTGATGACTGGAGCTTGAGAAAGTTCCTCCCCAGAGGTATTTGCCTTTCCTCAGAGAATGGCATCTTGAAGATTGAGTCAACTCATTTAGAAATGCTTCCCAGGGAAATTTTAGCCAAGGAGAGGATTCAAAGAGAAGAATTTAGAGCCTCTGCCATGTTCTTTCCTGTCTTCTGACCCAGCTGTTTTTCCTACCCTCCCAGGTCCATTTCCCTGTCAATATCAGGTCATTCCAGGGTGAAAAGACCCTGGAGCTCTGGACTCAGTGGAATAGCATCTCCCCACATTCCGCCTTCACCTGGAAGCTCAGAATGTGAGCTGATCTGCAGAAGAAATTAAGGATGGAGATGAGATTGTGTGGATCAGAATGAGTCTTTATTCCAATGAGAGTGTGTGCAATAAGACGCAGAAAAAGGACACCGACCCACAGAAGAAGAGCTGTGAGGACAGAGATTGGAGCAACCCATTACGAGCCAAGGATTTTGAGCAATAGGCAAACGCCAGGGAGAGGCAAGGAAGGAGCCTCCTTGGAATCTTCAAAGAGAGCATGGCTCTGGCCCTGATGTCACTTCCTGGTCCTGATGTCACTTCCTGAAGGCCTTGATGTCACTTCCTGGTCCTGATGTAACTGCAGAACCATGATAGATACAGTTGTGTTACTTCAGGCCACACAATTTGTCATCATTTGTTTCATGAGTACCAGACTAATCCTTCTTCCATATTTGTCCCAAATCTTGACCCAGGCTCTGCTCTTGGGGAAGAAGGGGGTCAAAGAAACTTATCCTTAGACAATATCGATTTCCTCATGGTACAGGTGAGGAAATGAAGACACGGTTTCATTCATAAATCCACAATGGAAGCCAAGCAGGTAGTATGTTGATGGAGGCTGTGTCTGTTCTGTATGCAGTTGTGCAGAGAACCAGTGATTCTGAAGAGCAAACAAAGGCCACAGCAGCTTTCTGGGATTAAACAGCCGAGAAGAACTGCCCAAGGAAAATGAAGGCAACTGTGGGCTTCTCGGTATAAAGACGTAAAAACCAGAGCGGGGCTGGAGGATGGAAGAATGAGCTCACGTTCGCACTTTGGAGAAGCATTCTACCAGCTACTTTATGTCATGTCTATGGTCTTTGTTGGTGAGGATTTCGTTGGTCAGGACATTGTGCTCCGAGGAAAACACAAAGTCATGTGTCTATCATTTGATGTATTTTGCAAAGGTAATATTTCTTCCAGTTTTTTGAGGAATGCACTCATAGATCAACATCAGGAAGAAAAAAAATCCTCCACTCTTGTTACCTTTTGATGAATTTACAATCATCACGGAATGTAATGGAAAAGGATCAGTAGCCTTTGCATATGTTTGTATACGCTTAAATAACCAGCTAGCTGGCCAATAAGCCTTTGTCTTCTTTAGGGAAAAAAATGACTATTCACAATAAAGAAGTGTCTCCGCTGATGATGATTTAGACCTCCTTGGTGGCCAGGAGAGAAAGCATTTTCAGAGGACTGATGGATTCTAGCACAATGACCACCTGGTGTTCTGATGCTTTCAAGGGCTAATGTCTGAACAACTCAAGCATCGGAGGATCAACAGAAGCTAACAGAAAACATGGGTGACAGAGCACCTGCGGGGAGCAGCCTCAGATGGACTGTGCCTCCTCCCCCTTCGCCAGGCCCAAGCTCACGGTGCTTACTGCATCTGCATCTTGGTAGTGAGAACCTCTGTGAGGCAGCAGCCACGCCCAGCTGAGGGACGAGTGGAGTGTCGGCAGACTCTCCCGGTAGCCAGCGTCTCTATGGGATGACAGGCAGGCTGAGGAAGGCAGGTCTGTCACCCGCAAGGCAGTGAGGCCACTGGCTACAAGTTTCAAAGAACAGTGCTGTGGCTCCTCTCATGCCATGCAAAGGGTCTGTGGGCACACAGAGGTGGAAATCTTGCAACTGCACCTCTCTCCTTCCAGGAAGGCTCCCCTACCCATCCCATAAACAGTAGAAGCTCAGGGGAAGCCCCAAACATGGCTGAGTTGTGGCTAGATCTCAAAATGGTTATGATAGGGATTCTGAGCCCATATTCAGATCAACTGAGATGGTTTTATGGGAGACATTTCAAATAGAGGCTGCTGTTCCCTGGGCATCATATTATTTCCCAGAATGCTTTGTGCTGATTCAGTCACCCCAGAAGGTGGCTATGTTTCTAAGTTAAAAGAGACCTAGGGCTACCTGGGAAAGGCCATAAAGAAGGATGAGCACTGTGCTCATGTGTGTGTGTGTGTGTGTGTGTGTGTGTGTGTGTGTGTGTGTAACGCATGCTCAGTGGTTCTTTTGGATGCTTCAAGTCTGCTCCTAGACCTTCCTTGAAAGCTCATAAATAAACAAAAGAGGAACTTCCAGATGGCCACCTGGTCCCCAAATGGTAAACTTGAAAACCAGCTCCTTTTCCTGGAGGATAAGGAAGAGGGTCGGTCAGGGATGGGGGTGATCATTCAAGTGCAAGGAACATGCGAAGGATCACCCGCAGCAAGGAGGTTAAGGGCTCATGACACCGTATGTGCATTTCCTCCACATACATTGCCACGGAACCCTCCATGGAGACTCATACTCGAGCTGTGTGCTCTATGGCCGTGTCAGCTACAGCTGGGAAGGGGCTGGAAGAGAAAAATAATACCCTTGGCTTCCAATTATACTATGATAATAGTTTAGATTTTATTGAGTCAATAATTATCTCTGTACATTTAACAAAAAAAAAAAAAGCAAACCAAAACACAGCAAAGCACCCATTAGTCATCTGTCTGAGGTAAGGCTTAAATATATATTTAACACATATGTTTTTTATTCAATGCCCTGATTCAGAGCAAGGCAGGAGCTATTCATACCTCCAAGGGGTAAATGACTAGTTCTTATGGTAAATTAGGTTTTTGTTTTCATTTCCTTTTTGACTCTTTGTCTTGGTTTTCTTAAATTTTATTTGGACCAAAGGCAAGAATGGGGTGGGGATTCCGGCTTCTTCTCAGGACCTATGTGCAAATTGGAGGTGTTATTAGTCTCGTGGGGTTTCTGCTGGGTCCTGTTCCCAAGGAAACGGAGAGAGGTGCATTGATGTTGCCTAGACCGAGTGGGCAGGCTGGCGATGGAGCTCTGGTCACATAATGAGTCTTTAAGAGCAAGCGAGCTTGCCTGTCATGTCTGTGTGGGGTTGGAAGCAAAGGCTTCATGAACAATGTTAGCAAGTGCAACTGGCAAGTGATTTAGGACAATGGACAGTTGATGCAGAATCTCGGCTCCCCAAAGAACCGAGCACAAGACAACAAGTAGTGAGAGAAGCACAGATTAACTGAGGTGAAAGGAAAGAGATAGTAAAGTGGTAACAGGCTCCAGAGTATGGGAACAGGCCTGAGCAAACACCAAAGCCCCCAGAACGGGGTGAGGGCCAGCTGAAAGCTGATAGATGAGGGGGGAGTTGAAGAGTCCCGCCCACAGAAGGGGATTCCTTCGGGATGGACAGCTTTGAGTAGCAGGTGGTAGCAGATACATAATAGTATTTTTATTTAAACCGTGCATGTCCATTCCCACGATGCAATCTGTTATAATGCTATTAGGGATATGCAGTGTAGAAACATGAGCCCTCAATGAGGGGGGTCTCCCCCCAAAGTTCAGTTGAGGACAGCCAAGTGAATTTCAGCACATGAAGAAGAATTTCGTTTTGCTGAGCAAGTCCTCATTATTGGTCACTTGTACCCAGGGGAGAGGGCTCTACCCCAGTGTAATACTGACGGCCTCTAGAGGCATTATTCCAGTCTAATGTGAGAGACCCCATTTTCACCTCCTCCCTTTGCCACACAAATCAAACCGTGGAGGATACTGTTTCTCAGCTCAGGGCAACTTTACACCTTGGGGTGCCTTTAAGCTTCATCCCACTTTCCCCCCTTATTACTTACTATTCTCTCAGTGATGCAATCTTGGTTGCTTGGTTTTGTATGTGTGCCAGTCCTGAGGTTTGAACTCAGACGCTAGGCACTGTCCTGAGCTTTTGTGCTCAAGGATGGTGTTCTCCCACTTGAAACACAGCTCCCCTGCCGGCTTCTCATTGGTTAATTGGAGCTAGATGTCTCATAGACTTTCCTCCCCACGCTGGCTTCCAACCACAGCCCTCAGATTTCAGCCTCCTGAGTAGCTAGGATTGCAGGCGTGAGCCAGCAGCGGCTTGCTTTTGGCTTTGCGATTGGTTTTTTTTCTTTTCTTTTTAATATAGATTTACTTGTATCCAATACTGCCAGACTTCCTTCTTCTACTTATTTGTATTTCATTGGGAGGTGCTGAAACAATATCTCCCCCATTATCTGTTGAGATTAGTACTCTGTACATAGCGAGTATCCATCATATAGCTACTGATTTGTGGGTTAATATTTAAGCATCAAATCAGACAAATCAATGCTGTAATCCTCTGTGGTGTGGCCTCTCCTAATTACTCAAGCTCACATGATTGTAAGAGCTTCGTCCCGTCACTCAGAAGTGATTAATGCACTGTTGTTGGTGTAGCTTCGCCCACCACCACCTCCAAGCCCGTTGCCAACTGTGGTTTGCCATGGCTGGGCCGACATCCCGAAGGCCCGTTTGTTTGTCCTAGTATTCATTACTACTTGGCTCTCCTCCATCTGCTGCCAGCGCAGAGTTATTTATATCAGTGCAGAGAAGCCATGGTGAGCTTCGCCTTGATAACTCACATCCTCGGCGTGCTTTCCATCCCTAAGGACTCTGGACGTGGTATCTTCTCAGGAAACCTTTTCCCGTGGGCCCAGGGAGGTCGCTTGCCTTCCTGGGAAGTGGCAAATGCCAGTCGTGTGGATTGGTTGATAAGGTTCTTGCATTCGGATTAAAGGCCCTGGAGCACCAAGGAAGTAGTGGAACTTGCCCGCGGAGGTCATGAGAGCTGAGTCAGAGAGAGAGAGAGAGAGAGAGAGAGAGAGAGAGAGAGAGAGAGAGAGAGAGAGAGAGAGAGAGAGAGACAGAGAGAGAGAGAGAATACCCACTAGGAGGAGAGCCAGATGCTGAGTCATGGTCACCAGCTGGGCATGGGTCAAAGCTTCTAGAAGAAGCTTTGTATACCAAGAACACTGCACCAAAACATTACCTGTTACTACATAAACATGTGCAAGTTTTACATGCCATTTTTTTTCTTTATTGAGTGCATACATTTCTTATCCATCTTGTTACCTTCTCCCTCATTTTCCCCCACCTCCCCCTCCCCATCCCTCCCCCTGAGTTATACCCTTGGTTTACACCATATAGTTTTGAACGTATCGCTGTTGAATTGGTTTATCTTTTCATCCTTTATCTCTTGATTTTGGTGTTCCCTTTCCCTCCCCTAGTTCCTAGTTCCATTACAATATCCAGGGTACTAAAATCAGTTACAGTGATATCAGGGGTAAAACCACGGGAAAGAAGTACAAAAAGGGGGGGGCAGGGTTTCACATGCCATTACATGCCATTTTTGAAACAAAATAGACTAATTTTTTTAAAAACCTAACATTTCCCTCCCAAACTTATTTAATATGGAAATGTTTTAACTTAAGAGAAAAAAAAAACAACACAACACACACACAAAAGAAAAAACAAGCTGGGCACCAGCGGCTCATGCCGGTGATCCTAGCTACTCAAGCATCTGAGACCTCAGTATCAAGGTTCAAAACCAGCCCAGGAAGCAAAGTCTATGAGACTCTTTTCTTCAGTAAAACACCAAAACGCTAGAAGTAGAGCTGTGTCTCCGGTTGCAGAGTGCTAGCCTTTGGGCATAAAGCCTCGGAGACAACACCTCAGCGCAAAACCCCAGGACCAGTTCAAAACACAAACAGGTGAAGCTGGGTGTTGGTGGCTCATGCCTGTGGCCTGTAATCCTAGATACTCAGGAGACTGAAACCTGACGAACAAAGTTCAAAGCCAGCAGCCCAGTTAGAAAAATCTATTAGACCCTTATTATTCCTAGATAATAAGAGTGGAAGCAAAGGGGTAGCTCACGTGATAGAGCACCAGCCAGGAGAGGAAAATACCAAGGCAGAGCTTGGAGCCCTTAGTCCAAGCCCCAATAAAAGAAAAGAAAAGTGAGGGGCATTGTTGGGAAGTTACTTACCTCCCCATTGGCAGGCCCAGTCTATGAGCTCTGGCATCTACTCCCAATGATTTGCAGTCCTACGTGTCACATTTGGGCTCCTTCATCAGCTCTCAATTTTCCAAGCAATACAATTAATTACAGTCAGCATTTCATCCTTAGATACAGGATAGAGCATAAATAAAGGCAGCAGTCTACCCCAATTAACAAATTAATACAAGTCTACAGGCACAGGTCTCTAAAGAAATGAGATCAGCTCCCAAAGAAATCAGGTTGGAAGGAGGGGGGAGAGTCCAGCAAGCACTTGCAATGAAATTGAAAGTTTGCAAATTTCTTCTCTTGCTGATTGTTCATCTCAAGTGATAGCTAAAAAAACAACTTCCGGGAAAGGGTCAAAGAGAAAACTTATGGCCTGGTGAGATTTTCTGCTGAATATAAATCCTTCAAACAAATTTATCTACATGGTCAAATCACTACAGAGAAATCACCATCAGGAAGCTGATTCCTTTTTTTTTTTTTTTTTTTTTTGCCTCTAGATAAACATTTCAGCCAGGGAAATATCAACATTGCACCATGAGGCTAGTGTTGAAATCAAGCAGGTGGAGGGAAGGGAAGAGTGGGTGGGAAGTTTCTAAACACTAATTTTGAAATGCTCACAGGTCCCCAGGTTGCTCTTCACACAAGCAGGAAAGCCATTTGCTGCTCCTGCTCTAAGAAAACCACTTGCACGTTCTGTGACTGCCTCTGGCTTTGACTCTTTTTCTTCTCAACACAGCCCTGTCATAGTTCCCTTTGCTGTGAAAGATTCCTCTCATGCTTTCTGAAGGCTAGTTCAAATCGATAAAAACAATTTGGACTTTCAGCTTGGACAAGCAGATGCTAGCTGTTTTGTCTTTTCCATTCTGAAGAAAGGTAAATACATGGTAGTTTGTAAAAAGTCTTGAGAGAGAAACTGTTCTGATAAAATAGCTTCCCTAGAGTTAAAACAATATGTACAATTCATAGCCAGCTTCTGCTCACTAGTGAACATTTTAAGAGATTTTTTTCCATGTGATTTTTATTGTGGACTATTTTAAAACTCATGAATTTTTAAAAAGTATAATAAGCCTTTGAAACTGGACAAGTTTTCCTCCTGTTTTTAAGCCTTTATCTCTTGTTCTATTTCGTAATTACCAGCACCCAATCCTGTGGATTTCATGGAGAAGACAAAAGGAATCAGAACGAAGTTCTGCATCCCACCTTTCCCAAGCTACTGGTCCCCAGCATCCGTTCCCATGCGGGAAGCTTCCTCCCTCACCTGGCGAGCTGAGCTTCTCTGTGCTACCATCTCTGCTTCCCACCTACTCTCCATGCAGGAATATCTGCTGTCTTCTGTACAATGGTACCTACAGGGAAATGAGCATACATCAAAGTTACTATCTTTAAAATCCTTCTTCTCCCACGTCCGCCTCTACCTGCAGGCTCATTTCTCTGCTTTTTTTTTTTTTTAAAAAACAGGGACTTCTTTATGTGAGGCTTTTTCTACCTCCTTTCTGCCCACTTTCTCCTGAACCTGATCTAACCAGAAGTGAAGAAGAGGGTCAATATCCATTTTATGGTTAATCTTTTATTTATTTATATCATTTTTAAATTAAAAATTTCCTTTTGTCAGTCCTAGGGCTTGAACTCAGGGCATGGGCACTGTCCCTGAGCTCTTTTGCTCAAGGCTAGTGCTCTACCACTCTCACAGGGATTTTCTGCCCAGGCTGGCTTCCAACCTTGATCCTCAGATCTCTGCCTCCTGAGTAGCTAGGATTACAGGCATGAACGACCAATGCCTGGCTTATAAGTTTTCAATTTTTATTAGTTGTATAGGAGGGGTGGTGGTTCATTGTTAGCTATGATTTTAAATGAGATGGAAGAAACTATTGACAAATTCCTACCATTGCTAGTGCTTACACCAAGTGACAGCTGAAGTATGACTTTAGAGAAAGGGCCAAAGAGAAAATTTATGACCTGCACATTTTGCATGGAAAATAAATTTTCTTACTGTAACAATGAAATCACTCTCGTCATGATCATCAGTAAGGTTCTCCAATGCCAAACTCAATGGCATTGTCCTGTGTGAGGGTTGAAGTTAGCCATATGGCCTATGACTAGCCAGTGGTGTTACTGAGATTAGATGTGTAGGATCTTTCCTGTGTCAGAAGCTCTTGCTGGTATCTGTTTTTCAACCTTCTCCAGGTTACCTCATCCTTTCACCATTTTGGGATCAAGTACCTAAAACTTGGTTTCTGATGCTTGTAGTAAATGTACAGCACTGAACCCATTCACTCGAAGATAGGGTTACTTCCAAAATACAGAGGTGGGCTGCCATATAGTTTGGGAGAATCTCCAGCACCACACTGAGAACGTAAAAATGCAATTAACTAGAGAAGATTTAGGAGAGGTCTCAGGGCTCCTCACTGCCAGAAGGACTGAGGAAAATTTGGGTGGTTTCTTTGGGGATAAATAATCTATTATCACCTCCCAGAGGAGTCAGTCTTTCCTCTGCCCCTTTCTGGAGGTGTGTTCCTTGTTAAGGTTAACTCTGGTGCTCATTTTATTCAGCTCTGTCCTTTCAGAAGTGGGGCCAACAAGCTGAAAAGCAAAGTGAGCATGTGCTATGCACACAAAGAGGAAGCACTAACAGCCAAACATCACATGCGAAGGTGCTAAAATTCACTGACAACTAGATGCATGCAAATTACAATCGTGGAGAGAAAACAGGCAATATCTAGAAAAGGAACTTTCTGCTGACCTTGGATCACAACTATGGAGAAACTCAAAGGACCCTGCACAACATGATGTACAAGAAGTTGTGAATCATCCGTATTTTCTTTTTAGAAGGAAAACTAGAAGGGAGATTAGGGGATTGGATAAATTATATTTACACACAAAGGAATATCGAACAGCAATAAAAAGTGAACAAACTTCAGGCTCAACACACATAGGTTTCATGGAGCTCGTATGGAACAAAAAAGCAAGTTGTGAGGGGATGCAGAGAATAGTTTACAAAAGTTAGACATCATGGAAAAATGCTGTATTGTGTTCAGGGATACATATACACTAAAATGTGTAAATAAATAAGTGGAAGTGATGAACATTGGATTATGAATAACTGTCATTTCTGGGAAGAGGAGCGTGTAGGAGAATGTAAAGTAGTAGGAAATGTGAACAAAGGCGCATTGTACTTTATGTAATAAGCTGGGTTGTGGGTTAATCCCTTCATATAATGTAAAATATTGCATAATAAGGAGATGGGAGAAACAAAGGAATTAGGTGAGGAGGTCAGCTGTAGGTGTTTCCCCATATTGCCCAAGGGTATCTGTGGTCCCTTATGTACTGGCTTTTCTAGAAGTATCCTCAGGTTCAGCATGGGCACAGATTTGGCCAATATTTCCACGAACATGGCCCAGCTTCCTGGTTCATGAAACAATGAGTATGTTAACACAAGTTTCTGCCTTCTGCAGTTTTCACAGTACAGGAATGAAACGAGAACAGGGAGCAATCAGCTTGGCTCCCTTCATCTCCTCCTTTCTCATCTCCTTTCTGTTGTGGATTGGGTTTATTTCGGAGAAAAATAGGTAACCGGCATTGCCAGGGCTTTCTTCTCTTCTCTCAGAGTTCTTGGCCTGGTGTTTACCCACCTTCTCCAACAGCAGAAAAACCCAAACCATCTGAATAAAAGAGACACATGGTTATCGTGGACTTGTGAACATAAAAACGTGGGAAAGTGAGTTCTATTTTCCCTCTACACCACAAGGATGATTGGTGACCTCTTACCACATGAAGAAATGTCCATCCACGTTGAACAGCTGTAGTACAGGGATAAGGATTTCCCAGGGTTGCAGGAAGCACACTGGTAATAAATTAGCGGTGCCAAATGCCCATGCCCTTCAACCTCAATCCTTCTTCCATTTGTGGTGGTGTTGATACCTTGTGCTTACTAGGCAGCCATTCTACCATTTGAGCCACATCTCCAGCACTTTTTGCTCTAATTGTTTTTGAGAGAGGGTTTCATTCTTCTGCCTGGGCCAGCCTGGATTGTGATCTTCTTATTTGTGCCTCCTGCCCTAGCTAGAATGATAGGCATAAAAGATTATACTCAGCTGTTGGTAGAGGTCAGGAGGGAGGTTTCTTGTGACCATTTTACCCAGGCTGGCCTTGAACTGTAATCCTTCTGGTCTCTGCTTTCTGGTAGGACTACAGGCATGAGCTACAAGTGCTTGTGCTCTTCAACTCTCACAGTCTCTCTGTCTCTCTCCTCCTGCCGCTGGGGCTTGAAGTCAGCTTTCTAGACAAATGCACTACCCCTTGAGCAATGCCTCCAGTTCTTTATTTATTTTTCAAGTAGCATCTTACAGTTTTTCCCTAGGCCAGCCTTCCAGAAGCTGAGACCACAAATGCACATCACCACGTTCAGCTTGCTAGCTGAAATGGGGTCTTGCTAAGTTTTTGCATGAGCTGGCCTTCACTGTAATCTTCCTGATAGCCACGTCCCCAGGAAGTGGGATTACAGCATGAGCCAGTAATCGCTATGCCTGGCTACCTTTACAGCATTAAACAAAGATAGTCATCAAATACTGTGAAGTATTTATGTCTCCCAAATTACGAAGCAAGCCTAAAGTTTTCAAACAACAAAATAGTTCATAAAAATGTAGAAAAATCCAACATGTTGTTATGCAGCCATTAAGTATAGTCTATATAAGAGTCTTAAAAGATGAATGTTCAGAGACTGGAGGTGTGTCTCAGCAGTACAGTGCTTACCTAGCAAGCATGAGGCCTGAGTTCAAACCCCAGAAATGGGGGGGGGGGGTGATATTCAAAATAGTACTCTAGTTGGAAGAAGTAGGATAAAGAAAATTTAATCTAAGATTATCAGCCATGACCTATAAATTTAGTTACTATCTATCAGTCCATACAAACATATAGAAAAACAGTAGTAAGAGACTGAAATGTTAGCAAAAAATACTTTAAAGAATAAGTGAAACAAAAAGTCAATTCTTTGAAAAGGTAAATGAGTTTGGCAAACCTTTAACAAAACTAACCGGAAGAAAGAGGGAGAGGACTCAAATTAATAGAATTAGAAATGGAAAGAAGATCACACACACACACACACACACACACACACACACACACACACACACACACCCCCAGAGTAAATCCAGAGGACCATTAGGGAATATCTCAAAATCTATATTCTGATAGGTGGGAACATTTAGAAAGAAATGGATACATTTCTAGATACATAGAACCAACCAAAATTAAGCCAAGAGAATATAAACCACAGAAACAGATCAATAGGAAAGAAAGAAAAAAACTACCATATGATGTTACTATACCACTCCTGGGCACAAGCCGACACACAGGAGAGACACCTGTACACCAGGTGTATAGGAGCCCTATTCATTATAACTGCACTATAGAATCAGCCTTCATGCCGACCAACCAATCGATGCATAAATAAACTGTAGGAGTGTGTTGGGTCAGACTACATGGTATTTTCGTGAGGGAATTTCACAATTTTACAAGTAGTATATGCTAATTTAAAATGTAAAAGACACACACTTTAAAATATACACACAATAGAGCATTATTCAGCCATATGGAAGAATGAATTTTTGTCATTTACAGAAAATGGATAGAATTAAGTCAAACAAAATAAGCCACACTGAGTAAAACAAATATTTCATGTCCTCTCTCATATTTTGAATCTTGTCCTTAAAAACGAACAATAGGAACATAAAACAGCTTCTGTTTTGAAAGTTGTTTCCAATGGGAAGGAGATCTTGGAAAGGAAAAGGCTATAGAGGGGGATGAATGTGGTTGAAAGACTTTACACACTGTACGAAAATAGAACAGTGAGACCTGTAGGGATTATTTTAAGAAGGAAAGGAGAATGAGAGGAAATGATAGAGGCAATGGTGTACATGTATAAAAATATCACAACAAAACCCCTTTGTATAATTAGTATATGCTAGTTAAAATTTTAAAAATTATTGTTGAATTTTGCACACAGTTCATTTGTCTGATTCTTTTGAGGCAAACAAATGCCTTTCCCTCCATGGAGAAAACCAGTCTTATGGTTCCAGTGGAAAAATCTGACAGATAGGGCAACTCACCTGGAGCTTCCGGATGGAGGGTCTGAAGGAACGAGGCTCACGTGGGCGAGAGATATGGCTTATGTTGTGCCTTCCCAACACCTCCACCACTTCCTATATTAAAGCCCCAACCCCAACACTTCAGAATGCAACCGTATTTTGAGACACTTGTTGGAGATACAGTTAGTTAAGACAGGGTAATGATGGAGTCAGGTGGGTCCCTCCTCTACCATGATTGGGGTTCCTACCAAAAGGGGGTAATTTGCATACAGACATGCTCACAAGAAGAGCTCCATGGGAAGAGCAACGTGTACTGTCGCAAGCCAAAGGCCTAACAGAAGCAAGGAGAGAGGACTGGAACACACTCTTTCCTCGGGAGGGAATATGGGCCTACAGCATCTTGGTTTCCATCTTCTGGCAACCGGAGCGATGAGAGGATAGATTTCTGTTGCTGTTGTAAACTTCTCAGCTGTGGCGCCTTATCATGGCAGCCAAGAACACTTCCATGGTGATCCGTAGCCAAAGGGGAGGCCCTGTAGCTCCTCCTCCTGGCCTCCTGCACCCACAAAGCCCCAGCTGCCTTGTATCCAGAGCTCTGGAAGCCCTGGGTCAGAAGCAGCTGACACTGGAGTCCAGGGCCAGGTTACTCTGGACTCAAGGGAACCTGCTAGTAGGCAGGGTTTATTTCAACTTTCCGGTCCATGTTTATTACTGAACAGACACCATCACACAAGTGACTCATAAAACCAAATATGAAAGGAAGGGTGGCACCGTCTTTACTCCTTTAAAGTAACCTAATGGAGAAATCAATCATTGATTATAGTAGACAATTGAAAGCTACTCAAAGAGTTGCTCATCCAGAACCTTGGCAGTAGAAGGTTCATTTCCCACAGTGTTCTGAAATCTTTGCATCTTCGCAATCTTTGGCACCGGAAAACACCAGATAATTTAAGTCACAAGGTGTGTTTTTGCCTTAAAAAAAAAAAACAACAAAAAAGAAACAACACAAACAAAAACCTTCTTTGTTGGCAAGCCACCGGAAGTCTGAGAATGCAGGTGAGGTTGACAATCTGCAGGTGTGAGCATTCTGGGCTTGACTTTCAAACCAGAACCAGGGGAAACGGCCTGGGCGTTATCCCAAAGAAATGACTCGAGTTCTAACACATTATGCGTATTTAACAGTTACTCTCCTTTCAAAGCGGTTCACGAAGGGAACTGAAATTTGACAATGACCCAAGGGACAGACAGAATTTGCTAAATCTGCAAGAAACTAGGGCAAGAGAGATGACACAGAGGTGGAGCCAGAGGAGCCCAGATGGTCACCCCAGTTGGCCAGCTTCCTCATCCAATGCCCTTCCTTGCCAGCCCAGCCTGAGCAATCATGGGCAAGTTATTGCTCAGCACAAGGGCCTGCGTCTAACAGTCAAGCGCTATTACTCCATGCATATGCCAATGACCATGATGGCGGGTTGTAGTCTTTATTTCCATACACACCTCCTAGTGTTGGTAAGCCTACACTGCTTCTCCACGGCTCAGACACAGCTCAGAGAAGCAGCAACACAGATGTCACTGTCCTCGACACCAGGCTATCTGCAGGATCCCAGCCTGGAAGACATTGTGGCATGTGGCCACAGGCTGATGGGAAGGCTGCCATTTTTCCTCCGGAGAAGACGCCTGCTGTATATGCGTTGCATGTGCCACCAAGCTTACCCAGGCAATTCCGTGTCTGCTCCTAGCAAAACAAAATGAAAAGGGCTAGTGCAAGCTACTAAAAAAAAAAGGGTGTATCTGGCTTTGGCCATGTGTTAAGGCTTCGAATGACAAGGTACAATAATGTGTCCAATGAATTTTTGATTCCAGGATAAACATTGCTTCCAATATCCAGTTCTCTTTGCGTCAGAGCCCAAGAGAACATCCAGTCAAGAAGGCGACATCCTGACAAGAGTTAGGATGTAGGAGTTCCGTGGGCAGGGCCTATGCGGACTTTAGCAGCCATTACCTGCCATCTTTGCTGACGGGTGTGACATTGAACCATCGATCCACCCATGATGGGGCTGTTTTTCTCACCTCCCCAGAAGACCTCTGTGGAAACAGAGCAGCAGAAAGACTGCTCCGTCCTCCCAGCCTCTCACACTGGGATCCCTGGGATCCGAGGCGCACACATCTCCCTCCATCACGTTCTAGCCACAGCTCGCTGAGTATCTACTGTGGGCCCAGTCCCAAGCACTGGGAAGGGAAGACTAGGTATGTTCAGTTTTGAAAAGTGTCTTCTGCTGGGCACTGGTGGCTCAGGCCTGCAATCCTATGTTACTCAGGAGGCTGAGATCTGAAGGTCATGGTTTGCAGACAACCTGGGCAGGAAAATCCATGAGATTCGTATCTTCAATTAACCACCAAAAGTGAAGCTGTGGCTCAAGTGGTAGAGTGCTAGCCTTGATTTAAAAAAAACAAAGCTATGAAAGCTGGGACAGTGCCAAGGCCCTGAGTTCAATCTTTAGTATTGGCAGGAAGAGGAGGGAGGGGGAGGGCGAGGGGGAGGGGGAGGGGGAGGGGAGGAGGGGAGGAGGAGGAAGAGGAGGAGGAGGAGGAGGAGGAGGAGGAGGAAGAGGAGGAGCAGGAGGAGGAGGCTGGGAATGTGGCTTAGCCGTAGAATGCTTGCCTAGCATGCACGAAGTCCTAGGTTCGATTCCTCAGCACCACATAAACAGAAAATGCTGGAAGTGGCGCTGTAGCTCAAGAGGTAAAAAGAAGCCAGGGATAGTGCTCAGGCCCTGTGTCCAAGCTCCAGGACTGGCAAAAAAAAAAAAAAAAGAAAGAAAGAAAGAAGGAAGGAAGGGAGAGATGGAGGGAGGGAGGGAGGGAGGGAGAGAAGGAGCGGGGAGGAAGGGAGGAAAAGCAGGCAAGAAAGAATGAGTCTTCAGTCACTCAAATCCACATTTGTCATATGGAAGCACATCTCAGTCTTCAAAGTTATGCAATCTCCTTCATTGTGGAAAATTAAAACAACAGATAGCAGTGGGTAACTGTTTCTGCATACATTTTTATCTAAACCTCTTAGTGTGTGTATTATGAGGAATAAGAATTTATCAAAAGAGGAATGATTTTCAGAAAGTGAACAAACAGCCAGTACCTGTGTTTGCTAGGCAGGTATCTTTTATGCTTTGATTATTTTTGAGATAGGGCCTTGTGTTTATGCCCTGACTAGTGTGGACCTCATTACTTCTATTTACACTTCCCGCATAGCTGGAATGATAGACGCGCTAACACACTCAGCTCAGTTGTTAAGATGGGGCCTTACTAACTTTTTGGCAAAATTGGCCTCAAACCACAATCCTCCTGATTTTTGTCTCCCAAGTAGCTGGAATCAATGTAAGCTACAGTGCCAGGTCTTTACTTTGAACTTTTCAAAACATTAATTGGACACAAAGCTCTTCCCAGGAATGGACTTTATTGTATTTTTCAGTGTCATTTGTTTAAAAGAATTTAAAATAACTGAAATAAAGCAATCCAGAATTGTCATCCTTGTAAATCAACCATTTATCATTTCATCTGCCAGTTTCCCACGCATCTTGTTTTAAATGTGTAATGTTTAAAATGAAGTTGTACAACATAGATGGAATTTTATTTTTTCTTTTTACCACGAATCACCAAGAATTAAATTTCATACTTATCATTGTTTACAGAGTCTAGTAAGTATATTACCAATTGTCTACCATCATTCCCTATTAAAAATACTTCCCTATGGATTTTCTTTTTGTGTGTGTAATGCTGTTGGGACTTGAACTCAGGGTCGTGGTGTTCTCCCTTAGCTTTTCCACTCAAAGCCAGTGCTTTGCCACTTGAGTCATAATTCTATTTCCAGCTTTTTTGTGGTTAATTGGAGATAGGAATCTCACAGATTTGTTGTTCTTTAACATTTCCTCAGGAAAATTCCTAGCACTAGGTTTATTGGACTCAAGAGTATTCTTCCTGTCTGTACCAAGTAGTTCTAATGGTTCTCTTACTCTTTTCTGGAATAGTTTGAATGTTTCACGTCTTACACTGTAGTCTTTGATCCATTTAAAAAGTTATCTAGTTTCTTTTTCTGCTTGTGGATGTCCAGTTTTCTCCCTACCATTTGGTGAAGTGGATGTTTGGTTTGGTTCGTTTCTTTCTCTATCCTGTGTTTTTGTCTCTCTTATCAAATATTACATGGCTGTAGGACGGTGGGTTTATTTCTGAGGCTTCTGTTCTGCTCCATTAGTTTTTGAGCTTGTTTTTATGACAGTCTTAAGCTGTTTTCATTAGGATAGTTCTGTGGCAGAGTCTGAGATTTGGAATTGTTATACCTCTAGCACTGTTTTACTATTACCTAGGACCACTTTTTTAATTCAGGGCCTTTTGGTGTTTGTTTTTATCTATCAAATGATATTGGTATTATCCATTGGTATTGCATTGAATTTATTGATTGCCGTAGGTAATCCAGGAACATGGGAGGTCTTTCCACTTCCTAATATCTTGATTTTCTTCTTCAAATTTTTATAGTTTTCAACAGAGATGTCCTTCACTTCCTTGTTTGATTTTTAGATTTTGCTTTTTGAGACTATTAGCTTAGGGGTAGAATCTCTAGGGTCCTTTAGATATAGGATGCAAATAGGAATGGTTTTACTTCTTCCTTCCCTACTTGGAACCTCTTTATGTCTTTCTCTTGCCTTAGCTCTCTGTGTAGGGATTCTAGTACTGCATTGAAAAGGAGTGGAGAAAGTAGACATTTTTTATTTGAACCTGATTTGAAAGAAAATGGTTTTAAATTTTTCACCATTTAGTCTGATGTTGGCTGTAAGTTTGTCATAAACAACTTTTGTTATGTTGAGGAATGTTCTGCCTATGCTTAGCTTCTTCAGAGCTTTTATTATAAAAAGTGGTTGGATATTGTCAAAGGCTTTTTCTGCATCTGTTAAGAGGATTGTGTGATTTTGTCTTCCTTCAGTTCTGTTAGTGTGTTGTATTACATTTATTGATTTGTACATCCCTGAGATGAAGAACTTGGCCCAGGTGGGAACTCTCAGAGTAAAGTTCCAGAGGTTCAGCAAGTCAAGGAGAGAATTTACAAATGGAATTGCATCCAACTAAGAAGTTTCTGCATGGGAAAAGACATAATTCGCAAGCTAAAAAGACAGCCTGCAGAAGAGGAGAAATATTGACCAGCTATATATTACAATGGCCTAACATCCAGAATATACACAAAGCTCAAGAAACTAAACCTTGAAAGAATCATCAACTCGCTACGTGAACAAATAAGCTAAATAAAGACTCTTATCTCCAGTTAACTAACAATAAGGCAAAAGTAGAGCTGTGGCTCAAGTGGTAGGCTGCTCACTCAGGAACAGTACCCAGGCCCAGAGTTCAAGTCCTAAGACCAGAACTAATAAATAAATAAATAAATAAATAAATAAATAAATAAAGAGGAATGGGGGATAATGCATTTATAATATTCAATGCATATCCAATGAAACTAGGAGAATTGAGGGGAGGGTTTGGGCAGAGAGGGATGGGGAAGAATGATAAAAGAAGTGACCTAGACACATTGCACTTAAAAACTGATTTGTTGAATGGCAACCCATTTGCACAACTACTTCAAGATAATTTTAAAAGTCTAATTTTTAAAAAGAGTATTCTGAAATGAGTTGCTTTTTTTCCTTTTATAAACTTGGAATTCTTTATGAATTTGTGTGCCACCTGTGCAGAGGGCTGTGCTAATCTCTGTATTGGTCCAACTTTAGTACATGTGCTGCCGAAGCAAGTACTGAACTAGGATTGTGTGGAAAATTTCACAATAGCATCGAGGTCAGGAGAAGCATGAGGGAATTGCAAAAGCAAGCCTGGTGATCCTACTTAGGCTTGGCACTGGCCCTGGCTGGGGCTACATCTCTGGCCTTCATGCACAAAGAGAGGTTTGAAAGAAACAGACAGAAGAAGAGAGCTCCATCTAAAACAATACAGATGTGGCATAGCAATGACTAGATAGAGAAATGGTCTTTTGAAGTGATCTTTTGCCTTTATTGATTTCTTTTTCTTCTGCTATGGTGCTGCTTATTATAAAAATGGAGTTCCTAGTTTTCACTGATCTGTGACTCATCAGACAAGTCTTTTCAACTACTTTGGAGCTCAAAGTTGACTTTATAACCACAGGAACTCAATAAATAGTTCTTGGCTAATATTGAAGAAACTGAATTTTTATTATTTCATTCCATTTTTTTTTACAATTGCTACACGGCATGAGCAACAAATGAATCATTGTTGTGTTATAAACACAGAGATTGGAGGGTTGTTTGTTCTTGTAACAAAACCAACACTGTCTAGGCTGACTGACGGAGGATTTTCTTTGAAAAAAAGCACCAAATGCACAAAGGTATTTAAAATAGCATTGCTTATAATCACAAAGAAAGGCAACTACTCCAAGAATTAAGTTAAGAATGCCACTGTATTTAACTCATTAGACAATCATTAAAATCAATGTTTACAAAGAACTTGGAAATACATGAAATATGCTTATAATGTGAGACTAACTTTATAAGGAAGATAAAAATTATATACAGACATAGTTAACATTGCATTTCAAACGCTATGCCTACAGAAAATGACAACTGTAACAAAACAAAGATGGAAGCATTCAATCTAAGAGAACAGAAAGGACTTTTTTCCTTTCTCCTTTTCTTAATTCTCTGTGTTTTTGAGAGGGCACATGGCTTGTATAATTAACAAAAAATAGAAGGCCATTTTCACAGACCAGTGTCTGTCTACCTATCTATCTATCTATCTAGTAATCATTTATTTGACAAATATTTATACACAAAAATGTATTTATTGTATATCTCCAATCTACTTCTTTCCTTTCAATTTTATTTATGTATGGTACCAAGGCCTCATGCATGTTAGGCAAGCACTCTACCCACTAAGCCATATTCCTAGTCCTCCAATATAGTTCTTAAGAATTCTGCATGCTGGGAACCTAGCCATAACAGCAGAACTCCTGTTCTCACAGAGTTTACATTCTAATGGAAAATTATAAGCAGAAAATCTCTATTTACTTAAATCACTCTGAGAGTTTAGAGCTGCAATGGGAAATACAACCCTACTCTTTGGCCAGATGTTTCAAAACCTGGGTTATTTATTTTCTGTTTTAATTAAAGGCATTTGCAAACACCTTTGTAAGAAATCTATCATCACAATTAGAATTGTGTGTATGCTTTGTAATATTAATAGTGGTTATCAAAATCTAGGACACAGATGCCAATCAGAATACCGTGACACATTAATGAGTGTTCTCACATAACTCTTCTATGAACAGGTTCACAATGTCACAGGTATATATTTAATCACAGGGACGCATTTACTGGAACCAGTCTTGCATAAAAACCTTTAGTCTGGTTCTTTAAACTCCGAATTAAAAATCAGATTTCAAACGGCAGAAAGGCAGAGTCTCCTGGGCATAGGAAATAGGGGAACAGAGCTGGTCCCAGCTACCTTAGTGCCATCTCACTATGTTCTCTGAAGTCAGCAAGGAAAAGAGCTTGAACACCATTTTTCCCTTTAAAAAAAAGTCCAAAACACTTAGCAATTACATACTAAAACAATTAGTAGGGCACTCCATCTGTTTTTTTTAAAAACCTTTATTGTTTTGTGGATTCTAAAAGCAATATAGGTTCTTTGTAGGAAAATACGAGGAATACAGAACATGAAGAAAACTCTGAAGCTCATTTGTAATCCTGCCACACAAAGCTAACCATGGCGATAGTTGTCGTGAGCCTCTTGCGCGTCTTTCTTCCCCAGCAGAGCTGCCAAGCTCCACTGGGAACTGGCCAGGTGGGACATATGTTGGGCTGTGCGGGCCTTCTTTCTCTTCCCTTTGCAATGACTCAACTCTGGCATTGCACATTCAGAGCAGCCTTCAACAACATCGAAAAGAATGTGTGTGACTAAGTTCCAATAAAACTTTTGCCTTTCTGAAACCATTGGGCTGGCCTGACTTGGATGTGTCCATCATTTGCTGACCTCTGTTCTGGAATGTTTGGTTTGAGGGGAGACACGGGGATATATTCTCCCCATTCTCACCTGGTCATCTCCATTGCCATCATCCTAACTGCAGAATCTTTTTACTGTCCATAACTTCTAGGAGTAAATAAGTGTTTATTAAGTACCTAGGATCTGGGGAGGGGCATACAAGTCCACAGAGTTCCTAACCTCCAAAGGGTATAGGCAATAAGGAAATGGTGGCAAACACAGAATGACATGAGCACAGGAGAATTACAGGGGGCCTTCGGGGTGTGGAATAAGATTTTACCAAATCAGAGCTTCGGAGAAAACTTCCCTTGAAGGACGATTACGCTGAAATATGAGTGGTGACTAAAGTGTATCACCGTCCCACTGTAGGAGGGGAATAATCTAAGAAGAAAGGATAGAACGTATGTAGACACCTCTATGGGGCCAGTCCACATGGCCTGAGGAGTTGAGGCGGCCCACGGAGCCAGAACAGACACACCAAGTGGGAGGGGTGGACAGGAGCCACACCATGCGGGGCTTTCCGAGCACCCACAGCATTGTGAACCTGATCCTCTGAGCAGTGGGAAGCCGCCAAGGAAATGGAAGCAGGAGAGTAGCAAAATCAGCATCATGTCAAAAGATTTGAGCTCAGTGCTTCCCCTTCCTGCCCTCACCCCCTTCAGCCATTAGGAACTCTCCTGTCACAGAGTTTTACACATTTCTGCAGAGGAAACTTTTGAGAGTCCTCCTCTCCTGAGGGTTCTGCTGAGTTAACGCCCCTCCCTCCCCGCATGGGGAGAGTCCACAGGGAGAGGACCAGGAGTCCCTAGCCAGCACGGGGCTATTCTCATCTCCTGACCCTCCTTCCACTTTTCCTCCCCTCACTGGCTACTTCCTGGACACAACCCATATTTCCCCATCTTTTTGCTTTGGCTCAAGCTGTTTCTTCCATTTAGAGTGCTTTTAATTGTCATAGTCCATTTAGACTGCTGTCACACAAAAAATACCATTGACTTGATGTTCAAGAGAAATTTATTTCTGGAGATCAAGTCACCTGCAGATTCAAGAACCTGCAGGCCGACTTCCTTGTTGATAGATAGCCACTTTAACGCTGAGACTTCACATTGCAGAAGAAACAGTTGTGGCCTCTTTTACAAGGGCACTGAGCTCATTTATAAGGGGTCCCTCCTCATGACCTTATCACTACCCACAGACCTCACCTACAAATCTAGTCCTATTAGGGACTAGGTTTCAACATTGAATGTGGTCTGGTATTTTGTTATAGAAGCATGTTATTCTTAGGAGTTTTCCCCCAATTTCTGGAAATTAGATTTTATAGAAAAAGCAAAAAAAAAATAATAATCTGTTCTATTTTTTGTCTCTAGTATTAGAAAATACACCAATGAGATGTTTTTTCTTAGTTGTTGAAATTTCCTACCTGAGCTGGCTCCAAACCTTAATTTTCAGATCTCAGCCTCTTGAGGAGCTAGGATTAAAGGCGTATGCCACCAGTGCCTGTTTATTCTATAGCTTTTGTGTTTCTCCCTGCTTCAGCTCAACATCATTCCAATGCATTGGATTAGATCTCAAGCATTTAAAAAATGATTCTTGAAATGCCATCTGGCCAACCATTAGATGTGTCCACACAGATACTTTGCAGATTATCTCCAGGAAGGAAGAAAAAAAAGAAGAAATTCTCAGAACTATTTATACAATTATTCTACAGGCTTTGGCCTGGAAAACAAGAAACTAGGACTTTCAGGTTTTTGATTGCATTTCTTCTTTCCTGTGTTTCATGAAGTTTAAATTACAACCATCTGTTTCAGAAGATATAAAAAATCCTGAATTCCATCTTCTTCTGCGTTAACAGAATACTAACTCTTTGGGAAAACCTTATACTGATAGAGATGCTCACTGCTAACTATGGCCAAATCATAAGGTAAAACAAGTACCATACTACACCTGTCTACTCCACTGGCATTCTGAACCTAAGGACAATATAACATCAGCCTCTAAGCTCTATTTCCTGATGTGGATGTCTCTCTGTGTAGTTGTTGACATGTTTGTTTAATGACTGTGTTGTATAGAGGTCATGATGGAAAAACTCTGTGTCTTCTGATTCTTATTAGGGACTGTTACATGGTTGGGATTAAGATCATTCAGTTAAGATCATTCTTTTGTGCTTCTTTCATTCCAAAAGCATTCCCAAATCATTCCTGGTCCACTTTAAAGGCTGTTCACACTTGGTGATGAATTGAACTTGCTTTTGTTCTTACAGGTCAGGTGTAGAGATAGATGTACCATGTGCAATGGGTTTCATCCTATCAACCCCAGACCTCCCTTTCCAATACTGTGCTATCTCCTATCTCATTCTCCCAAATCCTGGGGCTTGGACTCAGGGGCTGAGCACTGTCCCCGGCTTCTTTTGCTCAAGGCTAGCACTCTGCCACTTGAGCCACAGCGCCGTTTCTGGCTGTTTTTCTGTATATGTGGTGCTGGGGAATTGAACCCTGGGCTTCATATATACGAGGCAAGCACTCTTGCCACTAGGCCATATCCCAGCAGAAAACAACTTTCTTATGGCCCCCTGGATCACTTTTGTCCTATTGGCTAATGTGTTGGAACAATTTACTTCCACAGCAGACTCTTCTTGGCTTAGAAACAGTTCTTTCTTTTTCCACTAATAAACCCTTTATTGAGAGCCAATTGTTATCGAAGTCCTGTGCTAGATCTTAGAGAAAGACAAACAAAACTAAACATTTATCTCAGAGTAACTGAAATGTAAAGAAATATCTACAACACAAGGAAATACGAACCTTCCAAGAAAAGCACTGAGTGATGAGGAGGAGGAATGGTTCCAAAAGTGGGAAATCATATTTTTCCTGCCATGTATGACTTTCTGGTATTTGAGTACAAGTACCTATTTATTATCTCATATTCTCTTAAAATCTCCAAGTTTTCAGTTTGGAGGTGTTATTCAAGTGGTACAGTACCTGTCTCGGAAGCAGTAGGCTCTGAGTTCAAATACCAATACTGCCATCAGTCAAGCAATCAGTCAAATCTATGTGTTTTCCAAACGCATCTTTTCATCTTCTTTTATTCTAATATTCCATTTGTGAAGGGCTTCCTCGCAGATAAATATAACTATTTCTTGTGTTGGATGGATTTGTTGGGGTCATCAAAATCAGGGAAAGAGGGAGATTATAGAGTGTTACTGCCATGCATGCTACTGCAACAGCTGGCTAGTTTAAAAAATCTTGTAAGCTGAGCAAAAGCAGAGACAAAATACCCAGTTGTGTCACACACACCACTGTAGCAAATGTGCCTCAGGCTGTCAGGAGAAAGGAAAAACCAATGACTCAGAAAGAACCAGGAGAGAGAAAGCTCCCCATCCAGCCACAAAGAGAAGAGATTTAAAAAAAAAATTGGGAAGCCAAATAGGTCTTAATAATGCCATTGTCAGGAGCAGAGTAGAGCACTAGCTGGCAACATTGGTCACCTGCCATGCTGTCAAGCTACCACTTAAGAATGACATCTAAAAGGAGATCTATTCAATTGCATTGCTTTCTATTAAGATGCCAAGCCCATTAGGAGGCCAAAGCAAAAGTCTTAGAACTAAAAGTAAACAAGTATTTTAAAGTACTTTTCTGGGGATCTGGAGATGGAGAAAGGCATGTATGCAATAACAAAATATATTATCTCAAAGACTAGAGGACATTAAAATCTCCTTGTATAGTAACTTAAAAAGATAATCATGTTCTTATAAAGCACTGATAGCTTATTAAGAACCAAATGAAAGGCATATTATAGAGAATGTCTGGAAAGTGTATAATAAGATTTTAGGTACACTAAACAAAATCCAGGAAGATCAACCTCCCAATTAGAATTCAGAGTCTTGGACACCCAAATGGGTATAGCCTGGTACAGGTAACTCACGCCTGTAATCCTAGCTATTCAGGAGGCTGAGATCTGAGGCTTGTGGTACAAAGCCAGCCTAGGCAGGAAAGCCTGCAGACTCCAATCTTCAATTAACCACCAAAAAGCCAGAAGTGGAAGTGTGGCTCCATTGCAAAAGCATCAGCTTTGTACAAACAACAGATGAACAAAAAGGACAGCATCTAGTCCCCAGTGTTGGCAGAGGGGGTGGGGTGGGGTGGGTATGGGGAGAGAGAGAGCTCAAAAGAAAAAAATAAATAAACCAACCCTGGAGTGCCATCATCCAGATTGCTGCTGTGAGTAGCGGAAGTCCACTAATAAGGTAGGAGCCCTCGTAATCTAATCACTTCCCCCATGTGTACCTCAGCCTGCCAACCTTTAGCACATGATCTTTTTTTTTTTGGGGGGGGGACATTTCCACATCCAAACCATAGCAGATGAATTTACTCTTCTGACATCATCACATGAATGTTGGGAGCTTTGATGGGATTGGTTCACTCATCATTCAGAACTCTCCCAAGTAAAACACCAACCACTAAGGGAAGGACAGCAGGCACTCCCTGCACAAGGAAGGGCTTTGGGTTTTGTAACTTTCACAAAACTCATTCTGCAAAGGAATATGGGTGAGTTGTCCATATGTTAACAGGATGATTAAATATCAGGAGAGCTGTGTGGTAAAGAACTTTTTTTTTTTTTTTTTTTTGCCAGTCCTGGGGCTTGGACTCAGGGCCTAAGCACTGTCCCTGGCTTCTTTTTGCTCAAGGCTAGCACTCTGCCACTTGAGCCACAGCGCCATTTCTGGCCATTTTCTGTATAGGTGGTGCTGGGGAATCGAACCCAGGGCTTCATGTATACGAGGCGAACACTTTACCACTAGGCCATATTCCCAGCCCCCAAGAACTTTTTTTTTTTAATACTTATTGTCAAAGTGATGTACAGAGAGGTTACAGTTTCATACGTTAGGCCTTGGGTACATTTCTTGTATGGTTTGTTACCTCCTCCCTCATTCCCCCCTTCCCCCTCCCCTTTTCCCTCTCCCCCCATGAGTTGTTCAGTTGGTTTAGGCCAAATGGTTTTGCAAGTATTGCTTTTGGAGTCGTTTGTCTTTTTATCCTTTGTCTCTCGATTTTGATATTCCCTTTCACTTCCCTAGTTCTAATACCAGTATATACAGTATCCAGTGAGCTCAGATGAGATACAGTGATAGCGTCGGTACAACCACAGGAAGTAGATACAAAAGGATCATCAACAAAAGAAGCTATGGTTTCACAGGGCATGTTTAAAGTAATTACAATGGTGATATAACACTCGTTTCCATAACATGGAGTTCATTTCACTTAGCATCATCTTATGCATTCATAGGAGCATAGCTATTAGGCTCTTGTGATCCTTTGCTGTGACTAGCCTAAACCTGTGCTAATTATTCCCTATGAGGTAGACCACAGAGTCCATGTTTCTTTGGGTCTGTCTCACTTCACTTAGTATAATTTTTTCCAAGTCCTTCCATTTCCTTATGAATGGGGCAATGTCATTCTTTCTGATAGAGGCATAAAATTCCATTTGTGTATATGTACCACATTTTCCTAATCCATTTGTCTACTCAGGGGCATCTGAGTTGGTTCCATATTTTAGCTATGACAAATTGTGCTGCGATGAACATTGTTGTGCTGGTGGCTTTAGTGTGTCCTTGTTTATGGTCTTTTGGGAAGATGCCCAAAAGTGGGGCTGCTGGGTCATAGGGGAGCTCTATATTTAGCCTACTGAGGAATCTCCATACTGCTTTCAAGAGTGGCTGAACCAGTTTACATTTCCACCAACAATGAAGTAGGATTCCCTTTTGGCCACATCCCCTCCAACATTTGTTATTGCTAGTTTTCTTGATATAGGACATTCTTACTGGCGTGAGGTGGAATCTCAATGTTTTGATTTACATTTCTTTTATGGCCAATGACATAGAGCAGTTTTTCATATGTCTCTTGGCCGTTCTCATTTCCTCATCAGAAAAGTCTCTTTTTAAGTCTTTAGCCCACTTGTTGAGGGGGCTGTTGGGTTTTTGTGGTTTTGTTTTGGAGGAATTTAATTTTTTTAGTTCTGCTTATATTTTAGAGATGAGGCCTTTGTCCATTGTATGGCGGGTAAAGATCTTTTCCCAATCTGTGGGCTTTCTGTTTAAGGTCTAGGGGCATAGCTTAAGTGGTAGGAATCCTTCTGTCTGGCAGACATGAGGTGAGGCCTATCCTGAATTCAAACACCGGTACCAGCAAAACAAGAGAAACTTTTAAAATCCAGGAAGTCACTCTACTGTTATGCATACTGAAATGTATAATTCTGAAGTATATTTTCATCTTCTCTTCATGCAACATTAACTTCAGATTGTAGTAATGGTTTCATAATTACAGACAGTATCCTGGTAAATATGGTGTTTTCCTTGTACACTAGGACAAGAAGACTTGATCTAAAACTGCAGTGTGACCATATGACAGGCACCATGCAAAAGTGGCTGTTCATATTTAAGTTTTGGTTGTGTGTTTGGGGCTTGAAATCAGGGCCTGGGCTGTCTTTTAGATATTTTTTTCTCTCAAGTATATGACTCTACCATTTGAGCTGCACCGCCACTTCTGGCTTTTTGCTGACTGACTATAAGAGTCTCTCCAACTTTCCTGCCCAGTCTGGCTTTGAGCTTCCATCTTCAAATCTCAACTTCCTGAATAGCCAGGAATACAATGTGAGCTACTTACTAGCATCCAGTTTTAAATCTTAACCAACTACAATTAAGAATTAAAATTCAAAGGGTGAACAAATACACCAGTGGGACTTCCACTGTGTGGAAAACTATACATCTTGTAGGTGGAGACAGAGGGAAAAACTGGAAAGAGCGAGGGAAGGGGTGACATGGTTCAAAAAGGAATCTACTCATTGCCTAACTTACATAACTGTACATCACATCTGTATATCCCATGTACAACAACAATACTTAAAAAAAAAGAATTAAAATTCAGCTTTTCATCCTCACCCCCAAAGCACAAGTGTTCAGTAGCTTGATGTGGGTATTGGTCACCATAGTAGAAGTATAGATACAGAATTATGGCACAGTTATCTGGAGCAGCTGCTACCTAGAACTTAATTAGTAGTTTGTTTTGTTGCTCCTGTTTACTTTGCTTTTGCTATTTTTGTTGCTTGATTTTATTTTTGTTTATTTTGAGACAGGGTCTTGGCTAAGAAGCCCACAATGTCTTCAAACTCCTGATCCTCCTACCTCTGCCTTCCTGGTACTGGGATTACAGGGAAATGCCACCATATCCAATTGCTAGTGCTCTTTAATAAAACACGGCTGTATAAGGATCATAGTTGATTAATAAAAGAAAACAAGGGGCTGGGGATATAGCCTAGTGGCAAGAGTGCCTGCCTCGGATACACGAGGCCCTAGGTTCGATTCCCCAGCACCACATATACAGAAAACGGCCAGAAGCGGCGCTGTGGCTCAAGTGGCAGAGTGCTAGCCTTGAGCGGGAAGAAGCCAGGGACAGTGCTCAGGCCCTGAGTCCAAGGCCCAGGCTTGGCCAAAAAAAAAAAAAAAAAAAAAGAAAACAATATAGAAAAAACTACATGGAGAAAATTAGTTGTTTTGGAATTCTGATTACAAATAAATGTTTAAGTAATAGCCATGAACATAGTAAAACATTTCTTTGCATAGCAGATCACTTTGGCAATATTCATTTATACATTAAAACATGTATACACACATATAATATATGTATAATATATGCAGAGAGAGAATGAAAGAGAGAGCACACACTGGATACACTTCTGTGTTCTACAAGAAAATAATAAAACTCCTTGCTTCTACTTCTACTACATAAGGGGAAAATATGATTCCTTTTTGGGGGCCAGATACAAAGAAATTATGTGCCAATTCAGGAAACAATATGAGATGAGAATATTATTACTATCATGAAGTTATTGCTCATTTAAAAGGGCATAGAAAGAGGTTTGTTAATTGAGATGGTGCTCGCACTAACTTTTTGCCTGGGCTGGTCTTGAATGGCTATCCTCTTCATCTCTGCCTTCAGAAGAGCTGAAGTTCCAGATGTAAGCTATCACCTCGCGACAGTGTTTTGCTTTGCTTTGCTTTTTGAGGCAGGGTCTTGTTAAGATGCTTACACTGGCTTTGAACTTGTATTCCTCTTGTCTCAGCCTCCTACATGTGAGATTGAAGTTACACACCAGAAAATAAGAAGAAGAAAGAAAAGGAAGGCATAAAACTAAAACTTTCAGTGCTTGGTAACTATAAATAAATGGTCAGTTGCTCATGTACTTTTCCCCTAGAGAATGAAGCTAGTTGCACATAGCAGGAAGCATGCTGTCTGACAGGATTGCAAGGAGAATCGGCCTCTGTCCACCCTGGCCTCTTGTCAGATATCCCAACTGGACAAGATGGATCCAGGGAGTGTCACTGTACTTTGAATGGTTGAGCACTGGATTCCAAATCAATGACGCTTCTTTCCAAAGAAAGACAAATAGAGCAAGGTTGAGAAGTGAAACAATGAAGCAGTCCTCGTAGGCCAGAATTATGTGTTTCGATTTTTTGGATTGGTGCCTGACATCTTGTCACAATGGTATGTGTTTGATTGAAATCATTGATCTTCACTTCTTCCATATTTTATGAACTGTGACCCATTTGCTAGGGTTCGTGGAGCCCATAGCGCTGGCTTCACCTTTGGCTGGCTCCCCTCAGTAGAATTTAGTGGCTGAAAGGGAGGGAGAGGATGTGCCGGTCCTCTTTTCCTCATCCGCTCACTGCCTTATGAGGGTACCAAAACCCCTCATGTGCTATGTCAAGCCTCTTCATGCTCCCACAGACATCCGCGTTTGGTCTTCCTTGGGCCTGGCAGAAAAAAGAAAAACAAGCACTGGCATTTCAGCAAGCCCCACTCACAAGGATGGGCCCAGAGGAAAGGCCCCGCTGACCGTAGAGTGGAGAGTGTGGACCATGCCCTGTCAGGACAAACCCATGTGACTGAACAGAGCAAGTACCAAGCAAGGCCCCTGCCACATGCTTTGACTTGGCTATGTCTTGTCCCTACCCAAACCCAGAGATCTTGTATCACTTGATCAGTGGTGGAAGAAGTAAGTGGATCTGACTAGCTGAGGTGCTGAGCCCAGGGACTCAGGACAGAGTCAGTAGAATCAGGGAAGGTTGGGCTGTGGAAACATTTTGCCACCTCCGCTTCCCACCTCCATAAGAGGCTGACAAGCTGCAAGGAGGAAAAGACCGCACATGCCCTACCTAGTGCCAAGGGCGTGTGTGTGACTCACAGGAGGTGCGCACAGTTATGAACGCATAAACACAGGACACCTGTCACTACCTAGCACCATATACAAAATGAACACCCCAATATATTCATTTCTAAAGGTTTTTGGTTTTTTATTTCCTTGATGGGCTAGGCATTAAACCCATGGTCTTGCTCGTGCTAGGAAAGTACTCTACCACTGAGTTACAACTTCAGCCCTAAGTATTTGAAAATAATTCATTAATTAACCATACAAATATAATAGATTATAATTAAACATTATACATATCCTAGAATATAAATATTAACATTGAAAATAAATTATTGACTTCATTGAAAAATTAAAGCCTTTAAGTCATTAAACTGAATGTACATGAATTAAATTTACTTCTTGGAATTTGGAATTTCTGTGCCTAAACAGAAAGAGAAGCAGACTGCACTGTTGCAGAAGTTGAAGATGGGGGATGATTTAAAATAGTCTTAAGGAAGCCCATCCTAATTTTTTCCCGGTTTTAGCATAAACACACCTGCTGAATGCAAACAATTCAAGAGGTTTGCCTCATATTTGAAAGAGTTCATCCACCAACATAATAAAAAACCATGGCTCCTAAGACAGGTCTGCCAAGTAAGGTTAAATAGATTGTTTCTATATATTTAGTCCATGTTCTTGAAAAAGAAAGTTGTCTTAGCCTATATGCGTGTGACTATTTGTGCTTGATCTTAACAGCTCTATTATTTTATCAAACTTTCCAAGCCCTATTGCTATGAGTGCCAACTCCTTCAATCTGTGCGGTGGAACCTTCATTCCTCAGTATTAGGAATCAGGCCTTAGAGGGAAGGGTTTGGGCCCTGGGGGCAGAGACCTAAGGCACAGATTTATGCTTTCCTTGCATGAGTTCTCAATCTTGTAGAACTGGTTAATTCCCTCAAAAGAAAGTTCTTTTAAGATCTAATTTGGCTTTCTCAATTTTCTTCCTTTTCCTCTTGACACGCAATCCCATTCACTTTCTGTCAAGAATTGAAGAAGCACGAGGCCTTGACCAGATATGCCCTTCCAATCTTGAATTTCACAGCCTTCAGAACCATGGGCCAAAATAAACCTCCTGTCTTCCTAAATTACCCAGCCTCCTGTATGCTGTTACAATAGAAACCAGACTAACACAACTATGCATCTGATCTTTGGCCAGAAGGCTTGAAGTGCGGCCTACCATGCTTCTGTGTAAACAGGCCATCGCTCATCCTGACACACTGTTATATACACTTATTCAAAATAATAAGATAGATCAATGGCACAGTGGTGGGAGTCTACTAATAGATCCACACATGTATGGCTAATTGAAGGGGCTGCTGAGACAATAAAATAGGGGGAAGAACAGTCTTTCAAAAGCAGTGCAGGAGAGCTGGATATACAAGAGCATGAAGTTAGATCCTTATTTTATAATGTATATAAAAGTTAGCTCAAATTGAATCACAGACCTAAATTTAGAAGATAAAAACGAGAAACTCATAGAAGAAAACAGAAGAGTAAGTTTACTGCCTCAGTGCCGGGCTCGGGTCGCCTCCCCTGGCACGGGGGTTCAGGCTCTACTCTAATCGCTCCCTTTCTCACCCTCTCCTCTGGTCACCCGACCCACAGGTAAGGCCAGAGTGGAGTGGGGGGCTCAGGAAAGACCTCAGGTGCACGCGGCCGTACGAGATCGCTTTTCCTCCCTCCTTACCCGTGAAGAAAGCCAGGCATACGCAGATCTTGGAGACGCTTCAAGAGCAAATCTGATTTAATAAGGGAGGGGCTAGCAGCTGATATAGCAGGGGTGACGAGAAAAGGGGTGATCGACCAGAGAGCTGGCGATAGGCTGGCGAGCTTGTCATAGGACCCCCTCATGAGCTAACGTCATTTGCTTAGCACCACACCAGGGGCAAAAAAGGCCGCGAGAATGGGGAGCACATGGGCTGGCGAGAAAGTTGGGGGGCTGTTCGCAAAGCCAGTTCTTCTGGTTCCAGACCCAAAGAATTGTGGCCTGCTTCCGCATTCCCCCAGGGCTGGGGGAAGGGCGGCATCTCGGGAGCTCTCCATTGCCCTTCCCCCTCAAGGCAAAAGCTGAACCCCAACACCTCAGATTTGTTAAGAGACTTAGAAAAATGATGCGAAAGGACAAGAAGCAAAATTACTACTTGGGGGTGAGCCAATGCACTAGCAATACTCACAGGACAGTATGTCGAAAATGAATTGTACAACTTGGGAGGGAGTCTGGGGGGAGGGAAGTGGAGAAAAATGAAGGAGGGGTAACAAGTTTGACAAGAAATGTACTCACTACCTTATATATGTAACTGTAATCCCTCTGTATATTACCTTGAAAATTAAGTTAAAAATAACTAATTGAACTTCATGGGAATTAAAAAATTTAACGCATAATAGGGCATTATCAAGAAGAGAGTGATGCTGGATGTGGTGGCCCACACCTGTAATCCTTAGGTTCTTTTTTTTTTTTTTTTTGCCAGTCCTGGCCCTTGGACTCAGGGCCTGAGCACTGTCCCTGGCTTTCTTTTGCTCAAGGATAGCACTCTGCCACTTGAGCTACAGGCACCACTTCTGGCCATTTTCTATATATGTGGTACTTGGGAATTGAACCCAGGGCTTCATGTATACGAAGCAAGCACTCTCGCTACTAGGCCATATCCCCAGCCCTCACACCTGTAATCCTAACTACTTGGGAGCTGGGCTTGGGAGAGACTGCAGCTCAAGGCCAGCCTGGGTAAAGAGTTCACAATACCCATATCAAACAATAAAAAGCTGGGCTTGGTGGCATTCACTGTCATCTCAGCTATGCCAGAGGCATAGTTCAGGCCTGACTGGGCCAATAACAAAAAAGAAAGAAAAGGCCCTATTAAAAAATAATGAAATAATAAAGGCAAGAAGGGTAGAGGCATGGACCAAGTCATAGCAGTAGATCACCTTCCTAGGAAGTGAAAGGACCTGAGTTAAAAGTCCAATACTGCTTTAACACAAAGACAGAAAATGGTTGCAGATCATATAGCTGATGAGAGGTGTAACCAAGATACATCAAAGTTGACACATCCAGTTGCCTATCTTCACACACGAGTAACCTGAGACTCACAGAGGTTAACTGATTTTAAAAAAGGTCATCCAGCCTAGTCAAAAGTTTCATTTCTAGTAGAATGTCACTTAGGGAAACCTGGAACATTTGTTTGACTTTTGGAAATGCTGGTTCATAAATAGTTACCTGCTAAGACAGTTAAGATCAGGATTGGTTTTTAACTTTTCTAATTGCATCACCAGATAAGTGTCAGTTTCATTTCAATTTCTTCCTTCAATTAAGTTTCGGTTCTGTTTCTTGGGATGTTCTGTTTCTATTTTTAGTGGTTCCATCTGATTGTGTTCCTTATCATTGCTCCTTTCTGACCTTTAGCTCGGTTGAAATAAAGCAGTTATTCTAAGGCAGAGGTTCCCAAACAGGAATATTAAAGAGACTTAAGGGGTTAGTACCATGCCAGTTTACACTGATCAAAATGTACCTACTTCATTAGAGCATGAATTTGCCAGTCGCAGCCTCAGTACCGATGGGTGCATTTGCCTCACTCACCTGGACAATTTCTTCGTGTGGAAAAAGTCCCCGAGAATGTCTGCCACTCTAGCTAGCCTAGTTTAAGAGGCTCACACCTGTAGTTTTGCCTTTGCCTACAGAAAGGACTGAGCCTCTGGGGCTAATTACAATTCTGTTCTGAAGTAGATGAAGTCACCATCTTGCTTTCTTCTATTCTTCATTCACAGTTGATCTTCAGAAATTCAAACTGTCCTAGGGCTCTGGTTTCTAATAGTTATACATTATTTGTAATGTATTGCTCATTAATTTTAAATATTAACACTTCAAATGATTCTATGATGAACACGTTGTTTATATATATATAAGGACTTCCTTTTTATCTTTTCTGGTTCAGTTTTTTCTTCTGGGATGCATTCCCAGAAGCAGGTGTTCCAAATGTCCACAAACTTTTAAGATTCCTGATACCTACTGTCATTACTTTACAAATCGGTTGCTGCAGTCATCTGTTTAAAGAGGCCTGTTTGGAGAATTTACAACCATGAGAAAATACATGTGCTCTTCCCAGATGCAGCACATAGATAAAGAATTGTTACAATTTTCTTTTCAAATGCACTAAATAAATTTGCCATTTACCTGGGCACAGTTTAAATGTAGTTTTTGTTTTAAAAGTATATTTTTAACTGTCATCAGTTGAAAATGGAATTTGAGTCTGGTATATATTTCTACTGTACATAAACACTTCTAACTCCCTCTAAATTTGATAAGTAATATTTGAACTTGTAGAGTTTATTTCAGTTATTCCAATTACTTTGAATAAGAATAGTGTTTAGGGCTGGGGATTTAGCTCAGCTGAAAAGCACCTGCCTGGCAAGTGCAAGGCCCCGAGTTCGGTCTTCAGCTCTGGGGGGGAAAAAAAAGAATAGTATTCAGCTGGGTGCTGGTGGCTCACACCTGTAATCCTCGCTACTCAAAAGGAGGCTGAGATCTGAGGATCGCAGTTTGAAGGCAGCCCAGGCAGAAGAGTCCCTGTGAGACTCTTATCTCTAATGAACCACTCAAAAATCAGAAGTAGCACTGTAGCTCAAAGAGGTAGAGTGCCAGCCTTGAGCAAAAGAGCTCAGGAACCGTGCACAGGCCCTGAGTTCAAGCCCCATAATTGATTAAAACAAAAGGAAAAAAAAAGAATATTATTCTTAAAATGGTATTATTTGGGATCTAAATTACTTGTTTATAGGAATTATAAATTAAATGATGTTAAAGAACAAAGAGAGCCAGTCACCATACCTAGGCCACCTAATTTACCCTACATTGGTAAGATTCACAGGGAGTGAATTCTCTCATCTTCGAGGATCTGGTAAAGCAGAATGGCACTTAATTATAATGTTGGATATTCTGGATTTAGCCCTAGGTTTTGCCTCTCCATTCACCAAAGTATCATGTTTCCCAGCAGTAAATCATTGGAACACTGGATTCCTAACCAAAGGTTATTTGATCTGGAGTCAGAATCACAATATGAACATTTGAGAGAGAAAACAGTAGAAAAGTCAGGTGCCAGTGGCTCATGCCTATAATCCTAGCTACTCAGGAGGATGAGGTCTGAGGACTGTAGTTCAAAGCCAGTCCAGGCAGGAAAATCTGTGAGGCTCATGTCTCCAATGAACTACCAAAAAAAGCTAGAAATGGAGCTTTGCCTCAAGTGGTAGAGTGCTAGACGTAAGCACAAAAAGCTCAGGGACAGCACCCAAGCCCTGAGTTTCAGGACCAGCACCAGAAAAAAAAAAAAAAGTAGATTTTTCATGAGGGTAACAGACAAGCCCAAAAAATTACCTCTTCTTCAGGACAGAGTAGGTTCTTCAAGTGATGTTGAAGTCCCATCTACCAGACTTACTAGCAGTTCACCTTGAAGAGTGCATCAGCCTTAGCACGTGCAGATATAGGCCATGCTCCCTAGTTTAGATTACAAGGAACTCCTCTTAAATATCTTTTTGAATTATGGCAGATAATAAAATTAGCTAAGAGAATTTAATTAGAATATACTCCACATCGAATACCATGACTTTGTGTGGCTTGGCTCTACGACAATTATTTTGAAGACTCTTTAAAGAATATTTCTGAGGATGACCTTGCTTGGACTTGGCTTAGATTTCCTTCATAACACATCGACAAACTGTCTCCTGGGACAGCTTCTGACTCTGCAATCCATGACAAGTTGATTTTAACCAGCTTCACTGGCTAATTTTTTGAAATATCACACGATCTGAGGTAACGCATTCAAAAAACCAGTTTTCTGAAGCCCCATCTGTAAATCTTATACTCCTTTAGTTTTCAGGTACTTGATTGGTTTTTGGTCTTATTTATATAGCTCATTATTCTAAGAATTTTAAAGGCATTGAGCTGTGCTTATACATGTAATAGTACAGTAGAATATCACTTAACTGTGAAGATATATTCTGAGAAATGTTCTATTGGTCAATTTCTTTGCTATACTAACATCACAGAATGCACTTATACAAACTCAGGTGGCATGGGCTGGGGATATGGCCTAGTGGCAAGAGAGCTTGCCTCGTATACAAACTCAGGTGGCACAGGGTCGCTTGATATAATCAAAACACATGACAAAACAACCCATGTGAGGTGTAGTGTGGGTGTTCCACAGCATCCTTTTATGTGGTAATGTTTTTATTATAGTATAGAGGATAGGTCAAATTAATGATAGAACATATAGCATACTAAATACACCAACCAGACACACAGTTATTTTCATTCTAAAGTATTGTATGTGCTATTCTTTCCTACAACTGCCAATGACAATGAGGAGTTTACTGCACTATGACAGTATAGTGGCCCTAACTCCAATAAGTGGTAGGAAATTTTCAGCTCCACTGCAATCAAATGGACCACCACTATAAACAAAGCACACCACTGACCAAAAACCTCATTATATGGTACAAGACTACATACTGTGATTTTATTTTATATTCTGAATGCATCAAATAGTACAATGTTTGCCCATTCACCTAGATATACCTACCACTAATATTTTAACAAATTTGCTTTGCATTCCTATGTCTTATTTTCTGAGCTATCAGTAAGATGTAGATACTATACTATGACACTGCAACTTTCAACGTTTCAAGTATCTCTTGAAAATAAGGATCTTTCCCCCAGAGAACCAGTGTCTTTACTTCACCCAAGAAAGCTGGCACTGACACAGTGTCTAATAAGGAGTCTATAGTCAACATTTATCTATTGGCAAAATGTCTTATGAGTGTTTTAAAATCCAAGAGTCAGATCATGAATCGAACTTTAATGTTATGTCTCCTTAGTTTCCTTTACTCTCGAGCAATCTCCTGCTTATATTCACTTTCATGGCATTGGTATTTTGAACATCCAGCTCAGTCATTTTTCATATAGTATCTCACAATCCAGATGTCTTATTTCTTCATATTTAACTACCTTGGCTGGCATATTGTAAACGGTGCCATTTCCAATGGCATTCATGACACAGGGAAGAATTCAATATTAAACTGCCTCATTTTTGGTGATACTAGTTGTAAGATAGTTAAGATAGCATAGTTAAGATAGCATCCATTAGATTTATCCATTTAAGAATACCTTATCTCCCTTTTTTATTCTTTTTGAGGTTATACTTGGGGAACAAGTAATTCTTTCCTTTTCCCAACAACTTTGCACCTAATGGTGAAAATGCCTTAACCAACTGCTATGTTTGGTGGTGGCAAAAGGATATTTCTACCTTTTTTTTTTTGGCCAGTCCTGGGGCTTGGACTCAGGGCCTGAGCACTGTCCCTGGCTTCTTTTTTGCTCAAGGCTAGCACTCTGCCACTTGAGCCACAGCGCCACTTCTGGCTGTTTTCTGTATATGTGGTGCTGGGGAATTGAACCCAGGGCCTCATGTATACAAGGCAAGCACTCTTGCCACTAGGCCATATCCCCAGCCCCTGTACCTTTTTTGCATCCTTCTCTAAAGAGCTTTCCTAGAACCATCCTCAACTCCCCCCATCCTCACTTTTTTTTTTTTTTGAGAATGTCTATGGATTTGGCTATTTTTAAAATTCAGTAATAGATATCTTTTCTCTTTTGAAACTTGATTTTTGTCAGATTTGGCCAGTGGGAACCCCCTTCAAATTGCCTGGCCTAGCCTAACCTTTTGACATGTCCCATCATGAACCAGTTGCATCATGGACCAATCAGCAAATGTATGGAAGTCTTGATCGGTTCACTGATCGAGATCAATTTGTATCACTAGCAAAGATATTACTTTGTTGGGAGAAGACTAGATAATGAGAACAAAAATCAAAAAGGTAAAAGGATAAGAGATGGGGGAGAATAAACAGCTCACCAATAATTTTATGTAACCATTTATTCTAAGGAGTTCATGAGCCAGGTCATCCTAACTACTTAGGAGGCTGAGATCTGAGGATCACAGCTCAAAGCCAGCCCAGGCAGGAAAGTCCATGAGACTCTTATCTCCAATGAACTACTCAGAAAAAGCTGGAAGTGGCACTGAGCTCAAGTGGCAGAGTGCTAGCCTTGAGCACAAAGAGACTCAGGGACAGCGTCCAGGCCCTGAGTTCAAGCCCCAGGAGCAGCAAGAAAAAAAAAAGTTCATAAATTCAGCAAATTCAGTTCCAGAGATCACTAAGGGAAACAGGAATGGTTATTTTCCTATCAGGCTAACCTTCAATTCTCCATTTCCATGGCAGAAGTCAGTGTTGACTTCTTCATGAACTCTTGACAACCCTTATTGTTTTGAACAGTTGGGCCAAAGGTCTATTTGCCTAGGAGAGATCTTTCAGAACCAGGGATTTTAGTGAAGGATGCCTGTATGGTAAGTACATCGTGTCATTCTGTTCATTAATTCCTATCATAAACCAGTTGCCCAATGGTTTTCAAAACCAAATTTTATTAGATCAAATTTATTTCCGGACAGCCTCTAAAGACAGATGGATTTCACTATTACTTCAAAATTTTCAGTGTACCATGTTTCTTCAAGTTCAGTAAGAACTTGGGCAGCTTAGTTAATGTAGTCCCTAAAAATCTTTCTGAGAAATAGAACCAAACTTATGGAAGACTGAGTTCAAATCCCACTACCATCCAAAACAAATAACAACAAAACAATTAAGTAAATGACTTATTGATGCTAAGGAAAGTGTAAAAAATCTTTGCCTGAATCACATGTAAAAATCAAGTTGAAGGTTAACACATTTACTCACTCTCCATGGCCTGTGCATTAACTAGCAAGATTAGCATGATAATTAGTGCTTAAAGCATTCTATCCAAGGCTTTAGGAATGTGAAAATAGGAAATAAAATAGTAGCACTAGATGCCAGGGTAGTTGATGTTGACAGCAACAGAAGAAGAAAAAAGCCAAGAGCCAGGAAGCATTGGGTCACACCTGCAATCCTAGCTACTCAAGGTGAGATGTGAGAATCACAATTCAAAGTCAGCCCTGGGCAAGAAAAGCTGAGAGACCTCATTTCCAACTAATCAGTCAAAAAAAGCCGGCCAGGAAGGCATGGTTCAAGTAGCATAACTCCAATCACCAGCAGAAAAGGTCTAGAGAGCTTAAGGCCCTAATTTCAAGCCCCAGTGCACACCAAAAAGGGAGGGACTTCCATACAAGTCCTCCTGGAGTTTTGGCCTCATTTTAAATTATACTTGAAGAATATAAGCAAACGTCAGATGACAGGGTGGATCGCCCTCTGTTTTGCCAACCTACAGTCTTGAAAGTAATTTTCCATTTCCCAACTTTTATCGCCTAAGCTGGTTCTGGATTCAGTTCATCTTTGTACTGTCTTGTAAAGCTTCTTGGGTATGACATTGTGAGATAAAGAGGGTCCAGCCTATTGCTCTCTCCACAGAGATACCAATCCTTGGGGGTTTAAAGAGTCTTATTTTTCTTTACACTCCTACTACATAGCTGTAGTGGGACTTTGTAATTTTAAAGCATTAAAGATCTTACTCTTCAAATTAAAAAAAAAATCTACCTCTTTTTTAACGCTCAAAAAGAAAAACCCAAATAGGTTTAAAACTCCGGGTGAAACCAGTAAAGCAGCAACCGTGAGAGGGACATTTCTGGAGTTCTTTAAACTTTAAAAAACGTAACCAAACGAGAAACGTTTATAACCAGTCAAGGTGGTAACTTATTAAACAGTTTTTGAGTCACAGGGGATTAACTCTGGCACGAGGATCCCAAATGCTCACGTGAGGAACCCACAAGTTTCTCAGCAAATAAATGATTCCTAAACGACGGGCACTTTGGGGTTTTTTTTCTTGGGGAGTGTCTTTCACTGAACTGGGGGACATCATTTTCAAAGGCCACGCAGGCCGGAGCTCATAGGGTCAGAGGCGTCCCTCGCGCACGTCCCCCCACCCCCCCTCACCCCCGCCGCCGGTCCCCACCCACCCGCCAGGCCCGGCGATCGCCCCGGTGCCGGCGTCAGCGCCGCCCGCGCGCCATGGCTGCCGCCCGCCGGGCCACCGACCCCGGCCGGTCCCCGCGAGGCGTCGCCGACGCCAATCGCACGAGTGACCCCGGCAAAGTTTTTGTGCACGGCTGGAATCTTCCCATGGCTGCTTTCACGAAGTCCACCAGGGGCGAGGCTGTGGACGGGGTCACGCAGGGGTTCGCACGGTCCCTCCGGGGACACGGTCCGGACGGCCGACCCGGGGATTCCCGTGCGGCTGGCGGAGGTGGCCCAGCGCCGCGGGGCCGGGCAGGCAAAACCGGGCCGGACCGGGCCCCTGAGGAGGGAAACACACCGAGTCGTCCGCTTCCCCGTCTCCCGTGGGTCCCGCAAGCCTCTGCCGGCGTCCGAGCAGGCTCCCGTCGCCGCCGCCCCGGGGGTTCCCACCCCGCGTCCGCCCGCCGCGGCCAGAGGCCTGACGCTAGGACCGCGCGGGAGCCGCAGGGTGCAGGGGTGGGGGTGGGAAGGCGCCCGGGCAGCGGTTGGGCGTGGCTTCTCGGAGGAAGGCGGGCCCCGGGGCGGGGAGGTGTACGTCACCGCCATCCCGGAGCGCTGATTGGCCGAGGCGCGGTGCGCGGAGCCCGCCAGCGTCTCGGCCCAGCACAGCCGCTCGGTCCGCACGGGCTCGCGAAGGAACCGCTCAGGCGCCGCCGCCCCAGCCCAGTGCGGACGACGGGGACTGGGAGGCGGAAGGAGGACACGCTCGCTCGCTCGCTCGCTCGCTCCCACCCGCACCCGGGCTCCCTGAACCGGCGCGGCGTCCAGCGGGGAGGAGCCGCTGCGGGCACGCCCCGCCTCTGGTCCGGGACAACGACGCCAGCGACCCCGGCTGGCTGGTCGCCGCCCCCCTCGCCGGCCGAGACCCACCCCCGGCCCTCCCCGGGCGGCATGGAGCGGCCCCGCTCCTGACGGCCGCGCCGCCGCCTCGGCCCCCGCCGCCGCCGCCGCCCCGGCCCCCGCCCCGCCGCACGGCTCCTCCCGCCCGCCCGCCCGCCCCCGCTCGCATGTCCGCGCCGCCCTAGCCGAGGATGCTGAGGATGAAGCTCCCGCTGAAGCCGACGCACCCCGCCGAGCCGCCGCCCGACGCGGAGGAGCCCGACGCGGACCCGCGGCCGGGCGCGAAGGCACCGCCACGCCGCCGCCGTGACTGCCGTCCCCCGCCGCCGCCCTCGGGCCCGCCGCGGGGTCCCCCGCCGCCGCCGCCGCCGCCGCCCCTGGGGCTGGGGCCGCCTGTTGCTGGCGGGCCGGCGGCGGCGGCGGCGGGCATGCCGGGCGGCGGCGGGGGCCCCGCGGCGGCGCTGCGCGAGCAGGAGCGGGTGTACGAGTGGTTCGGGCTGGTGCTGGGCTCGGCGCAGCGCCTGGAGTTCATGTGCGGGCTGCTGGACCTGTGCAACCCGCTGGAGCTGCGCTTCCTCGGCTCGTGCCTGGAGGACCTGGCGCGCAAGGACTACCACTACCTGCGCGACTCGGAGGCCAAGGCCAATGGCCTCTCGGACCCGGGGCCGCTGGCCGACTTCCGAGAGCCCGCCGTGCGCTCGCGCCTCATCGTCTACCTGGCGTTGCTCGGCTCGGAGAACCGGGAGGCCGCCGGCCGCCTGCACCGCCTCCTGCCCCAGGTGGACTCGGTGCTCAAGAGTCTGCGCGCGGCCCGGGGCGAGGGCTCGCGGGGCGGCGCGGAGGACGAGCCGGGCGGCGGCGAGGCGGGCGACGCCGAGCCGGACGCCGAGCAAGACGGCTCAGGCCCGGAAGGCGGCGGCGGCGGCCCCGAGCCCGGGGCGGGCGGCGGGCTCGGCTCGAGGGCCCAGGAGGAACTGCTACTGCTGTTCACCATGGCTTCGCTGCACCCGGCTTTCTCCTTCCACCAGCGGGTTACCCTAAGGGAGCACCTGGAGAGGCTCCGCCACGCGCTCCGTGGGGTCGCCGAGGACGCGGAGGTGGAGCCATGCAACTTTGCGGGCTCCAAGCCCCAGGTAAGGCGCGCGACGCGGCATCACTCCCCCCCCCCCTCCGTCCACCCCCGCCTCGCCCTCGGACGCCCCCTGACCTCGTCCCCGGCCCGGCGCAGGTGCCCTGAAATTCCCTTGCGTTGGCCCTCAGAGTCCTCATCTTCGTTTTGTTGGGCCACTTAACAACCCCCCAACCCCCCCAAACACCACACACACACCATGCATGCTTAGCCACCCGCCATAACAGAAGGCTCTAGAATACCCTACGTGCTGGGGTGGCACCGAGGTCCCGGAACTCCCAGCCCCAGGCTCTTCTCGCCCTAAGGGTCTTCGGACAGTTTTGGCTTTGGGCATTTTGGGGGCACTTAGGTATAGGCCAAAGTGAAGCCTGTCAACCAGCCGGCAGTCTGGCTGGCCCCGGGCAGTTAGTTGGTTCCCTTTCTGGATCTCAGGTCTTAAAGCTCTGCCTGATCTTGGATGAAGTGTTGGAAAGGTACGCACCAGGCCTGCTGTCCTTGTCTTCTTGGCAGGAGCTTTTTTGAAATGCCAAATGTGTGCCAAACTTAAAAACGGGTCGTATGGGCCTTTTGGTTTCTATTAAGAGGAATTAATATTCCCCAGAAAGATGTCCATGTGGAGACCTGCGAATTTACTGAAGTACTGATGCAGGGTGTCTGGGTCAAAAATACAGCTCTGGGGGGTGGCTTGGCTCCTCTGCTCCACCTCTGGCTCATCCACCTGTCTAAGGAGCCTACTTCCTAGTATTCTGTTGGGCCTTTACTATGGGGATGGATGTCGTCTAACAGTTATTATTTAACCTCCAAAGTGTCGTGGATGAGAATCCTAACGAGGCATGAAAGCAATTTAGTTATCTAGGCCCAGTAAAGTCCTTTGGAATAACAGTTTAATGGAGAGGAAGGGAGTAGGTTTGGGTTAGAGTAAAACCTATGTGCATTATTAACGACTTATTGGTGTGGATCAGTGTTTTGAAGAGTATTGATTTGGATGTCATGCTTTTCAGCTTAAATACTCTCCAGAATACCATAGTGGGAAGGAGGATTCCCTCCTCCTCGATGAAAGTTAATTCAATTTATACATATGCTGTCATTCAGTATCCCTGAACTAAAATTGTGCATCATGTTTCACCAATGGTGGAGACTCATTCATTACCTGTGGATTGGAGGAATTCAGGGGCTGAAAGGGACCTAGAAATAATCCAGGCTGAGCCTCTCATTTTTATTCGGATGCTTCTATGAAGTGACAAACTCATCTTTCAGGATAGATTTTTATCAAACTCAGATGTGGTAATGCTAGTAATCAGCGTTTTCTTGTGGATCGTGAAATTTCACCCTTTCCCAGTGCCTACTGCTACTAGTATGTGTGTGTGAAAGTGTAAAAGCCCACTCCACCCCTCAGCCTACCCAGTGAAGTGTATCTGAAAAGATCTGCCAAAGCCACTAAATTTCTAGAAGAAGGCACGAGTTCTGGAACAATGCGTAAATATTTTAACGCGTTTTCTTTAACAGTCTATATATAGTAAAGATAACCTTGAATGTAGGTCTGAGGTGAGGGGTGCCACGATGGAACCACTTCTGCCACATTCCACTCATACCATTCCAACAAGGGTACATCACTGGTTTCAGGTTTTTAGCTGCCAGTAGTCTTTCCCCCCCACCCCTTTCTTTAAATTTTGCTCCTAATGTGAGTATTGTAGCTCAACTAGACCAAGGGGAGAGATCCGTGCTATTAGAGTAACTGGATTTACCTTGACCGCAGTGTGAGGCCTTTCCGGCCGGTCGGTGAGGGCTGGGAGGAGTGGTCAAGCAGGTTGGGTGTCCTGCCAGAATTTCTGCCCCCCCCCCCCCAATACTGCTCCGGAAGTGGCCCTGTGACTGTGCCGCCCGCCGGGGGGGGGGGGGGACACTGAGTCCAGGGCACGCGCACCACAGGTGACACTGAAGGTGATTCCCGGACACTGGGGGGGGTGCTGAAGCACCTCCCACAGCAAGCTTAGGGGTTGCCGTGGGAAATCACGTGGTCACTGGCGGCCCCCTCCCCGCAGGCAGCCCGGGCTGTAACCCCGGGCCCCCACCTCCCCTCCCCGGCCTCCGGGACCCCCCCTCCCCCCGCGGAGGTCCCGGGCTGTCGTCACTCGGGCTGCAGGTGCGCCGGCTGATTGCAAAGCTCGGTTCTTCGCCGCAGTCGCACCCAGCTGTCGCTCCGGCCTCCGCTGCCCACGCGCGCACCGGGCCTCCTCCGAGTCCGCGGGCGGAGGAGCCTGGGGCTCGCGGCCTCCCCGGCGCCCAGGCGCGGTGGGCCAGCCCGAGGTGCCCGGGGAGTGGGGGGGGGGCCGCCAAGCACCACCCTCCCCCACCCCCCCTCCCCACCCCTCCCGCACCGTCCTCGGTCGTCGGGCGACGGCGTGGGGTCTGCCCAGGGGCGCCTCCCCTCCACCCCGCAAGATGGCGGCTGCGTGCGGCCCACGTGACCGGTGCGGTCCCGCCCCTCCCGGCTGGCGGCCGGGGGGGCGGGGTCGGGGAACGGGACGAACACGCTGACGTCGTTATCACGTGGGCTGTGGGCCCGGCCGGCTGTGGTCACCTGGGAACGGAAGTTCGCGTGGAGGTAACCTTGCGGCCACTTGCAGGCAGCTCACAATTGATCAGGAGTCAGGTGTTCCCCTGATGAATACTTGACGCTCCGGCGCTCCCCTGTATCTTCACCTATACTAAATGGATAAAGCAAAACGGACTCCTTTTAGTTTTAACCGAAAGGAGACGGACCCGGAACAGTGTTTTTTGGCTCTCCCAAGACCTGTACCAATAGCTGTCTTTAAAATGTCCTGTGATAACGAGCGATGTTTCAGGGAAAGCGTGGACTTTAGTACCCGTATTTTGTTTTATACCCCTTGAAGTGGGCCAGGTCCAGCACATAATTAGTGTGGTGCCACGGTTAAAATGTGAACAGCTGTGACAAGTTTCACAAACTGCCACTAGAATGGTAATTACTAGGTGGTGGTAGTAGTTTTTAAAGGTGGGATCTGGATGATTTTTTATAGTAAATGTGACATTGAATTGCATCTTGAATATTAGCATTCCTTTTAGGAGACTTGTGCACATTAAACCTCATTTCCTTCCCACCCAACAGCACTTGATTGCCAGTAGGTTTCATAAATTTCAGCACTAGGTCAATGGGCATTGGGGAAAGTATTCATTAACAGGAAGTGTGTGATTGAAGTAATTCTGTCAGAGCTGCAGACCACATGTATAATGTAGCTGAAGATGCACGGCTTTAAACATGGATATCTTCCTATTATTCGGGAGATAAAACATAAATTATATGTTAAGAAAAAAGCACTGCATCAGTACTTTTTTTTTTTTTTTGCCAGTTCTGGGCCTTGGATTCATGGCCTGCGCACTGTCCCTGGCTGAGCACTGTCCCTGGCTTCTATTTGCTCAAGGCTAGCACTCTGCCACTTGAGCCACAGCGCCACTTCTGGCCGTTTTCTATATATGTGGTGCTGGGGAATCGAACCCAGGGCTTCATGTATATGAGGCAAGCACCCTTGCCACTAGGCCATATTCCCAGCCCTGCATGAGTACTTTTAAAAAGACACTAGCACCAAAGAGTGCCCCTTCGTTGAAAAGGAACTAAGGTTTTCAGGTTTAGATGATTAAAGAAATGTTTCACCATACATAATCGTGAAGATCTGGCCCCCAGCTAGTAACATAAAGGTGTAAAAACAAAATACATAGATGCACACTAGTTAGTGGTTAATATGGTAGTTTGGGCTATTCTCTGGTTATTGTATTTTCAGGGTCCTCAAAACTTAGTTACTTGGCTTGATAAATAGTACTGTTTGAATGAAAAATGAGAATGTTATTAGACATGATCCTGAGCCTTAGTGTCATTTGAGCTATTAACCATACATGAATGGTATCATTTGAACTCAAAAAAATTACTAAAATTAGTAAAGTGAATAAAATAATTTTTTGTGTGTGAAATTGATAATCTTTGTATTATCCTTGAGCTTGGACTCCTTTCATAATATAGAAACTGTATCATCAGTTTGGGGCCTGAAAAAATTCAAAGGGTTGCTACACAAAAATGTCAGTGTGAGAGCAGCTATGGAAAGTGAGAGGGAAATAGTTGTCAGAATTTCTGCCATTGTATTAGGAACTGAAAGGATGCTTTTTTAAAATGACTTTTAAAAAGAATGTTTTCTGTTTTGAGACAGTTCTTACTGTATACCCCTGCTGGCCTTGAACTTGCCATATTTCTGCTTCAGCCACAAGATCGTAGGTGTATACTGTGTGTCTAGGTAAAAAGAAGAGTTTCAATGCTCGCTTTTGTTTAATATTTTTGGGCATTCCTAGAAATTTGATGCCTTAAATTCAATAGTGTCTTTGAAACTATGGTCCCTGCCTATGACTTTGTTCAGTTACAAGTTGGAGGTGGCTGGGTGCCATTTCACGCCTGTAAATCCTAGAGATATCTGAGTATCATGGGATTAAAACTAGCTGGGGCAGAAAAGTTTGTGAGGCTCTTTATCTCCAATTAACCAGCAGAAGCAGAGGTGTGGCTCAAGTGATAATTCTGTCAGCCTTGAATGAGAAAAGGCAAACACACAAGGCCACCCTGTGAGCCCTGAGTTCACGCCTCAGTGGCAGGCACACACAAAAAGTTGTAGGTGGGGCTGGGAATGTGGCCTAGTGGTAAAGTGCTTGCCTCATATACAGGAAGCTGTGGATTCGATTCCTCAGCTCCACATATATAGAAAAAGCAGGAAGTGGCACTGTGGCTCAAGAGGTAGAGCGCAGGCAGGACAGTGCTCAGGCCCTGAGTTCAAGCCCCAGGACTGGCAAACAAAACAAAAAGTTGTAGGTGGTCCTTATGTTTAATTGCTAGGATTCAGTGTACAGTAGACTAAAGCCTGGCATTTGGTCTTCAATAACAATTGAATATCCAGTAGCTAAGCTATTGGGTATCCTCTCTTAGGGCCATTTTTTTCTGTATACTGTGTTTGTTTTTTCCCCCCAAGTGAGGAGAACTCTGATGGGGAGGGGAGTATCCAAGGCTTTAACTCAAGTCCACCGATATATGCCAATATCCACCTGTCTCTGTAAGTACATGTGCTGGTCTTTATGACCTGTTTTAATTTTGTGGGGCAGTATACTGTGAAGGCCTTGGGGGAGTGGCATATTGTGCCAAGTTTAGTCAGGCACTTCTTGAAGTCTGAAAGTTCATCCCTTTCATGAACTCAGTTTTATTAACCAGGCTATCTATAAAATGGGGAAAGTAACTTCCTTTTGGGGTTATGGTGATGATATTATCGAGACAGGCAAAAATAACATGTACTATTTGGAATGTGCATTCTTGGTGGAGAATAGCCCTTACTACACTTTTTCAAATTGTTTTTTTCAGGAGTAGAATGTTTATTTGGATTTTAAATTTCTATCTTTTTTAATTTAAAGTTCACATAGCAGAGTATTTTGTATTGTTCCCCCCTTTGGTCATGCCCCTAAGTAGATTGCATTCAAGAAGGGCTGGTAATTGAAAGGATAGTATTTGGAACATATTTATTTGGGACAATTATTTGCATAATTCTTAGATTTTTAAAAAGTTGTTGAAACCCAAGAAGAAGAAATTCTGAGTTACAAGTCAAGAAAGTACATATTCTTTAGGTCAGGCATGAAGACTCACACACCAGTAATCCTAGGTAGGAGTTAGGATCTTCCTGAGCTAGTTGGGAGTGTTGTAGGTCCAGGCCCATTCAAGCAAAAAGGTAGCAAGACTCCATCTCAACTAATAAGCCATATGTGGTGATTCACTTCCGAATCCAAACTATGCAGAAACTCTGTTTATGGCCTGAGATTGCTCATGGGCAAAAATGTGAGGCCTTGCCTAAAAAGTATCTAAAACAAAAAAGCATTGGGAGAAGAGCTCGAATACTAAAGTGGTTCCTAGCAAGCTGAAGGCCCTGAGTTCAAACCACAGTACTGTACTACCCAAAATAGGAAACATAATTGTACCACTGCTGTATTTGGGGATGGGAAGAGAGAAAGTACGTATTTGGATTATCATCCGCATGAAGATATAATCTTTATCTACTTTTCACATTTACATAGAAGACGAATTTAAAGCTATTTTGAGTTAGGTTTTGTGGTGTATTCCTATAATCTCAGCACTCAGTGGGCTGAAACAGGAAGATTACAAGTTTGAGGCTAACCTGGGCCAAAATGTGAGCTAGTACATGAAAAACAAGCTACCATGAAGTTACATAGTTATTGGTTGGGAGCAGACTGACATCTACTTTATTTTTGTTACTAAGTAGCTGTATAAAGAGGTTGCAGTTCCATGTGGAACATCTTTTTATGGAGCATTTTCCTATCTTTTTATAGATGCCATTAGGTTAGCTAAATTTTTAACATGTTATACTATTTTCCTTGAGATATATTAGACTTAAAAAAACAAAAACAAAAAGTGTACGAAGTGCTGGTGACTTACACTGGTAACCCTTGGCTATGATTTAAGGATCTCAGTTCAGAGCCATCTGCACAGGAAAGTTAATGAGACTCTTACCTCCAACTTACCTTACTAACTACTAAAAATATGTGCACACAAACACACACACAAGATCTGTACTACTCTGAAAGCATATTGGGCTTTAATGTCACCAGCACTATTTTTCATTATGGATGACAGTATATAAAGTGCTTCTTTACACAATGAATTCTTTTGTCATGACAAGCTTGTTTATTCAGTAGACACCCCCCCACCCCCCCCCACCCCCAGCTATAAAGAGTCCTGGGAGAAGGGAAGTGCCTGGAGGAGTGTTTATGTTATAGGTGATGGGTCCTGGGCAGCCCTTTTCCTTCTGCCCCTGTGCTCCCAGGAATATGTGGCCTTTAATTCCCTCCACATATCTTGGCTCCTTGGGAGTGTTTGATGCTCATTCTGAGGTCAGATTTTAAGTATTGAAAAGGTATAACCACTATAAGGTAGGATGTCTTCCACATCTAGTTCATATAACTGTTGTGAAGTTCATTGTGATGATTTGTATAAAAATAGAGCAGCTATATAGACAGTTGAGATAATAGGAGTTGGATTACAAAGGGCCTTGTACATTTCTTGAAGAAATAAGGCTGTCAACAAGTTTTATGATCACAAGCAAAAATATTGTGTATGTTTGCCTATGGCATATATCACCTGAAGGTCTGATTTCACTTGAGACTTAATCTGTATAAAGGGAACTCCAGACTCACCCAGTTCTTCTACTGGTACTACTATATAAGCCTTGTATTCTGGCTGTCTAGTCTTCATCCTTACTGCCACCAGAATTTCATGACTTTATGCCTTAAACACTTAGAATACTCTCCTAACTGATTTCCTTGCTTTCAGCCTATCTTCTATCTTTTGGATACTGATGCCGGGTACATCTTCCTAAATAAATACTTAATTATAACTTCATTTTCTTTCGGTGACTGGTAGACCCTAAGTGGGTCTTTGACTTCCAACTCCCATTTAAGTCACAGACCTTACCTTGCATCCTAAGTTGGGTTTGAATAGAACACCCACCTCTGTGGTGTTTGTTAGAACTGTTTTCTATGGCAATCTTAGGATACTTGGCCAAGTCTGAGTCCATCTAGCATGTATATTTGGTTGGGGTTTGGGTACTTCTGTAATTCTTAGTGTTATTTTAAAATATAAAATTGACCTTCCCTACTGGGCTTTTAAATTCCCCAAAGTTTAGGCATCATTGGCTCATTTATTTTTGGGGGGAGGGTCAGCATAGCAAATATCCTGAGTGCACAGGCATAATTTCTAATGCTTCTTCTTTTCAAATTTAGCTCAAAAATACCAATGTGACAAATTGCATTAAGACTAAATGCATCAGACAGTAATTTTTGCTCTTACTTACCCAGGTACTTCATAAAAATATATATATTGCTATATAATGTAGCCACAGGTTTTGGGGTTGTTTTTGTTTTTGTTTTTGCCAGTCCTGGGGCTTGAACTCAGGGCCTGACCACTGTCCCTGACTTCTTTTTGCTTAACGCTAGCACTCTACCACTTGAGCCACAGCACCACTTCTGGCTAGTTCTGGTTATGTGGTGCTAGGCAAGCACTCTGTCATACAACTAAGCTACATTCCCAGCTCTCACTGTTATATATATATATATATATGTATACATATATATAAAATATTAAAAGGAATTTTAAAGATTGGACATGAGTCTTCAATTAGTGAATCCTGAATAGTTGCACTTAAGAAATACTTGTCAAGTGAGGACATTAGCATTGTGTGTGTAGAATAAGTTGCCACTCTATCTAGCAGTGATGTTTTGATAAAAATGGAGAGACATAAGTTACAATGTATTTTCTTCTTGTCTGAATAGTTTACTACATGGAGCCTCTTCCAGTGTTAAATCGCCAGTTTTTGGTCTACAGGGAGAAAGGTGGCAGTAGAGTAATACCTTGCTGTCCTTAGAAAGCTAAAACTTGTCTTTTCTCATTGAGAGGAGCAGTCTACAAAGTAACTGATGTTTATGCTTCTTTTTTTTTTTTTTTTTTTTGGCCAGTCCTGGGCCTTGAACTCAGGGCCTGAGCACTGTCCCTGGCTTCCTTTTGCTCAAGGCTAGCACTCTGCCACTTGAGCCACAGCGCCACTTCTGGCCGTTTTCTGTATATGTGGTGCTGGGGAATTGAACCCAGGGCCTCATGTATACGAGGCAAGCTCTCTTGCCACTAGGCCCATATCCCAGCCCCTGTTTATGCTTCTTGTTAAGACTGTCTCAGCTGGGATAGTTTCCATAGACTAATACATTCTTGCTCTACTGGTCCCTGGAGAGGATAGTGTGGTCTCATGGGGGTGGGGGTGGGGGAGGAAGGGGTGGCTGTAGTGTTTGGAATTACTTCATTTTTTTTAAAGACCCATTTACATACAGAGAGGATGCCAGTGTATTTTGAATTGAATAGTTTTGTTGGTTTGGGGGAATGATTTGGTTAGCTTATAAAGTGCTTATTCTAACAGGTGCTGTTAATGCCAAATCCTACCATAGTTTTACCTAGTCCTACAATGTGGGAAATTTTTTTTTTTCTGCCAAGGTCCATTTGGATACTTATAGCATCATTCGTGGGCATACAAAATTATCAATACAGGCAGATAGGTCACAGGAAGCTGATGGAAAGCATGTGTTTGTGGCTTTTCCCTTTTCTGTTATGTGACAAATGATTTTTTTTTTTTTTTTGGCCAGTCCTGGGGCTTGGACTCAGGGCCTGAGCACTGTCCCTGGCTTCTTCTTGCTCAAGGCTAGCACTTTCTGTATATGTGGTGCTGGGGAATCGAACCCAGGGCCTCATGTATACAAGGCAAGCACTCTTGCCACTAGGCCATATCCCCAGCCCCTGTGACAAATGATTTTGAGGACCTTCTATGTCTGTCCCCAGCCAGATGTTTCCAACCTTGCAAGTACTTACTAATCTACAAATTACATACGGTCAAGGGTCTTCCTTAAACTCCATAAAACCTGAATTTGTATGTAGTTGAAAGACTTTCTGTTCTGAAGGCTAGTTGTGCTGTAAGAGCTAGTGCTGCTATAGGAGCTAGAACTGCTAACCGAGCCAGTGGGCCCAGCAATGCCTGGTTTCTTTCACAGCAGCCAGCTCACTTCCTGTTGAAGATAAGTGGCCCAGGTATGTAGGTAGCAGTTTCCTGATTCAGTTTCCTCATTTCTGCTGAGAAAGAGAGCTTCTCTTCTGTAGGGGGCAGAAGGAAAAGGGCACCCAGCTACTAGTGCTGAAGAGCAGGCCCCAGCATTGGTCCGGGCTCTGAAGCCAGGCCGATAGCCTCTCTGGATCCTGTACCTTTGTCCTTTTGTGGTCTCGTACAAACATTCTTTTTCACATGTCAACTAGAAGATGGCACTGTTCAGGTTGAAGTAGCAGAAACAGGGAGAGCTTTACAAGGAAAACACCAAGGCTGCCATTACTTCTCTCACCCTCTTCCACTCCTGTCCAGAAAGCTTCTGAAAGCATTGTTTTACTAGATCTTCCTTAATGGAAATGAACCTGCAAGTTCAGTTTCTTTTTTGTTAAAGACAATTTTTAATTTTTTAGTTAATAATAAGTGCATAGAGTTCCAAAAGAGAGTATGGTTTTCCCTGTTTTATCTTTTGTCATCTGTCCAGTTCTGCTTAGCTACCCATTATTAGTTCTCACATGTGGCGAATACCTTTCATGGTCTCTATATCTTTCATGGTTTTTGTTACAGTGTCTTCCTTGCAGTAGTGGCCTCGTCTGATCTGTTGACTAATGGTGTTGTACACACATAACTCACTAAGTCATCCTCCCAACTCCCCATTCAATAGCTACAGTGCATTTGCCCCCAAAAGGTGGCTAATTCTATTACACTTTGCTGACTCACCTTGTCACCCACCTTTCTAGACTATATCTCAAGGAGCCTACCATCACAGCAGAAATCCATTTTGTGCTGTTTCTGGGCTATTGATTCATTGGCCTCCTTTATACTGCTGTGTCAGTTTTGTTATTTCAGTGCAGTTTTAATACATTACCATGCATGTTTATTTTCAGTCCATAAGTTGCCTTTTATCAGATGCTATGGGGATGATTCTCAAGGAATTACCTTGAGTTAAGTGGTACTATTTCACTGAATAGAGATTAGTCCAACTTTTGCCTCTTATTCTACATCTTCTTACATTCTCTTGGTTAAACAGAAAGGCAATAATAATTCTTTAAATACTCCTTGGGAAATGGAAAGATCTGGAAAAAAATTATATTAAGCGAAGTAAGCCAGACCCAAAGAAAAGTAGGTTGCATGGTTTCCCTCATTTGTAAGAACTGAATATGTCTAGGATATTCTTAACAGGGGATCTCAATAACCCAGTTGCTAAGTGCATAAGGCAATAAATAATGAAGTATATCAACATGAACTCCAAGAATTGGAAATGAGGTTCTTATTATATCCTGTATGTAGTTTTTTTTTTCTTTTTCTCTTAGTTTTCTGTACCTTGTGTCTTGTATATAAGTCTATTCGATCTGTGACAGGGAAAAGGAATCACAGAAACAACAGGACAAAGGATGAACTAATGCAACATTGACACTCACTTGACACTATGTTGGATATGAATCTTACAACTTGGTGGGGGGGAGGAAGGAAGGATAAGATGGAGGGACAGGGTAACAGTGTTTAAAAACAAATGTACTCATCACCTTACTTATGTAACTGTAACCTCCTGCTCATCACCTTTTCAATAAAGATTTTTTTAATTACTCTTTAGCATTCCAAGGAATGGAATTCCCAGAAATGGGAATTCAAACTTAACGGAGAAAGTGGGTGTGATTCCCCTCTGTACAATTCCTTAGGCCAGTAGTTCTCAGGTTTTGTGGCTCCCTCCCCTCTACTGAATGTCATGGTATGTGACATGTAAAAGGGAGACAGTATGTGGCTAGTAAATGCTATAATTCTGATCGTTGAGCCTCTTGTGTGACCTGTGTAAATAGCTTCTAAATTTAGCCTGATTAGACAGCATTAGTCCTACTGAGACTTAGGACAAGAAGAAGAAATCAATAGATATTTTATGAGATTATTGACTCTGATAGAAACTCTAACTTCATTTTTCTCCCTAGCTTATTAAATAGGAGGGTTTTCCCCCCTTGACTGTTAAGTTGTGTTCTACCCCCTACTCCCCCACACCCTTAGTGTACTGGTAACTAAACCCAGAGTCTCCTACATGTTGTACCACTGAACTAATACCTTCAGGCTTTGTTGCCCTTACATAGAGACAGATCTTGGTAGATTCTCAGGCTGGCCTTGAACTTGTGATCCTCATGCTTCCAGAATAACTGGGATTACAGATGTGTACCACATTTCTAGCAAATTGTGTTCTTCAAACTAAAACTGTGATTTTTTAAAAATTTTGAAATAAACTTTTCTCATCCCTACTTTAATAAGTATTAGAATATTTGTAGAGGCAGATGATTGTTTTACTGTTTTAAGATGTACATAACAAAATTTGCCGTGTTAATCTTTTTTTTAATGTACCTGGGTGTTTAGTTCATGCCTTCACTAGCTCCTCTTTTCTGCTTTTTCTTCACACACATTGGGGTATGAAGTGGTATCATTGTGGTTTTGATTTGCATTTCTCTAATGAAACTGTTATATTTGTATATTTTTGCTTCATTTTTTTAAAGTATAATTTTTAATTTATGAGCCACATGTCAGAATGTAGGAAAATATTCTTTAGAGCCACATGCTAATGGCACACAATGTAATCATAGGTACTCAGCTTAGACAGGGAGGCTTTTAGTTTGAAGTCAAACTGGGCAAAAAGCCTATGAGATGCCCTGTGTAACTAACCAGCCAAATGCCAGACTGGAGATATGGCTCAAGTGGTAGAGCAACAGCTATGAGTGAAAAAGCTGGGAGAGAACACAAAGCCCTGAGTTAAAGCCATAGTACTAGCCCCTCCCCCAAAGATATATTCTACTATAAGAAATGATTGGAGGGGCTGAAAATATGGCCTAGTGGTAGAGTGCTTGCCTTATATACATGAAGTCCTGGGTTCGATTCCTCAGCACCACATATATAGAAAAAGCCAGAAGTAGTGCTGTGGCTCAGGTGGTAGAGTGCTAGCCTTGAGCAAAAAGAGGCCAGGGACAGTGCTCAGGCTCTGAGTTCAAGCCCCAGGACTGGCCAAAAAAAAAAAAAAGAAAAGGAAGGAAGAGAGAGAGAGAGAGAGAGAGAGAGATTGAAGCTCCAGTTATTTGAGAGGCTTGCATTGCCCTTTCTTTCCCTTCTCTTTCCTTCCTTTCCCTCTTTCTTTCCAAAAGAAAAAAAGGAGTAGGGATGATGCTGGCACTCTTCCCCTGGGCTGCCTCCCATTTCAGTTGCTATTTGAAGTACTTATAGCAGTGTTACGTTTTTGAAAAGTAGAGTCTTCTCAGGAAAATATGATCTTAACTACCTTGTGAGAAAAGGTGGTGATCTGGGTTCAGGTGTATGTGACTTGTTTATTGTTAAATGAATTATATCTACTTTTTTTTTTTTTTAAGTGAGAGCTAGGTCTCTCTGTGTAGCCCAGGCTGGCCTCCAGCTTCAGGTACCCGTGCCTCAGCCTCCAGAGTACTGTGATTGTAGACATTGGCCATCAGGTCCAGCCTGGTGGCCACATTTTAAAATCAGTCATATTAAAAGTTGGGAGATGGCCATCATATTAAATGTCTGAGAAACTGCAGGTTGACTGAGAAGGTCTAGGTACTCACTAAGTGATTCTTCCTTGTAGACAGTGTTTATTTCTTGGGCTTCTAGAAGACTGTAAGGCTGGAGCTTGGCTCCCCAGAAGATCTACTGTACTGTATTTTCACAAGTAGAATTGCAAAGAGGCAGTCCATACTATGTATCGGCTGACCAGTATGCAAGATTGGACAGGAGAAAAAATACTATACCTTAAGTGGACAGAGGTCCTTGGGAAGTTTAAGATCTTCTATTCATGTCCTTTACACAGTTTAAAATTTGTTACATGTTATTTACTGCAGGTTTGTAGAATTGCAATTGGTTCTTGAAAGATGAGCTGATTTTGATAGGAGTGATAAATTGAGGTTCTGAGCGGTAAGGTGTGAGTTGTGATAGGAATATAAGACTTTTCTTTTTTGGCTTAACCAGTATGATAATAACATATAACGTTACACTGCTTTGCTACTTTAATTCTGGAAAACTGTAAGACTTGCATGCTCTGATCCTGAAGGCATACAGTTGTATAGTTCATTAAAGATTAGTCAAATCCAGTTAAAATTAGAGTTCCCAGTTGGTATTAAGTGTCTTGCTTTAAGAGTAAACTCATTGCCAGAAAATAGTGTGGTTTAGGGGGGCTGGGAATATGGCTTCATGGTAGAGTGCTTGCCTAGCATGCATGAAGCCCTGGGTTCAATTCCTCAGCACCACATAAACAGCAAAAGCCAGAAGTGGTGCTGTGGCTCAGGTGGTAGAGTGCTAGCTAGCCTTAAGCAATAAGAAGCCAGGGACAGTGCTCAGGCCCTGTGTCCCAAGCCCCAGGACTGGCCAAAAAAGAAAAGTAAGAAAACATAGTGTAGTTTAGAAAGATTTTCTTAACAAAGTAATCCTGTAGGCTATCTCCAAAGCAATGGAATGAATGATAATTATGTAATAAAAGTACAGATATCTTTATGGGGGAGTAGAATGAAGTGTACCATTTATTATATGCCCCTTTGACTTTGGTGCACTATTCTTTAGAATTGACATACTAGCAACTTTGAATAGCAATGTACTTTTTTTTTTTGGCCAGTCCTGGGCCTTGGACTCAGGGCCTGAGCACTGTCCCTGGCTTCCTTTTGCTCAAGGCTAGCACTCTGCCACTTGAGCCATAGCGCCACTTCTGGCCGTTTTCTGTATATGTGGTGCTGGGGAATCGAACCCAGGGCCTCATGTATACGAGGCAAGCTCTCTTGCCACTAGGCCATATCCCCAGCCCTGAATAGCAATGTACTTTGTTTCAATATTCTTAGCTATGTAATAATACAAAAAAAAAAAGGTATTACTATTGAGTACAAATAAACATTGACTAGTCTCCTTTTACTTGTGGTTGTGACACTTATTTGGTCCCTAAACATTGCTTTTAGGATCATTATTGTAACTACTGTAGTTTATTTTTATGGGATTTATTGTCCTGTGGTGTGGATTAATGCAGGCCCTTCTTTATCCCCTAGAATGCCTTCGTTCATGGTGATTTCATGCAAAGAAGTGAGACTGGTTTCATAGAACAAGTCCCAGTACCTCAGAATGGACTGACAGTGGCCCCTCACAAAGCTCAGCAAGAAGGTATGTTACGTTTATTGTGAACTTAAAGCACAGTACTGATTAGACTTCTTAGAGAAAAATCTGCTGGTCCTATATTCTGGGCCCCTCGTGCCCTGTCTCCTAGCACACGTGCATCTGTCTGATCTCAGAGGCAGTTGTCTTTTTGTTCCTCTGTCTTAAATTAAGCCTGGTCATGTGCTTTCAGAGGATGAATACTTTACCGTACTTCCAAAGTATTTAGAATAATATTTTATCTGTAGAATGTGCTCAGTATATACTGAAAAAATAAGTTTTTCCAAAGTCCACTGTAAGAGAGTGAATAGAATACATGGCTTGCCAACCCATTTTTCCTGCAATAATGCATTTCTTAATAGGATTAGGGTTGAGGAATAAAAGGACATTGCCATCTAAAAGGAAATGAGCTTGGTCCTTTCCCTCTCTTTGCATTTGGAGAGTCCATTAGTTGTTATTGAGAGAAAAGCAGAAACAGAAAATACATGCTGTAGAAGAACAAACATACTCTGTTAGAACAATTTAGAATTCTATCAATATGTCTCCATTTAGTCCCTGTAATAATCGTTTTTGTGTCATATATTTCTCCTTAGAGGAAAAAATAGGTCTGAATGTTTACTGAGAACAAACGTTAATGTAATCATTTCTTCTACTCATCACGACAGCTATGCTACTTTAATCACAGATTTTTAAGTTAGTACTATTGGTAATTTTTCTTACATTCATAACTTTTCACAGAGTGTGTGTAAGACATTCATTTTAGCTTTAGTTTGGGAGAAGGTAGAATGCTCTCGTTAGCGTTTGCTTGCCAGTATTCTCTTCACTCGATTGGGAGATATCAGCACGTTCTCATTGAAGTCCAAGCTGAAGCTGCAGCCTTGCTTCCATGTCCTGTAACATCACCATGGTTTTCTCTGCTAAGCTAAACTGAGATATTCCCTTCCCTCTCCCCCAAAAAAACAAGGTTCCCAGGCCCCTGAGTCTAATGATTTGCAAAGGTGACCTGCTTAATTTCTGAACACCATCAATTAGTTAGGTCAATTTTTAGTTAATAGCATCACCCCTTATTTATTTAATGTAACAACTTTTAGAAAGAGCAGACCCTCCCCTCCCTGCTTTGACCTCTGAGGTGACAAGCTTTTCATCTGACTTTTAAGATTTTCTAGTGCTTCCATTTCTGGCTAAGAAACTGGCCATAAAACAGGACAGCAGATACTTTATGGCACAAAGGCTAGTATTTCACTCCTTTGCTAATTCTTGAGTGCCTGTTGTCCTGCGTATTCCTGTTTTATACCTCGTGCTTTTCCATTGCCGCCTTCCGTGTTATATAACAATCATTTTCTTCTCTGTGCTTTTTGTCACTGTTCATTTTCCTGTTTATTATTGTTGTTTACTTTTTATCTGTTTTAACTTCTTGTAAATCTAAATGAATCCTGCCCTTTACTTTCTCATTGCCTGCTCCCTAAGTCTAGCCATGCTCTCTCTACCATTACTGTTGGTTACTTTCCTAACCTCTCTGCTGCCCCAGAAGGTGTTCACTGCCTCCAGCGCGGCCTCCCTGCTGTGGAGCAGGTCCTCCTCCTTCCCTTCAAACCCAATCAGCAGTCTGCTCTTCTCGAGTCCTTACCGGATAGTTAGTGGCCTGGCTGGTTTTCACTTTGGCTCTTTAAACATTTGTTATTTTCACACTGGGCACTAGTTGCTGATGCCTGTAATCCTAGCTGAGAGCTGAGGTTCAAAGCCAGCCGAGGCGTGAAAGTCTGTTTATCTCCAGCTAACCACCAAAAAGCCAGAAGTGGAGTTTTGTGTGACTCAGGTAATAGAGTACTTGCCTGGAGCACAAAAAAAGCTCAGGGACAGCAACCAGGCTCTGAGTTCAAGCCCCAGCACTGGAACAGAAAAGAAAAAAAATTCCTCTGGTGATACTTGATTGAAAAATGAATAGTTAGAAATTCATACATTTGCTTACTTTAAGAATAAAATGATTTAAGTAGTTGAATTCAGAGTAATTGGGTTTAAACTCGATGTTATTTATATCTACTATTTTATCTCTATACTAAATTATGGAAAGTTCTTTTACAATAAACCTTCATAATTGATTACAATGTTTAGGTTTTTTTTTTATAATTTACTGCTGTATATTAAGGGTCACATTTGAAAAAAATTCACCTATTTCATTGGAGTTTTTGTCAACTTACTGTAGTACTTGAATTTTTTAAAATTAAAGATATAAAAGTAATTACTATAGCCAATACCTATTATGTATAAGTAATGGAATGAATTGCAGTTAGCCTAAAGTACTGTTTTTGTAGAAATGTAAATAACAGTTATCAAGTTGTCTTCTAGAAAACGATCTTCAGTGCACGTTTTATTATTTGTCCTATGGTTTATGTTTGGTGTTAGTAAAGTGTTTGACAATACTTAGGTATTGGGCATGTGCAATGCATATTGAAAAAAATGGCTTTGTGGGTGAGTGCCATATTGCTATAATAAATTCAGTTTGCTTTATTTTATGATTTAAGTCCTATAGTGAAGTAGTTTGATTCCTAAGCATTTGTCAAATTACAAGATTACCTTACATAACTAAAATGCGCGTCTAATCTCTATAGTCCAAGTCAACATGTATGTTTTGTCTTTCAGCTGTACACATTGAGAAGATAATGTTGAAAGGAGTGCAAAGAAAAAGGGCTGACAGATATTGGGAGTACACTTTCAAAGTAAGCTTTTCTCATCCACAAGAGGTCTCTCACCTGCTAGGTTAAGTGATTTTGATCTTTGAAAGAACTTCTGGCAAGTTTGGGAATTTAAAAGGGAATTAACATGCACACACATATACACATATAAAGTATATAAGCTTTCCTGTGTCTGTGTGCATGCAACATGTTCATAATGAAAGAAATGTACTGTTTTAAGAATAACACTAGAGTTTGCCAAGTTTTTAAAAAAGAAATCACATTAAAATTTTTTATTAGAGGAGAAATAAAAGCCTTAGATTTAGAAAAATAATTAAAGCACATATCTTTAAAAGTAAAAGCAAGTATTTTCATACTACATGTAAAATAAAGATCTCAGGCTTCGTCTTTCTGGCATTGTTCTTGCTGACATTCTTCTTCCTCTGCTTTCTCTGTGCTGGTTTGTTGTTTTTTTTCTGTGCTGTTTTTAGTCCCTGCTTTGTGGCCTCATCTTCTGAGCTGTAATTGCTCTCTTGTCTGCTGCCTGATTAACCGAAGAGCCCAGCTCTGACTCTGTTTTGGCCAGGATAAGACTCTCCCAGTCTCCTTTTACCTGCTGACCTTGATGTGCATTCCTTGCTCATATCTTTTTGGCTCAAGTTTTACTGCCAAACCTTTTCTCTCTCTCCTCCACCCCCCACAGTTCAGTATTTTATTTGCTCTAATATATTTATTATCTGAAATATAAGAAATATAAAAATGAAGTTTTTTCAGCTTTGTTTGGTAGTAAGTCTTCAAATCCTGGTATGCATTTTACACTTTATTTTCTCAACTGAGACCAAGCATATAATTGACAATCCCTTTTTCTTAAGCCATGTGGAATAAGGCCACATTTCTCTACTGCTTCACCAGATTTTAGCTGTACCTCTGGAGTCATTTCTGGCCCTCTGACAGAATGTTTCCTCCTTCCAAGGTCTCCTCTTGTCATCTTTCAAGGTCCTTCTATCAATTATCTTCTTGTGAAAGCAGGCATCTTCAGCTTCTGCCTTCCCATCCTGAGTCACTTGCTCAATACATTTATTGAGTGAATGTCAAAACTCTGGCTTCTAATTCAGAGCTAGAAATATGCTTCATTTTCAGATTTTTATTCCTAATCTCCATGTCTCACTTGTAGCATGTTTAGCTCTCTTTGCCCCCAGGGCTCCCTGGGTTGCTGTTGCGACAAGCTTGTTCCTTAAAACCTCACTGTCCCTGTGCCCTAGAGCAAGGCACAATTAGTGTTGGGCACAAATGCTTCTTCCTCCTAGGGTCTTTTGACACTGGCTATTCTTGTTCTGTTTTATACTTGCTGCCTATAAAGCACTAACTTCTGATGGTTTGGTTTACCTGTCTCTGGCATTAGACTGAACTAGGACAAAAGAGATTGTTGTTGTCTTTCTTGTCCATTCCTGTATTTCCTGACATAGAAGAAATAGTGCCTAGTCCCTGAGCATTTAAAAGTCAAAAGACAATCAAAAGTAGGTGGCTGGATAAAATTTCATATGTATTTTTAAGCAGATGATTACAGTATGAATAGTTTGTATGGCTTAGATATATTAGCGTAGCTCAAGTAATTCTATAGTAGAAGTTACTCATGGTCTATAACCAAGTTGAGGAGGTAGAACAGCATAGTAGCTTCAGTTCTGGCGTTTCTGCTTATTAGAATCGTACTGCAATAAGTTAATCTTTTTCAAGTATAGTTCGTTTTTCTATCTGAAGATAGAGGTAATACTTGAGCCAAGCATCTTGCGAAGATTTTAAAGATGAAATCTCTTCAGAAACCAAGCATACATGCAATGGTAATACCCTCTTTTAGGCAAAGTGCATTGTGCTCTTTTTTTCTAAGAATTTATATTTAGCCAGGCATGGTGGCTCACACCTGTACTTGGAAGTTGCTTTGGACATTGAGATCAGGAGGAATATAGTTCAAGGCCAGATGAAGCAAAAAGACTTTAACCAATAAAAGCTGACACGGTAGCACGTGCTTTTTCTCCCAGGGAAGCGTAAATAGAAAGACCACAGTCCAGGCTGGCCCATGCCACAAACAAGACCCTATTTGGAAAATAATAAAGGTGGGGAAAAAGGGCTGATGGGGCATGGCTTAAATGGTAGGATACTTCCATAGCAGATCAAGGCCCCGAGTTCAGATCTCAGTACTACACCTTCCCTAATGAAAGGAATGCTGTTTTATAATGCCTTAGGAGATAGCACTTTTATCTTTTGGAGGCATGAATCTACACTGTCATTTTAGTCATAAGATTACCAAGCCAAAAAGTAAGACTTAAAAATTTTTTTCTGAAAAACTAAAATGTACTCACAGTATAAGAATGCTTTTATAAAAATATGTGCAGTTTAAAGGGATTCATTGGAAAGCTGTTACAGTACAGTTTTAACAACTGAAGAATGACAATGCTAGATACTCAGCTTTGTAATTGTTACTCTAAATAAAATTTAAGTTTTTATTTTACACATGGCTTTTATTTTTTAAGCCTGTTCCTGTCTTAGCAATAACCATGCAATATGTGTTTTTTTTAAATCAGGTAAATTGGTCTGATCTTTCAGTCACAACAGTAACAAAAACCCATCAAGAACTACAAGAATTTCTACTGAAGGTAAAATTACAGATTTTTTTATTAAAATAATTTTTTCATAATATTAAATAATCTAAAAAATTCTGTTAAAAAAAAAAGTTAAGAGAATTAAAACACCGTTTAGTAAAGTCTGGCTTCAAACTCTTGAAGTTGTAGAACACCCAATGTTACTAAAACCTAAATTAGCTCTTGTTACCAACATAAAACAATGAGGAAGAGGTGTTTTTGTTGTTGTTGTTGTTGTTGTTGTTGTTTTAAGAATAGTATCTTATTCCTAGTTTGCTACCAAGATGTGCATTGTTGGTGGCTGCTTATAAGGGTGCTTCTCTTAGTGTATCTGCAAAATGAGGCGAGGAGCTGGGTGCCTGAGGCTCAGGCCTGTAATCCTGGCTACTCAGGAGGCTGAGATCTGAGGATCACAGTTTAAAGCTAGCCGGGGCAGGAAAGTCCGTGAGACTCTTATCTCCAATTAAACATCAGTGGTGCTGTGGCTCAAGTGGTAGAGCACTAGCCTTCAGCTGAAGAGCACAGGGGCAGCACCCAGGCTCAGAGTTCAAGTCCCATGGCCAACAAAAAATAAAATGAGGTGAGGCTTGTCCTTTGCTCCCCGTCTGGCCTTCCCTTGAATTTTTGTTCTTTCTCATTTGAATTCCAGCTCTTCTCCCCCATATTACAGAATCTTAAAACTACTGGGAATAAAATGTTAGAACACCTTATTCAGGTTTGCAGAGGTAAAAGGTATCTAAATACATTTTGTTAAAACCCTTGCCTTTGAAAAAAATAGATTTTATTGAAAAGCATGTGGGTAGAAATCAGTATTAAAAGGAAAAGAATAGGTTTAGCTGACGAATGAATTACTTTTTCTCAGCAAGCCAATACTTTAAATTTTAATGTTAATAAGGAAATAAAAACAGAAAGTCCAAAAATAAGAAACACTCCTAATTCAGTTACCAACCTTTGAATTAAAGTATAATTATTTCACACATAGCACCTGAAGTTTCCAGGCCAGTGCTGTTTTTGTTTGGTTTGGGCTTTTGTCAGGGCTAGGGTTTGAACTTGGGGTCGCGTGATTGCTAGGCAGGCATTTTACCACCCCAACCTTCCAGCCCTCAGTTCTGGTTTTTAAGTTGTCTGCTTATCATCATATATATAATCTATTCACATCTGGTTAGCCTGTATATTCTAAATCTATAGAGATTGTTTTTTGCCTATTCACAGAGCTTTGAGTAGCACATTAGAGACAGGTTCTCTAAGGTACACACAGTTCAATTCAGCTCAGTTTCTTTCTAGTCCTTTTGAATTAAGTAACACCCAGAGGTGACATAAGTAGTAATTCTATTTTTCTGTGGCTTATTTTAAACTAAGCTCTCTCAGGGTAAGGACTCTTTTACCCATTGAAGTTAGTGCCTGCCTGCTTATAAAGGTGGAGGAGTTTTGTTTGCTTCTAGTCACCAGAGGTCTTGACCAGCAGTCCTAGAAGCTTGGTGAGGAAGATGATGGTGTTAAACGGAGCCAGCTTGTGAACACGGGCATTTCCTGGACTTAGTTGTGGGAGTGGTCAGAAGACATTGCGGTGGGCCAGGCACCATCCGTGAGGCCGTGCCCCATCGGAGAAAGTGCTAGTGGCTGGCTCGCTGGCGGCTGCTCCACCCCTCCCCCCACACTTACCTGTGATTTTACTTCTGCTTATGTCTAACTCATCTGTCTCTTGATATTACAGTTCTATCAGGTTCTATGGGCAGGAAATCACAAATAGAGCCATTTGGTTTAGGGAACTATGTGCTCTTAGTCTGTCATCTTTTTCATGACACAGGTCTAATGGTAGAGGTGAGGAAAATGAGGTACAGTTAAGATAAAGGCTGAGAAAAGGTCTTAAGTGGGACCTCCCACATGACCGTTGGTGAGGCAAAGTTACTTCATGCAGTTTGCATGTGGCATGGTTATGGTTATCTTCACGCTCAGTGGGGGAGCACCGCCCTCCTCAGTTCGACCCTGGCTCCCAGGCAGCGCTCTTTCTCTTCACTTGTTTCCCTCCCGTAAGCTTAGGTAAGCTTAGGTGTTGTCTTGACAGATTATTTTTTATGTCACAGTTTTTCTAAACATTCAGTGCTTAAAACAAATAACAGCTGCAAATAAGGAATTTACTCTTCTGAATCATGGCTAATGAATGATGCCCCTGCTTAGCCAACATTTGGATGTGATGTTTTTCTAAAATAGTACAAATGTTTCTTAATTATGTGAAATAATATGTAACATTGTATATTTCTTAAAATGAATTGCCTCTATTTAGATAGCCTTCAAACTTGCTGTCATCTTTTCTCCTCCCTTCTTTTTTAATGCCATTTTCAAAAATTCAAGAGCAGAACTTTCCTTGTGATAACCTTTATTTATACACTGATATCCTTTAACTTCGGTGGATGCTGTTGACCTGAGCTTCTTCTAGTTTTGAAGAGTGGAAAAATGGGGGCTTGAGGTCAGGGTTACCAAGTTCTCTTTTCTTCCCCCTGGAAATGGCAGTTTTCTGTCTCCCTCATCCTGGTCCATGCCCCAGTTTTGATTTTCTTCCTGCCATAACATTATCAACTTAGGGCTGACAAGTTTTTCTTTTCTTCCTTTGCTGCTCTACCTATAACAGTATCTGAGATCAGAGCAGGGGTTTGAATATTCGTTGATGAGATAGATGAAAAGAGTATCAGAATGAATTGTAGTAGAGTTTTGTAAGTGACTATGCATTAGGCTGTATACTTAGAACTTTTTTTCTCTTAGCAAATATGCTTTCTTTAGGACTAGATATAGGCCCTGAAATTTCAGGTAAAAAACACTTGAAAATAAGTCAAGCTGCAAATACAGATGGTTTCATGTCCACACCCTGTCTAGTAATGTGAGCAGTTTGTTGAGTTGGTGGAAATTTATGTATGTGTCTTCAGTGTCTAGAACAAATGATTTGGTAATTCAGATAGACTTTTCCACAAATATAGTTTTCTTTGGCTTTGTACAGATGTTTAGCAAAGATTATGTGTTAAATTGGTGATATAATAAAGGCGTAGGGTCAGAGGTTCTCTGTTTGAAAAATGAGTCAGTCCAGAACTTGTTTCTGTCTGTTAGTGGTCAGAGAACGGATTTCCTCAGCTGGTGTATGTTTGGTTATTATCATCAGAGCTCTTAATCTTCCCACATTAAGTCATGAGCCCAAGAAGCTTCATTCTGTCAGAACATCTTAAAATTAGTAATGTTTTATGCTATCTTTGCTAGGTTATCCATTTAATTGTTGACTCAATGCTTTACAGAAGGTACTATGAAATTAAAACAACATGTAGATCTGTTTATATAGATTTTTATATTTCTAGGGCCCTTTAGTTATGTTAATGAAGTATACTTACTTTCAATTTTAGTAATTCAGAAATTAGGAAAAGTTAAATTTAAACTTGGAATTTTTGAAAAACTTGAAAAGTTAGTTTTGTAAAGAAGCAACTTACTAGCATGTTTTTAAAGTAAACAATTCAAATAAAATGTCAAGATTTTGCTTTTAATTTTAATTATTTTTTGACCAAGTGATGCTTTTTTATGGTTTGTAGCTCCCAGGGTACCTTCACCGAATTGAACGAAACTTTCCATTAGTATAGTTGATGTGAATAAGATGAAGTTTCATCTGGCTTTCGTGTCTCTTAGTCCATTATGTGGTGTATCAGTAGTCTGGCATTGCCTGAGGTTACAATGTGAAACTTGGGTCTCAAAACTGGTGGTTATCCTTCCAGAGGACTGTTCTAGAATTGTAATAATACCAGCTGTGCTTTGCAAAATGCTCAGCCTAACTCAGAATGCATTGTGAGTGACTTGTGAGCCCCATGCAGGTCTGTACCAGAAGCATATGTGCCCCAGAAGCTTGCACTGTGGCGAGCCCCACGATGTGTGCCCTAAAGGAGATGCCATATTCCCTCGGGAAAACCACTTAGGTGTGGGGCCTGTGTGGTGAAGGGTTGGGGAAAAAGCTGCTTTGGGATGACCAGTGAAAAGGCACCATTTTAGGGCGTAGCCTATATTACCATTTTATCGTTTATTTTCATTCTCTGCCTCTCACATGTAATGTATTTGTCAGTGAGGAGAAACTCAACTTGAGACGTTTGTCTTTCTTTCCTAGCTTCCAAAGGAATTGTCTTCAGAGACTTTTGACAAAACCATTTTAAGAGCCCTGAATCAGGGTTCCTTGAAGAGGGAGGAGCGGCGACATCCCGACCTGGAGCCCATACTGAGGTAATGTCTTACCCGTGCACACCACAGCAGCCGACATGTCTTTTCTTAGGGAGATCACAGAGATGGTTTCTCTGGAAAGTTGACCATTGTGCTCATAGTATAAAACACCATACTTTGTCATTGTATTGCTCATCTCTCTAACATAATAAAATTTCGTTGCTTCTAAGATGTGAAAATGTTGAGTAAAAGCTATTATTTTCTCCACACAATATTTACCGGGAGATGTGGTAAGTTGTCAGATAAGTAGGTTACTGGATGGGAATTGAGGGGAAACATCCCTTCCCCAAGCACCTGTTTCCCGCCACTTGTTCTTCTGGATCCCCGTGTGGGGTCAGGTCGGTATCTCTGTTCTCATCAGATTGTTGAGCTATTGGATAGGATGGTGAAATGAAAAGTAAATACAATGCCATAGGAACATAAGACTTTTCCCCAGAACCTCCAAGTGTGTACCCAAAGAAAGGGAGAGGCAGATGATACAGGTGAGGGTGCTGATTCGTGGACAAGCTCCCTTTCCAAGCAGTGATGATGGGAACTTGAAGGATGTTTTGGCTAATGGCTTATATATTCTCTCAAAAAAAGATCCATATAAAAACGGGAAATTAAGGAGGATCAAGTGCTTGAAGTAGAGAAGACTTAAAGCCATGTATGAGGACCTATAGAACAACAGATGAAGGAAGCCTGATAAACTGTAGATCAGTATGTACAGTATCAATCTGACCTGTTACATACATTTAAATTTTTTTTCCTAATAATTCCAGTCCAAATATAAGGAAAGCAGGATTTGTCCTGGTTGGGGCGCTTGTAGATGGGACAATAGGACAAAAGGCAGAGGAATTTAGGATGACTGTTCAGTTTTTTTTTTTTTTTTTTTTTTTGGCCAGTCCTGGGCCTTGGACTCAGGGCCTGAGCACTGTCCCTGGCTTCTTCCTGCTCAAGGCTAGCACTCTGCCACTTGAGCCACAGCGCCGCTTCTGGCCGTTTTCTGTATATGTGGTGCTGGGGAATCGAACCTAGGGCCTCGTGTATCCGAGGCAGGCACTCTTGCCACTAGGCTATATCCCCAGCCCCGACTGTTCAGTTTTAAACAAATGATGGACAAACAATCTAAGCTGGACTGGGAATTGTGAAGTAGATGAATCGGATCCGAAGAGTCTGGAAAGCAGGTGTCCCGGGAGTTATTTACAGCAGAATGGTCAAGTTGGGGTTAGAGTGTTCAAGACCTATCTGGGTAATACAGTGAGAACTTGTCTCAAAAACAGATTTTTAGTGGTAGTCAGCAAAAGTATAAATGTAAACAAGGAAGCATAAGATTTGTTATATGAATATGAAAGGTTTTTTCCATGTCATATAATACCTAGAAAACATTAAAAAAAATTGAATGCTAAAGGTAAAAATTTCTGCATAAGGTAAGACAAGAAAGTACACTGTAAACAAACAAGTACCTTGGAAAAGTACTTGAAATTATTTCTTTCTTTTAAAAATGAACTTCTTCTGGGTACCGGGGTCTCATGCTTGTAACCCTAACCCTAGCTACTTAGGAGGATTGTGGTTTGAAGCTAGCCAGGGCAGAAAAGTCCGTGAGACTCTGATGTCCAATTAACCACTAATAAAGCTGGAAGTGGAACTGGACCCTGGGCCTGCAACGCTCCACTGTAATGCAGGCATTGGGCTCTCCCATACCTTCTCTGGTAGATAAATGTCCTGTTCTGATGGAAAAGGAGATGGTATTAACATTGAACAAATGTTACTGAAAAGGAGCACATACCGAATGGGACTTAACTCAGACACCAGATCAACACAGTTTCTTACATGGCCATAGTAGGAGAGATTCAAATAAAGGGAGATACAAATATACAAAAATGGTGGAAAGAACTTTCTAAAGAAGACGTAAGGACTTCTTTTGGTCATTCACCGAACAAAATAATGACTGGAAAATGCAATGGGAACAGACTCAATCTAGAAGAGAAACTGACCAACTTATAGGACTTGCCTCTAAAATGCACCATACTGTAGAGGAAAACAGCGAGAGTGTTCTACAGAGAGGACAGAAAGGCTACCACAGCTCAGAAGGTGCAGCAGATGAAACAGAGGCTACATGAAGGTGGTGATATTGGCAGCCTATTTTTACCAAGTTTGGGTTGTGTCAGTCATTTTGGTTGGCTGGACACTGTTATTCACCAACATGCCCTGGAAAGTTTTGCCCGGCAAGCTTCTGCACTAGTAGCCGACAGTGCTGCCTTCATCTCAAGGGTTTGTCTGTTAGCGTCAAATGCTTCATACCTCAAAATTGGTACAGTAGAATAGACATCAGCCAGATAAGTGATATTTGCAGTCACCGGCCCAGCCCCTCAGGATCTTCACTGCAGGTTCCTCTAAAACCCAAGATATAAACTGCTCTGAAATAAACAATTGGTATTCGTGAAAAACTGGTACAGTTTGCAACTGTATTTACACATGTCAGATGTAATACTTTACCTGACCAACATTGAGAAATCCTTTACTACAATACAAGGATTGGTTGGTTTTGGAGGCTGTCTACATTTTAACCTGCATTTGACATAAGCAATAAATACTGTGGTTTTAAACTGCATTATTAATGGAAAGAAAATGCTGTTTCAATTATTGTGTAATGTACATGTATATAATATATAATGTTGATATGGACATCAATACCTTCTATATTCATTTCAGGGTAAAGATAATTTTATAAGTACTTAATCTTTTATAAAAGTTAAGTGTACTTTTTTAAAGCCCAATTTGAAGTCTGTTACCACAAAACAAGTTGTATGTTGATTCAGTTGTATACTGAATACATTTTTCCTTTTCCTAAAAGAAAACGTTTGATGTGAGCAATTGGAACTGTGACTAGGCAATTTCTATATGTATTTGCATTTCTTTTATGTTTTACAGTTAGCCCTGTTTTAAGAAGAAAAGTCAAAGACACAGAATTTTTCTATATGTGTCTTTTTTTTTTTTTTTTTTTTTGGCCAGTCCTGGGGCTTGGACTCAGGGCCTGAGCACTGTCCCTGGCTTCTTCCCGCTCAAGGCTAGCACTCCGCCACTTGAGCCACAGCGCCACTAATGGCCATTTTCTGTATATGTGGTGCTGGGGAATCAAACCCAGGGCCTCATGTATATGAGGCAGGCACTCTTGCCACTAGGCCATATCCCCAGCCCTCTATATGTGTCTTTTAAGGAAAATTCTTATTGAATAGTAAAGTAACAGCTGATCAAGCTGTTTGTAAAGGAATTGGTTCCTGCCAGGTATTACAGTACACATCTGCAATCTCAGGGAGGCTGAGACAGTAGGATCACAAGTTTGAGGCCATATTGAGTTACATAGTGAGGTCGAGTACAGCCTGAGCAACATAGTAAGACCCTATCTCAAAGAAAAGAGGGAAAAAAGGGAAGACACTGGATTCCGTAAAGCCCATGCATGACTCATACTGGTTTTTGTGTTTATGTCAAATTTTCAATGTAATTACCCTAATTTACAATTGGGCTAAGTCATTATTTTGTTCTAAGTAAAAGAAGCAGTAAACTTCAGTTCACTTGACTGAAGGACGTAAGATTTTTTAAGTTCTCTCTACTTCAGTAAATAGTGTAATGATGTGTCCTTTAAAAAAGAAGAATAAGCTGGGTGCTGATGGCTTATGCCTATAATCCTAGCTCACAAAAGACATTGCAAAAATGCAACTACTAGACCACTGGGTCAAAGACTGAAATAATAGATCTTTGCCAGAACTGCAACCTTACCGTTAAAAATCTATTTAGTAAATTCTTATAAATGAGTTCTGTTGTATTTCACTTGCTCCTTCCTATAGGAAATACATTTTACAATACTCTTGGGGGGGGCACTTTTTTTTTCGGTACTTGAATGAAAAAAATCACTTAAGCCTGTTTTATAATCTAAACTGCAGTTTTGTGGGTGTATATACCTGATATGAATAAAGTATTTGTTTGTTTTGTTTTTAATGTGCAGGCAGCTATTTTCAACGTCATCCCAAGCTTTTCTACAGAGTCAGAAAGTACACAGCTTTTTTCGGTCCATGTCCTCAGACTCTCTACACAATCTCAGTAAGCATGCTCTGTATACCCTGTTTATCTGTGCAAGTCTGGAGTTTTTCATTTGCTTAGTGGTCTTATAATTAAAAGTTAACAAGTTTCAATTTGAAGGACTCATGGCATATTATGAAATATTAAGAAATATGAAATGCTAGGAAGTATTTGTCATTATGTAAATGCATTTTATACAGTGACCCCCTCACCTATCCTGGAGTTATGTTCTAGAGACCCCATGATAGGTGAAATCCTCCCTCGCTCTATCACAGTTCACTCATTGCTACTTTGTGGATTTTCACCTATTGGGGGCGGGGGTTCTCTGGAACATCATTTCTGCAACAGATTAGGGATCACTATGTTATTTCTTTTAAAAAACCCACGATACAGTGGAATCACAATCAGGGAATTGCGAGATAGGGAGGTTTGACTGTACTGAAAGTTTAAAAGAGAGTAATGTGTAAAAGCTTACATAGTAGAGTAGTAGGCTAAGAATTTCTGACACCATACTCGGGCCTTTAGTTCTTCAGTTCCTTGGCAGTGCCTACTTACAGAGTTGGAGATGTGATAATGCTGCTATAATCTACCCTACCTTCTTCTTGGGGTCACCTAGTCGTGTGGTGGCCTTCGTTAATCCTCTGCACTTCCACTTGTTTAAAGATCAAGTCATGCTGGACAAGGGAATGTCTTCTTTTTATCCCTTGTGATTATTTCATACATGGGCAAGTTACCTGCAAGTCCCTGTTGTTTTGTTTTTTGCAAGTGTGGGCCTTGAACTAACAACCTGGGTGCTATCCCTGAGCTTTTTTGCTCAACCACTTTGAGCCACAGCGCCACTTATGCTTTTCTGATGGTTAGTTGGAGATAAGATTCTAACTGGCTTTCTTACCCTGGTTGGCTTTGAGCTACAGTCCTCAGATCTCAGTAAGTAGCTATGTCTCCTAAGTAGCTAGGATTACAGATGTGAGCTACTCACCTTCCTGCTCTTAATTTGATGCTAGTTCTTAGTTTACCATGTCCCAGGACTAGACAGGGATAAATTTGATGGCAAATAACATGTTAAAAAGCTTTAAAAGGGGGCTGGGGATATAGCCTAGTGGCAAGAGTGCCTGCCTCCAATACACGAGCCCCTAGGTTCGATTCCCCAGCACCACATATACAGGAAACGGCCAGAAGCGGCGCTGTGGCTCAAGTGGTGGAGTGCTAGCCTTGAGCGGGAAGAAGCCAGGGACAGTGCTCAGGCCCTGAGTCCAAGGCCCAGGACTGGCCAAAAAAAAAAAAAGCTTTAAAAGTGTGATAAGAAAGTCAAGTGTATCTTTGAGCTTGCTTTCTGGTCTTATGGGCTCTAGCTACTTGAAAGCTCCGCTCTTTCCTGAGCTCCCTGCTCCCAGTGTCTCAGTTTGTTTCTCCTCTTATTTAAACATCTATCCTTTATCACCACCCACTGAAATCACAGCTCCACTGAAATATCACCTCCTCCCAATGTAATTTTTTGTTAGTATTTTCTTGTGTTCAGTTTTGCCTTTGTGCTTCAGCATTTGTCACACAGTCTGTCTTGTGTTCAATTTTATACACATCCTCTACAACCTTCCTTTAAATATTTTGCCAGTAACAGTTGTCTCTTTGAGAATGTCTGCTTCCTTAAGGAACATTATTTTTCTTTAAAGAAAGAAAGAAAATGCATTTTTTCCTCACACTGAGAAGGTAAAAGACTATGGTTGGATGGTATACATATGGGATAAGAAGTTGTAGTATTTGTGAGAGGGAGTGTGTGTTTGTGTGTACATATGTACTTGCCTTATTTTGAACATAATTAGCAATCAGAATTAAAAATACAACTCTTTGTGACTAGTTGACTCAGATAAGATGCACAGCTCCATGGATGAGTTTATGTCCGAAAAATGGCAATAAATTTTGTTAAAGTCATGTTTACTCTACAGCCATATAGATTTAAGTGTTAGTGCTTTCCCTGAACCAGGTGTAATTGCTTCTTAATGTTATCTGTCAGGAGCATCTGTTTAAATCTAAAAGGGCATTGAATTAATCAGCATAGGGCAAGGGGCTTCTAGGAAAGGATTGTGCCATGTGATTAAGGATGACTCTGGATGGCTTGGTAGTGTTTTCATCCCACAAGCAATGCCAACAAGGATAGTAGATTTTCTGTTAAGGTTGTGAAGTTAAAATACTGTGGAAAACACACAACTTGATTTTAGAAACTACCAGCATGACTGTGTCTAAGTGGTTTCACTGATGAACACATTGCTATCAAGGTTCATTTGTGCACATAGGGTTTTGGATTTGTTTTTATTTTTTTTTATTTTTATTTATTTATTTATTTATTTTTGGCCAGTCCTGGGCCTTGGACTCAGGGCCTGAGCACTGTCCCTGGCTTCTTCCCGCTCAAGGCTAGCACTCTGCCACTTGAGCCACAGCGCCGCTTCTGGCCGTTTTCTGTATATGTGGTGCTGGGGAATCGAACCTAGGGCCTCGTGTATCCAAGGCAGGCACTCTTGCCACTAGGCTATATCCCCAGCCCCTGGATTTGTTTTTAATTTGATAGCGCTACTGTTTGTTCTAGTGCAGAGAGCAGTACTATATATCCTGACAACTAAATCTAAGAAAATAGTGTTAAATTCCTAAATAACTTAAGATGTCCCGGTCTAGGCCCCATATCAAAATGTACTCCATGAGTCAGTGTTGGGGCCACAGTTTGCTTGTCACTGTTCTGTAATAGAAGGATATAAATTTAAGAGTAGTACTGAGAGTTTTGTAGTGGTCCATCATAGCTACAACATGGTTGTTGTGTTTTATAAAAGTAACAAAAGCTAGATGAAGTGACTCACACCTGCAATCCTAGCATCTTGGGAGGTAGAGATTGAGGGATTGAGGTTTGGAGCCAGCCCAGGCATGAAAGTTCAGTGACCGTGTACATTGTTGCTCCCTGTCATCTCCAATGATGTGAGGAAGCTCCATAGGAGGATGGAAGCCCAGGTCCGCCCAGACGTAATCCAAGGCCCTGCCTTGAACATTAATGACCACAGGAAAGTGCTAGGTGTGGCTGAAGTGATGGAGCAAGTATTAGGCTCTAAATCTAATCTCCAGTACTACTCCCTCCCCCTCAAAGAAGGAACAAATGGGAGATTTGAAAAAAGTTGAAACAATATTCTTAGAAGTTCTCATTGCTTGAGAGCACCCGTCTTGTCCAGTTCATCTCATGAGGGAGCACCTTGAAGCTGACAGCTGTTGTGTGCTTGCAGGCTTGCAGGCCATATGTAGTCAGTGCTCCATGTCATCACGCTGTCTCAAAGGCTCAAGCAGTAAAAATGTTCTCTTTATCATTTCCCCTCCACTCGCCTCTTCCTTGAGAGGGAAGTAATCACTGTGTTATATTTGTTTATTTTATCTCCCACTATAATAGAGTTAATAGTAAGAATTATTTCCTCAGGTAACTTACCATCCTCTCTGAAGACCTCTAAGATATTGGAACACTTAAAAGAAGACAGCTCAGAAGCTTCCAGTCAAGAAGAAGGTAAATGCAGGTCTCACTAGGATAAGTCATTCTGTCAGACATTGTTACAGGGATGGAGCAGATCAAATTATGGTTCTAGAGATTGTATCACCTATAACGATCTCAAGTGAATAGCAACTTATTTGTAAAATGTTAAGTTTAAGCTTCTAAATGTTATTCTGAGAGAGAGAAAGGCAGAACATGATGGTACAGTTTACTAATCAATTAGGAAAGCTTATATATGATAAAAGAAACCATATAATTAGAAGGCATTCCACAGACCAAGAGAAAGTATTAAAAGGGTGTTTATAGATAAAAGACTAACTGCATATTAAACAAAGATTCTCCCTTAAAAAAAAATCAGTGAGAAATCATACATCAGAAATACAGGCAAAAGACGAAAGTAGGAAATCCACAGAGCAAGTGCACTCTCATTAGAATTTGAGAATAGGGCTGGGGATATAGCCTAGTGGCAAGAGTGCCTGCCTCGGATACACGAGGCCCTAGGTTTGATTCCCCAGCACCACATATACAGAAAACGGCCAGAAGCGGCGCTGTGGCTCAAGTGGCAGAGTGCTAGCCTTGAGCGGGAAGAAGCCAGGGACAGTGCTCAGGCCCTGAGTCCAAGGCCCAGGACTGGCCAAAAAAAAAAAAAAAGTATTTGAGAATATGCAAATGAGAACCGTGAGACATCACTTTACATTCATCAGATTGGCCTTATCAAGCCTAGAAGCAAAGAGAGCTCAAGCACTCTGGAGGTCACATGCGGCGAAGTTGGAGAGAATTTTATGCTGCTATCCAATGATTATACCTCTGTGAAACCTGCTGCACATGTGCTCAGGGAGAAGCAGAGAGAGGTACTCAAGGCAACCTATTTGTAACAGCAAATACCGGGAAAACTCCTGAATATTCCAAGTGTTAGTAAATACAAATAAATTACGATATATTAATTAGTCTTTGGTGATGAGCATTTGTAGTATATTTAAACATGCACACCAGTGCATGTATTTATGAATCATATATGTGGGTAGTTAAAATGAAGCTTTCACCTGGGCATGGTAGTCCACAACTGTAATCCCAACCTCTCAGGAGGCAACAGGTTTGTCGTGGGGGGCGGGAGGGCACAAGTTTTTTTAGTGGCTATACTGGGGCTTTGAAGTCAGAGCTCCCCATTTGCTAGGTAAGCACTCAACTGCTTGAGATACACCCAGTCCTTTTGCTTTCAGTTAATTTCTCAGATATGTCTCATGCTATTGCCTGACAGGCCTTAGACTACATCCTCCTACCTTTGCCTCCCCAGTAGCTGTGATCACAAGTGTATACCCCCATTCCCAGAACGATTTTCATAGTTTTGAACGAGGTTGATGTGCTATTAGGTGAAACACATTTGAGAGGATATTTAAGGCAATTTAGTAGCTCATATATCTTTGAAAACTTGACTCCTCAGAGTATCTTCTGTGTCAGGAAACGTATACAAGTGCTTGAGCCATCCGCCTCTACTGTTTGCTTTGTATTAGTAGCACTATCCTTTTAGGCATTTGGCTGGAGCATGTAGTGTGATAAATTAATGACTTTTTCACCTATTCTAGATGTGTTACAACACGCCATCATTCACAAGAAGCATACTGGGAAAAGTCCCGTTGTGAAGTAGGTATCTGATTCCTAAAACATAAATGTCTTCGTTAACATTCAAGCAATTAAAATATATTTGGCAATAGTTTCGTATTTTGCTATTTGTTTTCTATTTGTCTTGCCCATTCTGTGTTCTTGTTGTCTTTCAGGTTGCTGTTTTTTGTGTTTTTCTCTTCTGTTTAGCCTTGGTAGTTACACACAGTTTTGGGGTTGGGGGGGTTCTCTTTCTTGATCACAGTCCCTCCTATTTTACAATTCCTGTCATAGCTGGGATAAGAGGCATGCACCAGAGTGCCCAGCTATTGCTTTTTGCCCAGGCTGGCCTTAAATCACAACCCTCTCAGTCTCTGCCTAGGATTATAGGCAGGGGCTACTAGTGCCAGCCAATAAAGCTGTTAAATATTTGCCAATTTATTTCTCATAATAATTTTTTCCTTAAGCCTATCACATGGCATTCAAATGAGACAAATACTAAGTCTAAGACAAATTGAAGAGTTACTATAGCTTCCTCATTGAAATGATACAGCAGGTTGATTATTGAAGGAACATCTTTCACACTGTCATGACTCCTTTTTTTGATAGCAGTGTTGGTACAAGCTGCTCTCCACTGGATGGGCTTACACTACAATATTCCGAACAGAATGGGGTTGTGGATTGGAGGAAGCAAAGTTGTGCTGCCATCCCGCACCCAGAGCACTGTGTGACCTTCGCTGACCAGGTAGGGGGTAGGAGCTGTTCGGTGCCATGTAAAGCTTTGCTGCTTCCTCTGGTTTCTTTTCTCAAAATGAGGATTTCTGTAAGCACTCAGTCAGACAGTATATTTGGGAAAAAGAAAGGAATACTGACAAGCCTATAGCAAATTGGACATTGGCCTCTTTATCCACAGAAGATACATTCTAATCTAAAGACTGCAAGGAGATGCCTGAAAATGTGCGTGTTACTGAATCCCACATGCTCTGAGTGTTGTTTTTTTCTACACATTACAACCTGTGAGAAGTTTCAGTTAAGTTAGGCACAGTAAGATTTAAAGGGCTAACAGTAAATAAATCAGAATATTATAGCAATGCATAGTGATAAATGTTAGTGAATATGGCCACTCAGCTAGCATAGTGCTAGTGGGGTGGTAGTGAGATTCATGTCCTGAGATTTCATCATGCTACTCAAAGTAACAAGTGAAAACTTTAGGAAATGTTTATTTCTAGAACTTTCTGGGAATATATTTTTACCATAGTTGATTTTAATCATGATTACTAATAAGTATGGTCCCAGAATATGTAAGTTTTAGTGATTCTGGTGACTTCAAAAATAAGTTGGAAATGGAAATCTGTTAATAATGTATGAGGGAGAAAGATATTCTTTAGTATTAGAATAAAAGGTAGGTATAGCAGTATAATTTAGCTTTTGTCTGACTTGTATTTTTATTTCTACTAGCATTCTACTGAAAAACGGAATTTATCTTCAGTAAATAAGAAGAAAGGAAAGCCACAAGTAGAAAAGTAGGTTCAATTTAATGTTTCCAATAATAGAAATTTAGAAGGAAAGACTGCATGAAGCATTTGACTATGGGTTTATCTATTTCATATAGTATAAATAGTATTTTTTATTAGTGATTTTGTATTAGTTCTGGGCTTAGTGGTTTTTAGTTGGAAGTATTAGCAAATGCAGAAGATAGACAAAAAACTGGGTTTTTCAGGCTAGGACCTCAAGGCTGATCCCTTGGTTCATTTCCCCTCCCACAAGGGGGACAACAAAGAACTCTGAGAACTCTACACTGAATCATGAATCTTGTATTGAAAGTATCCATGAAGACATCCAGGAGAATTTTAATAGTACAGTACTTATTACTATGCTTGACAGAAAACCTTATAAAGTGTTGGTAATGTATACATTTGGTTTAGGGAGAAAATGAAGAAAACTGACAACAGATTGAATAGTAGAATAAATGGTATTAGACTCTCCACTCCTCAGCATGCCCATGGTGGAGGTGTAAAAGGTGAGTTCCTTTCAAATACCCATTCCCCAAGCATTCTTATTTAACCTAATTCTTACTGATATTAGTAGATATTGAGCTATTGTGTCATATCCTGGTAGAATTTTACCTTTGATGTGTGCAATCCAGTTAAACTATTTTGAAATTAATGAAGTTAAACTTAAGGACTGTAAGTCAGCCATGGAGGTAGACATTTCCTTCTCCTTCTTCTCCATGCCAGGAGTCACCCAGCTTGTTTCCTTCTCTGACCCATTCCTACTCAGAGCGAACAGGGATCTACAGTTCTGCAGGCCACCCTCCGGGTAGTCTGGGCATGTTCTTATAAGAGTCGTATTTTCAGTCTTGTTGACTTTTTCATTCATAGCTTTCTTTTGTGGGGTTTTAGGGAAGTACTCAGGTTTTTGTTGGACTAGAATTTTTTTTTTGTCGTGTCCATTTACCCACCATTATTTTAATGTCTCTTAGGCTCATTTTCAGGCTCATGGTTCATTTGATGTGATATGCCCCTTCTGCTAGTTCATTGACTGCTTTTCTGTGTGTGTGTGTGTGTGTGTGTGTGTGTGTGTGTGTGTGTGTGTGTGTGTTGTCCTTTACTCTTGATAGTAAAGATGGGAGAGGGGAATGAAAATGAAAGCCCACAGACTTCTGGGGAATATTTATTTGATCTGTATGTTTCAAACATGGGGACTAGCTGGTCTCATGAATAATTTTTAAAATTTAAATCGTATTAGCTGTGATGGAATGTAAATCACCAGAATGTATTTCTTAAATGGGGCCTATTTTTTAACTCAGTATTATATAGAGAGATTGAATAATTTGTGAACAAAAAAAAATGGTCACGTTTTGATCTAAACTCATCTAGCCAACTCAGTGGATTCGCTCAACTAGGAGTAGAAATGACATGGAGAATCTCATCCAGTCAGTACAAGGATGCTGTCCCAGCAGCAGGTTGTCATGCTGTACTGGCTCTGATGTTCCTTGTGTGATGGCCGCTGAAAGCAAGAGGAAAAGGCCAATAGCTGAGGATGGTAAAATGTCTGTGGGTTGATGACTAGAATCACGCACGCCTAGATTCATCTCTGCTGGAGCCTCTTGGCTTATTTTCCATACAGCTACATTTGTCTTCAAAGAACATTCCTAACTGGTGAGCCTCCTGATGAGATTCCTGTCCAGTATACCTCACCTCTCACAGGACCAGCTGCCTTTTGTTTCACATCTTTGGAACTCCTCTTCACCCATGGCAGTTGCAGCCATCCTTACCATAGCTTCCTATTTCCAAAGGATAAGCACAGGGACTTTGATCAGACACAGCAGTGGATTTGGTTTTTGTATCCCTTGTTTCTTACGTACGTGGCCTACTCACTTATCACCAGGAAAATGCCTCCCTCAACAGACTGTAAGATTGTATGTAAAACCTTACAAATAGTATTTCAGTAGTACTAAGTCCTGTGCTAGTCACTAATTTAGTTTTTTCCCCATTAGTATATATGAAAAGATACATTTTATAGTTTATTAAACTCTATAACCTCCAAAGATCATTTGTAACAGGAACTTTGTAGCATCTGAAGCTCCAGTCTTTCTTCATCTGAGTTTCAACTCAGGGCCTTAGTTCTTATTGCTGGTGCTGTAGCACTTGAGCCACACCTCTAGTTCTAGATTTTTGCCGCTTAATTGGAGATAAGAATATGTGGTTTGTCTGCCGAGGCTGGCTTTGAACAGTGACTCCTACATCTAGCATTCTGAATAGCTAAGATTATAGATGAGAGCCCACCAGTGCCTGGTTCCTTTTATCTCTTTAATTTTCAAGTTTTATAATAACTTTAAGATTTTTGAATAGGTCAAAATTTATTCTGTTACTGATGCATATTTACATTGATGGAGTATGATTGAATAAAAAAATATTTGCAATAGCTTGTCTCATTAGTGTCTAATTCAGAAGTATGGCCAAATTCAACTTTTAAAAAAACCTGTTTTAGAGCTGGGAATGTGGCTTAGTGGTCGAGTGCTTGCCTAGCATGCATGAAGCCCTGGGCTCGATTCCTCAGCACCACATACACAGAAAAAGCCAGAAGTGGCGCTGTGGCTCAAGTGGTAGAGTGCTAGCCTTGAGCAAAAAGAAGCCAGGGACAGTGCTCAGGCCCTGAGTCCAAGCCCTAGGAGTGGAAAAAACAACAACAACAACAACAAAAAAAAACTTTTATTAATTTCTCTTTGAAATATTAAAGTACCCTCTAAAGAAATAATTGCCTTTAATCAGTAAACTTGGGGATATGTTTAAAGTTCTTTTTTCCTGGTGGAACACCAACTCTGTGCTGGAGCAGAAAGTATTGTGCCCTGATTAGGTGTTTAGGTTGTGTGTGTGTGTGTGTGTGAATATATATGTATGTATGTATTTAGGTTGTTGTTGTTTTTTAAATGTATTATTTAGCCATGCACGGGTGGCTCATTTCCTGTAATCCTAGCTACTCAGGAGGATGAAATCTGAGGATCATGCACAGTTAAAAGCCAGCCCAGGCAGGAAAGTTCATGATACTCTTATCTCCAATAAACTACTCAGAAAAAGCCAGAAGTGATTTTGTGGCTCAAGTGATAGAGCACTAGGCTTGAATACAAAGATGCTCAGGAATAGCACCCAGGTCCTGAGTTCAAGCACCAGCAAATATTGTATGTATGTTTGTGTATATGTATATGTGTATGTGTATATGAAGCTGCGCACCAATGGATCACACCTGTAATCCTAGATAATCAGTAGGCTGAGATCTAAGGATCTTGGTTTGAAGCCAGTGCAAGCAGGAAAGTCTGTGAGACTATTTCCAGCTAACCACCAAAAATCCAGAAGTAGAGCTGTAGTTCAAAGTGGTAGATTACTAGCCTTGAATGCAAAAGTCCAGGAGTAGCACCAGACCCTAAATTCGAGCCCCAGGCTGGCACGCGTGTATACATGTATACACACACACCAGTTGTTTTAAACATTAGCTTTCTACTTTTGGATAATATGTTCATGTAGCTTAAAAATCTACAGAATAAAAAAGGGAAAAAATAAAGATCCATAAGTACCTTCATTTATTGTGTTTTCTAACTTTTTCTGTCTCAGCATTAGGCCCATTGGGTCCACTTCTGTAATCCAAGCACACAGGAGGCAGAAGCAGGAGTATTACAAGTTTGAGGACAGCCTGGGCCTTTCTCAAAATTGCAGGCCTCTGTTGTATGCATTACCACACAGAGATCTCTAAGATTACTCTTTACTTAGTGGGTACCAGCGGCTCACACCTGTAATCCTAGCTACCTCAAAAGCAGAGATACAGATGATCAGGGTTTGAGGTGAGTCTGGGCAGAAAAGTCTGCAAGACTCCATCTCTAGAACAACCAGTAAAAAAGCCAGGCTGAAAAACTAGGGACTTGGTGGCTCACACCTGTAATCCTAGCTACCTAATTAAGAGGCTGAGATCTGAGAATCACAATTTGAAGCCAGTCTAGCCCTTTGAGCACCAAAGCTCAGGGACTGTGCCAGGCCACACACACACACACACGCACGCACGCACGCACGCGCGCGCACACACACACACACACACACACACACGCTGAAGTCAAATAGTGGATTGGCAGCTCGACAAGCCAAGCGAGCCCAAAGCCCTGTGCCTAAACTCTGGGATTGGGAAAATATATATATATTATTTATTTATTTATTTTTTAGTTTATCACAGCATCTCTTCTTCCACCCCACGTTTGTGTTGCTAATGGTAACACCAAAAAGTTTGAAGGGAAATGAGTTGGTTGGCCTCCCAGTTTCTTTTACAAGATTTTCAATGCTATAAAATTACCTAATTCTTATTAATAGTCCAGATGATAAAGGTGGCTCTGTCCCCTATTAAACGGTTCTTAATTAACAAAATTCACTTTTTCATAACTAGCAGTAAGGATGTTTGGGGGGAACCAGGTGGCATTGGCTCACATAATCCTAGCTACTCAAGAAAGACTGAGAGCTGAGGATCACAGTTTGAAGCCAGCCAGGGCAGGAAAGTCTGTGAGACTCTCATCTCCAATGAACTACTCAGAAAAGGCCGGAGGTGGCGGTGCTGTGACTCAGGTGGTAGAGCACTTAAGCTTGAGCAGAAGCTCAGGGACACTGCCCAGGCCCTGAGTTTTCAAGCCCCAGGATCAGCAGGAAAAAAAAAAAAAAAAATATATATATATATATATATATATATATATATATATAATAGGGAGTTAGGTTGTAAGTCACTGTTGAGATATGATGAAGAATCTCTTCACACCCCTCTTTGAAAGGCAGTTGTGGCATAATAATGTGTGGCATAAGTGTGTTGTCCTCACCTTTCATGGCTTCTGTCTCTACATACAGGAGTGTGTAATTTCAGATCATAAAAGTTTCCAGGGCTGCACAGTTCTCAAGCACGTCATCAAAAAGATAATTCTAGTGTAGATTTAGACTTATGTGGTTCTTTGAAAACTGCAATTTAATATATAGCATTGTGGTAATTAAAACACTAGCTAGAACAATGTAAAAATGGTTTTATAAATTATGCTACTTGTGTGGCAGGGGGGGAAGCTACTTGGACTGTTCATGTTGTTAAATGCTGACTGCAGGGCTGGGGATATAGCCTAGTGGCAAGAGTGCCTGCCTCGGATACACGAGGCTCTAGGTTCGATTCCCCAGCACCACATATACAGAAAAAACGGCCAGAAGCGGCGCTGTGGCTCACGTGGCAGAGTGCTAGCCTTGAGCGGGAAGAAGCCAGGGACAGTGCTCAGGCCCTGAGTCCAAGGCCCAGGACTGGCCAAAAAAAAAAAATAAAAAAAAATAAATGCTGACTGCACTATTTCTATGCAAAATTTCCCTATGTGAGCAGTTTTTAAAGGTGTATTTTCACGGGTACAGTTTAATGCTAAGCTGTCTAATCAGTATGACACGTTGGAATGTCTTTGGCCTATACCCCTTTCTTTAGCCGCATTGTGTCTAGTAATTCAGAGCCTATCCTGTGTAAGTGTCCTCAAGATTGCTTTTTTATATAAAAGTGTTGCCTACCATTTTTTTTTATATTCTTGTGAGTTTTGTGCAATGTGGCATCCTTTAAAATACTACCAAAGAAGACCTAGAAGTATCTGCATTCTTAATGCCTTTATTTTTCTGGAGTATTCATGAGTGAGTATGCAAAAAAATCATTCAGTATTAAATAATGAGTGTTTATTCTTTTATTATCTTTTGGTAGGTGTTCAAAAGGGATTCAGTTCGACAAATCAGTGTCGCCCCTTCCATCATTCTCCTCCATCCTTTCCAACCTTCAAATTACCTAGTTAGCCTTAGGCTTCTACATCTTAATTAGTTACACACTTATCCCCTTCAAAAGACACAGATTAGTCACCTAAATTATTCAGAACACAAATCATCTCTTGTCTCTGACATATATTTTGCCCAAGTAATTAATAATCACCATATTTGATTGGTTCTACCAGGTTGCCGTAGAAATTACTCCTCTATAGATATTGAGAACCCCTTGGAGCTACACAATGGAGATTTATATAAAGATACATTGTGTGCTTGCTTTAAGACAGAAGCTCTACTACCTACGGGACTTTGAAAACCGGATAGGACGTGTCTCTTAGTTCTGAACCAGTGTATGGATTTTCAGTACCAAACAGACCAATAATCAGTCTCTCCTATGTGCCCAAAACAGATGTAACTAATTAGTCCATCACAGATTCTGCACTCACCTCCACCTCATCTTGGTGTAGGGTTGACCCCTGGGCAGAAATTAAGGGACTGTTCAATCTTCTGGATACCGAAGCAGTTTATTCTTTTGGATTCACTGGTTTAGGAGTTAAGTGAATTGTCATTATGCAATACTATTCTATTCTTGTAAGAAATTTTCAGCAAGCACTTGGGGATTTAGAATATCTAAACTTAGAAAGTGGCTCAAAGTGTGGTATTGCACAGTCCCTACAAAGAAACCTTAATGCTTAAAGTTAGACCGACTTCTTGTTCTAAGAATATCTGTATCAATTACTTTGAGTCAGCATTGTTATTTAGTAACCAATTTTCACCCAAGTCAACAGCTATTTAAGGTTCATAGGAAAAGTGATAAAAGTATTTATAGCTAAAACTAATTTCTAGTAGTGTACTTTGGAAATTAATTGAACTTCTTAACATGATTTTTTTTTAAATAGAGTTGTTATTTTTAGATGTGAATTTGGACATTGGATCTGGACATGACACCTGTGGAGAAACATCTTCCGAGAGTTACAGTTCTCCCTCTAGCCCACGACATGATGGAAGAGAAAGTTTTGAAAGCGAAGAAGATAAGGACAGAGGTTTGCTTTTAGGAAGGGGTGAAGGGAAATACTGTGTTCTTTCTTAAAATCAAAGCCAAGCGATTTTATGTTTCTATAAACATCCTATATTCATTTTAAATTTGTTACAGAGGGTATAGATACCTTGCTGTAGCAGTTTCTAGAAATGTTGATGTTATAAGCTTATTTCACTGCATGTGAAATAAAACAGGAAGAAAACAGGATCATAAGAAAATGTGGAGTTAGTGTATGAAGACTATATTGTGCATGTTAGTAAATGCATATACATTTATATTTTAAATGTCTTCCTGGTCTTTTTTTCTAGTATCAATATTTGTCTTAAAAGTATATTTTGTGAGATAGTAATATAGCCACTCCAGCTCTTGGGGGTGGGGGGAAGTTCTAATTCTACGGTACCTTATTTTCTTTAAGTTCAAACCTCTTTATGTCTTTAAATCTGAACTGTGTCTCCTGAAGACAATATATAGTTAGATCATGGGTTTTACTTTCCTCTTTTTGCCATTGGGGCTGAATATTTAGTCCCTTTAGATTGAATGTAATTACAAATAGGATGGTTTGGGTATGCATACTGCCCTAAGTATGAGCATAGCTTTCTTGATTCTCAGTGTATCTGAAAGCGTTCAAAGCTCCCTGTGGACATCTCATTCTAAGTATTTTGTTCAGTCTCTTTTTAGCTCCAGATGAAACCACGACCTCATATAGCCATGTTGCTAAACACTTGCCACTGATTATGACAAATGTCTTGTGGATAAAAGATTGTTAATGCAGTTATGAACATGAACTACCAAGCATTGGTTCACATATGGACATTACAGGCTTGAAAAAATCCAAACTTGTACCCTTTCTCTAATGACTGCTGGTGCTGATTTTCATGGCTACCATAACTAAAATCAGCAAGACTGCTTTAGAGATGGAGAAATAGTAGCACTGGGTTAGCACAAGCCCATAATTTCTGCTCTCAAGGATTTTTTTCCTCCTCAGATTGCTATGAGCCTTAGTTTCAGAGGAAGTTTATTTTGATAGTTCTGCTGTGGTTCTTGTTGGCTTTAAGGATTGTTGGAAGCCTTTATTCTATCCCTTCTGCAAGTGAGGTCTTCTTGAAAAGGCATATGTTGAATAGGATGTCATTCTTTATATGTGCTGACATCTTGGTCATAAAGTGTACCCCTGCCAAGAAGCATTATCAAGTGTTTTCTTCTGTAGAGATCCTTGGACCACCGTGTGGTTCCTTGCTGGGCAGCCTGCACATCTCTGGGACCTTATCTTCTATATTGCCTTGTCAGAGACCTATGCAGCTATGCTGCTACTTAGAAACAAAGTCAGATTTACTTTGTAGTTATTTTGTAGCATGCAGTGACTCTGCCACCAGTTCTGTCTGAGACATTTCTTCTGCTCTGCAGTTTACTAAAGAATATGAAGATTACCTCTCAGTTACTATGAAGCTTGAGAGACTGGTTATGCTGTACCCAAAATAGATGTGTCATTGGATAGTATATTTGGTCTTAAAGGATGCACACATGATCCTGTGCTGCTTTACCTCACTCTGCAGATTTGACCTGGTTGTCAGATACTTGGATAACTCTGTAGCATCCCTTTCCTCGATCAGACAGCATGAGTTGGCGAGCCTATGTAGAAGAATTTGCCTTTTCTTGTGTAATCTGAGTTACTTCAAATTAGAATGAATCTTCCTTAGGTAAAAGACTCATTTAGACCTTTCTCAATCCATATATATTATGATAGAACATTTGATCATTTTTTAAATTTGAAGTGCTTACTAACATTGCAATGAAATTTCTATTTTGTTCATTTTAATTAAATTTTAAGTGCTTATTATACTTCTTCAAGAGAAATTAGTTTTGTCTGAGACTTAATGCTTTCCAGTCAACACAAGAATAAGATTAGACCTCTTAATATGTAGGTGAGTGTAGTGCTCAGAAAACTATTTAGGGCCATTTAATACCATGATACTATTTGCCTTGACTTCAGAAAATTTAAACAAAGCCTAAGTGCACTCATAAACTTAACTAGTCATCTGAAAAATGTTCTTGGACATTTGGACATCTTGGAAAAATGTTGTCTAGACATTATTTTTGCTGTTAATTCTGCACTGGTGAAATGGTACAGATAGAGTGCCTCAAAGCAGTTATTGATTTGGAAATAGTCCTTGTTTTGCGGACTTTAGTAAGAAATTCCCAGAATAGTCTGCTATGAGAAGTTGCTAGAAAGACTTCAATTGAACTTCTATCTACTGAAAATTAAAATGGGTTCATTTAATGTCATTGCTGACATTAAATAGATTCCATTCTTGATTTGTTTTTAGTAGTTTTAAATTTTTTAACATCTTTCAGTAAATACATTTTAAGTATGTAGTATACTTCAACTTTTTTTTTCCTTTGTGCCAATACTGGGACTTGAATTCAAGGGCTTCTTACTCTTGCTTCACTTTTTTGCTCAAGGCTAGTATTGCACTTGAGCCATGCTTCCACTTCTGACTTTAGTTTTCCCTTTGGACTGGTTAATTGGAGATAGGCGTCATTGATATGTCTGGCCAAGCTGGCTTCACATCTAAATCCTCAGATCTCAGCCTCCTGAGCAGCTAGGGTTGCAAGAATGAGGCACAGATACCAGTTCTCAGCTGTTATTTATGAGCAGAAAGATATTTTGATTAAGTACATCATTTACTGGAATGGTCACTGTACATATCATCAGTGTGATATTTGGATTGAACATAAGTAAATGATTGTGAATTTGGTAGTGTCCTTCACCTGCTTTATCACAAAAGTTTGGAAATCGAGACATCTAAACAAATTGTTTCAGTATACGAGGATAAATGAAGTGCTTTCATACTTGCCTTTCTTCCTGTGCTATACATTATTCATTTTATGACAAGTAGTAGCTTTAAATTTTCTTCACCCATTTGAAATATGTATAGTATAAATATTCTTTTAAAATGTGTCTATCCCCTATAAAATAGGGAGCGAATGTCTTAGGTTTTATACTGTACCTCATGCAGTCTCCAAGTAGTAAGCTTTTGGGGGTTTTTTGTGCCTATGCCCTCATAGTTCTTCAATAAAATATGCGTGTAACGATGAGCCATAGAAAGCCAAGGCTTAAAAGGAGGTTAGCATGGACAATTAGGAGACATGATGAAGGGCACATCCGAACTTCAGAGGTCATTTTATACCTGAATTTTAATTCTAACAAGAAAGATGAGAGTTCAGTTTGGGTTAATATTTATATTTGTTGTTGTTTTTTAGATACAGACAGCAATTCTGAGGATTCTGGAAATCCATCCACCACCAGGTTTACAAGTTATAGCTCTGTCAACCAGACTGTCACTGTCAAGCCACCTGGTCAGATTGTTTCTCTAGGAAACGAGAATGGAAACATTTTAGAAGATCCCCTGAACTCCCCCTTGAACTCCCCCAAGTATCCGCACATCCCTTTCATGCCAGCACTACACTGTGTCATGCACAACAGTGCCCAGAAGCCCGAGGTGGTCATTCCTCCACCCAAATCTGCAGATGGCAAAACGATAGGAATGCTTGTTCCCAGTCCTGTGGCTATTTCTGCAATAAGGGAGGCTGCAAATTCAACCCCAGTCGGAATCCTGGGGCCAACGGCTTCTACAGGAGAATCAGAAAAGCACCTTGAATTGCTGGCCTCTCCGCTGCCTGTGCCGTCGGCCTTCCTTCCACACAGTAGTACTCCTGCTTTGCACCTAACATTTCAAAGGCTTAAATTGCCACCACCACAGGGATCTTCCGAGAGTTGCACAGTTAATATCCCACAACAACCAGCAGGAAGTCTGAGCATCGGGTCACCAAACACTGCCTTTATTCCTGTCCATAACCCCGGTAGTTTCCCAGGATCTCCTGTGGCTACTACGGACCCCATCACGAAATCTGCATCCCAAGTGGTAGGACTAAATCAAATGGTGCCTCAAATCGAGGGAAACACAGGGACCGTCCCTCCGCCTGCCAATGTGAAGGTAGTTCTTCCAGCAGCCGGCCTCTCGGCCGCACCGTCACCAGCGTCCTACACCTTACCCGGCTCTCCCCTTGCTGCCAGCGTGTTACCCACTCAGAATTCCAACGTGCTCAGCGCAGCAGCCCCTCCCGCCCAGCCAGCAAGCGCAGGGATCAGTCAGGCCCAGCCCACTGTCCCTCCCGCCGTCCCTACCCACACCCCAGGCCCTGCCCCAAGCCCAAGCCCTGCTTTGACACACAGTACTGCACAGAGTGACAGTACATCCTACATCAGTGCTGTGGGGAACACGAACACTAATGGGACGATAGTGCCACCCCAGCAGATGGGCTCCGGGCCGTGTGGTTCTTGCGGTCGAAGGTGCAGCTGTGGGACCAATGGAAACCTTCAGCTAAACAGTTACTATTATCCCAACCCCATGCCTGGACCAGTGTACCGAGTCCCATCGTTCTTCACTCTGCCATCCATTTGCAATGGCAGCTACCTCAACCAAGCACATCAGAGCAATGGAAACCAACTTCCTTTTTTTCTGCCTCAGACTCCATATGCAAATGGACTCGTGCATGACCCAGTCATGGGAAGCCAAGCCAACTATGGCATGCAACAGATGGCAGGATTTGGGAGATTCTATCCCATCTATCCAGCACCTAATGTAGTTGCCAATACCAGTGGTTCGGGGCCCAAGAAGAACGGGAATGTCTCCTGTTACAATTGTGGTGTCAGCGGGCACTATGCACAGGACTGTAAGCAGTCGTCCATGGAGGCCAGCCAACAAGGTAATCACAGTAGCTCCCAGAGGACTTGTTTTTGAATTCACCCGTTTGTTTCTCCTTCTTTCCTTGATCATGCAATTCTGTCATAGAAAGATCTGTTGGTGTGCTTGTTTACAGATGATTTCAGTGACATCATAAAGTGTAGCCAGAAAAACCTAGCTTAGACCAGGTCACACATAGCACAAGTAAGGTCAGAGAACTGTCAGTTTTCAATTAAGGGATACATTCCAGAGGCTTTTTTCAAGGAATATAATGGGAATCGGAATTATATGGCATAATTCTTGCTTACAGCCTTTTTTATTTTATGCTCCGTAGCGTAAGCAGAATTCAACTATTGAAAACGAGGAAGAAAGCCAGCGATGTGGCACATGGGGCTTGTAGTCACTTCAGTGTCTGCATGTCCCGCTGGCTTTCTTCTATGTGTGCTACCCTGTTTCTTCCCAATGAGTGTATAAGAAGAAAAAGCCCAAAGTTCTGTTGCATTACATAAGAGAAACGAGCTAGACACTGGCTTGGAAACAAGAGAAGTTGAACTAAGTTTAATATTATTACCACTAAAGTACCAGATTCAGTGTTTTCCTCAAGCCATTGTCACTCAGATGTGGCCTGTGTCATCTTGCCAGCTCTTCCCTGGGTGTGGGGAGGGGCGGGGCCGGGAGTGCATTGACTTGGCGCTAAGGGAAGATCAAGTTGGCTAGCTTTAGTCTGAACCTAAAGCACAAGCTTGCTACGACTGTCTTCTTAAGCTGCTTGCAGTTGAGAATGGTGTGCGTGCTGAAGAAGGTGCTGTTTGCAGAGCATGTCCTTCAGTGGCGTGTAGAGGTTTGTCATGCATGTCATTGTCAGCGGTGACTTAGCCCTTGTGTCTTTCCTGTTTTAGGCACTTACAGACTGAGATACGCACCTCCCCTCCCCCCTTCTAATGATACGTTGGATTCTGCAGACTGAAACAAGTAAAGCTTGCCTACTTAACACACTCACGTGTGGGGATCATGGGCTGTGGAGGGGAGGAAAGGAAAGGTATTTTGTTTCTTTGTCTATACATTGCCTAGATTTCTATGCAGATGGAAGTTTTCATTTCTCTTGTACCAATGTCCAAAATAAGAAAGAATGAAATGCTTCTGAGCCTTTGGTCTCCTGGTTCAACAACAGGCTTTGTATGATACATGTAACTTAAACTTCCAGACGAACTATCAAAAGGAAAATGTTGATGCGTGCTTTGTTTTTACACTGAATACTTGCTGTGTGCAATGTTTACTGAATCTTAAACTGTGTATTTGACCTTTTTTTTTAACAACACTGGTGACAGTCATATGGTTATGAAAAAAGAAACTGCTTCTTCCCCGCCCCCCCCTTTTCTCATTTCCACCCTAAGCTACACTTCTCTCCCACCCCCCTCAAAGCCCTCCCTGCCCCCTGCCTGGCCTATGGCAGGTGCCCCCCCCCCACCCCCGTGTGTATCGTCCGCACTCCTGTTAACTGCTCTGCAAATAGTCCAGGGGCAAAACGTTCAACCTTCACCTTATGGGAGAAACCAAGCTCCCAAGGTAGTATGTATATACGTAAAAACAGCATCACATGAACACACATAAGCAGTGCTTGTTGTCCAAACGAACGAGAACAAGGAAGAAGTTAAACCCTAGGAAGCCGAAACATGCGTTTGAAACGGACAAAAAGCATTTTCTTGAAAGGAACCAACTTTTCCTTCCATCATACTCCTCTAGCCTGTTGCTTCAGAGAGACAGCATGAACACACGTGTGAATGTTCTCTGTGTGCTTGTGTTTGTGGCGAGAGGCGACGGTCGGTTCTACTCGTCGTCTACCACTGTGTCCTGCTCAAAGACACTACTTGAGTAAATACTTTTGCTGTACCAGTTGTTACAGTGTTACGTTGTGTTTAAAATATGTGTGGTTTATTGCAATCCAAACTGAAGCTATGGGTTTCCACAAAGTCAGGTATTTGTCCCCTAACCTGTCTCTCGTAGCAAAGTCACTTTTATAACCGTTTACCACTATGCTTGATTATAATGTGAAAGACTGAATTCCGAGTGTGTTGAGAGACGGTATTAATCATGTCAGTGTCATGTCACTAAGTTTAATGCTGCTGTTTTAAAAAAAAAAAGTTTTGTTTTTTTTTTAAAGCCAATCTATGTACTTAATTGCTTCCAGGTAATTTTTGATTTCCTAAAGTGCACTGAGGTTATCTGGAAGATGGAGTGTGGTTCTTGGTGACTACTGCTCTCGACAGCAGCGAACAAGTACCGCTCTGTAGTCACCGCGGGAGGGGCGAGGGCCAGGCTTTCCCATTCTTAAGCACAGCAGACGCGACGAGTCTTTGTTGGGGGGGCCTGTGCTGGCGCGGAGCAGGAGCGTCACGCCCGGCCTTGGTTCCGAAGCCTGACATTGCTAGACAGAAGGGAAAACCTGAAGAACACAAGCAGCTCGCCCTGATGCTTCCGAAGCGGCGTTTCTCTTTATAGCACCAGTGGACGTTTTGAAACCTTCAGGGCGTGGGGAGGAAAGGGAGAGGGGGCGGAGGGGGCGGATGAGAGCTTTAATTTAGACAGAAAACAAAGTCCAAGCAAAGGAAATTATTTTGATTAGATATATTTTATTTGACCTGGGTATTTTTGGACCACATTATTAAATTGCTAAGCTGCAGTTGAGTTGCTCAGGTGAGAGTGTCGATAAAGCCACGTACGAGCAAGCGCGCGGTGTGAGTCACTTGCCAGTTGTACTTTATGGAGCTTATTTTATGATTTAAAATACTGTACTGTACATAGGAGGTATGTTGCCTTCTCCTTATTTGTATGTTTACCATATACTTTGATATTTGAAATGTTATGTACTGGAAAGGCCACTTATATTTCTAGAACAGATTGGATTTTATGCAACCTTTTTTCCTTGAATTAACAGCAATAAAAAAAAATGAAAAACGGCTGAAGAATTGTTCCTTGTTATAAACTTTGTGGAAACTATAAAGACAGACTTAGCACGCTAGCATGGCAGTTTGGTTTCAGTTTGTTTAAGGATCACCCCATCTCTGTAACCTGGGCAGTAAGTCGCAAGCCCTCTAGCACCTGGCTCTTGTTTAGTTGTTGCCCCGGCTGGCTCTTCCCGCGCAGGCCGCCGTGCACCCCCCGGGAGGAAGGGGCTCGATCCTGCGTCGAGCGCACGCCATGCAAGTTCCCAGCAACCTGCAGCACCCGCTTCTGGCTTAGGACTTCCCTTACCAAAAGCATAAAGAATTCTTCCTTTTCTGGTCAGCCAGGGGCTCAGTCACGGATATCTTCGCCACCACTGGTTACTTCTTCTCCAATCCAGTCTCAAGCTGAGGCCTTCAGACGGTCCGTCGTTTCTAGAGCATCTGTGAAGCTGGTGTCCTGTTCTGCCAGGGCCTCCCCTCCTCCCTCCTCCCCCCCCCCCCCCCAGCGTAGTGAGGGACTCCAGAAGGGCTGGGCCCAAGGGTTGGCGTCAGGAGGGGGTGGGGAGCGTAGAGGACCCCGCAGTCTGTCTGAGTGCGGGGGACGTGGGAGCCACCGTCGGATCGGGGACAGCCTCCCGGGCCTCAGCATACGGCACGAGCACACTGCGTGCTAGGTTATCTTACTCCTGTTTCCACGTCTCTCATAGCCCCCCTAAATATCCAGCTCATTTTTGCCTTTCTTGAACTTCAGGCCCTGGCTCTGTTCCTTTGACTCCTTTGACTTTATGGTCCTAGACATGTTTGGTCCTGTCATTTTTGTTTTCCATTTTGACACCTTAAAATATTTTCATGGTGTGGGGAAGAATACCAATAAATAATTTACCCAGTACTTTGTCAGTGGACGTTAGAATGGTTTCATCCCCTTCCTGCCTTGCTATTACAAACAAGGCTTCTGGGGACTTCTTCCCAGCAGTCTTCTGGTTCCTGTGTGTAAGAGTTTGAGGAAATGGTTGGAGAAAGAAAGCCTAGCAGTTCAGACACTGGGTTCACCGACAGATGGTGGTGGCATTTGGCAATGGCAAAGTCTGAGATTAGCCATTGGCTTGGTGAAGCCAGTTTAGAAAAGGCTCGGAGTGGGTGAAAGGAGAAGCAACCTTGGACTTTGAACTTCATTTTCCCCAGATAAAATGAGCTTGTTTTTTAAATCAGGGTTATAAGGGAAAATGAAGTCATGTACGGGGAAAGGCCCAACGTAATGAAAGAATACCCACAAGGTATTGAGAAGTTAGTTGAGTCCAGTTGTGATGAACAGGAGGATTGTGATTCTGAGAGATGGGAGAGAATGTCATCAGAGGAGGTGGCGGCTCCCTGGGCGGCCGGGGACCTAACTGTTCCTCGCTCTGTGTGCACGTTGATGCCCCTGAGCCCTGGTGACTCCGTACCCAAGTAAAACAAGCCTTTTCACCACACTCCTCACTGCTGACACACACATTCTAAAGTGCAGGCCCTGCAAGCAGCTACAGTAGTTCAGCGCCCCCCCCCTTCATCTCAAAGCAACGCAGCAAACATTGACCCATCGCCGTTCTCCCCACTAAAGGGTCTCAATTTATTTTCAGAGATGGGTTTGAAAGGGCGATGGACAACATGAGGAAATGGGTGCTGTGCCTTGAAACATGGCTCTGTGCTCCTCGTCTCCCTTCTTGTTCTGGGGAAAGGTCAGATGAGAATGGTTGTAGGGCCCCAGAACTGGGCAGCAGGTATGGCCTAGGGGCAAAGGTTACATTTCAATGGCATTGTTGACCTTCACGTTGACCTTCAGCGTGACTCTGAGCAGAGAGCCCGCAGGGCTACGTTGTGCAACCCTTCTCCAGATCCCCCATCAGTTAGCTTGCACTCTTGAGGTTTCCTAAGTAATCTAACATCGATATTTCATATCGACTGCCTTCATATCCTAACTGTTGTGCCTGTACATGCAAAACTTAACTTTGGCCAGGTTGCAGAGAAATTCACACAATTCCTAAATAATGCCCTTGGAAAATCTAAGCCCTCGTGATTGGCACGTGGCTGCCCACTGCCTGAACTTTGTGTGCACGGCTTTTCTTTCCGTCTTGGAAGCACCGGGGCAGGGCCAGATGGTGGGGGGGGGGGAGGGGGGAGCGGGGGGGGGGCAGGGGCTGTTATGCCTTTTCCTGTTCTGGGAAATCAGCAGCGGTCACTCTCCATCGATGGTAGCTTCAAGCCTGAGGCACCAAAAAATCTCTTAACCCCCAAGTTTTGCCTCTCGAAAGTGGGGGTCGGAGGGCGGCAGGCCGGGTAAGGTGGGGCTCGCCTGGCTCTTCATTGTTTCTCTCTTTCTTGCAGCTTCGGTTTGATCCACTGCCGAGGAGGGCTGGGCAGGCCTCGCCGGGAAAGAAGTTGCTCCTTGGGAAGCAGCGCCACCTGGTGGTTGATGAAGACAGTGCAAGCAAGCAAACATTTTCTACTGACCTAATTTAGAGAAAATGAAATGCAAACGAGAAAGCACTGGAGATTGTGAGCCTGTCCCCGAAGCCTTTAAGAGCGCAGGCGGAGGGCTGTGGGGGCGGTCTGAGCAGTCTCCTCCTCCGGGGTTGTGTCTGAGTGTCTCAGGGCCGTGGATGGCACTGCGCGCCTTCCCTGGCGCTTCCCCTCGGGGGGCCGAGTCGGTCGCCACAGCTGCAGAGGGGCTAAGAGCTTCCTGGTTTCCTGCTGGACTGTGAGCTTTCAGTGGCCAGGGAGATGTATGGTCCTCAGACACGCAGTCACGAAGGCAGTGCCCCCATTTCAGTCTAATGCTCTGCTCCCCTTCCTACCTCCCTAACGACAAGTCGACTGTGATACCCCAGCTCCTGGGGGGAGAGGGGGGCCTTAGACTCCCGGTAGATGGCCGGCCAGGGCCGGAGCAGGCTGCGGTGTGGGCCAGGCCGTCCTTCCTTCCCTGTGGTGTCTTCTCCATGTCCCTTGAAGGATCCGCAAACTCGGGAAACAAGAAATCTTAGATCCTTGAGAACTAAGCTTTGACCCTATGTCTTGTCATAAATCTGAGGACTGTCAGCTTGGCTGTATTATTATTACATGGAGTTTTTAAATATGTACAAATACCCTCTACTATAACTGCCTTTTAAAAGCTTTTATTATCCCATTTTTTTTTATGGTACTGGGAATTGAATAAGCACAGAGCCTCGTGTTTACTTACCAGGCGCTCCCACCTGAGCCACACCTCCGGCTTCTTAAGTGTTTTAAGTGTAACATGATTCACGTTCAAGATTAGGAAATTACCCAGACACTGGTGGCTCACATCTGTAATCCTAGCTACTCAGGCTGAGAACTGAAGATTGGGGTTCAAAGCCAACCTGGGCAGACAATCCAAGAGACGCATCTCCCACTAACCAGCCCAACAAGCTGTAAGCAGAGATGTGGCTCAAGTGGTAGAGAACCAATCTTGAGCTTAAAAAGCTAAGCAAGAGTGCAGAGCCCTGAGTTCAAGTCTCGGGATGGGCACAAAAATGAATAGAAATTTAAAAATGGGTTAGTAGTGCAAGCAGAAAGGACCACTAATTACAAAGCACCTCCCATCGTGTGTAGATTGTCGCATTAGGTCATTGGTCACACAGGAACTTCATTTGTACCTGGGACACCTGCAGGGGGCAGCGCCACCCACGCTGGAATCCACCCATCTCAGGCCGATCGTAGCCCAGAACGGAGGAGCACCCTGGACAGCCGTTGCACGGACTGAGTACAGCCAAATGCAGGCAGCAGCCAGCATCTTCCGCAGCAGCGGCAGAAAGTTCCTGGCCGTCGGGAGCACCCGTGGCTCTTCAGCCTGTGACGTAGGGAATGCGAGACACAAAGGCGAGCGAGCACCGAGGACAGGAGGACGCGGCCCTGTGTCCCGCCGTCATAGACACACCACTGGGGAATAGACAGCTCTGATCTGCTGTCAGGCTCTTCCTTAAAACAGGAGGAAGAGCTAGACCTGCAGCCCCACATGGGCCCGCCCCCCCACCCCACCCCCACAACCCCCCTCCCCCATCCTAGCCCCTTCTGGTCTGAAAGAAAGCTGCACAATCGGTCATGAGTCTCCAAAGTGCCTTCCAGTTCCCAAATTCTCTGGTTAAAGCTTGGTTCTTGTCACTGTCGATGCCTTGTTATCGTTTAGTTTTCCTTTGTCTTTTGGGCTCCTGGGGACTTGAACTCCTCCCTGGGCGTGGCGGAGCCGGGAGACCAAGGCCTTGAGGTACTTGGAAGGGAAGGCAAAACAGAAAAGACTGGAGTTGCCATGTCCAGCCGCTAGGTGGCAGCACAAAAGCGCTAGTGCGCTCGGCTGGCAGCGGCTCTGGCTCCACCGTTTCTGGACTCTTCTCTACTCAGACCCTTGGGGTGGGGAAGACTTTAGCCAGAAAATAAAAACACCGAGATATGAGCCTTGCCCTGGAAGTCATGGGGTTTCTCGTCGTGTAAAGATTGGCCACGAATACAAAGATCTGACCAACAGCAGCCCTGCAAGCTAAGGCTAGATCTTCAAACAGTGGAGACGCTGCAGCAGGATCGTGAGTTCAAGGCCAACCTGAGCTATGTAAGCCAGACCCTGGCTCCAAAAAAGTAATTTTTATTGGCACATAAAGTGATGTCAAATGCAAAGTTCAATGTCTACAAATAAAGTTGGTTACGTCACAGCTTGGCGTTTGGTTACACACTGCCCGCTCTCCACCCGTGACAGCCACCTTGCCCCCCAGACCCTGGGCACACAGGCTTGCTGACCCCCCCCCCCCAGATGGCTCTTCCCTTCCTCAGATCAACTTGTTCTTCCTGCTCCCTGAAGGCCACTGCAGCAGGGAGACCCCCCACCACAGGTCAGGGCGGAAGCAGCATGGCCGCCCCGCGGTGGGAGTTTTTCAGGGAGGTCCCAGAAGGGGCCTGGCCGGTGGGGGGGGGGGGGGTGCCCAGGACTGAGTGCACGGGGGGGGGGGGAAGCTGGTCCTCTCGGTCCTGCAGGCCATGGGCTGCGTGCACAGCCATGCATTTGGGGTTCTGCCACTCTAACCATGGGGGAAACCGAGTCAGGACAGGGCGCACTGGTCTTGCAGCCACTTCTTTGGGGCCATCCGTCCTCTTTCCCGCCTTTCCTCCCCCCCACCCCAGCCTCAAGGCCACCTACGCTTCACAGGGCAATGGGCCCCCGGCTCCATTTGGGCTCCACTACTTTGGATTAAGGGCGAGGAGACGAAGCTGGCCTTGAACTTGCCGCCCAGGGCAAGGGGAGGAGAGAGTGCTTTGCTACACCAGAGCAGAGCTTGTATTTCGGGGGGGGGGGGGGATGCTGCCCGGCCCGCGCCCCATCAGAAACTACCATCTCCTTGATCTTCTATGTATTTTTCCTTCCACATACTTGATCTTACAGTTGAACTCCAGCGCCAGGCTGCTCGCTGGGCCTCTGAGCCTCCGTAGGGAGACGTTGTTGCCGTGGAAGACCAAACCGTGCCACTCCGGATACACACACGCGCGGAGGAAGCGCGGGCACCAGCCCAGCTTGGAGGAGCCACACTTTCATGAAGAGCTATGTCTAACCACATGAATCAGGTAAAGGGGGGACGAGCGGGCTGTCCCTGAGCCTCCTGGTTCCTCACCTGACCTGCGAAAGAGCACGTGGACCCCCCGGCCCCCACCCACCCCAACTCCCACATCCTAAAAACCAATCCTCCGCCCTTCGGGGCTCGGACTTTGCCTGGCTTTTGTGCACTTGCTGGGGTGTTGTGTATGTTTCCTCCCTGAAATTCTGTGTCTCGTCTGCTTATTTCATAGCCTCCGATATGGAAACCACAGCCGAAGAAAATTTCCTTTTTTCCCCCTAATCTACCACTTACAAGTTGGCATTGCAGAGCCTGGGGGCCCTGACTTATAAATAAAGAAAACAATGGAGTCCACTTCTTGTGTGTGTGTGTGTGTGTGTGTGTGTGTGTGTGTGTGTGTGGTGATTGCTTTGGTCATACTTTTTTTTTTTTTTTTTTTTTGGCCAGTCCTGGGCCTTGGACTCAGGGCTTGAGCACTGTCCCTGGCTTCTTCCCGCTCAAGGCTAGCACTCTGCCACTTGAGCCACAGCGCCGCTTCTGGCCGTTTTCTGTATATGTGGTGCTGGGGAATCGAACCTAGGGCCTCGTGTATCCGAGGCAGGCACTCTTGCCACTAGGCTATATCCCCAGCCCTTGGTCATACTTTTAAATAGGGGGCAAACACAGCAGCCCTAAAACATGTTTGTTTTTCCTGTAAACGTATTTCCTTATTCAAAATTTCCTTTCCTATTTTAGGGTCTCTCAAAATCAGGAGTGCTTCCCTTTTGGATTAGATGGAGCTTTGCTTTTTGTTTGTTTTTTTTAGTTGTAGCTGTTTTTACTATTTGTAAGCATCTCATACCTGCATTTTCTGTTTTATATTTGATGAGCTAATTGTTGATACTGTGTGTGTGTGTGTGTGTCTGTGTGTGTGTGTCTGTGTGTGTGTGTGTGTGTGTGTGTGTTGGTTCTAAGGCTTGAACTCAGGGCCTGGGAGCTGCCCTTCAGCCTCTTTGCTCAAAGCTAGCACTCTACCACTTGAACCACAGCTCCACTTCTGAGACTTCATCCCACACTAAGGCCCACAGTGGCATTAGAGTTTCCCACGGTGCCATCCTAGCCCACAGACGATCAAAATGGAGTGACTGGGAATTTCAGCTCATTGCTACCACCTGGCACCCTACAACGTATTGCTAGCCCCGTCAAATCAAAGTCTGGTTTCTATTGCGTCCGTATCCATTGGCCCGCCATCATAGCTGGGGACTTCGTGTTCTTGGAGTGAATTAGCATGGAGCCTCTTCGCATAGACTCTCACTTCACAGTGGGGATCTACAGTTCATTATCGCTGTCCACAACCTGGCTTGTGTCTGAAGCGCTGCATTTTGGTGACATAGACATCATTCACCAAACCCAAATTGGAAGACTTAGTAAAAGTACTGGCATGAATCCAGATTTCCAGGAATCAAACATTGTGTTAATTCTCACCCTTTGTAAGAGGATTTCCTTCTCCAAGGCTAGGTTTTTGCATTATACTGTTGAATAAACATTTCTATGAAGGAATTCCACAAGATTTGCAACAACTGTAATCTCTACAGGGCTAATGGAGTGGCTGTTGTTTACTTTATACTGTATCACATTTTAACAGTGGATAGGGTACCTTTTGAATTTTAATTGTGGTAAAATACATCTATCATAAAATTGTCTTAATCATTCTAAGTGTAAAGTTAAGCAGTATTAAGTACATTGGCATCTTGTACAACCAATCTCCCGAAGTCTTTTCATCTTGCATACTTAAACTTTGAGTGACTGTCTAGCAAGTAGAAGGCCCAGAGTTCAGATCCTAGGACTGCCAGAAAAAGAAAAAGAATTAAACTCTGTACCCATTATACAACTCTCCCCGCCCCTCACTTTCTAGCCCTGTTTCCTGTCTCTATGAGTTTGGCTACTCATACCATTTGGCTTTTATGACTGGCTTGTTTGATTTAGCATGGTGTCCTCACATTTCACCTGTATGGTAACATTGTCGAAGTAATGTTCTTAAGGCTGAATTATATTTCATTGTATGTATAGCCATCGTTTGCTTATTAGTTTATCCAGCAATGGATACCTGGTTTTTTGTGGGGGTTTTTTCACCTTTGGACTATGGAAATAGCACTGCTCTCAAGACTGAGTTGCAGATGCCTTTTCTGGGCCCGTCACTCAATTGTTTGGGGTCTTGGAAAGTGGATTGCTGGATCATATCATAATTGTGTTTTTAATTTTTTGAGGAGTCATCCTACTGTTTTCTGTAGCACCTGCACCTTTTTATATTGCTACCAACAGTTCCGAAGGGCTTTCATTTACATACCCTTGCCCAAACTTTAGTTTTTTAAGCTTTAGCAAGGATTTATTTTAGTATAATAGGACTAAAGAAGGAAACACTTCCTGTTTTCCATGGAGGAAATGGGAGTTCAAGTCTCCTCTGCTTTTGTTTTGTTTTTATTATTATTATTACTTTTGTCGGTCATGGGGCTTGAACTCAGGGCCTGAGTGCCGTCCCTGAGCTCTTTCTCTCAAGGCCAGTGCTCGACCACTTTTAGCCACAGCGTCATTTCCAGTTCCTGGTGGCTCAGTGGAGATGAGTCTCACAGACTGTTTTTTGCCTGGGCTGCCTTCTAATCCCGATCCTCACATCTCAGCCTCCTGAGTAGCGAGGATCGTTGCCATGAGCCACCAGCACTTTCCATGTGGATTTTAAATAATAGCCATCCTGGTGAACAGGAGCTGGAACTCCCTGACGTGGTGCTTTGCGTTTCCTTAAGCAGGGCCCAGCTCGCCAGTGAAGCCCGCGACGAGCTTCTTTCCGCGGCTCGTCAAGCCCGTCATTGGAGAAAGCGCATTAGCAACTCTTAACTCATCTTGTGGATCATTGCGAAATTCTGAGTCCATATCACTGGACACGTCAGGAAATCTCCTGCCACTGGTGAGCACGGAGGGCGCAGGGCACTGGAGCACGGTGGTGCAGGGCACTGGAGCACGGTGGTGCAGGGCACTGGAGCACGGTGGTGCAGGGCACTGGAGCACGGTGGTGCAGGGCACTGGAGCACGGTGCAGGGCACTGGAGCACGGTGCAGGGCACTGGAGCACGGTGCAGGGCACTGGAGCACGGTGGTGCAGGGCACTGGAGCACGGTGGTGCAGGGCACTGGAGCACGGTGCAGGGCACTGGAGCACGGTGCAGGGCACTGGAGAACGGTGCAGGGCACTGGAGCACGGTGGTGCAGGGCACTGGAGCACGGTGGTGCAGGGCACTGGAGCACGGTGGTGCAGGGCACTGGAGCACGGTGGTGTCAGGAGACGCAGGGCCATGGAAGGAGACCCCACGGGCCCCGCGCTGGGCAGCCCCCCAGCCCAGGACCAACCCTGCACGGCGCTGCCCCCCCCCCCCCACCTCAGATCCTGGCTGGGCTGTGGGCGCAGGGCAGATCTGCAGAGGGCTCGGCACCCAGCCCAGGACCCTGACACCCTCAGCCCGAGGCTCTGGGGGGGCCTGGGAGGGGGCGCGAGGCCCATTGCCCCAGGGTAACAGGATGGATGGGCCCATCTCTGCCTCCTTACCGCATCAACCTAACTAAACGAGCGCAATGGCGTCCTCTCCCCTCACCGGGCACAGCCTTTGGGTCACCAAACCATCTCCTCCTCCTTCCCTCGCTGAGCCATTCGTCCCTTCCCCTGGGGAGACACCCCAAGTCACTGCCTGGGGGACCTCTTCCCTCTCCCCATTGAGCACACAGTGAGCGCCCCACTGACCAACGAACTGCAGCCAGGGGTCACCGCCTTCCCACGTGGGGCCTGGGGGCGGGGGACCGGGCCCCCACGGGAAAGGCACTAGGCAGCGCCCTCCTGTGATCAGGCCCTGATTCCCAAAGCCCCCGCCCCCCGTCCACTTCTTCTTCTTGGCCTCTGGCCTTAGCGCCAAGGTGGTTTTCCTGTTTCCTGGGTGTCCCTGGCTGCCTCGGCCCTTTTCCTTTCACTCTTGGGGTTAAAGGGCTTTGCTCCTATGCATGGGAATCCAAAGCGTTTGGGTGGTGTGTGGTGGGGCTGAGGTTTGAACTCAGAGCTTTGCATTTTCTAGACAGGCGCTCTAGCCAATGGAACCAGGCCCCTGTCCCCTTTCGCTCTAGTTATTTTTCAAGTTGGCCCTCAGGATTTTGTTTTTCTTGTTTGTTTTGGCCCCAGGACTGGCTGGCCTAAGCTAGAAATCCTCCTAGCTACAGCCTCCTAGATCGCTGACAATTCCCACCCTACCCCACCCAACACCGAATTCTGGACTAAAATGGAATCTCACCAGCTCTGGGCGCTGACTCAACTCAAACCGTGCTCCTCTATGTCCTTGAGTAGCGGGGATTGCAGGCGTGCGTGACCGCACTCGGCGTAAAGGGTGATTTTTTTATTCTTTCACCATTACAAGACTTTGGGGGACCGATCTGATCATGCTTTGGCAACCCTTTCCTCAGAAGCTTAGCAGACTGCTGATGTCGGTGCTTCTGGTCAGACTCTTGTACCAGGAGCCACGTTCCAGTCCTGCCCCAGAAGGCGCTTCGTGGCTGCCTGTTGCTTCATCACTGTCCCGAGGCTGCGGGGAAGGACCGTGGTGGAAAGATCAGTTCTCCACTCGGACTCACTACCCGGTTTTCGACTAAGGGTCCGACATGCCAGGGGCATCCCAAGGGGGATCCCAGGGGAGATCCCAAGGGGGATCTCGTTCTGTGCCTGTGCTGCTCAGAGCTTTTCATGTCCAACTTTCTTTACCATTCTTTCTCCTGGTAGGGCTGGGGATGGGAGCGCCTGGGAGGCGGACCCTCTGCCCTCAGATCGCTCTTTGATGTTCCTTCTCCCGTGCTGGGGGGTTGAAGCAGTGGCCTCTTCCTACCAAGGTCGCTGCACGCATCTGGGACGGGTCCCAGGCCCTCTCCCCATTTCCGCTTGCAAATGGCCAGTCCTTCTCCACCACACAATGCCTTCCTCTCACATCCGGTGAGACGCTGCTAATGACCACCGAGATCCTATTCACCAGGCTCCTCCTGAGGTGCTGCTCATCTCTCTACCTCCCCCTAACTCCCAGGAAGTTTCCAGAAGGCATGCTTCTGCTGATTTCCAACCTTCGGTTACGGGTGCTAATACGTAGGAACCATACGGTAAGGGCAACTGGCCCGAGTGGGCCGGGGTACGGTGGGTGACTGTTTCCATCGTAACGGGCTGTGGTCAGTGGAGCCTCCATCTTGCCCTCCTCCTGGTCTCTTTCTCCTTCTCGGGATGTGGCTCTCACGCTGCACCCTGGAGTGTCTTCCTCTCAAGATACACATCTGTCCGAAGGTCACCACATCTGGTCTGTGTCAAAACACCAGCCTGCTCCGCTCACGTTCTCGCTGCTCTCTGCACGTAGCTTCTAGTCTGACCCCTGCTGCCCCCAAAGATTTCACCAGGGGGCCCCCGTGAAGCCGGCTTTGTTCCTTCCACTCTCCAGGTCTCTAGGGCATTGGTTTTCCCATGTGACAAACTTCTGAATCTGAGTTGGGTCATGTTCCAAGAGGACAAGCGGCTTCCTAACTAGAGTGTGCAGCTCCCAAGATCTCTGCAAACGTCTCGCTGCAGAAATCCCCTGTGGAATTAGCAGGAACTTGAAGTCGGTGGCAGCGCGGACGTGCGCTTTCTGTGGCTCGCCAGGACAGCTTGGCTTGTTCTGTATCTTCATTGAATGCTCAACAGACCTGGATTATTGTTACGCCCATAACATAGAGTAGAGCCACTTCAGCAACCATTTAGTAAGCCGAGCATGGTTGCACATACCTGTAATCCCAACCACTTGGAGGCAGAGATCAGGAGGACTAGAGTTCGAGGCCAGTCCTGAGGAAAATGGGAGAGCCTATCTGAAGAATAACTAAAGTAAAACAGGACTGGAAAGTAAAACTTAAGTGATGGAACTCCTGTCTAGCAGGAAGGAAAGAAAGGAGGAAGGAAGGAAAGAAGGAAGAAAGGAAGGAAGGGAGGGAGGGAGGGAGGGAGGGAGGGAGGGAGGGAGGCAAACACCTACTCACCTATAATCTCTTTCTCCCTTGATTCTGTTGAGGTCTCCCTGATAGTTCTCTCCATTCTGCAAAGAGAATAATCCATTTGCTTTCTTCTTTCACTTCCTTTCCCTCTTTTCCCTCAGAAACTTGAAAACTCGCCAAACAGTAGCTATAATAAAAGTGCTGTATGTGTTCCTGGATCATGAGAAGAATAATGACCATCAAAGTGGAGCAATTAGGGTGTGAAAGTGCCCAGCTGGGTTCTGAGAAACCAGAACTCCTGTGTTTTGACAACACAGAAGGCCCAAGGGCAGTGGCCGGCCTCCGGGTTCCTACCTCTCATGAGGGTTAGCATTTTCTGGGCTAATTGGGCCATGCTGTGTGCTCTGGTTAACCCCTTACGTTACTTAGGAAAGAGTTGTATTTTGAGAATCTCTCTGGTGGCTGATAACTAGATCCGATCAGGGCCTGTGAGGGATAAGGAAGGATCTGCAGTCCTCCTGTCTCTGTTCCCCTGCCCATCCCATAATGTCGACGGTGTGTGTCCTTTTCCATTCGGATTCTTCTCCCTGCTGCCCAGTCCGGCCACGTCCAGCTGCAGCCTCGTGTATTTCTTAGCTTGCGTTGGAGCAGAGAGAGACAGAGGCAGAGAGATGAACTGGTCCGGTTTGTTTGGGCTGATGTCACAAAGGATAAGTTAGGTGACAGAAATGCATTGAGCCTGTGTTTGGGAGATGGAGAAAGCCCAGAGCAAGGGGCCTGGCAAGGACAGTTCTTCCTGAATCCAGGCCCTCACCCCGGGGCCATCTGCTGGTTCTTTGGAACCCATCATCTGATCGCTGACTTCTCTCCCTGTCATTCTCGCTGTGTCTCAGAACCCGTGTGGCAGACCACCCACTTTCCTAGAGGGGGGCAGTCATTTGGGATTCGGGGTCCACCCCACTCCTGAGGGACCACGTATTAGTTATATCTGCACTGAGCCTATTTTCAAATTAGGTCATATTTGAGGTACCAGAGGTGAGCACTTCTGCCTGTGAATTTGGGGGATACACTGCAGCCCTAATAGCTCTGCTTAGCTGTTGCAGCCGGGCAACATCATAGAGGGCTGCTGAGTTTGTCTCCTAAGGCTGCCAGAAGAGATTAGCGTCAGCTCTGAGGCTTAGAACAAAAGCAATATGAAGTCCCCCAGTTTGGGAGACTAAAAGCCAAGAATCAAGGTCAGCAGCACCCTGTTCCCTCAGAAACCGGTAATGGAATGTCTCCTATTTCCGAATAAAATCATGCTCACAGATTTCAGGGTTTACAACTTCAAACTCTCTTTTTGGGGGTGGGAGCACGGAGGGACCGTCTTGTGATTGTTTCTCAGGTTTAGTTGTTTCTGTTTCAGTCCGTTCTGTTTCAGCTGTTCCTAGCAGTTATCCTAGATATTTTCCTCCATTGTACACGAATGTGTACAATTGTACACAGCTCGTACAGGTTCTAGAAGAAGAAAGATTTTTGTGTTTGTTTTTTTGCCAGTCCTGGGCCTGGAACTCAGGGCCTGAGCATTGTCCCTGGCTTGTTTTCGCTCAAGGCTAGCACTCTACCACTTGAGCCACAGCGCCACTTCTGGCTTTTTCTGTATATGTGGTGCTGAGGAATCGAACCCAGGGCTTCATGTATATGAGGCGAGCGCTCTACCACTAGGCCATATCCCCAGCCCTCGTGCAGGTTCTCTAGAAGCAGAGCAGGAATAGACTGTCTGCATGGGCAGAAAGAGAGCCGCCCCGCTCCCCTCGGCTCCCACATCCACAGACTGCAGGTAACAGCGGCAGCCATATTGATGACTTGTCCTTACTCTCCCCCAAACCCTGTAGGCACCATCAGCCTCCCGAAGGGACCCTCCGCCAGGAGGCCAGCCCTCCGCCATTAGACGGGCCTGTTCCGAATGGTGGGTAGGAGAACTTGGACTGAACCGGGTCGTGTTCCCTTCACCGCTGGAGCTCCTGCTTGCGGAGGGGTTGCCCCCCCCCCCTTTCGGGGGGAGCCCCGTGACTCTCCAGCTTCGTTCTGAGGCCTCACATTCCTGTGAGGGACCTTCCTTGTGGAGTAGGGTCCTCTGGCCCTCACAGGCTGGGAACTGTCATGCTGACACCAGCCCTGCAGCAGCTCTGGGGCCCGCCATGGGGCCCCACCCTGGGAATCCCCCCCCCCGCCCTGGGCACATCACCGATGCCCTCCTTGTCTGGAAGCCACAGGCCAGTGGCCTCCCCGTCGGTGGCGGCACTCAGGAGAGGCTGGCAGGCCAGCTCCGTCACAGAAGTCACTGTGAGCCGGCTCGGCCAGAGCCTGTGATGATGAGCTATGACCTTCAGTGACCTTGAAAACTGAACTCAGCAGTCACTGTTCAAAGCCTGCCTTGGGCAGACAAACGCGAGAGACGAACCACTAAGAAGCTAAATGTAGAGCTGTGGATCAAGATCGAATGGTAGAGTGCCAGCCTGCACACACACACACACACACACACACACACACACACACACACACCCCACCCCAGGCGAGCTGGGCATTCTCTATGCAGATCCAAACCTTCCTGAGGTCTTCGAGGTATATACACCCTTTGCTTTCCAAACATGATTCCTCATTTGATCCTCAAAATAACCCTCAAGTCTAGATAGGCTTAGGATCTTCACTGAGTAACTGGGGAAACCAAGGCAGGGAACCCATCACTGATCTATTCAGAGTCACCAGACAGAACTAAGAACTTCCATGTCCTGATTTCTCACCCGTCATTGGACGTCGCACCGTCCGGGATGCGAGGACCCTATTAAGCAATGCATAAGAAGGTCACGCTGTTTAATCCCCCGTTCCCTTGCTTGGCATCTTGCTCGTCTTGTTAGCAATTCACTTGGCACTTTTTCTGTGCTCATTATGCACACATCATTCTGTTGGGGGCGGAGGGGGGGGGCAGACGAATAATGAACTCCCTGCTCTGCCACTCCTTTGACTCAAGCGCTCTGCCTCCTTCTCCTCTTTCTCCTCCAGAGATCAAACTTCTTTTCATCCCCTTTGCTCGTTTCCTTTGATGCAGGCTGGGTGGATGGGAGGAGATGCGCTTGTCAGTGACTGTTCTAAAGACTCCGGGGTCATTTCAGTCCCTGTGTCTGTAGGAAGGGGAAATGGTGGTAGAGGCAGCCCCCCCTCCCCCTCACCCCTTCCTCCTCTCCTCCTGTGTGTGTTTGTATCATCTGTTTTCAGCAGTAATTGTCCTGGATATGAAAACGTGAACCCGTATTTTGACAGCTGGATGTGTCTTTGAGATGGGAAGATGTCATTTGGAGGAGAAGGTAGGCCTGGCAGATCGGAAGCAGCTGTTGGGAGCATCAGTAGCCTCTGAGCACAGCTGGAGGGGGGGGTGCGGGGGGGGCCGAGGGAGACACAGGCTTGGGTGGGTTTCAGCGTTTCTGTTTTGTGCTCTGCCGAATCCCCCAGGCTGGATGTCATTAGGCTACAAGCGTCACGTTATAACCAGGCATTCCCAAGGGAAAGAGAGGCAAACAGACAGACACAATCAAGAAAAGAAAACCTGACAGGAGAGGCGCTCCACAAGGCCCGGAAGCCCAGCTCCTCGGGAGGCTGAGATATGAGGACTCAAGTTCAAAGACAGTCCAAGCAGGAAAGCATTGAGACACTCCTCTCCCAGAACTGGAGGTGAGGCTTCATAGAGTAATGGCCTTGAATGCAAAAGCTAACTAAGGGGCTGCGCCCAGGCCCTGAGTTCGAGTCCCACCGGAGACAGTGGAAATCTCAGGGGGCAAAAGGAGGTGGGGGTGAGTGAGATAAGCCAGGCTCTTTGCTACATCTGGAAATTTCCAAACCATATTTACAGATCAGAGACACAGAGGCCTCAGGAGATGTAAGCTTTGGGGGTCCTGGGCTTCCTGCCTTTGCTGGCTGCAGACAGAGCCCCCCTCCTTGCATGGCAGCCCGCTCCCCTCCCTTGCTCCCATCCGCAGGCCAGGGTGAGAACGGGCAGCCGTCCCCTGATGCTGTACCCGGGGACAGGGACGCTTGCTCTTCCCCCCGTCCAGGGTCTCGGGCTGGGGAATCTTCCGGGTGTGTTGGCGGCCTCTCTGCCACCTTGCTACCCGAGCGGGCGTGGGAAGGACGGCCAGGCCCCTGGGGCTTCCCCACACCCACCCAGAACCCCACGCCTGGCCAGGACGGCCCTGGCCATCAGAACCACAGCCTGGGGGTATTGCTGGGACACACAGACTCTCCCCCGGCCCTCGTCCCTGGAGTGGGGGGGGGTGCCCCACATGCCCCCCCCCAATGACATTCTAGGAAGACAAATGCCTTGCCATCTGTGTCACAGGCCTGGCTACACATGAGGTGCACAGGCAGCACCCTCAAATCCAAGAGGGACAGGGTGGCAGAAAGGAGGGCTGTGCTGTCAGCATCCCTTGCTGCTCATTCTCCCCCCTGGTCCCCCTTTTCAGCCCAGCAGTGAAGGGTGCGGTGCCCGGGAGGGAGCCGGAGGGAGCCCTCTGCCCGCGGAACGCAGTGCCTGGCGGCTCCAGAGGATGGGGGAGCCATTGAGGCAAGGCCCCGGGGGAGCCTTTCTCTTGCTGCTGACCAGGGCGGCCTTCTAGGGTCCAGAGAGCAGCCCCAGCCCCCAGGAAGGGGGCATTTCAAGGAGACAGGGGTGCCCAGAATTCAGTGCTGTGGGAGCTAAAAGCTGATAGTCCAACTCGCACATAGATAGATAGATAGATGATAGATAGATAGATAGATCGTTCAATAGATAGATAGATAGATAGATAGATAGATAGATAGATAGATAGATAGATGGATGGATGGACGACAGACAGATAGGTGCAGAGACCAAAAAGGACTTAAAATTTCACATTATTAGTGAATGCTTTGTTATAGACCATTCATTTTTGTGTTTTGCCATTTCTTACCATATTAATAGTGATGCTATAGATTTTCAATTAAGAACATTTCTTTTGATGGTACTGTGGTTTGAACTCCTGGCTTCAGACTTGTTAGGCAGGCAGGCAGGCAGTCTACCACTTGAACTATGTCCTGGGCCCTTTATGCTTGTGCTATTTTTCTAATAATGTCATGCTTTTTGCCCAGGCTGATCTGGGCAATCAGATTTCCATGTCCTGCGCAGACTGGTGTGTACCACTGGGCCCCCGTTTAAAATAGCTGGGGCTCCCTAGCTTTTGCCTGGGCTGGCCTTGCTCTGAGATCCTCTCCAGCTCAGCCTCTAGAGTAACTCAGATTACAGGACTCAGTCACTGTGAGCCCAGCTGCCATGGAGTTTTAAAATAGGATTGTTTCTAATTTTTGAGGCACAGTCTCCCCAAAATGAAACTACTGGCTCAAAGCATATGAGATTTGATAACTCATTACATTTTGCCACATTCTTTTTCTGTGAGATTAAAGCTATTTTTAGAACCACTAGCAATATATAAATAACCACTTTCCCTTTAAACCTAAAGATAGTTTCTTTTTTTTTTCTTCTTAATTTTTTTGTGCTTTCTGAATTTTCTAGATATGTAAATGTGTGCTGAGGACTTCTATCCGAGTGACATCCCCACCCCTAAAATACATTTGTATTTTGAAAGTTGAAGGGGAGTTGACCTGGCCTTCTGATGCCATTTCAAACTGCCAGAGCCTCTTCACCCTGACAGCAACCCCACATCTGAACTCCAAGTTTCTCCCAGACCCAGGCCCTAGCCAGCTGGCTCCTAGGTGCGGCGCAGCCGGCCTGGCATAGGTCATGTCGCGACGAAGGGGCAGGCAGTCCTCCCCTGGGCGTTGGACTTCATGAATCTCGCGGGTCGGAAGGAATGGGAGCTTCCTGCTCTGAAGCATGCAACAGCCACGCATGCCGCCTAAGGAGCTTGCTTTGCTCGCTCCTCTGTTCTGAGCACAGCAACCCCATGTCTGAAGTCTGCTAGCATTCAAACCGCGTGCACCGCCAAAATATGGAAACAACCCAGATGCCCCTCCACAGACGAATGGATCCAAAAAATATGGTACTTATACACAATGGAATACTACATAGCGATTAGGAATGGTGAAATACTGTTATTCGCAGGGAAATGGTCAGAACTTGAACAAATAATGTTGAGTAAGACAAGCCTAGAACACAGAAAACAAAGGGGCATGATCTCCCTGATATATGACTGTTAACAAAGGGAGACGGAGAGACAGTAGAGACCAAGTCTGTGAATACTGTATATGCTCTTGATACATTGTATATTGCATATATGTCAACCTGACCTAGACAAGGGATAGAAAAACAGGTCGTAAGATATCACAAGAAATGTACACACTGCCCTACAATGTAACTGCACCCTCTTTGCACAACACCTTGTAAAAAAATTTATGTCCAATTAATAAAAAAAAAAAAAACGTGTGCACCTTTCTATTGAGATCATGGGTCCTTGTGTTTAGGAATCATGGGTCCCAGCGCATTGGTCTCCCACATCAAATGGACAAGGGTTCAGTGCAGGTGTACAGCATTAAGAGTAGGGACGAGAGCTAGGTGCCTGTCAGCGGCTCACTCCTCAGGAAGCTGAGATTTGAGGATCAACGTTTAAAGCCAGCTCAAGCCAGGAAAGCTCATGAGACCTAAAAGCTAGAGGTGGAGCTGTGGCTCAGGTGGTCGAGTACCAGCCTTGAATGGAAAAGCTAAGGGACAGTGCTCAAGCCCTTAGTCCAAGCTCCAGATCTGACACACACACACACACACACACACACACACACACACACACACACACTGGACCATGTCTTATCTGTAGTTCCAAAGCTTTATCATCTCTTTCCTATTTCCTACACCATCCTTTAATTCTAAAATTGATTCTGCTTGCTCTCCTGTCATTTAGAGAGTTGCTATTCTTTGAAAATACAGATCCTAAAATAGCACTCATCTCTTCTCCCTTCCAAGCTCTGAGTGTGTCTATGGGAAAGTGGCTTCCAGAAATATAATTTTCCTTAACGTGTTCCATGTAATGAATGATGCAGAAGTTGAAGGCAGCGATGCATCCAGCGTTGACTTTCTCACTTCCGGTCCTGCTGACAGCCGCAGGTGGGATTGGAAAGTCACCAACCTCCTGTTTCTACTTGGCATACAAATTCAAGTTGGCATGGCCACAAAAGACATTTGTGGCCCTAAGTGTCAGTCATATAAAGCTTTCATTACAGCACCATGAAGGCATAGTTTTCTATAAATATTCTAAAAATGAATGATAAGCAACCTTCAAGAATTACATTCCAGGGCAGCATTTCCATGCTGCAAATCCTCTTGGGTATCTGAGGAAGAATTCTGGCAGATGTTTTGATTCTACATTCTTCACATTCCAAAGACTTTCACATCTCTCCCATCCCAGATCCCGCCCCGCCCCCCCCCCCCCCACCTCGGGGAGAACTCTCCAGAAGTTGGTCCTTGCTGTTGAATCCCCAAACCGAAGATATACCAGGAGACCAATGCTCATTATCAACTTGGAGGTCACAAAGCAATGTGAGCTTCTGCTATAAAAACACCCCCATCGAGATGGGCTGGGTGAGAATGGAGGGCAGAAGACAGCTTATTAATGGAACAATAAGTTTCATAGGGCAGAAGTAAAACCCTGCCTGGTCACATTTCTTTCCAGTTGATGTCCTTATTCCTCCACGACACCCTAATATCCTGAGCTATTGAGCCCAACATAGAACCCGAGGTCCAGACATGATGCATAGCAGAATGGAAGGGTCTGGGCAGGAAGTGACACAGTGTTAACTGACACCCAGTGGCAGATACCAAGTACAAGGCGAGCTCGGAACTCCGCTGGAGATGTGCACTGGGGAGCTGTCTCCTCGGCAGAGCCCCAGGTGGCTATCAGAATGGAAGGAAGTGAGGAAACAGGAGCAGGAAGGATGCCTGATGGGAGCAAGAAAAGACTAGAGCAGCAGGAAGGCTGCCCAGGCAGTGAACCAGCCGTCTTCAACTTAAAAAGAGCTGTGATGGCGAAGGAAATAAGCCAGTCACAAACCCACCACGTGATTCCACTTCCACGAGCCAGTCCATGTCATAGAGACAAAAAGTAGTTGCTAGGGGCTTCCCGGAGAGGAAAAGGGGGTGCTTTGCTGGGTTCAGCGCTTCCGATTGGCAAGATCTGAAGAGAGATCTGGAGATGAGTGAGAAAATTTTGTGAAAGCATTTAACATCCTGAGCTGAGGCTTAATGGACAGAGCGTCCATTATGGTATCAAAGCCAAACCAGGTGCTGGTGACTCACACCTGTAATCCTAGCTACTCAGGGAACAGATCTGAGGATCATGGATCAAGGTTCAAAGCCAGCCCAGGCAGAAAAGCTTATGAGACTTTTATCTCCAATCAACCAGCAAAAAAGTCAGAAGTGAGTGGAGGTATAGTCCCAGGGGTATGGATTCAGCCTTGAACGACGAGGCCAAGCAAGAACACGAGGTCCTGAGGTTAAGCCCCAGAACCAGCACAAAACAAAACAGACAACAAAACAACCACCCTCAAGTGATTCTCAGCTTCTAGTCAACTTTTAAGGTATTCTCAGGTGATGCCTAAGCCCTAGAGAATTCTGTCCTTTTTCTTTTAAAGCTTCTCCAGCTGATTCTGACGCTGTAGGGTCTCAATCCACAGGCTAGTAAGTACAACCCTAAGTACACATTAATTAGCCCAATGATTCTCAAAGTGTGGTCTGTGGGCCCTTGGCCAGCCGCAGTGTCACCTGGGTACTAATTACAAAACCAGATTCCCAAGCCCCACCCAGCCCTGCAGGACTAGATCTTCTCTGGAGGTAACACCCGGAGATCTGGGTGTGAAGAAGTATTTGGAGTGATTCTGGTTCACACGGATACTCAAGACAGAGGGAGCAAGCTCTTCCCCCACCCCCCCATTGATTTGCTAATGGCTGAATCAGACCTTTAGACAACTGCATACGTGTTATCTTCATGCTTGGGACCAAATGCTGCCCCAAGGACTCATTGTGTGTCTTTCTGTTGTCCTGGAATTGTGATTTAAATAGTACTGGAGTTAAAAAAAAAAAAAAAGTTGGGCTGGGAATATGGCCTAGTGGCAAGAGAGCTTGCCTCGTATACATGAAGCCCTGGGTTCAATTCCCCAGTACCACATATATGGAAAACGGCCAGAAGTGGCGCTGTGGCTCAAGTGGCAGAGTGCTAGCCTTGAGCAAAAAGAAGCCAGGGACAGTGCTCGGGCTCTGAGTCCAAGGCCCAGGACTGGCCAAAAAAAAAAAAAAAAAGTTAAGGAAGAGAATTGGAAATATTCCTGTACCAGAGGCCACACTTGGCATAGTTGATAGAAACTTCTAGGAGGTATATTGACCCACTCAAGGAACTATGCTATTATGCTACTATGGGAGGGGAAGGGCTGTCCTGGGGTGTGGAGGTCACTCTTGAGAGACCTGTTCCATCTGCCTGGGAATGGAGAAAGGTTAGATGGAGCCAGAGGGGTCCAGATGCCTGTGACATCCATGTCAAAGCCACCTGGATTGTGGAACATCACTGTGGGTCCCCACCCACACAGATGCCACTTGGACATTGGAATTACCCAAATGCTTATATATGCAATTCTTTACAAATTCTAGGATTGTTCAAAAGAAAATGGAGTGCCATGTGTTGGTGGGACATGCCTATAATCCTAGCTACTCAGGAGGCTGACATCTGAGGATTGGGGTTCAAAACCAGACTGAGAGACTCTTACCTAATTAGGTTTAAAACTGCAATGGAAAAGGATTTGACAAGGAGGAAAAATGACTTGACAATAAGGTTTGTTACACGTGTGGGTGAGCTAAGATGGTGGACAGTGGACGACTCTTCCCTGGAGATGTTACAAAGCAGGTCCACTCCCGCGCGGCGTCTGCGTGGAGGGATGCTGGGTACCATTTCATTCCTTCCAATCATGATTCCCACATCCTGCCTCCCCAGCCATATACTGCCTGACACAGACTCTGTGTTCCCCAAGCCTATAAAAGATCTGTGATGAAGGTTTTCTTTATTATTAAATTGCTCATAAAACAGAATCAGCAAGTGATGAATAGGTAAAGGACCTAACATCCTATTAAGAAGAGGAGGAAAGCCTAGTTTATTGTTTATCTGTCACTTAATCCTGTGGTGGGGGATGGAGAGGGGAGTCCCTTTAGAGGCATCGGTCTTCCTGAGCATTAGTCCTATGGCAATCAAGTCTCCAATAAAGAAAAAGGAGAAAGATGAATCTGACATGATCTTTCTGTAGTTCTGATTTTGAGTTCTGGTTGGCGTTAGACATCAAGGCCAAAGCTGCTGAACAAGGAAGATCTTAGAACAAGAAGGGAGCCAGGAAGGAAGCCTCTGAACAAATACAGATAGGAATAGCAACTGCAAGAACAGGACTCCACCCTGGGTATAAAGGAGGAGCTGACGGCAAGAACAGGACCCAGGTCACAATCGCCCAGCAAATGTAGGAAAGCCCACACACCCCAGCTCGCCAGTTCACTCGAGGGTGACATGCAGCACAGTAGTTTAAAACCTTGGTGATCTGGACCCAAAGGGCTTGGGTCAAATCCTTTCTCTACTACTTGATCATGGACATGTTTCAGAACTCTCTGGGCTTTCTTTGGGACAGGATAATTACTAGTACTGGGTTATCCAGGAGACTTCATGAGACGGTAACAATTCACATGGTCAGGGTCACTTAATGGTATCTTTCTGTTATTTTCCTGCAGAATCTCATGACTAGACAGTCTGATTCAGGAAGGCAGTTGTTTCTCAAATGCTAGGGTGAGACTTGGTACCAGTCTGTGTCTATTTCTTTTTCATCATGCCTTCATGCCTCAGTCCATTTGCTAGATTGTAACAGACTATACCAGGGGCTAGATAATTGATAAACCAAGTTTGTTTTGACTTGTAGTTCTAGAGGCTGGGAAGGTCACCAAGACCAGGTGACAACTCTTGGGACAGTCTCATGCTGCTTTAAAATGTGGAGGAAGTCTGCAGGGCCAGTAGGTGTGTACAGAATCACTAACTGTGATGTGTAGCCTCGCTTTGTAACAACTCACTTTCTAGGTCATCTGTTATTTGAAGAGAATAAGATCTCATTCCCTGAAGAAATGTATTAATACTTTTTAATGACCTAATAAGCTCTTTGGTGGTGGTGGTGGTGGTGGTGTGTGCACATTGGCACTAGGGCTTGAACTTGGCTCTTGGCTCTTGGCTCTTGGTCTTGGCTCTTGCTTGGCTTTTTGCCCCAGGCTGGTGCTCTACCACCTGAGCCACATCTTCCCTCTGGCTTCTCTGCTGATTAACTGGAGATTAGAGTCTCAAGGGCTTTGTTGCCTGGGTTGGCTTCAAATCATGATCCTTAGGTCTCGGCTTCCTGCGTAGTGAGGATTATAGGCCAGATGTTCTAATCAGCATTTAAAGACCCTACTTCCCAAGATAGCCATAAATGTCACCATGAGTTTGGAGGACAGAAATCACTGGACCACAGCAAAATGAGAGCAACAAGGACAACACCCTGTGTGCACAGGCATGCTGGGCTGCCAATTTCTTAGGAATCAAGGACATGTCTAATGCCCTTTGCTTGTGGACATCATGGTAGAAAGTACTTCAAGCTTTGGAGGATCTTTGCAGCCTTAAGTTGGTCCTTATTTCCCCCCCAGGGCATGAAGCATGAGAGGGCAGGACTATTCTTCTAAAGGACAAGTGGGGAGGGCTCTGATTCTACACCAGGCTCCTACTGCCTGACCTGCAGGTAGATCTCCCACTTCTCTTGCCTCCTTCGGCTTCGCGCCCGTTCTTCATGCTTAATAGTTCTTGCTTGTTCCTTAGCCAGTTTCTCCTTTTCTATGCATATGATTTTCTTTCTTGGTTTTGCCCCAGCCTTAGGCCATTTTTCTCCTATTTTTTGTACTCTAATTCTTCTCCCCCTCATATACCTCATATCCTGATTTTCTGGATTCTTTTTTTTTTTCTAGACAACTCTCCAAGTGTGCCCACTCCCTTGCGTGACAGCAGTGAACACAGCTCATGAGGTGGGCCGGGTGTCCTGTTTATCCTGTCCAGATGGGGGTCTGTGCTGAGAACAGAATGACAAGCACGATCCTAAAGAGGGGCCTTCTTGTCTCCAGATGGGAGGTACCGGGGTCTCTCCTGGGATTTACCCCCTTAGCATTGGAAGGCCAGACCTCTACTGGGACCACGTATTCCCTAGAAAGACAGAGACACCAAATCATCTGTCTGGCTTCAACATAGAAAGCACCACATCTACGCATCCTTGCGGAGCAGGCCTTGGCAAGTGGGGCAGGTGGTCACTCTCTGCGGGGTGACCAGCCCTTATAGGATGACAGTTCAATGAGAGACAGATGGGTCTGCGTTCAGAGAATGGACCCGTGAAGAGAGGATAGATGGAAGGAACTAGATGCGTGCACTGGGACAGAGAAGCTGGGTGGGATGGCCGGCAGCTATTCTGGTAGTAACCTTCACGCGTGCGTGTGCTCACTGGGCGTGTGGGGATCTTCGCCGGGCTGTGATCCATCTCCACCCAAGATCAGAGCCAGAGGAAATGGGTGTGAGAGCCCAAATTTACTCACAAAGCCAAGTTTCCTGACAGTAAGTATTCTTAGATACTCGAATGAGTTTCTAAGATGGATCGGCCATTGTCCTTGGACGTTGCCCACACAGTCAATTCCTGAGGGCTTTAAGAACTTAGGTGTGGCTCAAGAATTAAAAGGATGGGCAAAACAACTCTGCCAAGATTCCAGCCCCAGGATTCTTCGTGCAACTACCCATCTGTTGTTGAGCAGATGCTTTTTTTCTCTTGCCTGTTTGCCTGTACTGAAGCTTCCCCGTGACCAAGAGAAAGGTGGCCGGGTCCTGGCTCGCCATTCAGGCTTCTCCAGAGCATGTTGGACAGGCAGGGTGAGCCCGCTGCTTGCTTGTTCCCGGGGAAGACATACATTTAGAAACTGCTCTGCAGTGCAGTTGAACCACAGCAGAAATTTCAAAGGGCGGGGGTGGGGTGGGGTGTGTGTGTGTGTGTGTGTGTGTGTGTGTGTGTGTGTGTGTGTGTGCAGGGATTACGTGAGCTGTATAACTGCTTCAACAGACAGAAGGACTCAATGTCCTTCTTCGCCCTGCCTCAGTACCCCAGGAGTCCACCGATGTCCAGCTACTTCGTGCATACAGGATTCTCACGTTGTGATAGTTGGACTTATTAAAGTGGTCAAGGTCAAAGCCAAGGCAAACAGTCTTTTTAAAAAGCCTAGTCAGGGGCTGGGGATATAGCCTAGTGGCAAGAGTGCCTGCCTCGGATACCACGAGGCCCTAGGTTAGATTCCCCAGCACCACATATACAGAAAACGGCCAGAAGCGGCGCTGTGGCTCAAGTGGCAGAGTGCTAGCCTTGAGCGGGAAGAAGCCAGGGACAGTGCTCAGGCCCTGAGTCCAAGGCCCAGGACTGGCCAAAAAAAAAAAAAAAGCCTAGTCAGTTTTTTTTCTACATCGTGTGTGTGTGTGTGTGTGTGTGTGTGTGTGTGTGTGTGTGTTGTGTGTGTGTGTGTGTGTGTCTTGGCACTGGGGCTTAAATTCAGGGCCTACCACTGTCACTTGATTTTTTCTATTTTTTATTTTCATTTTTTTCAGTTGTGGGGCCTAAACTCTGGGCCTGGGCACTGTCCCTGAGCATCTCAGCTCAAATCTTGTACTCTACCACTTGAGCCACAGCACCACTTTCGTTTTTCTGGTGGTCAATTGGAGATGAGTCCCATGGGCTTCTGCCTAGCCTGGCTTTGAACTATGATCTTCAGATCTCAGCCTCCTGTGTGGCTAGGATGACAGGAGTGAGCCACCAGTGCTTTGTGTGTCACTTGGTTTTTTCCCTCAGGCTGATGTGCTACCCCTTGAGGCACTCCTCTGCCTCCAGCTTTTCGCTGATTAATTTGCTCATTAATTAAAAGAGTCTCCTGGAATTTTCTCCTGGGTGTTGACTTTGAATTGTGATCCTCAGATCTCAGTCTCCTGAGTAGCTAGGATTACCGGCATAAGCCACTGGTGCTCCACTAGCCTTTGCTTTTCTTTCTCAGAAGTCCCTTGGTTGTGTGAAGTTTTACTTTCCTTCATAAATTTTACAATTTCTTTTTCTAATTTAAGGCCATCTTGAGATTTTGGTGAAAATGACACTGACTTAGAAATTCATTTGGTGACAATTTACACCCATTCTGTGCTGTCTTGGCCTATTCTTAAACCTGCTGTATACATTTCTGTTAACTCGGCTAAGTCGTTTATACCTTTTACTAAAGTAAAAACTTTAAAAATTCCTTTTTTTACTTTTGTCTATAATTTCATGTGTAGGTTAATCATAGATACTTTATAGTTTGGGTGATATTTATTCAATCATATCAAACAATGTTGCTTCAAATACTAGTGGCCTAGTAAAATTATTGAGATGTTGTAATAAAACTTTGAATCTTAGTGCAAATCTTATTATTCAGTAATATTAATATTTGAGATGACTTCATTTATCACATCTTCTGAAATGCACAAATAATTAGTTTCAGAATGAAATCAGCCTGTTGAAGTATTCACCCAAGAGATTTTAATAGATTTTTTTTTCTCTCTCTCAATAAATACTGGCTGGTCAGTTCTCAGTAAAACACACAAAGGCAAAAAAAAAGGTCATGAACTTCTCTCTGAAATCTCCTTTATTTCCACAGCTCCCAAGTGTTTGAGAGAATTAATTGCTCAACTGTAAAAACTGGGTCCCAGAGAAGTTCCAAAAAACCAGCCAGATGGGAGAGAGTTTTATGGCCCACGTGGTCTTATACCCTAGCAACGAAAAACCAAAGAAGGGGGAAAAGCTGAAACTTCCACCGTCAGCACAATGCCTATTATTTCCCTTTGTTCCAGGGAATCAAAACGGAGAGAGATGAAGGCTAAACTTCTGTACCTGGATTTTCATCATGTTAGATGCTAGGGTTTGTCATTGCTTGCTCGGAAAAGGATTCTAGCTGCTTGTCATTTTTGCTGGGGGTTGGGGGAGGGTGAAGGATAATAAAGAACCTTTGGAGAGACACAGATTCAGGCAGCTTCTGAGCGCTGTGTCTTATGGAGGTGATTGGGCTGGAGGACAATGCATTGTCTTTGTTGTTGTTTAAGAGTTCCCTTTTCTTTATTGTTTTGTACTTGTCCTTGGCTTTATGTCCTATCTTATCCCTCCCAACCACTTTTCTCCCCCCCCCCCTTTCGTTTGCATTCCTTTGCAATACCTGGATACACAGCCACCATTTCTGCAGCTCAGCAGGCCTCGGGCCATTGAAATCACTCCCATTTCACTTAGCTGAAGGGCCACACGTGTCTCCAAACCTCAGTTTACTCATTGATGATGGAGGCTATCAATGACAGGATATCAATGCCCTCTCAAACAGGAAGATTCTCCATGTCTTCTTGGCCTCTGCCGATCATTCTTGAATGTCGTGCAAAAAGGAGGAAACAGCCAGCTTCTTTCATAGCCAGGGCAGGCTTAGAGAAGTTACTAATTGCCACGCTTGCGGTATCCCCAAGGATCTGATCAGAAACCCCAAGATTGCTGAGACACTCATCTGATCCACAGTGAACAGCAAAGTGCACATTTAATAGCACTTTCCCAAGTTCACATTTCTTCTAGCAATTTCTTTGAGTTGCCATGAAAATTGGGATGGATGAGAATTTTGGTTTGTCAACAGGATAAAGGTTACACTGATAAAGTGAGTTATCTGCTCTTTGCTCAGACCGAAAGATGACTTGAGTGGAAATTACGCCGAACATCTAAGGAATTAATCCGGATGAGCTCACTCCGCCTGACACAAAGATGTTCTGATGTCCTTCTCGGAACGAGGCTGAAATAGCACCAGCTTGTTTGCGGAGACAGGCAGCTGCCAGGAGGGGCAGGGGTTGAAAAAGAGAGGGTGAGAAACCAGAAAGTCAAAGCTGTTCCAATGTGTCATTAAGAGACTCAAGTAACAATCCATCAACCAGTATCACTTGGTTACTGACTAATCAAAGGCATTCTATTTGTATTCTCTGCCTCTTAGTAGCTTATGAGTCAGTTACTAGCTGCTCACTTTTCTTTGGGTGAAGCGACCTGAAACTCCTCCGGAGATTGCATTTGATCTCTTAGAGCCATGGATAGCTCCTCTCTATGGGTCTTTGTATAATTTCACCTTTGATCTTCTTTTTGTTGTTGTTGTTAATTGCTTTCCGTTCTTCGGGAATCCAATCCGGTGCCAGCGCTCAGCTGTGTGGATGCTGACATATTTCTTTCTAACTGTTCTCCATTACCCTTCCAACGCTATCCTGTTCCTAGCCTGTGGTTCTGCTGGGTTCCACAGTCCAACACCATCCAGGCAGGCTGGGCACAGCGAGGTTCCCCTTCTGGATGTCCTGGTGTTGTACAGGAACTTGGTCACGAGAAAACAGAGAAGCTACATTTTGAGAGATCAGATTGGGAGTCTTTATTGGACAGCCAGTGGCTGCAGGTGAACTCTCGTCTCAAAGACCAGCAGCTCAGGACAGAGCTAGCACGAAGCTTTTAAAGGTGAAAATCACAAGCTGGGGTAGAGACCAAGCATACACAAACGCAGCACTTACAGGGGAACATTCAGGTGCCAGCAGAACTTTCCATCTAAGGAAGTAGCTCAGGGGTCAGCTTAAACTTTCCATATAGGGGATATGCCTCACATTTTCTATATTAGGGAGACACTTAGCGGCGAGCACATTTAGGGAGATAATCAAGAGAGGACCAAGAGCATCCTCTGTAGCAAAGCTCTCCGAGGGCTAAACAGGATGACATCTGCAATTCACTGAATGGCCCCTCTCACCTCCTGGCTTTTCAGAGCTGGGTGGAAGGCCCCCTCCACCCAGCAAGGCACCAGAATGGCCATAAGGACAAAGCATACTGTTTAGACCTAGTCTCCTCGATTCACTAGGAGAGCACTTGTTTCCTGGCTGGGGCTCCCTGCGGCCTGTCTTCTCTGTGAACTCGACTCTTCCCCAGACCCACACCTAGGCCTTGACGTGCAGACATGAGTTTTCATCTGCCCCTTGACATGCCTACTTCATGTGCTGAATGTGACTTTTAGCAAGAAGCCTCTCTCCGTGTCTTCAAAGCAGTGCCAATTCATGGCTCCCCCTGAAGACTCCCAAAGAGATGTTCCTTGAGTCAGAGCTAGAGTGTCTTAGAGATGAAAGGCTCCAGATGGAAGAGGAATTGGCTTCTGCCAAAAAAAGTGAGCAATGTTCTCTACAAGAGGAGGCTGGTGACAAAAGAAACACCATTCTTTGAAGTCTAGCCAGCAAGAAGTCCCAGTTCCCCAAAGTCAACATCTCCATGGGTGCTGAGGTTGCGGAAGGTCATGCAGAGAGATGAGCTTCACCTTGGGGCTGGGAATGTGGCTTAGTGGTAGAGTGCTTGCCTAGCTTGCAGGAAGCCCTAGGTTCGATTCCTCAGTATCAAATAAACAGAAAAAGCCAGAAGTGGCGCTATGGCTCAAGTGGTAGAGTGCCAGCCTTGAGCAAAAGAAGCTCAAGGACAGTGCCCAGGCCCTGAGTTCAAGCCCTAGGACTGGCAAAATGAAAAAAAAAAAATCCCTTACCTTCCTCACGTCATCCTTAAGGGAGAACCCTCATCTCTGTTAGTGACATCACATTGCCCGTGACCAGACCCAGGAACTCTGATCACACGAATAGGAGACTGCCGAGTGTACCTGCAAATTGTGTCCCCACGCCACCCCTGTCCTGACACTTGGCTCAGGCCCTCATTATGTGTCATGCAGATGTGGGTAATAAAGTTCTGCCTTCAAACCCACCCCTCCACTCCTCTCCCCGCCCCCCAGTGTGGAGAAGGGACAGTCATGTTCTTCACAATTACCCATCACTTACTCCCACCTCTTACCACCATGCGCCCCCTGAAGCCTGGTGCAGGAAGGCCCAGCCCTGACCTAACCCAACATTGCAGCGCTCTTTACATTGTGTGTCTGGCACACCCAGTGGCCCCTGGCTTAGCAGGCCTGCTGCCTTTCTACCTTCGTCCTGCGCTCATGATACCTTTGCCTGGAGTGTCACCGTCTACCTCCTCTCACTGACCGCAGCTACGCCTGCCTTCCCGCGCATCACTGCAGCTCCGCTTGGCGCTCTGCTTGGCGCTCTGCTGGCATTCAGCATCGCTGGTCTTGAGTTGCACACAGTCGCTTCCATTGCCTTCTTTCCTTCCGGCTCATAAGCCGTGCGCGCCTGAGGGATTGTGACGTTTTTCATGATCACCACAGTCCCTGGTAACTGTGGGTGGCCAGGAATGTCTGTGGAAATAGATCGGTCCAAATATGGACAGGAAGAATGGTTCCAAAGCTGGAGACGCAGACACACACGTGTTGAGGCACACACAGATGCATGCATGCACACCTGTCCCTGCACACTTACATGCATTCATGGACACCCGCACAAGCTCACAATTTGTATATATGTACACATGCCCACGCGTGTGTTCACACACAAGCCTATGTCCATTGTCACACACATGTACATGCAGCAAGCTCACTATACACAGATGTGCGTGCATACTCAGGCACACTGTACACACAGGTACATAACACACACACTTTACCACACCTGTGAAAGGTGAGTTTTGCTGAGGATGGTTATATGGCTACTGGTGGGGGACTGGGTGTCCATAAGGAGGAAGGATCTGCACACACAATGGCTCCTTAGCGCGGGGGAGGGGCCCTGTTCCGGGCTGTCTTTCCTTATGCATGGAGAAGACTGGGTGATTGGGCTGGCAGGGAGTTTAAAGTGACCAAACGGGCGTGATGGACTCTGTTCCCTCCTTGGAGCTAGCCTGCCAGGACCCGGGATAGGGCATAATTCTGGATGTGGGCTGGGCTTGGGGGGTGGGTAAGGATTCCATACTAGGAGGTTTATTCGTACACAAATCCAAGCTACAGCTTCACTGGCACGGGCCCCAGGTGTTACAGTCACCTCCCTGCTGAGTGTCTTACTCTCTTTCTCAGTTGGCTCCTGGAATTCTCAGGGGTGGAGTCGAATAGGACGGGGGAGGAGGGGTGTCTCTCCAAGATCCAGTGAGAAATTGGGACCCAAGGGGGAAGCGTGGATCCACCATCTCCACGCTCACACGAGGGGAAGCCACCGCAGACATTCTCCCTGATTGTGAGGAGCTCCATTTGCTTACGGCCAGTGAGGCGGGGTGTTTCCTGGCCCCCAGCGTCGTCGTGTGTAATACTTCCCCAGTCATTGAGCAGAAGGTCACACTCCCACTGACCTCAGTGTGACACAACCGGTGTGTCTGGGATTGTCTTCATCTGCCTGGGGATCTGGTGTGAAGTCCTCCCCTCGGTGTGACATCATGGTGTGGGCCTCCAGGCAACAGCGTCCGGGCTCCTCGCTGTCATGAGAGGCTGCTGAAGTCATGGCGGAGCACAGAGCTAGGGGCAAGTAGCTCCTTGTTTTCTCTCACTGTTGTGCTCCATGCCATCTTCAGTTCTGTCCAGAGAACATTCTAGGGCATTTGGGGTTAGGTGGAACCTGGGAGGCGTGAGGGAAGGTTCACGGGGCAGGGATTATTGGAGAGTCCAGTCACCTGCTGGCTGTTGTCTGGCATTAGGGGCCGACTGGGGTCCCCCTCCTCTGAGGAAAGGTGGAGAGGAGCTAGGCTGAGCCCCAGACGGGTGACTGCAGGCATTCAGCCCAATGAGTGGTCTCTTCCCCCCCACTTCTTTTCTTTCACTGTATTTTTCTTTCCTTTACTTCCCTTCCTTTCAGTTTTTCTTTCTTTGCTTTCCTTTTGTGGGGTTGGGGATTGAACTCGGAGCTTCAGAATTGCGAGGCAGAAGCCTTTCCTTGAGCCAAGCCTTCAGTCCCGCTTGCTCTGGGATAGGATAGGATGTCGCTTTTTGCCTGGACCATAATGTTTCCTATCTCAGCCTCTCACAGAGCTCAGATGACAACCCTGCCAAACTTTTTCTATGGGTCGAGAAGCAGGTTATGTTTTGAACCCACCTTGCGAACTGTCGCTGGGGCTGGCTTCCAACCTGCCTGCCCTCCCCATCCCGAGAAGCGAGGATTACACAGCTCGAGCCTCTGGCGCCCAGCCTGAACGGGCTTTCCTCCATAAGCTTAACAGATCTAATCTCTAATCGAATACATTTACAGATTAACTATGTAATAGAGTCGATTTTACCCGGCTTGAGATAGTAAAGCTTACTCTTTAAATGACGCTCAGAGTGGGCTGGAGTTTGGCTCAAGTGGTAAAGCACCTACCTAGTACACATGAGGTCCTGAGTTCAAACCCCAGTACCGACCATAATGGCAAGCCATGTTTCCAGTTGCATCGGCTTCTTGGTGAGCATTCTGCCACGAGAATGGGAACTGCGCAAAGGAAAGGATTACACGGGCCATGTGATAGGTCAGCTAGCAGCAGGTGACTGACTGGGAGCCCTGGGCCCAGCCCCCGCCACCGGGAAGACAGAGCCCCTGCCCTCCAGAAGGGGGACACGAGCCGCTGCTGATGTCTGAGGCAACGCCAGCGACAGACGGGTGACCTCGTTTTGACTTTAATACTGAAGCATTTCTTTCCTTACACATCAGACCAAAATAATGGAAGTGTAGATATTTCAAAAAAGGAGTGATGAGAGGCTGAGAATGACAGGAACACAGGGGCGGGGCGGGTATTTGGTGTTTGTCACTAAGAGGGAGAGACGAGGGAAGAGGGATGGATGGCAAAGGGACCAAGAGAGATGGGGAGCAACCTTGACACCCACCGCGTGGAGCTGATCTGGAGGTGGCACGCGCCCGTGGTTCTAGCTGCTTGAGAGGCTGAAGACGGGAGGATTGTGGTTCGAGGCTCACGTGTGGAGGAAAGTTCACGAGACTCCTTCTTAGCCCACAATAGACATCCGACTGCCATCCCAAACAACAGGGGAGGCGGAGATTCGGAAGATCACAGTGCCAGACCCGCCTGGGTAGCAAGGGCCGTGGGACTCCGTCTGCGTGCAGAGAAGCCGGGTGTGGGGTGTATGTCTGTGATCTTAGTGAGGATAAGCTAAACATGGGCAGATTGAGCTTTGGGAGCTTTACGCAGGTGCCCGAGAAAGTGGGGAGGCGGGGGGCGGAAGTGCACCCTATTCTAAAAATAAACCGATGAAAGGGCCAGAGACATGGCTCGATGGCATTGCATTGTCCTCGCAAGCACAAGGCCTTGGGTTCAAAATCCAGTAACACACACACACACACACACACACACACACACACACACACACGAAAAAGACATGTGGAGTCTGTCAGGGAAGATCTTGAAAAGTGCTGACCTAATACATGGGTGCCAGTAAGAAAGCGTAGACTTTCTGAGTTGGAATGAGACTGACATATGATGTAACATGGGCTTTTTTTCTTTTTTTTGGTCAGTCTTGGAGTTTGAACTCAGGGCCTGGGCACTGCCCCTGGGCTTTTAAACTCAAGGCAGGCACTCTAGCACTTTGGAGAGAGAGTCTGATGCATTTTCCAGCCCCGACTGGCTTCCGACTGCGATCCTCAGGTCTCAGCCTCCTGAGTAGCTAGGCTGACAGGCCTATGCCACCCGTCTCTGGGACCTTTTTCCTTCTTCCCTCCCTCCCTCCCTCCCTCCCTCCCTTTCCCCTTCTTTCCTTCCTTCTTGTGTTGAAGTACGAGTTTGAACTCAGGACCTTGCCCTTGCTAGGCAGGGACTCTACCACTTGAGCCACACCTCCACCCCCACTTCGCCTATTGGATATTGGTGATCTATGCATTATACGTTATGAGTCTTACCCACTGGTGGTAACTGTGCTCCTGGCAACCACTGAATAGGTTACTTTGTATCAAAACTCATTTCTGAAAACAAGTAGAAAGCTGAACTAAATATAAAAACATCTTTTTAGTCATTGGAAAGCTACCAAGGTACTGAGAATTTGCAATGCCCAAATTAAAGTGTTTTCTCCAACCACAGTGGAATCAAGCTAGAAATAAATAACACAACGTTAAGGAGAAAAATCCTCCGTACGCTTGGATATTGTGAAATACACTTAGAATGGCTCAAAGTCAAAGGAGACATCGCCATACAAATTAGAAAGGGTTTTGAGTTAGGTCATAATTAAAGTTCTACATTTCAAAACTTGTGGAATATATTAAAGCCCAGGCCTAGAAGGAAATTTATAGCTTTAAAATGCAAATGGGGAAAGGGAAATGAAAAATGGCTGGAAACCATGATCTAAGAATCTAAAACATTTATAAACAATCAGAAAATCAAATTCCAAATCTAAATCCAAGCCAAGTCTAAATCCCTGTAAAAAGAGGGAAATAGCTGGGTACAGTGGCTTATACCTATAATCTCAGCTACTCAGAACCCTGAGCCTGGGCAGGAAAGTCTGTGAGACTTTTATTTCCAACGTACTAGCAAAAAGCCGGATGTGGATGTGTAGCTCAAGTGGTAGAGTCCTAGCTTTGAGTGAATAAGCCAAGCAAGAAGGTAAAGCCCTGAGTTCAAGCCCCCAGGATAGGTACCGATTAATAAATGAACAAACAAAACCAAAACCAACCATGAACCAGTCAGTATACCAGAAAGATAGAAAAATAAATCTACAACTGGAAAAAAAAAATCAACAATACCAAAAAGATAAGACAAACTGGCATAGTGAACAAACTAAAAGGAATAACACTGTTCCATTAAAAATGAGGACATTATGAAAAAAATTGTGCCTGTAATTGTGAACATTTTAGTGATGTGGCTACGTTTGTTTTTTTAATGTCTTACAGAAGCTGATAAAGGAATTTTGGAGAGGGAGACTAGGGTTTGGATTCAGGGTCTGACTCTTGTTAGATACGTTCTTTACCCCTGGAGCCTTACCTACGACACTCTGTACATTAAGTTGGTTTTTCAGATCGCTTTCACATTTTGCCCAGACAGCCTTAGACTGGCCAGACTGAATGGGAGTTTCCCATTTCCACCTGCTGAGGAGATAGTATTACAGACAGGCACTGCCAGGCCCAGCCCTGACAAAAGAATTTTAAAATCCACATACGCTGATATCTAATAAACAAATCTGCTAATTAAAAATGTTATGGCAAATTGTTCCGGCAGTTGTCTCTTCCAAAGAACAGGGGGGTGGGGGGAGGAAATGCTTCTCAACATGTTTAATGAAATCAGCAAAAAATGTTGATATGAAGATTTTTAAGTTTTACTGATCTTTTCAAATTTGACTTTAATGATTTTCTTGATTATTTTCTAGCTCACTGATTTTTGCTCATTTGTGAATTTTATCCTTCTGTTTACTTTTGATTCCATTTATTCTTATTTTAGTTTCTAAGACACTGAGATTAGTGATATCTGGGGTTTTCTTTTACCATTTATTGCCTGCCTGCCTGCCTACTTGCTTTCCTTCCTCCCTCCCTTCCTTCCTCCCCTCCCTCCCTCCTCCCCTCCCTCCCTTCCTCCCTCCTTCCCTTCTTTCTTTCCTTCCTTTCTTCCTTTCTTCCTTCCTTCCTTCCTTCCTTCCTTCCTTCCTTCCTTCCTTCCTTCCTTCCTTCCTTCCTTTTTTCCTGCCTCTCTCTCTCCCTCCCTCCCTCCCTCCTTCCCTTTCTGGTTAGTTTTGTTTTATGTCTTGCTACACAACCAAGGGTGGCCTTGAATTTAGTACCCCTATCTCAGCCTCCAAAGTGCTGGAATTACAGATATGTACTACCATGCCCAGCTACTTCATTTCTACTATAAATATTTAATGCAATAACATTTTCTTTAAGCAATACTTTGCCCTTACTTCATAAATTCTTATATGGTGTGCTTGCAGTTTTATTCAGTTCAATTAAGATATTTTTAATTTTCCCTGAGATTTCTTGCAAGCATCAGACTATGTTAAAGTGAGGAACAACTCATATACATCAAAAGATAGTATGAAAAGAGTAAAATGAACTGCAGAGCAGAAGAAAGTAGCACACATAAATGATAAAGAATTTTGATCCTGAATATATAAAGAATCTTCAAGTCAATAAGGAAAAGACAATTCGATAGAAAAATGAGAAGACAAAAAAAAACTAGATAATTTACAAGAGAAGATATCAAAATATCCAAAAAAGATATGCTTAACTTCCCTATTCATAAAAGATGTGTGTATTTAAACCATGATGAGATATTCCTCCACACTCGCAGTGGCTATGAATCATACCTAAGTATAGAGCTCCAATGCAGTGTTACTTTGTACCGCTTTGGGAAACCTATTTTGCAATACTTACTAAAGCTGAACATCCATATACTCAATACACAACGCATTGCTAAAGGCCATGTAGACTAAGGTCAGCAGCTTGTTTACTCATAATGTTTTGTGATAGACTTAAGCATGACCCCTAAAGTAACACCCACTCCCTAGAAACTATAAATATATTCTGGACATAGCAAAATGGCCTTTGTAGATATGCTTAAGTTAAAATGCTGAAATGGGAGATTAGTTTGTGTAATTCAAAAGTCCCAACATCTTCACATGAGGAACACAGGAAGGAGAAAGTTAGGAGAAGAATGGAAATAGATTTCACAGAAGGTGGAGAAAGGTCCTGAGCCAAGAACATACATGAATTTTTATATCTGTGCACAGCCCAGCAGACCTGTCTTAGACTTCTGACCCTTAGAACAATGAGAATGAATCTGTTATTTTAAGCCACCAAATTTGTGCTAATTTGCTACAAGGACAATAGGAAACTAACACACTGGAGGCAGCCCTGATATTCATCGTAGCAGAGCAATTACATAAATGGTGGTAGGACAGCTGTGGGGCAATTAAGATAAACAGCAATAACCACATCATGAATTCTTACAACAATGAGCTTGAGCAAAGAAGCCAGCTGAAAAGGACTACACACTGTACAATACTATTCATGCAAAACTGAAAGATGAGGTCTGCCATGGATGATTTAGGAATCCAACAGGTAGAATACTCAAAGAAAATTTGTGGCTGGTCCCCAGTGGCTCACACCTGTAATCTTAGCTACTCAGGAGGCTGAGATAGGGGAATCACCTTTCAAAGCCAGCCTGGGCCCCAAAATCTATGAACTCCTATTTCCAATTAATTACTAGAAAGTAGGAAGTGGAATTGTGGCTCACAGAGGTTAAGTGCTAGCCTTGAGTTTAAAGAGCTAAGAGACAACACTCAGGTCCTGAGCTCAAACACTAATACTGGCACACACATACACACAAATAATAATAATAATAGTTAATAATAATAATAAATAAAATGTGTTCAACTCTATGGAATAGCTTAGCTATACGAGTCATAGACGATAAGGTGATCTAAACAAGGATTTGGGGGGAAATTCTTGTTTGTGTTGAGTTCTTAGCTTCTTTGGGCAACATCCATATTCAGAGTAGTCCTCCACAAAAATTGAACAGCAGGATAATAGGAGGAAAGGCATTCCCTCTGATTACCTTTCAGAGGTGAATAATGGCTAGAAGAGCTCATTGCTCTGCTTTCTTTCTAAATAGCCTGGCAGGAAGCAGGCCTGAGGGTGGAGTTGGCACTTCCTCACATAATAGAGGCCTTTCAAGAAGGAATTTAAGGGAGTTTGGGCTGTTTTACAAGTCTGAGGTCCAAAAAAAAAAAAAAAAACCAATTCCTTGGGCTGTTGCAAGTGAGAACTGTGTGACTTCTGGGTTGTGGAACAGACCCTCCCCCAGCGAAAGTTGGTGAGGGCACACAAGGGCACCGTCACTGGGCTGGGTACCTGATGACTAAGAATCTGAATGTTCAGTCCCAAGCTGTTTTATGAAAGGCAAATTTGAGAATGACTATCACCAGCAAATGGAGATTTTGCTTCACACCCAAGTGGACAACTCTACACACACACACACACACACACACACACACACTCATTGGACTCTGGTGGTTCACACCTGTTATCATTGCTACTTCAGGAAGCTGAAGTCTGAGGACTGTGGTTGAAAGCCAGCCTGAGCAGAAAAGTCTGAAAGGCTCTTATCTCCACTGAACTAGCCTAAAGTCAGAAGTGGAGGTGTGGGAGTGGTAGAGCAACATCCTTAAGTGAAAAAGCCAAAGAAGAGTGTACAATAGCTCCATAGCTATGTACATATGAACACATAAGATGGTGCTAAGCAAAATGAATTCCAAGTATTGGAAGTTAGTGATTTATCTTTGTTGTTGATATTTTCAACATACCATGTGAAATTGGGCCTTTTGTCTTTCTTCCCCATGGTTTTACTCCTGATGTCACTGTAACTGATTCTGGTACCCTAGGTATTGTATATATGTTTATCGGGACTAGGGAAAGGAAGGGGAACATCAAAATGGAGGGGAACCAATGCAACAGCAATACTTATAAGACAATATGCTGTAAACCAGCTGTACAACTCCGGGGCTAGGGTGGGGAAGGAGTTAGGAAGGGGGGAAGGGGGAGAAAAAACAAGGGAGGAGGGTATCAGTTTGATAAGAAATGTACTCACTGCCTTACATGTGAAACTATAACCCCTCTGTACATTACTTTGACAATAAATAAATTAAAAAAATAAGAGTGCAAGGTCCTGAGTTCAAGCCTCAGTACTAGACATAAAAAGTAAAAAAAAAAAAATAAAAAACAACCCACCATCAGCTGACCCAGAGAGGGAGTTTCTGTCACAGAGCCTCAGCTTTTAATGCTGTCCTTAGTACAGCAGCTGCTGCCTTCTACTGCAGCTCTCTTAGGCCTGATTTCCTCTGGGGGCTTCACATTCTATCATGTTCTCCACAGAGCAATCTAGATGGTTCTCTTTGAGATTCATCCTCTTTCTTGTTTATGTAATCATCTTAAAGAATAGCAAGCTGTTCCACAACTTTTGTGCCAAAAGACTTTATAGATTTACCTGTTTGTCAAGATTTGTTAGTGATATTGACTGTCATGTGAGCTAGAGTTTTCTTAAGAGTTTTCCTCCCTGTCACAGGGGGCCTCTGTCCCATATCTCAGCTCAGAAGAGTTTGTTCTCAAGGAAGCTTTCCTGGTTTCTTAGACACCACATTAGGGCATCCAATTTGGTTTGGAACGTTGCCTGCATCCCTCTTTTAATATCTCAGAATTGACAAATGGGGATTCATAACAAGAATTACCACTGATTCATTAGCCAATCCAATGGCAGGCTACGGACAATGGAAATCCTCCCTTCCCCTCTATAAAACAACAAGCAATTAAAATGGCACATTACTTCAACATCAAATCTGTCCTTATGGGAAAAGTTACATTTCTAAATGGAAATGACAGTGTGTTTCCTTTCTTATTCAATCCTCTCAAGAATTCACAGCAAGCTGAACATCATAGTCATTCAGTGACTTCTTTGGCTAAGTAGCAGAATGGGCTCTCCAGAGTCCCAATGTCTGTCTCAATAATGTGCTAATACAATTAGATAAGGTGACTTACAATTGCACCTATGTATTTATCTTAAAGGTGGAGGGAATGTTTTAGTAAGCTGATATTTCCTAATTTTATAGACATGCTAATTTTTTATGTAGGAAGATAAATACTATTTCCTTTCCTAGATGGACCTAAAATTCATCATTGCTTAATTCACCTGATACATTTTGAACACTCTTTCAAAATCCTATTCAAGTTAATTATGAAACTCGCCTCTATGTTAGCATTTTTCCCCATTTCTTACTTTTAGCGCTATTATTTTTATTTTTCTCGCTGTTTTCGAAACGTTGGTGATGATAGTAATGCCAATACATATTTATTCTTTGAACCCTAATGCTATTGTTTAAGCCTTTAAAAGTCTTCAGGTCAAGTATAATGGCACACTTACGTAATCCCAGCAATCAGGAAGCTGAGATATGGAGGATCAAATATTCAAGGCCAGCCTGAGTTATATAGCTAGACCTTGTCTCAAAATAATCGTAATAATAATCACAGTAATAAGTAAATAAAAGTTTGGGTAAATTATTGATATGCTCCCACTTACATGTGTGTAGTAGCAAGAAAGACACAGAACTAATATTGGGCACGAAGAAGACTTGTCTGCACAGGCTGCCCCTCTAAGCGGCTAGTTTGGGGGAAAGAAGTTATGAATGTGGTAAGGTCATAGGAGGAAGGGAGTTACCACGGTGTTGACCTTCCCCCACCCCTCCCATTGCAGAGGGTTTTAAATTTTACGTTGCTTCTTGTCCATCAAGTACCCATGTGCTTTTTGAGCCAAATGTGACATTTCTTTTGGGGTTCAAACTCAGGGCTTCACACTCGGGAGGCCGGTGCTGTGCTGCTGAACCAGGCCTCCTGCTCTGCTTTTCACTGGCTATTTTTAGGATATTTTCTCACTTCCCACTAGTGTCTGAGCTGTGCTCCTCCTACTTTTAAGCATTCCATGTTGCTGGAGTCATGGCACAGGGTCTCTCATCCAGTTTTTCTTCCTGGAAATGGAGTCTCTCAGGCTTTTCTGCCCAGGCTAGCCCACAGATTCTCTTGTTTGTTCTCAGCCTCCCACAGAGTTTGGGAGGACAGATGCTTGTCTCTGTACCCAGCTATGGGTTTCAAAGGAGTCTGAGTTTTCTGCCTGGGCTGGCCTCACATTAAACTCCTCCCATTCCCAGCCTCCCAGAGTAGCTAGGATTACTGATGTGAACCACCACTAGTCAATTCCAAATGTGATTAAAAAAGAAAAAAAGACTTAGATGACAGAATCACGAGGATGAACACGTTAGGGAGTCTCCCCAATTTCTTGCCACATTTGGAACCTCCCTGGTTTTGACGTTTTATCCTCACTCTCCCCAGTTTTTCATGCATCTCCATTTCCGATATTGAAAGCTGGGGCAGTTCCACTGGAGATATCGTTATGTGTCTCCTGGGAAGTCAACCTGCATGGGGAACGAAAACAACCCCAGCATTTCCAAGTTGCTCAGGAACAGATGACACCTGCCCCAGGCTTGCGCACGCGGTGCCCGTGTCTCGGCAGGTCTGGAGGGGATGTGACGTTTCTCCCTCCACGCATGCAGTGTGGTCCACACAAAGTCCCCTCCGCGTTCCTTGCCAGAAGGGACCCTTGCTCCCTCGTGTGGGCCATCCTGACAAGGTAATGTACACATTTATTCTGTAAACTGGCAATGTCTCTCAGGACTGCCATCCGTAGCCCTACTGTGCTGCCTGCCAGTTAGAGAGAAACACAGCACACACGGTGCATGCAGTGCCTACTGCCTGATACTGACACGGAATGACTACGTTTCTGGATTATGTGTTTGCTGTGCTGTGGCTTGACCAGTGTTTTAGAGTATAGTCCTATGACATTGATTGGTTGATTGATTTTTTTTATTTTGCTGACGTTCAGGGGTGCTCGCTTGACTTTCTTTGGCACTTTTTCTCATCCTTTTGCTTACAAATGACTCCTAAAGGAATTGTTTGTGGAGAAGCTAACATGTGGCTAATACATACTGGTGAAGAAGCGTACCAAATGGCTGGGCATGGTGGCACTTACCTGTCACCACAGCTACTCAGGTAGTAGAAACCCAGATGATTTCAATTTGAAGCTAGCCCCTCCAAGCTAGGGAAACCCCATCTCAGCAGGCAAAGCTGAACCAGGTGGCAGTGTCTAGAATCCCAGCTAGGTGGGAGGAATAGATAGAGAAATTGTGTCCAGAGGTTGTCCAGAAGTGAAACATTCTAGGCCCTAACTGAAGAATAGCTAAAGCAAAAATGGTCTGGGGGCATGGCTCGAGTGGTAGAGCACCTGACTAGATGCACAAGGCTCTGAGTTTATACGCTAATACCATCATCATCATCAACAACAAATAATAATAAAAAATAATAATAATAAAGCAGAACCAATCCATGCCACCCTAACCTCAGGTAGGGTGCTAACAGGAATAGCCCTAGGCAGTGGAGAACAGGGAGAGAAGACAGCTTGCCTTAGGCACTCGTGGGAAGCCACACCTTGAAGGTGAGCTGGGACATTGACAGGACACAGGCGGGATCATTGCTGCAAGGCCGCCAGCTCAGGCAAGGCGGGAGTGAACACGATAGGAGAAGGGAAGGAGGCTGGGGTGAGAAGATGGTTGGAGGCTACAACCTGAGGAACAAAGACAAGGGAAGGGTGACCTTCTAAGAGGCAGCCACTGGAGGCCATTCCTGCACCAAAGCAGAGCGAAGCCTCCGTTGAGTCTCTGGACTGGTAAAAGTGAACGAGAACGCACCAACGTGTATCACAAGATTCAGTGCGACCCCCTGGGAGCCAGGGCGGATGAGACAGAAGAGAGGAGAAACACAGTCTCCAAGGCACAGAGCTAGTGCTGCTCAAGAAAGGGGGGCCGGATCGCATTTTATGCAAACAAAGGGGCTCCCCAGGTCCCCCGAACCTCATAAACTGTACAGAACCCTTCTTCCTGTTGCTTCCGGGTTGAACTGTTTCTTTGTCTTTTGCTTGTTGTCACGGGCTACCAATCCTGAAGGGAAAACGAGCTCTGAAACAACTGATTAAATAAATTTAATTAACTTGGAAAACGTCAACGTGGCCTCCTGGGACTTGTTGGGTCTGGCCCAGCTTTGAAGCCAGCGTCACAAGATTCCTTGCTGTCTGTCCACCATCGACTGCTCTGGGTAGCCTGTGAGCTTCCTGCCCAGGTGGCATCCTGTCCTGACAGGAGGAGAACCCGGGCTAGATTTGTTAGCTGCTGGACCAGGCTGTTTACTGTAGGAGCTCCCTGTCTCTCTGTCTCTGTCTCTCTCTTTTGGGCCAGTATTGGGGGCTTAAACGCAGGGCCGCCCGCTCTCACTTATTTTGCTCAAGGATCTCTACCACTTGAGCCACAGTTCCCCTGATGGCTTTTTGGTGGTCAATTGGAGATAAGATTCTTCTTTTCTCATACCTTCTCTCTGTCCCTCCTTTCCCGATCTCTTACTTCTCCCTCTTCCTTTTCTGCCTCCCTCCCACCCGCCCCCCGGCCCCATTACATCCTGGGTTTTTGTGTGATTTTGATGGAATGTTAGCTTTGACGGTAAATGATATCTGTACCAAGCAACACATTCATCCACAACTTTCGAACATGTAAAATTTTTCTCCTTAGTTTTATGGTAGCATGTATTTATTTCATCATTTTAGCTTACTGCTGATAAAAGTTTACAACCAAAAATTAAAGCAATTTAAAAAAAAAACCCAACAATTTCGAAGTCAGTGCATTGTCTACACTCCCTAGCACTGATGTACAAGATTCACAAGTTTGAGGCCAGCCTGAACGACACAGAGAGATCCTGTCTCAAAAAAACAAATAAACCAAATCTATTTCCTGCACTCATTTCAGATTTGTTGAACTCTACACATTTCTGGTCGGCTCATTCACTGAGCAGTAATTTATACTTCAACATGGGTGTTCGTGGAGCCGACGAAGGCTATATGACCAGCAGCAGGGCTTTCTCTCCTACTACCACCTGTAACTGGAGGAGCTATGCTGAAATACTCATTTTTAAGTGCAGCTCATGTTGTTATTAATGCTTGCATAGACTAAGGCACTGGAAAGCGTCAGGGGGAAAAAATGATGAACTCTCTGATCAGCCGCATGTTAAAGCAGAAATTCTTTCACTACACGTTGTCTCCCACTTTGGCGGACTCCGAGGACCAGGCAAAGGTCGTCCCATCTCATCCTGGCTTTTTGGTAGCCTCTGTTGATATTGTTTTTGTTTTTAAATGAGAGACTCAGAGCCAGGTGCTGGTGGCTCATGCCTGTAATCCTAGCTACTCAGGAGGCTGAGATCTGGGGATTGGGGTTCAAAGCCAACTTGGATAGTAAAGTCCGTGAGATTCATATCTCCAATAAGCCACTCAGGAAAAAACAACCTGTAAGTGGCACTGTGGCTCAAGTGGTTGAGAAAAAAAGCTCAGGGACAGTGCTCAGGTCCTGAGTTCAACCCCCATTGCTGACGCCCCCCCCCAAAAAAAAAGGCTTAACCAACAAAGATACTAGGACAGCTGTCATGAACCAAACCAGAGTATAAAAATCACCCTATCTCTAGCCTATGGAGCGCTTGTTCTAGAACTTTTCTGCAGCCACCACCCTGAGAATCCCTTCTCTTACCAGTGTTGGATCCTCCATTTTCTGTCTCCCTTGCCTTTCATTTTCATATTCATTTGGGTGAAAGGAATGGATACCTCCAGTACCTTCCCTTCCACAGGGCAGATGGAAGGGAAGATTTATGAGGCCACCTTACATGTCTGCAAGTGCTTTGCTCTTCCTTTGCCCTTGGTAGATGGCTTGGCTGGAAGTAGGATTCTCAAATGAAAATAAATGTCCCTCTCAGGGCTGATAGCTTTTAGTATCGTGACTGATATGTAGTGATTCTGGTTCCTTGTAAGTGACCGGCCTGTTCTCTCCAAAAACCTTTTGTATTAAAAAAGAAATCAGTGGTGTTCTTAACTTCTATGGTGTTATGGCCTGTGGGTTTATTTCGCTCTTTGTTCTAGATACTCAGTGGACCTTTTAAAATCTAGGAAGTCAGGCTACTTCTTGAAAAACTACTTTTGTGGTTGAGAATTCTTATGGAACATGAAATGCATCTTTCCTGCTCCTTTTTTAAAAAAAATTTTATCTTTTAAGTACTGGGGCTTGAACTCAAGGCTTCAAGAGTTCACTCGGCTTTTTAAAAATCACAATTAGTGCTCTACCATTTGAGCCACACCTCTAGTTCTGGGTTTTAGCCAGAGAAAGGATTCCAGAAGGGACACACAGGAAATTTAAGCATTAACAAGTTTACTGATGCCATGCAAAGTTAAAACATATTCCAAAGGGAGAGAAAGAACGGGGCTCAGAATAAGTGACTGTGTTAAGGATCCCGAAGACCTCAAGAGTTTATTAGGGTCTGCTGGCATGGGGTTCTCATGCCTAGAATGGAGGCTGTGTCAGTAACTCCTCCCACACATCTGGCAGGGAGGTTTTTGGCCTCAGAGAGTCAAAGTGAGACTGTCATTTTCCAAGGGCTGCAGAAACTGCAGGTGAGGAAATTTCTGCTGTGCGTGACCGGACTGTTCCATTGATGTCAGCCAGTCAGGGTGTGGTTTTTATTTTAATCAACATCCGAGCCATTGTTCTGAGCCCTCAGGTTGCCTTACTTCCTGCCTAACTGTACATTCACACTGTGGTCTCGGCACGGACGGTGCTCCAGAGTTCTGCCATGCAGTCTCCTCGAACAGAAGGAGCAGCGCATGGGGGCTAGCGTCGGGGGAGGGGAGGTGTAGACAGTGGCTGTCACATGGAGCTTCTGGAAGCCCTAGGGCCTCTCGAAGGCTTTGCATTCTTGCCGTCTGGGTGCCTCACGTCCCCTGGATCAGAACATCTCTCCTTCACCCACTTGGCATAGCAAACCTCATCACCACTGGATGGCTGGGAACACAGCCGCTGGCCAGGGTGAAGAGCTGCAGATCAGGCTCCGTCTTCCAGCAACTTCCAATGAGTCTCCTAGTTTCTGCTCCCTATCTATTCTCTGGATTCAGAAATGTCTGATACTTCCAATTCCTGAGTCTTTTGAGGATTCCCCGTGGACTCATTCTGCCTTTTGTTGGCGTCTCCAGGTGTAAACACTTAGCAGAATGGAAAAAGCTGAAATGAAATTAGATGCCTTTGTGCAAACACTGTAGTTCTTCCAAAATGCATTGACGTCTTTTGCATCTCCCCACTCTCACACATCTTGCTGTTTGATTCCTTAATGGCTGGCTATCCCTGTAGATTTGGGGAGGGGGATGAAATGTAGGCATGTCTTCCATCTTCCATATTAACTGGAGGATGCAGATTCTAGAAGGCAACCCCAGGCAAGAGCTGACCAGCATCTATCTGAGCCTCCTCAGGCTGGGAACCACAGCCGCATGCGCACTTAGAAGAGAGGAAAAGGGAGAGGAGAGGGGAGTGAAGGAGAGGAAGGAGAGAAAAAGGGAAGGACATCAAATCATAATAAAAAGCCATTAATTTGCTTCACACTTTTATGTAGAAGTGTCTGAAATAATCAAATGTCTAAACTAGCTACCAAGTTTCCTCAAGTGACCAGCAGAGCAACTGCATATCAATTATAGTGAAAACCAATTCTCTACTCCCATCTCTCAGTCTTTCTAGGATATTCTCTCCTCTTTAGGCTTTGTTCCAGCTGCTGCTACTGATGACGACAATGATGGTTATGATGATGATAGGAGTGGTAATAGTAACGGTAACGGCAATTCTGGTGATGACAATAGAAACACATTCACCTACCCAAACATAAAGAGTAGACTCAGAGACATGGAGTACAGCAAAAGCAAGACTTTAGTGGCGTCCTTGCAAGATTGGGGATCTGGTAGGTGGGCGGGCACATGCAGAGCAGGGACAGCAAGCGTTCTCCTCGTGCACAGGTTCCTCTCGTAGCTCCTCATTGGTTAAGTGCTATGGAGCGTACAATCTGCCCAGACATCACCGAAGTCCCACCCTTTTCTTATCAGAGTGCCCTTCCGACTCCCTTCCCAGTGTTTCTTTCTTTGATATCTTCTTTGTTCTCGCTTGTCAGCTGGCACCTCTCTGACATTGTGTTTGCTTGGGGACTTTCTAGGTACATGAACTTTACCACTGTGTAAGCAAGAGCCTAGTAATTCTTCACCATCTAGTCAGACACCTAGCTTTGAAAATGGATGACTGAAGTTATTACGAAGGTGATGATGGTGGTGATGATGATGGTAGCTGACACGTAACAATATGTCCAAGCATTTTACATTATTCTAACACTTTAACCCTTACAACCATTATTTCCAACACCATTTTTGTTCGCAGGAGGATAATGGGGCAAGCACAGAGCAGTTGAAGGAACTTGCACACATTCACACAACTACAATAGCTCAAATAAATGAGAATGTTCAATAGCTCAAGTACGATAGAATCCTTCAAAGCCACAGGTTAAACCAAGTAAGTCACTCTCTCGAGTCTGTTCTCTGATGAATAAGCGAGTCCCAACAGTTCTTGTATTTATCACCCTCCAATGTCGAAAGCTCATGAGCACGTGAGCTCCTTTGTGCTTTGCAGTCACATTTTTTGCAGATGAGAAAAATGAAGGCATCTGCTTGAGCTCGTATCTTACTGTTGTTTGTAATAAGACCTGGATGTACTCATTTTAAGATGTATAATAATTTGAAAGCCAGGTGCGGTGGAGGTAGACACCAACCTGCGCCAAAAGACAGAGGGACCTCATCTCACTCGATGACCTCCCATGGTAGTTTATACCTGTCACCGGAGCTTAGCAGGAAACCAATGGGTAGAAGAATCTCAAGTCTTCAAGTCTGGTCCCAGGCAAACCCAGGAGAGGCTATGTGAAAAACATTTTAAAAAGTAAAAACAAACCAATAGGGCTGCGGACTTGTGTAAAAGGGTAGAGTGCCTGCTTCATAAGCACAGAGCTCTGAGTTCAAACCCCAGTACTTCCCCCCCCCCCAAAAAAAAAAAGAAAAAGAAAAAGAGATTTTAAAGTACTTTGCAGCTCTAAGCTTAACTAGAATATGTGCTGGTTCCTTTTGATCATAGGAGCATTCATTTCCATGGAATTCTAGGAAGAAGCATTATAAAAGCAACCGAAGTTACTCAAATGTAGTGGTAAATTGTTGGATAAAACTCACCGTTTTCCCACAGAAATAATGTGAGTGACTGCGAGCAGGTGCCCAGGCTAGCCCACCCATGCCAGAGAACCACTGACTATCGCCACAGTAACCTTGGCACCCCGGGGCCTGTGGAGGTCAGGAGCACGGGCCAGGAGAAGGGGTCGATGGCCGGGGCAGCACCACTGTGTTAGAAAAGTAGGGACTGGTTAGCTATAGCATGGACCTAAGGCTTAGCACCAACCTATGTCGCTCAAAAGAAAGGAATAACATTTGTCACTGAACCAGAGAGCTCCTGGAAGAGCAGGCACTTCACAACCAGGGGACAGAGGCCCGCTGGATCCTGCGTGTAACAAGGTAGGGAGACTAGAATGAGCGGGCTAAGGACAGCTGAGAGCCATCTGCAGAGGGCTTGGCATGTCCAAATAAGGCCAACTTCTCAGAAGAATCCTTCTCCTTTCCCCCTCATCATTAGGCTGCCAGGGTTGCTGTGAACCTCAGACCTTGTGGAGTTCCAGGCTGTTTCATCCCTGCGAGATATTACAAGAATCTCCTATTCTGAGTGAACACAGTCATCGTTAGTGAAGCCCTCTGTGTTTATAGGGATTTTTGAGGAAATAAAGCACTTGGCAACTCGATCTAGGATAAGAGCTGGAGACAATCCTAATTTAGTTGGTTAACTATAATAATTATAGCCATATTAATCATTCATTCTGAGGATTCATTTATCTCTCGTTCGTCCTAAAATTTTGTGAAGGGGATCAAATGTGGGTTTCTTTGGGTGGTCTTCAATCTGAATTTTCTAGATCTTCTGTAATCAAGGGAGAGTATAAAAATTTTCGATGCAGCTACTTTTCCACTTTGTGCTCAGAAATCATTTCATTTCGTTCACTCATTTATTTATCTCCCCTCCCCTGAGAAACCAAACAGATATTATAGCCCTATCTGCCGCCTGGATACCAAATATTTCCCTGGTAGTTATCAAAGAATTTAATAAGAGAGCTGCCATCTTAAATTCTAGAAGCTTCTTGATGATTTAACCAGAATCTGTAAGGCTCAACACAGCCTGACAGCCATACAGCTGCAACGTTGGGCAAATGTAATACTTCTATCCTTTTGAATAAGCAACACCTACTCAAGGGATATTTAATTGGAGCTTAAAATAAACCATAGGAAAACAGTTAGTTCTTGAGTTATGTGTTCCTTGCTCCAGAGCTAAACTGAGGAATTCACGGAGCGGGCTCAGGGAAGGAGATGAAGCTACTCAGTGATGAGTCATTGTAGCAGTCCAGCACTCCTGTCAGTCTTCACCACAACACATCACTCATCGTGGTGTGACTGCCCCAGCGGAGACAAATTCTTGGGATCAGATGCCGTGCTTAAGAATCTTGCTGCGAGAGAGGAGAGAAGGACTCACAGTGTTAGGGAAGGTCAAAGAGGCCTGTTGTCTTCTGCTCAGGAAAGGAACTGAGCCTAAACCACTGTACAGCCAGAAGGCAGCTATTCCTGATCAGCAGGTCTCTGGCTGAAGGTTGGGTCACCGTTCAGTTGTGTGTTCATTAGGTGAACAGGTGAGTTGTGCCCATTAGCTCCTATTGCTGCTGTAATAAATGACTGTCGTTTTCAGGCAGGATAGATAGAGTAAAATGACAAAGGGAATTAGAAAACATATCAAAATAATAACAAGAGAAAGCCAGGTCCAGGAGCTGAGATGGGACAGGGAACTAAGTCACTCAAAGAGCAAGGAATGGAATCAACTGCTCAAGAATGCACAAAGTGGCATTCTTTCCATCACCCTTCCTCTCTCTTCAATGATCTCAGAATGGGGTGCAACTTGAAACCTGAACTGTTGATTTCTGGAATTTTCCATTTAATATTTCTAAACTATGGCTGATTCTGCAGGTGATGTAAAAGCAACAGTGGCTAGCAGAGAACAATGACACCACGAACCAAGAGGTGTGAAGTGTGGTAAATTCCTCTCTCTCAAGGTTCTGGTGGCCAGGAGTCCGAAATCAAAAGTGTAGACATGATGAGTTCCTTCTGGAGGCTCAGAGGGAAAAGCAGTACCATACTTTCCTCCGGTCCTTGATGCTCCTTGGCTTGTAGACACATCGTTCCAGTCTCTACCTCCAGCTTCTCCTGGCCTTCTCAGTGCTGTCTCTTAAAAAAAATAATAATAACTACAGCATGGAGAGAGCCTGGGCTCAAGTAGTAGAGGGGAAAAGTCAAGTGGCAAGGGAAAAGGTCAAACCACAGTATTCACCTCCAAAAAGAAAATAAACCCAGATTTCTCCTTGATGTTTCAGAGAGGCATTAAAAATACTAGAGGCAGCCAGGTGTTGGTGGCTCGTGCCTGTAATCCTAGCCACTCAGGAGGCTGAGATCTGAGAATCACAGTTCAAAGCCAGCCCAGGCAGGAAAGATTTTACGCATGAGCCACCAGTGCCCCGTTTTGAAATGTTACTCCATAGTAATCATAGTATGCCTTTGGTATTGTTGTTTTTTGTCTTTTGTTGTTGGTGGTGGTGGTTGTAGGGCTTGAACTCTGGGCCTGGGCACTGTCCTTGAGCTCTTCAGCTCAAGGCTAGCGCTCTACCACGTGAGAGAAAAAAATGAGACTCATTAGTAGTGTAGTTGGGGTCTCATGAACTTTTCCTCCCCTGCTGGTTTTACACTTCAATCCTCCTGATCTGAGCCTCTCCAACTAGCTAGGATTACAGCCACGAACCACCAACGCCTAGTGGTTAAGAGTTTAACTTGTTAAAGGTTGCAAACGCCATCTTGGCTTGATGAATTTAGGTCCATTTACACAGAGCAGATGGACTTGGTAATTACTACTAACTGTCTAACGAACTGCAAGGGATTTTGCATTTTAAGGAGATAAATTGTGTGTATTGTTTTCCTCAAGCAAGAAGGTAGAAAAGGAAAGGGAGATGAGCAACAAACTGTTTTGTTCCTTAGTCTGAAGAAAGAGGAAGGGTGATATCAAATTCCCCAGGAATTGTTAAGCAAGAGGAACGAAGATCGTGTCGAGGCAGGCTCCGGGGTTTTTCCTTCTAACTGGACTTCAAAACAGGCTCTCTCTTCTCCCTCATGATCCCAGACAGGCCACCTGAGGCAGGCTTGGTGAACCGAGGGTGGGTGTAAACTGCGTCTCGTCCAAAGCCCCTGCGGCGATTTGTTCCCAGGTTTCTGAGCTGGCCTGTGGCTACTCAGCCTCCCACTTCCCTTCATTCCTGCCTGCCCTGCCTGGAACCTCACAGAAACGGAGGCCACCGTTGCCTTCATGGTGCTGAACACTGCAGCTCAGCCTGCAATCTCTGCAATCTCTTGATTGTTGCCACCCATGAGCACACAGCTCAGAGAGGCGTCTGGAAATATCTGAGCAAAGCACATCACAGGCAGAGTCCTGATAGGAACAGATGGAACCTTCCAGCGGGGTGATCTGAGATTTTAATGATGGGACAGCTTAAAGGCATAGGCTGGGATTATGCAACTGAAGGGGCTAGACACAGTGAACCGACTTCCCACCCCGGGTTGGGGGGCGGGGCGGGGGAGAATTCTAAGATGACTTCCAGGGAGAGTCCCAACTCCTTTTGCATGACATGCACCTGCTAGGCAAGCTGTCCGCACCCATGGCCCTTTTGTTTTTATTTGAACTTAAGGGCTATGCTTGCTAGTCAGGTGCTCTATCACTGAGCCCGTAGTATTTCCCCTCTCCCTCCCGCCCCGGTTATTTTGAGACAGGGTTTCACTTCCTGCCCAGTGCATGCCTGGACTGCTGTCCACATATATTTCAGGCTTCCCCTCACAGCTGGAATGATAGGCATATTTTACCATTCACAGCTTCTTTCTGTAGTCTTATTTCCAGGCACTGGTGGCTCATGCTTCTAATCTTAGATACTCAGGAGGCTGAGATCTGAGAATGGAGGTTTGAAGCCAGCCTGGGCAGACACAAGTGGAGGCGTGGCCCAAGTGGCAGGGCAGAGCCTTAAGTTAAAAAGCTACGGGAGAATGGAAGGCCTTGAGTTCAAGTACTAGTACTGGTACAAAAGAAAATACAAAACAAAAACCTGCACACTTTTCTGCCCAGTGTAGCCTAGAACGATGATCCTCCCAATCTCATCCTCCCACATAGATTAGAGCCCGCTCGAATGACTTCGTCTTGACTGGAACATCTGAAAAGCGTCTATTTCCAGATAAATTCTTGCCCATAAGTATTAGAACTGAAGTTTCACATATTTCTGGTGAGTTCAAGCCCCAGGACTGGCAAAAAAACAGACAAACAAACAAAAAAACCCCAAGCCTGGTGTGGAGTAGGCTGCATTTGCTAACCCTTTCATGCACATTTTCTGGAAGAAAGTGTAAGAACCTGCTCACAGTCCTTCCTCTGGAGACAGGGTGGAACATAATGTTTCCCATCTTCGAGCTGTGTGTCCCTGCAGGTGCACCACAGCTCAGGTTTTGTCTGTTTATTTTAAAGTACCAGTACCCCATAAGCCAAAATACACATTCAACATTAGAGCTTGCTTTGCAGGTAACCAGAATTGTCAATTCCCTTCCCTACACACTGTCAGCTGAGAAGCAATCCTCCCAGAGCCCATATTTGCCCTTGAGTGCTATTAACAGCACCTTCCCTTTCAATCATGAGACCATTTCCGGGGGAACGGGGTGGAGTGTTGGGGGGGGGGCACACAGTTCTACCGCAGAGCCATGCTATGTGTGAAACCCGAAGCCCGAGACTGCCCTTTTCTAGTCTGCCTCCCTTACGATGGAGAAACTGGAAAATAGTCTTTAGGGCAAAGTATTCCAGGGAAAGAAACTACATGAAGATTACATTGCTAAATTAACAGATGTGATTGGGAGGCGGGTAGGGAGGTCCTATTCTTACGTGTGAATACTGCTAGGCTATATAGTTATAAAAGAATGTTTTGTACCATTTGCTCTTTCTTTAAACAATATTGGCCACTCTATCAGATAGATACTTACTTTACTATTTAGTAATAGCAACAGTGACTGTTTGGGGTTGTTGTTCATGAACCCTGTAGGAACTTTTTGAATTCCACATTAAGGCCATTTAGTAAGCTCTCTTTTTTCTAATTTAACGTGTGTGTGTGTGTGTGTGTGTGTGTGTGTGTGTGTGTGTGTGTGTGTGTGCCGGTATTAGGGCTTGAACTCAAGGCCTGTGCACTATCCCCTAGCTTTTTCACTCAAGGCTGGTGTTCTACCCCTCGAGCCACAACTCCACTTCTGGCTCTTTGGTGGTTAATTGGAGATAAGAGTCTCATAGGCTTTTCTGCCCAAGTTGGCTTCCACCATGATCCTCAGACAAGTCTCAGCTCTCTAAGAAGCTAGGATTTGAGGAATGATCACTGGTGCCTAACAGTTTCTAATGATCTGTGTCAGTTTTGATTCCTTTATATATGATATATGATGTGTATGTATGTATATGTTACAGTGACATTCCAGCTATCCATTCTGGAGAGACTCCCCTATGCTTTTTGGTGGGAGTAGGCTTATAGCAAGGGGTCTCACTTGCTGTGCTCAGCAGCTCTGAGGTGGCCACTCAGAAGCAGCCTCTCTGCTCATTTTGTGTTCACTAAGTTTGGCAGGAAACTTTCCCATATACTGGCACAAAAGATGCTTGCCAGGCAGGCTGTTTGGGGTTGTTGTTCATGGACCTGTAGGAATTTTGTGAATTCCAGATTGAGGCTATTCTTTTAGCTCTCTGTTCCTCTGGATGTGTCTGAGACAGAAATGTCCGGAGGGCAGCAATAACTTACAGGGGCAAATGGAAAAACTGAACATCAAATGGTGGTGCTTTTAAAAGAATACTAACGAGACTGTCCTGTCCCTCTTGCCTCTTGTGCTTGGAAGATCAGAATGTGTGCAGCACAAAGCTAGAAAGAAAAAAAGACAAAGCTGGACTGGTGTTCATGCCTGTAATCCCAGCTACTCAGGAACCTGACGTCTGAGGATGGAAGTTCAAAGCCAGCCTGGGCAGCAAAGTTTATGAGCCTCTTATCACCAAAAAGCAGGACGTGAACCATGGCTTAAATGGTAGAGCCTCGGCTTTGAGCAACAAAATTAAGGGACAGCACTCAAGCTTTGACTTCTAGTACTGGTGTGTGCATATGTGCGCGCACACACACACACACACACACACACACACACGAAAAGAGTGTGTGGAGAGATGAGGCAACATTTTCCTGGATGCCTTGAGTCCTGAAGCCCAATCAGCAAAATGAAATAAGCAGTGCTTCTTAGAGTTCGCTTTCATCTGAAGATGAAAGATTGGTATTTTGCATGCAAGCGAGGGAAGCAGCTTCTTGTTGGGGGGTCGTAGACTGTCTCCTTGTTTAGGGCGTCCATGGTGCCAGGGCCTGTGACAGGCAGCTGATCCCTGGGGAAATGCAGCCAAGAGGAAGGAAGGTTCCAGCCAAGCCCTGAACTTCAGTTCAAATGTTCAGCTCGGACGGACAATGCCCTCCCTTGTGTGGCCAGGAGGCAGGGACAGCGCTTTGTACGGGACGGTAATGACAATCTGCCCTAAGAGCCCCTCTTTTAATGTGGGGTTTGTACTACTGCCCCATGAAAGACAACTGTGTATTTACTGAGAACGGGGTCATGGGCATTGCAGGGTGTCCTGGAAAAGCACACAGTCATTCCAAAACCCAGAGTCTTGCCTTTTTTTCTTTTTTTTTTTTATGTCAGGCTCATTAAAGGATATGAACTTAATCCTTGGACTGGAATACTCTGTTGAGACACTGTTTACGATGTTTGCTTTACGGATCTTAGTAACTCTTTGACAACCCCCAGCCCACATGACCTAGATCACCATCCCTACCTCATTCCAGAAACTTCCATGACTTCTAGATATCTTGACTATTGTTAAGATTCTCTTTTGCTCCCAACATGTCAAGTGATGCTTATACAATGTTTGCTTTCCGGGCTTCTCTTATTTTTATTTTTAACATTATTTTTCCTGTAGAGATAATTTAAATAGGTACTTGATCTCTGTCCCAAATTGTGCCTTGCCTCCCAGAGCCCTTCCGCAAATGAAACTTGAGTTTAAAGCCAACCTGTGTTTTCTCTTCCAACAAAAATACCATTGTTTGAGCTGGGTGCTGGTGGCTCACACCTGTAATCCTAGCTACTTAGGAGGCTGAGATTTGAAGATGGCAGTTCAAAGCCAGCCCAGGCAGGAAAGTCCATGAGACTCTTATCTCCAATCAACACTAGAAAAGTGGAAGTGGCTCTGTGGCTCAAAGAGGTAAAGTGCTGGCCTTGGGTGTAAAAGCTCAGGACAGTCTAGGCCCGGAGTTCAAGCCCCATGATGAAAACAAACAAACAAAAACAACAAAACCCTCCTTGTTTGAATGTTGATCAAGATATATTGTACTCATAAACTGCTTTGTTAAATGGCAACTCCTTTGTATGACTAAATACAATAATAAAAAATTAAAAGATAATTATAAAAAACCATTTTTCTGATTTTGAATTTAAATTTTTTTTGCCAACTGTACACATCTTCTTTATTTAATGAGCAGAAGAGGCCACACACACACACCCAGCTCCTCCTTGCAAAAGGCAAAAGCTTTAGACACTTTTAACTATTTTCTTCTCAGCACAAATAGCCCTTCTCATTTATTCAGAAATATGAGAGTATGTCATTGTCTGTTGGTTTTAAGAATTCTGAGAAATTCTGATTCGTCAGCTTGAATGTAACTTGTTGGTTTTTCCCTATATAATTTTTTTCTATATAATTTCAGTTTGTCTTTGCATTCTAAGATTTCATGATATATGCCTTGACACAGATATATTTCTAATCTGCTCTTCTGAGTATGTGATGTTTCAGTGTGTTAATAACCTAGACACTTATATCCTTTAATTTTAGAAACATCTTTTTTTTTTTGCCAGTCCTGGGGCTTGGACTCAGGGCCTGAGCACTGTCCCTGGCTTCTTTTTGCTCAAGGCTAGCACTCTGCCACTTGAGCCACAGCGCCACTTCTGGCCATTTTCTGTATATGTGGTGCTGGGGAATCAAACCCAGGGCCTCATGTATATGAAGCAGGCACTCTTGCCACTAGGCCATATCCCCAGCCCCTAGAAACATCTTTAATTATTTGTTTTCTCATATTTGGATAGTCACTCTTCCCTATTATTTTTCTCCAGTTCCTCAGCTTTGGCTCCTACTCCCTATTGAAAATTTTCATTTCTTCTCTCTTGTCATTTCAGAGGTCTTTTCTGAAACTGTATCATTGTTATTATTTTGTTATTGTTTCAATGGGATAGCTTTTACAAGTCAGTTTCCTTTTAAGTGGCCCCTTTGTGGCTGTTGGAGTTGTCCTCAGATTTGGTGCCGAGCTGCCTGGGTTTTCACACTTTCCAGCTGTGGGCTGGGCTGTTGGGTATGTTGTGGGGACAGGAGAGTTGTTGTATACCCCTGGCAAGAACCTTTCACGAAGACTCTTTAAGTTTGGCTGCCAGAGGCCCAGGCAGGCATTGTAAGTTCATGCTAGCTCTTTGTGAAGTCTAGAAAAGGATATCAGGCACTGTGGCGCCTTTCTGTAATCCCAGTGGCTTAGGAGGCAAATGCAGGAGGATCATGGTAGACCAGCCTGGACAAACTCTGTCTCAAAAAAATTAAGGAGAAAAAAATGTGGCAACCCTTCTACAAGGACCGAAAGGCGAGGCGTTATGGAGAAAAGGTCTTTACAGGTGGCTAAGGCTCTGCAACCCTTCCAGGCATCTTGACAAAAGGTGAACTTAGAACTTTGAGAAGTCCTATTTCTACTGATTCTGGATGTTTTGTTTGTTTGTTTGTTTGTGGGCTCCATACTCACAAAGTTATTAAAACAACAACAAAGGATCCCCTATGGGTTTTTAATTAGATATCTTCAGACTTTGGTTCTATCTTATATTTCTTTATAATAGCATTTCTATTTTAAGGCTTAAACTGGCTCTTTTGGTTCATATGCTTCAGCTGTTACAACCTGTCTTCTTCCTTTGCACCTGTTTTTCACCAGCTCAGACATCTACAAACCCAGGTTGGCTGATACTTGCTGTCCTCCAGATTGAGCTCTGTATAAACACATGGGAGGGGTTGTGGATAACAGGAAAACAACCTGGCATCTCTTCCTCCATTTTGGATCTGTGTCCTTTTGCTCTGAGCCATTGAGTCCTGAGATCACATCGCATTCCAGGTATACAGGAGTAAGGAGTAAACAACATGTGACAAGAGTTGAAACAACACCAAAGGCAACCATGACTCTCTCATGGTGACCAGGCCCCTCCTGACCAATCCTGATATGATGACCAGCTTCAGCACACCTGTGACCACCAGATGACACCTTGACTAGGAATGTGTAACAATGACATATCCCTTTCACCCCGTACTCCCGTTCTTTCTCTATTTAAACCGAAAGCCCATGCCTGGATTGTGAAGGTGGGCTGATGCTTGACTCTTCTTCCTGTGGCATTCCAGTGTTGTGTATTTCATCTCCTTTCTCTTCCCTCAAGAAAATGTTGGGAAAGGCACCTCTTTCTGAGGGAGGTACCCTTCAGGAGCAGAGTTAGCAATCTACAGGTATCATCTGGAGAATGAGGAAATTGTGCCCCCCTCCCCTGGGCCTAACCAGCACCAGGGCACCCAGTGTTAGGAGAGGAACTGGATTTCAGCCCCATTTACCCATTGGTCAGGTGTATTAGTGGCCTCAGCTGTACTCAGTGGCTTTGGGTCTGGGGGCTGGGTGAAGAACTAGGCAGATCATGGTCCTCTGTCTTCAGACCGTCACCCTAACTTCAATTGTGCTCAGTATCCCCCCTCCCCAAACTTACTCATCTCCTTTTTCCAGCGAATAAGCTCAGAAGGGCAATCTGTTTCACATAGGTGAAGGACATTTTAGATTCAGTAATACTGTTTCTTATTAAATAGTTCAGTCTTTTTATTTCTTTTTCAGTATTGGGGTTTGAACCCACAGCCACAAGTACTCTACCACTTTAATCATATCCCAACCATAAAATTTACATATAAATTATATAGTTACATAAATGTATACTATACTAATACATTATATATAAATTATATAAAATTTATTTTATGTATTAATTCAATTTAATTTTTGACAGTACTTAGGAATGAACTCAGAGCCTTGTACTTGCTATTTTGACACTCTAGCACCTGAGCCATACTCCCAGCAAGAGCTCAAGGCCTTGGGTTCAAACTCTAGTACTGACACACAAAAAAATCATTGGAAAGTGCTTGTTCTGTTTTCCAACTATAATTATTTTTAAATTTTATTTTAATTTTTATAGTACTAGAGATTAAACCCAAGGCCTCCCACATGCTAGATAGGTGCTCAACTCGTGAGCTATTATACCTCTATCTCCCTTCTAAATACTAATATAGCAAGCTAGTTCATGCTCCATCTAACACAGAAATCAATTCACAACTACAACTTATTTTTCCATTCTGTTGATGAGCAACTGGGCTTCCCATTTTTCATTATTGAATGAAGCTGCTCTGCCTATTCATGGCTTTGCATAGATATTTTTGGTGGACATATTCACTCATTTCTCTTGGGTATTATGCCTGACAGTGTAATTTCTGGATCATCAGGCAGGCATATGTTCATCTGTAGTAGTTACTGACAGGTTTCCAGTGGAATGAGTGAGAATTCTAATTGCTGTATCACCTCTCTCCATAACCTTGCCATTGCTCACTCTTATTTTAGCCTTTTGAAGATGTGTGAGGTGTTGTGTGATACGATGTGTGATGTGATCTGGTGTTGTTTTGCTGTGATTGTTCGAGTGTGTAGTGCTGAGGATGAAATCCAGAGCCTTATTCATGCTAGGCAAGCTCTCTACTACTAAGCCACCTCTCCAGCCTTCTGAGGTTCTCCTATGTGTTTTCCTCATGAGAAGGACTGATGAGTGCACATTTTTTCTGTTCACATAGTAGTTGTGTTTTGTTTATTCCATTTGAGATAGTTTTGCTTGTGGTCCAGACCGATTTTTTTTCTTTTTTTTTTTTTGCCAGTCCTGGGGCTTGGACACAGGGTCTGAGCACTGTCCCTGGCTTCTCTTTGCTCAAGGCTAGCACCCTACCTCATGAGCCACAGGGCCACTTCTGGCTTTTTGTTTATGTGGTGTAGAGGAATCAAACCCAGGGCTTCATACATCCAAGGACAGCACTCTACCGCTAGGCCATATTCCCAGCCCTCCAGACTGATTTTAAACTTGAAATTCTCCTGTTTCAGCCTCGTAAGTACTGAGATCATAGGTGTGCAAACCATCATCAACTAATGTTTTCTTTTGTGAAGTCCCTGTTTAAGTATGTTCTTTTGGAAAGGATTATCGTGTGTGTGTGTGTGTGTGTGTGTGTGTGTGTGTGTGTGTGTGTGTGTGTCTGTCTGTCTGTCTATGTGCCAGTCTTGGGGCTTGAGCTCTGGGAGTGGACATTATCCCTGAGCTTCTGTGCTCAAGGCTAGCATTCTATCACTTTGAGCCACAGCTCCATTTCTGGCTTTTTGGTAGTTAATTGAATATGAGTGTCAAGGACTTCCCTGCCTGGGCTGGCTTTGAACTGCAATCTTCAGCTGTCACAGCAACAGGCATGATAACAGGAGATCCTCAGTTCTCAACATGGAAAAGATTGTATCACCTAACTATCCTAGCTTCGTCTTGTGCCCTGTACAGTGTGCTTGATTTCCTGTGTACCATGGGGCTGGTGGATAGCCGAGGCTGGCTGCCACTGTCCACTGTCCCAAGAAGAGATTACATCGTGTATCATTAGCCTGGGGAAAGAGCCAAGTTCAAGATTCCAAGTATGGTTTCTACCAAATATGTCTATTACATTCACATCATTATAAAATCCAGTATTTGAAGTCACATCATTGTCAATCAGGGATTGTGTTTCTGTTGCCTGGCTTTTTGTGGTCAGTCAACATGCTTTTAAGGTTCACCTATTTGGCCTGGTGATAGCCATTTATTCCATTTTGTTGCCATATATGTATTCCAAGGTAGAATACCATTTCTTTATCCACTGCACATTGCTGGACACTGGGCTGATCCCAGGCTTGGGAAGCAGCTGCTTCCACTTCCAGGAAGGACCTGAGCGTTCTGGTACCCACACCCTTGATGTTCAGCACCTTTGCCTGAGTCTCCTGGTACCCACACCCTTGATGGTCAGCATCCTTGCCTGAGTCTCTTGGTTCCCATACCTTTGGTGGAGCAGATGACTGGGATTCTGTGAGCTACTTTACTTTGTGATAATGAGATTGATACCCATCCATGACTGTAACTGGGGAGCTGATAAAGATGCCAGAGCTTGGGAACCAGAAGCTGGGAAAATTGTTGTCATGGACTGGTTTTTTATTCACGACAAACTCATATTTCAAAGGATTGAAAACCTAATTTTCTTAAATGTCAAAGAAGCCTGCTGTTATTCAAAAAATGCATTAGAAATTCTTTTAAATGGCAAGAATCAGCCTGAGAAGTCTTTTTTATTTCAAATTAATAACATCTAAATGTGAAGGTCTCTGCTTTGTGACTCACAGAAACATTTGCCAAAATTCCAAATTGGATGAGTTTGCTTGTCAGAGTCAGAAATCTCTTTGAGCCAGAAGAGATGTTAGAGAAGCTGCTCTGCTTAGCCCGTTCAGTTCATAAATTGGTAGGTGGGGCCTTCTTGAGGTCAGATGTCTTCCCAAGGTCACACTCAGATTCAGAACTTCTGACTTCCAACTTTGATCCTTAAACTCTTGCTCAGCAGTATTCTATAGCTTTCAAACCTCAGCATGTGTCAAAGATAGTGTCAGGCTCCTATTGCCACCATCTTTCTTTTGGGTTTGTTAATGTACTGACTTGGGGTGCGACTCCTGTGCTTGACTTCCCTGTTAGCTCATTTTTACAACAGAGATATCGCAAGGTCTTATATATGATGTGGCAATGGTACAGCGACCATGTCTCATGCTTTGGTACACATATAGCAACAGGTGATCTATAGTGTGACATTTTTTATTAGCATACATTAGTTGCACAAGGGGGGGTTTCATTGTGACATTTCCACATATGTAAACAATGTATCCCAGTCTACCTCAATCCTCTGTGCCTTCCTTCCTTCCTGCTTTCTCTCTCTCCTCTCCTCTCCTCTTCCTCCTCCTCTCTCTCCTCTCTCTCTCTCGCTTGTTCATTTGCACAGGCACTGAATTTGGGGCCTGAGTGCTGTCCCTTAGTGATTTTGCTCAAGGATGGCATTCTACCGCTTAAACTACAGCTCCATTTTTATCTTTTTGTATTTGATGGTTAATTGGTGATACGAGTCTCATTGACTTTCCTCCCCTGGCTGGCTTTGAACCTGGATCCTCGAATCTTAGCCTCGTGAGTAGCTAACACAGGCCTGAGCCACCAGCACCTGGCAATTGTTCTACGTTCATACATGCAAATAAATAACACGACCCTATTCAACTTCATTAACCCTCTCTGTTAGCTCTCCTCTCTCTCACTGGTGAATGTTGTTTTAAGTTATACCTCCATGTACTAGAACTCTTGGTTCCTGGGCATGTAATAGCAGAGGAGCAGAAGCACCCATTTTGGGGAGCTCTGCATTGTGATTCCCAAAGGCCAGTCTGGGATCTGGTACAGACTTGAGATGACATTTTTCTTGGTTTTGTAGTATAATACCAGGAAAAAGAGAAAGTTAAGGAGTTTCTCACAAGATTCATTTGGTTCAACTTGAAAGGACCACAGTTTATGCTCAGATTTATCTTTGCTACCTTGTTTATTGGTGATCAAATGTCCTTTTCAAAATGGTGTGTTTGTGGTATTTATGTTTTGAAATGCTTTGCTCGGCGATGACTGGAAGTGTTTTATTTATTATCACATACTCATTTCCTTGTATCGTGCCTGGCGTGTAAAAGAATGAATGAATATTTAAGTAGTAAAGCAGTTAGTAAACCTCGTTTGGTTACCAATTATGTTTGTATATAGGAGCTTACAAATTCTTAGTCTAATGACTTTCACATTGGCGCTGCTGTACTGAGTGCCAATACATCTCTTGTACTGAGTTTGAAACATTCCTCTCAGATTTACTTGTACCCAGAAGCTCAGGAAACAGGCTTTTTGCAGATATAATCAAGCTCGGATGAGGGCAGGAGGGATCAGTGTAGCCCCTGGCCCAGTGACTGAAGTCCTTCGTAGAGAATAATAACTTGGACACAGAGACATGGCGAGGAGGCAAGCCTCTCTGCCTCTATGTGACAGATAGGAGAAGGCAGAGGCTCGAGATGCAGCTATAAATGCGGGCAAGCACTAGAAACCAGAGAACACATGAGAGAATCCAAGGAGTCTAAAGTATAGAGACATTAGAGAGAGACTGGCCCTGTCAACATCTTGATTCCGGGTTTCCTCATTTTCATAGTTGTAAAGGAATGCATTTTTGTTATTTTGAGTCCATGGTACTGAAACTGGAGGGTCAAAATTCTCAAGACTCCATTTCAACCAATGGCTGAGCAAAGTGGCATGATGCCCATCATTCCAGTGACCTAAAGAGGAAGATCACAGTCTAGGCGAGTCTGGGCATAAAACAAGACCCTAAAAGGGCTGAAGGTGTGGTATAATGGTATAGAACCTGCTTAGCAAGTGGGAGACACTGAGTTCAAATATCAGTAGTGCCAAAAAACCAAAACAACAAAAACAAAAACACTGACACAGAAAAGAATCCTAGACACTGGATGTGTAGGGAAGCAGAGGGGAAGGGCAAGATTTCTAGGGATGGAGGGTGTTCGCTGTTATCACTGTGTCAGAACAGAGGGAACGCCTATCTGCTTTTTTTTTTTTTGGCCAGTCCTGGGCTTGACTCAGGGCCTAAGTACTGTCCCTGGCTTCTTTTTTGCTCAAGGCTAGCACTCTACCACTTGAGCCACAGAGCCACTTCTGGCCATTTTCTGTGTATGTGGTGCTGGGGAATCGAACCCAAGGCCTCATGTATATGAGGCAGGCACTCTTGCCACTAGGCCATATCCTCAGCCCATCCTATCTGCTTTTTTGATGTAAAGTTGAGAACTAGCAGTATGGGGAATCATTCGCTAGGCAATATATTTCTACTTTCAGTTTTCAGATAATCAGAAGAAATGCTTTGGGATGATGTAGGAAGGATTCTTCACAGAGATGAATCTTGAAGCATATAGGTATTAGGTGCTTGGGACAGGTAGAACTGAATTTGTGTGTGTGTGTGTGTGTGTGTGTGTGTGTGTGTGTGTGTGTGTACTAGCCCTGGGGCTTGAACTCAGGGCCTGGCACTGCCCCTGAGCTTCTTTACTCAAGGATAGTGCTCTACTACTTGAGCCACAGGTCCACTTCTGGTTTTTTTTTTGCAAGTTAATCAGAGATAAGGGTCTCTGGGACTTTCCTGTTGGCTTCAAACTATGACGACCCTCAGACCACAGCCCCCTCAAGATGGCAGGCATGATCCCCAGGAACTCACCCTGAATTTGTTTTTAATTTTGATTTTTGCCAGTCCTGGAGCTTGGACTCAGGGCCTGAGCACTGTCCCTGGCTTCTTTCTGCTCAAGGCTAGCACTCTACCTCTTGAGCCATAGCGCCACTTCGCTTTTTCTGTTTAGGTGGTGCTGAGGAATTGAACCCAGGGTTTGTGCATACAGGCAAGCACTCTACCCTTATGCCACATTCTCAGCCCTCACAATTTTTCTTAAGTGGGTTATAAATCAGTTTTTAAGTTAATGTCTCTTTTTGTGTGGGATGGAATTGGAGTCTGAACTCAGGGCTTCACGCTGTCCGGGCAGGTGTTCTATTTGTGCCACGTCTCAAGCCCTTCTTGCCCTGGCTATTTTTGAGATAGGGTCTTGCTTTTTTGCCCGGGCAGGCAATCCAGAGCTGGGATGACAGGTATGAACAGCCACATCTAGCTTATTAAGGTGGGGACTTGCAAACTTTTATTTTCTCAGGCTGTTATCAATCTCTATCCTCTTGATTTCAGCCTCCCTCATAGTTGAGGTAAGAGGAGATGACCACTGTACCTACTTACAGGTTGAGATGTAGTCTCACTTTGGGAGAAAGGTGCCTATGTATATAAGTGCTTGTGTATTTATATTGTATACTACGTATACATCTACTTGTGGAAGGAAAAGGTCCTTTATTTTACAAGGAGGAAGGCATGGGACCAGTATAAAGCTTCATTGTTGTCACATCCAGAACATCTGTTTATTTGGGTGAGGCTGAAAGTGAGAAATGAGAAAAAGATAAAAAAAATTAAGGGATTCAAGAGTGCACTAAAATCTGAAAAGCTACCAAGCCCCAACTATAAAACAGACAGTGTAAAAAGTGAGAGCAGTAATCTAAGCTCTTGATCGAAATCAAATTGGAAGTTTTATGATGAAGGGGTAAGACTTGAGAGAGACCATAAGGTCTCATCTTGCCAGTGAACAGGGAACATATTAATTCAGTTTGGCCACCTGGGGCCCATTTAGTGCACCAGAAGAGTAATTTGCTAAATGGGTCCCTCACAGTGAAAAAAAAAAAAAAAGAATGAGTAAACAGTGAGCAATTTAGGCATGGTAAACCACTAGTAGCTCAGGGGATATAAAAATGTGAAACTATAATTAGATCCCTTGTTTATAATGTACTAACTAAATGTATTACATTGTACCTTGCATCTTTCTGTGGGTATTTCTGGACACAGCTGAGCCCTCAACCATTCAGATTGAAACCATCCCAGCTATCAATTGTTGCCGCTATTAAAATTCCTACTGCTTATATTAGGAAAAATTCCAAAGATGTTTTCTTTTATCTTAGATTCAAGGATGCACACAGGATTAACCTAGATACAGCAAGTCAGTTACAAACCACGCAGCAGAAAAGATCTGTGGAACAGAATAGAAACTAATGTTCTCTATCTCCAAACTTAAGCTGTGAAAATATTTTTACAAGTTGGCATCAGGGTTTACAACGTTTCTGTCTTATGTTTCTTCTCAGGGTTATCTTTTGGCATTTGAAAAATAAGATGTATGGCCAGTCAGGAAGGTGGCAGAGGATTATATGTATGTTTAGAATATTTTAAAGGGTAGGGCCTTACGTATTTGCATATTCCTTGCTGTGTGTGTGTGGTGTTGTGTGTTGGTACTGGAACTTGAGCTCACAGGGTCTGGGCATTGTCCCTTAGCTTTTTCACTCAAGGCTGGTTCTCTATCACTTGAGCCACAGCTCTCCACTTCTGGCTTTTTGGTGGTTAGCCAGAGATAAGAATCTCATGGCCTTTCCGGCCCCGGCTGTCTTTGAACTGTGATCCTCAGATCTCAGCATCTTGTGTAGAAAGGATTACAAGAGTTACCCACATCTGGCAACGGTCAGAGAAATGGAGTCAAACCTGTCTATTTTGTGTTTGTTTTTTTGTGGTGCTGGGGGTCAGACCCAGGTCCACCCACATAAAGTGGGAGCGCCATTCTAGCCCCTGCTCTACTTTTTAAGTGGGAGAAGTTGTGATTCCATGAGTTTCTGGAAAAACATGTGCCTGTCATCAAAACCTTATTGAGAGAAGTTTGACAGTGTGGGTTGGCCCAGATGGTCTGGGTGATTCCCCACAATGCCAGTAAGCTCTAAGTACAAGTTCCATGGCTCGCCATCCATTTGTTATTTCAACTGCAAGATTCTGGCTGCTGTGGAATTCAGAGGATTATCTATTCTTTAGGAATTCTTCTTTCTTTCTCTCGCTTTTCACTCACAAGTTTTGTAACTTTGTGAAGGCTTAGGATTGCATAAACTTGTGAATGTTTTGGATTGCACAGTAGACCTTTTTTTACCCTGCACTCTGATTTTTCTGAGCACAATGAGATATATCATCTTCCAGATTATGGATTGTTCTCATTAGTTGGGGAAAAATAAATACTTTGCATCTACTTTTGTTTTGTTTTTTTAATCTTTTTATAGTCCAGAGTCTTGAACTCAGTGGCTTGTGCTCTCACTTGGCTTGTTTGCTTATGGCTGGTGCTTTACACTTGAACCACACTTCCATCTCAGCTTTTTGCTAATTAATTGAAGATGGAGGCTCTGGGATTTTTCTGCTTGGGCTGGCTTAGAACTGAGATCCTCTAATCTCAGTCTCCTGATTAGATAGGATTATAGGCACAAGCCAGTGGTGGCAAGTCTACTTCTATTTTCTTATTTTTTCAATTGTTAATGTATTTCCTTTTCAATACTGATAGTTTCACATTATTTACTATCTCTCCTACCTGCAATTTAGTATTAGGTATCTCTTACAGCAAGTTCCTCTTTATCAGAAGTATATGATGGCTCTCCAACTGCCCCTCCCAATTACAATAATTTCTCTCCCCTTCCCTTCCCCTCTCTGTCTATCCCCTCTCTTCCTTTTTTCCTTTAGTTGTACTGGGTTATTCCCTTGTTGAACACATGACTAGTGTACATTTCCATAGTAGTTTGCTAACTTACTTGAATCTGTATCTCTCTTATGGATATATGTAGTAACCCTATTTTTTAAAATGTTGCTATTGAGTGAAATGGAATAAAAACTAGTTTCATGAAACTAAGGAGTAAATCCTTTAAAATATGGAAAATAATTTTTAGGAATAATTTTAGGAATTTCAAGATTCACTAGAAAGTATTTATTTTTATCCTAGTAGCTTTCTCCATTTCTCTTTGATGCAATTGTATGGAAAAACTAAATGCATGTTTTCTTGGGGCAAACTCTCTCCTCACTTTTAGCAACTTTATTAAAGTTAAGTCCTGGGTAGTATGTAGTTAAAACTATTAAAAGGTCTTACATGTGAAAACTCAGATTTATAATCAATCAGGGTTATTCAATAAAAAGGTTTAATACCAAAGAATGAAATGAAGTCATCTTCAGGAACATGGATAGATGTGGAGATCATCATGTTGAGTGAGATCAGCTAGGTATCCTATGTTCTCATTTACATGTGAAATCTAGTCCTAAAATGGTAACAATGGTAATGAATGTGAAAGGGGATTGTGTGTGTAAGTGTGGGGGAGAACTCAGTGGGAAAGAGGAAAAAGGACAAGGGTATAAAGAGGATGGAAGTACATTACAGATAGATAAGATAGCTAGCTTAATTAAACCCACCAAATGCTTTGGAAAGGTGTGTGGGGGGGGAGGGGAGGTGAGAAAGGGAGGGTAGGAGAATAAAGTGGGTGAACATGTTTAAAGTATTCCATAAGCCTCAATGTGACGCTCTCAATAAACCCTCTGGTAATATTAATATATGCTAATAAAATATACCAAAAAAACAATGTTTTACAAAAGGGTTTAGTAAATTGTCCAAAAAAGAAAAGTCACTTTTCAGACCAGGACTAAACATTTAAGTGCAGGGAATATATGTTCCCTTGATAGGTTGGCAAATGCCTGTGATGCCAACACTGTGGAGGCTGAGACAGTGGGACTGTCAGTTCTAACTCTGCCTGAGTGAGATCTTGCCAATAAATAAATAGACTAAAAAAAAAAATCTTTCCCCCTTAAAAGAAAAAAACAACAGAAAAAGCCCATTTCCTATCTCACTGTCTCCATTCGAATGTGTCTGTCTTTTCCCCTCCTTTTCTGTGTGACTGAACAACGTCAAGGCTCAAGATCAGTGGGAAACGCTGGGCCCTTTGCCATTCCCCCCCCCCCCACTCCTAACAGGCGAATGGGAAAGGATGGGGTCAGGTTTGGACAATTCCCACCAGACACATGCAACTATCGTCTGAGCTAGAATTTCCAGACACTGCGTGTGTTCCCCGACCTTGAGAAAGCCGGGGGGGTGGGGTGGGGAGGGGAGTCCAGAGGACCCAGAGGCCGGCCAGGGGTCCCAGGAGCCCCGGTGTGTACTTACTTGTATTTTACACAACGGGCAGTGGTGTATACTCAGGATGTCCGCACTGTTTAAGAGTCTCTGAAAGCCCTCACTTTGAATTAGCAGTGAAAATAAGTCATCTGGGAAGCAAGAGTGGCCGGGTAACGGGGAAAGAAGAACGTTCCCGGGCAAATTGTTCAACAGCAGAGGGCACAACGCCCACTACCTACAGCCAGCAGCTGGCTGTATGGAAAGGACCGGAGTCCTGAGGATCTGTGGGGCTTGTAGTTCGTCCCCGCTCCCTCCCCGCATGTCCCACTCGGAATGGAACTACAACTCCCAAGGAGCCTCGCGCGTCTCAGGCTGTTTTCCACCCCCCTCCTCGAGTGGACTCTGGGACCGCCCAGCAACGGCCCCGCCCTCGCACGCACGCGTCACGTTTATTTACCCTGAGGTCCCGCCCCTCTGCCCTTCTCTCCCCCCGCCCCTCCCACGCCCCTCCCCAAAATGTCGTCCTGTGAGCTATTCATATTCATGAGGCCCGCCGCCCGCCTTCCCGCGCGCTTGATTAATATTCAATGAGCCGAGCTCGGCGGCTGGCTCGCGGGGGGGGGGGGGCGGGTGAGGCGGGCGGAGCGGGCGGGGCCTGGCGCTGGGGAGCGGGGGGGAGCCCTGGACCCGGCGGGGAGGGCGCGTGTGGCGGGGAAGGCGGGGGGGGAACGGTGCGGCCCGGCGGGCGCGCGGGATGGAACACCGAGACACCGACGGAATGCTCCGAATTGCCACATAATCCCCTGGAACGGCCGCGCCGAGCGCCATTGGCTTCTCCCTGCTGCTCCGCGCGCGGCCGCCGCCGCCGCCGCCGTCGTCTTCCACCTTCGCCTCACCGCCTCCCTCCGCGCCCGCCACCGCCGCCGCCGCCGCCCGAGCTGGGGGGGAAACGCGAAACCCCAGTGCGATGGAGCCCGCCGCCGCGGCGGCCCCGGCGCAGCGACTCCCCGACCCCAGCCGGGAGGACCGGGCGGCGGCGGTGGCGGCGGCGGCGGCGGCTCTGGCCGCGGCGGCGGCGGCCGGGGGCGGCCGGAGCCCGGAGCCCGCCGTGCTGACCGCGAGCGGCGGGAACGGCGGCGGCGGGGCGCGGGCTGAGGCCCCCCGCGAGGCGCCGCCCGGGCCGCCGCCGCCGCCGGGCCGAGCCGGGGGTACGGGGCGCCGGCGGCGGCGCGGGACTCCTCAGCCCCCCGCCGGCGGGATCGCCCCGGGGCCGGGGGCCGGCAGCGGCGCCAACTCGCTCCTGCTGCGAAGAGGGCGGCTGAAGAGGAATCTGTCGGCGGCGGCGGCCGCCTCGTCGTCGTCCTCGTCCGCGTCGTCGTCGTCCTCCGCCGGGCCCGCCTCGCAGTCCCCGGGCGCCGCCGGCCTCCCCGCCTCCTGCTCGGCCTCGGCGGCGTTGTGCACCCGGAGCCTGGACCGGAAGACGCTGCTGCTGAAGCACCGGCCGATGTTGCCGCTGCAGCCGTCGGACCGGGACTGGGTGAGGCACCAGCTCCGGCGGGGCTGCGTGCACGTCTTCGACCGCCACCTGGCCTCCGGCTACCTGCGCCCGGTGCTCTGCACGCTGGACACCACGGCGGGCGAGGTGGCCGCCCGCCTCCTGCAGCTGGGCCACAAGAGCGGCGGGGTGGTGAGGGTGCCGGGCCGGGCGGCCGGAGCCGCCGCCGCCGCCGCCGACGGCACCCCGGCGGCCGGCTCGCAGCTCGCCGCCTCGCCGTCGGACTCGGCCCCCGGCGGGATCGCCGCCCCGGCGGGGCCCGCCGTCGGGGGTCCGCCGCGCCCCCCTCCCGCCGACCTGCCGCTGCCCGCGGGCGCCTGGCCCGCCAGCCCCGCGCCCTCGGACTCCAGCCCGGGAGACGCGTTCCCGGGAGGCCCGGCTTCCCCGCGCGGGGCCCCGCGGCGGCGGCTGGACGGCGCGCCCGCCGCCGCCACCCCGGCCTCCGACACCGAGAGCTTCAGCCTGAGCCCCAGCGCCGAGAGCGTGTCCGATCGCCTCGACCCCTACAGCAGCGGCGGCGGCGGCGGCTCCTCGTCGTCCGAGGAGCTGGAGACCGACCCGGGGAGCCAGCCCCGACGGCCCCAGACGGCCACCCCGCCGCCGCCCCCACCGCAGAAAGCCCCCGGCGGGGCGGCCCCCGAGGGGTCTCGGGGGGACCCGGCGGCGGCGGCCCCGGGAAGCCTCCCGTCCCCCGGCGGGGAGCCGTGGCGGAGAAGGCGCCTCCGCCGCCCACCCTGTACGTGCAGCTCCACGGGGAGACCACCCGGCGCCTGGAGGCGGACGAGAAGCCCCTGCAGATCCAAAATGACTACCTCTTCCAGCTGGGGTTTGGGGAACTGTGGAGGGTGCAGGAAGAAGGCATGGACTCGGAGGTCGGCTGCCTCATCCGCTTCTACGCAGGTAAGGAAGCCACCTGCACGTTGAATCGTGTGTCCCCCCCCCCCCCAACTCTGGGTAGCCAAGCGAGACCCCCCTCTACACGGCCCACAGGGCCCAGCCCCAAAACCCACCGAGGGGCTGCTGAGTCTTGGCTGTTGGGGTGCAGCTGTTGGCGTGCGCTCTGCCTTAATGCTAAGCGGGAGACTTGCCGCCACTCCCGGGCTTCAGGTAGGAGGCAGGCCCGGGGGAAGTGGCGGCCCGGCCACCGGGAAGTGCGGGCTGTCTGTCCCCTTGTCCGGAAAGGCAGCGACTCCTTTGACACGGGAGGTCCTTTCCCATCCGGCCTCCGCTGGGGGCTCGCTGGCGTTCAGGCAGTTTGGGATTTCAGGGAACCTGCCCCAGTCCTCAGGAATGAACACACACCTTTCCCTGCCTTCTGCCCGAAATTTACCGGTCCTGCACCTAACCTGGAGAACGGTCCGGGGCCACCGAGGGCCTTTGTTTGTTCCACTCTGCTGGCACCTGACCGATGTTGTTCTTGTTGTGTGTTAGTTATTTCATTCCCCCCCCACCTCCACCCCTTATTTCAGTTTCTTCTGCATGAAAATGAGTTTGCTTCCAGCTTCAGGACTTGCACTAGAGTCCGTAATAAGGATTTAAGTAGTTGCCTTTTCTACTTTCGGGGTGGACCGCAGATCTTCCTGTCTTTCCAGTACCTGATCAAATTCGTAACGAGGGTTGATGAGAAATGGAGTGTGTGTCTTTTGGTTAAAGACTTGGCTGGTTCCAAATGAGGGATCTATGTAGATCTTGGTTGCTGCATTTGAACTCTTAAGTTTGCATCCTTTTCCTCTGTTTGAGCAAAAGTTCTCAGTGATAAGAAACTTAGAAAGTTAGACTAGAAAGACTAAATCATGAGGATTACATCTTTGCCAGCTCTAGGTTTTAGGTTGTAATGTCAGGGAAGTAATCATACTACCAACTCCATTATTCTGTACCTATTCATTTCATCTCACGGGTGTCCTAGTTGCAGTTTACCTAAGTTGAATAAGGAAAATTTTAAACTGTTGAGATATTTAAGACAGGCAGTATCCCTTTTGAGATATTCATCTTAAGTTTCACTGCAATTTTTCTGAAGTGCTTACGTGGATTTCTGGTGAATCTTTTGCTTATAAAGAAAATCAGATTTTAATACCATAGTATCTGTAGTGCTAAAGATACCATCTCAACTGAATGATAGGCCTTTAAAAATTTTGGCCCAGAATATGGGTGATTTTTAAAATTTTATTTTACAAAAGCAACTCCTGTATTATCCCTTTCTCCTACAGCTCATGGAATTTGTAAAATAATACTTGACGACAGCTTTCAAGGGTGGAAGCACCACTTGAAAGGAGAATATTTTGTTGAAATGGGAATGATACATGTTCTTTACATGGAGGGGATGATATAAAACAAGGTATAGAAAATGAACAATATTTGGACACTTATATGGAAGGAAGGAGCTTTTCAAACCCTTATTTTGTTCACAGTCAGTGTTGATCCTGATGAATGTCCATAGAGGTTTTGGGTGCTACAGTCATAAATTTCAAATCTTTAAATTGCCTTGATTGTCTTTTTGAGGGTGTCTACAGGATTCCAAGTGAATGATAAGCAAATTTTTTCCCCAGTGAATCTCAATGTAAAATGATAAATCCTTTTGTTAAATCTTCCATTTCTGGTATGATCATTTAAGTATTTTTGTTTTATTCTTTATGAAAAGCAGTAATTGTCACCTCACTCTGAACTTACTGCTCTACTCTACATGCACAGCATAAATACATATGTACATGTGCATATAAACTCATAAAAATGACTAATAAAATGGGGATGTCACTCCATAGTATACATCCTGTTCTTGAATATGAAGTTTGAGTACATACAAGGTTACAGAAAAGAAGATGCCTGGTAATTAAGATGTCTGATTGCTTGTTTTGTATTTAAACAGTGTTGAGCATATTTTACGTCTAGGTTAATATAACAAACAACTCTCTGCTGATACTCATTTGCCTTAGGACAAAATTTAGCATCTGGTGAGCTCATCTAAACTTTTGCACTGAAGTTTAGTCTTGCTATAACTCACTTTTTGAGACATTGTCAGACTTTATATATAGCCAAGGGGTTGACACTGGGCTGAAGAGATTCCTAGAAATACTATCTCTGGTGCTCCTGAGGAATATATATAGGGCACCCTAAGGGGATGCTGTATCTTGATACTTGTTTTCTTTAAGAAGAAATGTTTGTTTTGGATGACATCCTTAAAGAGCATGCTGGAAAATTCAATACCTTATTTTATCATTATACGCATAATTTGCGATTCTTGTTGCATGTCTTTATTGTAGGGGAGTTAAGGATAGCTAGGAAGGTATCTTTTCAGGCCTTCTTAATATTTTCCATCCTTAAGCTGAGCTCATTGTCTATGATTTTTTTCCCCCTTCCTAAAAATTTCCCACCTGGCTTCATTGTTCAACAAGTTCTTGTCCAGGAAAGAATTTTCATTCTCTGGAGGGCCACTTTTTCAATGAGGTTTAGTACCCAGGTTGTTCTTGAAAGTGTTTGAAAGCCATTTGTGGTCACTTTGAATGGTTAAGTATGTATTTGGGTAAGGTAAAATGAGTCTTCAGTGAAGTAAAAGGCTTTGGATAAAAAGTACCATGTAATTCTAGAAATAAAGAAAATTTAGATTGAAAATCATGTAACAGTCTTCTTAGCGTTTTAAAATAAGAGAAATTTTTAGTGAACATTTAATTCCCTTTTCAAATCAGACATCTTAAATTTTGCCTGAAAGAATAACTTTAGGTTAAAATTAAAGAATTTAGGTTGCCTGGAATAAATTTTATAGACACCTAAACATGAATGAGCTCCTGTTTTGGACTCTCTGGGAAGTCTGTGTTACTGAGCAAGGGCAGTTTTAAACTTTTAACTTTTAACCTTTTAGATCTGATATTCTGGCTATAATAATGGAGAGAACTTTTACAGAATGAAGAATACTGTACCTAGTGCATCTTGGACAAGATGTTTTTATATGTAAATCCTTAAGATGTCTTGGTAGAACAGTTTCCTTCCTTGTCTCATATTTCTTCTCTTTTTTCTCTTTTGAGAATGATCAATCCTTACATGGTTTCCTACATGGAAACCAGGAGGAGCGGTTCAGCATTAAGCTGTAGTATTGACTGGCAGGCTCTTATTACTATAATTACAGCAGTATCAAATAACGTACTTTGAACATATAACCCCAGTGTATGCTCCAGTAGTCCTTTTAGGTACAAAATGTTTACATTTATTTAGTTGTTTTTCATATTTTACATTTGTCATATTTATGTATTTGTTGTTTTGATGTAAAGTACATGATGTCTTTTTCTCTTGACCGTGCTTTGATAATAACACTGTTACACATTCGATTTTATTGTCTTCAAAAATCTTACAGGGTTTTCACATAAATTATCTCATTTGTCCTCTCAGAAACATTATTAGGGAGGGGTCGGTGTCAGTCCTTTTTAGATGGAGAAATGGATGCACAGAGAGATTTGACTCATATTCTTTCAGTCCTTGGTAGAGCTGAGAATAGACAGCTAGATGTTCTGCTTTGCAATTCATATCACTTTCCATGAATTGATGCTGAATTTCATTTACACTTAAATTTTTCACTTGGTTGAAAGCATTCAGAAAGTACGCTATGTTTGTTGGTAATGAGGTGCTATTATCCTGTAGACCTGAGAGGTATTCCTTGTAAAATGTGAATAATTCTATTTTTATCATACTACCTTTAAAAACATAACCTAGACTGGCAAAAAAGTAGATAATATATAAAGTACTGAAGTAATGTGAATATTCTGTTTACAAAAATAACAATACTTAGGGTTGAAATGAAATAAAGTTTACCTAACGGTTCCGTATTCTCTTACTCAAGCTTCTCATTTTTTAAACTGTAAATCTTCATTGAGAAGTAAATTAAGAATTTTCATCTAAAAAGTGGAGAGTAGAGCTGTGCTAGTCTAGTTCCTTTAAAATACTGAAAATACCCATTATTAAAAATCTTACTTGCCTTTTATTTTAAAAAGGATTATCTGTACTTGGTAGAACACTCATGATAAGTAATGCTTTATTGGTACTGCTATGTGTGCTTCTGTACCATTTTTTATGGAGCTATAGAGTAAATTCATCATTCCCCAAATGATGTCATTTGTACAATGATTGTAGAGAGGCCAATGGGGCTAAATGAATTAGGGTAAAATTTCTAGGTATATTTTTTTCTTGCTGTAAAATGGTATGGGGATTTAGCTTAGTGGTAGAGTACATGTTTAAGCATATATTAGGTCCTGGGTTCAAACCCTAGTAAAACACACACATACACACACACACACACACACACACACCTGCCTGCATACACACAAATTGTTTAATCAACTCCCTTAAATGATTAGTAATTGATTCTGAGGTGATGATTAATTTTTTAGTGTAATACATGCTTGTTTGTAATTTTTCTTTTTCTTGAACCCTGTATTTAACCTGTATTAGTAACATAACATTCACTGACACTGTATAAGATCCAGCCTGGTAGAAAATGTGACATATTTGAATAACATTTGTTGAATTTATTAAACTTTGTGAGGCAGCTGGTGGCATGTGCCCTGATTCTTTAGCTTTCCATCATCCTGTTTGGGTGTTCTGGGATGTGCTAAACACACATATGGGCAGTTCTCCCTTGGCAGGAGATTTGAGATGTGCCAAATATTATTAATATATTCTATTTCACGTGAATGAACTTTGTGAACTTGGAAAGAGCATTCTCTTTCAAAGTTTTCTTAGAGCTAACATCCTTTTCCCTTTGCAAGGCATCTCCTAACTTCAACTTTGAGATGAATTTAATGAGACATCTGTCAAATGAAGCATCTTAAATTTAATGATTTTGTTGTGTGCCATAGTTCAGTCTGTCTGGACTAAGGAGAAGGGTTTAATTGTACTTTGAAAGTTGAGAAACCCTAGCGCACCCAGTAGAAAACTATTTCTTTAAAAACACCTGACATTTTGAAAAAGAGAGAGAAAAAAGAGATGTTGTCAAAATGCCTAAAGCAGACTGGGAAAATAGTGTCTCCCCCCACCTCCCCCTCTTAAAAAAGCCTACCTTATAAAACTCAGTCCCCTCCTTAACCACACATACTGGTGGCATACTGGTAATGAGGGGTTTGGAATCTGGCCTAATGTCACTGTTGTTTCTAGGGCAAAACTCTTTTTTATACTTTAGGATTTGGAATATTTAGAAAAATGAAACTCAAAGATCTGGATAAAATAAACCTTAACAATAGGTTATTTGGCTAACAAATAGCAGACCTTTCAAGTTGTGTGACACTGTACTTTTTTTTAAAGTCAACTCTAATAGCCGTTTTTGATTTGTGAAGTAATATTACACTTTAATTTTATAGATGGAATGGTGGTTTTACCATGAGTTGGCCTGATGTACTTGTCAATATGTTAATTGAAACAAAGCATAACGATGCTGTTATGCCACATTTTTATCCTTTTTTTTAAATAGTTGGGATTGTTTTTATACATTGTAAAATGTATTTAATGACAAAGTATCTTTTTGAGGTGTTCATTTACTGGCCTCTGCATTTGTAACCTAAGGTGCTCTATTGAAAGTTGGGCAAAACACTTTATTTGTATGCTGTACATATTTTAGGAGTTTGCAAATAACAATACTTTATAGTAGGAAATTTTAAAAAAACCACCTAGAGTTATTGGTGTATACTTTCTCCAGTGAAGCTTGACTAAAAGTAAATGGGTCTCATTTCCAGCTATATGAAAGCATTCTTACAGGATTGGATAAAATTTGAAATAATTAATTTGGAACCATGTTTATAATGTATGAAACATGTTTAGAAATTTGAGATTTGAGAGAATTTGAATTAGTTCTTTTTCCCTTAGATTTTTTCTTCATTCTTTTAAGCGGGAAGCAATTTATATGTGCAATATCTATTTCTTCTGACTCTTACCTGGTGAAGAGTAGTTGGAGAATGGATCTTTGCATATACCTTTCTTAGTTAATAGATGTGTTCAAGTGTTGGGATTTCCCCAAGTAGCAGGCATGATTTCAAATAAAACAAAAATATAGTATGATCTATACGAGTTTTCATTGTAATTTATCTTTTTTTTTTTTTTTAAATGGTTCTGGGGCTGGAACTCAGGACGTAGTGCTGCTCTCTGTTGGCTTTTTCGTTCAAGGCTGGCACTCTGCCACTTGAGCCATAGCTCTGCTTCCAGCTATTTTATGGTTTATTTGAGATAAGAGTCTCACAAATTTTTCTGCCTGGGCTGGCTTCCATTGAGATCCTTAGATCTCAGCCTTCTGAGTTGCTAGCATTACAGGCAGGAGCCACCAGTGTATAGCTGTTCTGTTGTAATTTAACAATTGTCTAGATATTACATTCAGCTGACTCCTGAAACATGGATTAAAGATTGAGATTTTATGTGTAAAACCAGTTCTTTTTTTTTTTTTTTTTTTTTGCAGAGGAATGACGGTGCATTTATTTAAATTATGAGTAGCTGGGTCAATTTAAAGTAGGAGGAAAGGACACCAGGGCTCTATCTTCTCTTTATCAGAATCTGTTTTTTTTTTTAAAATTTGTTTATTAATTAAAAAAACTTTTTGACAAGGTGTTGTGCGTACAGTTACATAATAGGGCAGTGTGTACATTTCTTGTGATATCTTACACTCTGTTTTTCTTTCCCTTCCCTAGATCAGGTAGACATATATACATTACACAGTGTACCACAAACATATACAGTAGCCACGTGGCCTATGCCAAAGGAAATTCACCTAGGACTTTAAATGTAACATCAACAATAGAGTTTGCTTATCCTTGTCTTATATGAACATACATACATAGCTTTATGAGCTATTGTGATCCACTGAGAGGTCTATTTTTGACCTTTATATGTTGAGTAGTTGTTTGGTTTTAGTTACATAATGTAGGGTCGCTGGCCCAAACCTGTGGGAAATACCATTTGACAAGAAGTTTTTTGTTTCTCACAGACCTGGTCTCTACTGTCTCCCCCACCCCCCTCCTTAACAGTCATATATCAAGGAGATCATGCCCCTTTGTTTTCTGTAATCTAGGCATGTCTCACTCAACATTATTTGTTCAAGTTCTGACCATTTCCCTGCGAATACCAATATTTCACCATTTCTAATTGCTATGTAGTATTCCATTGTGTATAGGTACCATATTTTTTGGATCCATTCATCTGTGGAGGGGCATCTGGGTTGTTTCCATATTTTGGCTATTGTGAATTGTGCAGCGATAAACATGGAAGTGCAGATGTCTTTTTGATATCTTAGGATCTGTTGTTCAGGATAGATGCCTAGGAGTGGTATGGCTGGGTCATAGGGTAGGTCTATGTTGAGCTTTTTGAGGAACCTCCATACTGTTCTCCATAGTGTAAAACCAGTTCTTGATCATGTATTAGGAGAAGTATATTCCTAAGGAATGTATTTTGAGAGCTTGTCATCTACCTTAGTGGTTGAAGCTGTATTTTGTAGTTTATGAGTTTGATGTGTTTGTGTGTAGGGGGTTTGTGTTTTTTTTTGGGGGGGGCAGCACTCAGAATTGAATCTAGAGCCATAGGTATGCTAGCAAGCATTGCATCACTGATTAGCATCCCTAACCCTCAATATTTGAGGCAAAGTGCTGTGTACCACAGCGCACTTGAGATCCTGAGATCTACTTTTCTATTGCAAGTGGTAGGATTATGGGTGTGTACCACTGCATCTGGCTGAGTTGTGTTTTTTTCATCTGTAAAATAATGGAGTGGAAGTTGTCAGATAAATCTGTTTTCTTTTGAAGAAGGGGAGAGAGAGAGAGAGAGAAACATACACATACACACAGACAGAGAGACATACACAGAGACAGAAAAAGAGGGACAGAGAGGGACAGTGGAGATTTGAAATCAGACTTTTTGGTAGAAATTAGAGCTGAAGAAGAATGAAGAATATTTACCTTCTCTTGGTCAATCCTACTTATAGTAGAATTCAGCATGTTAGAAATGGATTTAAGGAAACACATCCCGCCTCCTCTCCACCCTCCCCCCGCCAGTCCTGGGGCTTGAACTCAGGGCCTGAGCACTGTCCCGTCCCTGGCTTCTTTTTACTCAAGGCTGGCACTCTACCACTTGAGCCACAGCACCTTTTCTGGCTTTTTCTATATGTGGTGCTGAGGAATTGAACCCAGGGCCTCATATATACAAGGCAAGCACTCTACCACTAGGCCATATTCCCAGCCCTGGAAATACACCTTTTAAATTAGAAATAAAATTATTTTCTTGATTTATAAAATAAGTTATCTTCATAATCTAGTTTAATAACTTATTCTAAGAATTTCTTTAGTGGGATCCAAATGCATGAAACTTGCTGGTTAATTAGTTTTAATTCATTGTGAGCCTTGCGCCTGTCTACTGGCACTTAGAATCAGGGGAAGAAAAAGCACTAAGAGAAAATGGAAGTTTTTCACTATTTTGATTAGATTATAGACTTTAGGATCCCACAGAATTTATTTTCACATCTGTGGGGGTTTCATTTTGTGCTCAAAGCAAGTGCTCTGCCACTTGAGCCACAGCTCCATTTCTGGATTTTTGGTAGTTAATTTGAGATTAAGAGTCTCACATACTTGCCCTGGCTGTCTTTGAACCTTGATCCTCAGATTTCAGCTGCCTGAGTAGCTAGGATTACAGGTATGAGCCACAGGTACCCAGCAACATCTGCATTTTTATAGACCAGGGAGGCAAATCTCAGGATTAAAGTGTGTAGTCCTCTATCATCCATGCAGATCTGTTTCAGAATTAGGGTTCATAATCAGGATATTGATGTTCTGCTCAGTGTCTTTGACTGCTTTTTATTTATCACTCAGAAGTAAAGTTCAGAAAGTGAGTACCTTATGCATTTGGTGGTTTCTCTATTATTTCAAAGTTTTACAATTTTCTTCATTCTAATCAATGCTTTGGGAAGGTTGCATACCAAAGTGGCAGGTTGTAAAGAGAGAACATGGAAGGGAGCAGCTGGATATTCATTTGCACAGAGGAAAATTAGCTTACATTAGTGATGTTACCCTTTGGGGGATTTATGGTAGGACTTGTGACAGGTGGCTAAAAAGAGATACATTGCTAGTAAATCAGGATGGGCTTGTCTAGTTCTTTGAAATTGACATTGCGGGGAGAATAGAAATGTTGGAAAAAGAAATGTTTATATTTAAAAAATTAATTGGGAGGAGAAATTAAGAATAGATTAAAATTCTCATCCAAACATACATTAAAAATTCAGTATTTGTTATTTTATTTTTTGTACTGGTCCTGGGTCTTGAACTCAGGGCCTGGATGCTGTCCGTGAACTTTCTGTTTGCTCAAGGCTGGTGCTTTACCACTTGAGCCACTGTGCCACTTCCTGGCTTTGTCTGAGCAGTTTATTGGAAATAAGTCTCTCAGACTTTTCTGCCTGGGCTGGCATCAAGCTACCACCCTCAGATCATAGTCTCCTGAGTAGTTAAGTTACAGGCATCAGCCACCAGTGCCCAGCTTTATTGATCTGTTTAAAGGTATTTCATGATCAGTTATGATTTAGTGTTGCACTGTGTGAGATACTTATTTCCCAGTATGGCAGAAAATCAGAATTATAGAGTGTTATGAGGTTCGAGGGAGGAGATTCCGTGTCCCTCCAAGAGTCCAGCACTCAGAGACAGTCTCAAGCAAAAAGATGGATTTATTGGGCTAGGAAAAAGCAAACTGACTGGCTAGGGACGCACAGACTCGGGAGCTGAAACTGGGACCATAAAAAAGAGCAGGCTGACTGGCCAGAGACACAGTGCAGACTCGGGCGCTGACACAGTTGGGTAACTTGTCTGGATTTGTATAGCGAGCAAGGTGTCTAGGATATCGCATGCCAGAGCTAACTGGTTCTCTGGTCCCCCCACCCACATTGCTTTGCTTCCTATTAAATAAACAATTACCTAGTTTTGTGAACTTGGGCATTTCAGCATTTAGGAAGCATAGACTTTAAACTAGGTAAGATTCTGGACTTGAGTTTTAGCTTTGTCCCTGAGCCAGGAGCTCAAGCTCATCCTCTCTTCACATTGACCTAAACAACAAGTATTGTTGAGAAGATCAGATGTGGTAACTAACATGCTGGGGGACCAGTATTTGTTAGGGGTATGTGCTGTCACTTCTAGGACTGGAAAGGGTGCTGAGGGAGACACTGCAGACCTGTGGCTGACTGTGTGTGGGCTTTGTATGTGAGATAGCATACATTCCTTAACCTCCCTCAGCCTCAATTAGAGAAGGAGAACAGGTGATTTAAAAAAGTCTGTCAGAAGGAACTTCATGAGATTCAAATTGGATGATATATGGGGAAGTGCTCTGTAAACTGTGAGGTGTTGTATAATGTGGTTTTATTTTTAGCAATAGTAAATTGCCACAGATGTTACTGTTGATTAGGGCTCATTAAGGAAGGTGGGATATAGTGTTATGGGGCTGTGATGCTTAATTACACAGAAGACCATGCACATTCATTCATCCAGTGAGCAATTCTATGAGCTTCTAATATGTCAAAGGTACTTTTGATTCAAAAACACTTAATATGAAGTATCTGTGATACCTTGAAATACTTATAGATTTGGAGAAATGTAAGCAAATATTTATATAAAAAGGTAAAAAGTAATCTAGTGAAAGAGGAGAGAAGGCTCCTCACTTTACCGTGAACATTGCCAGAAAGCTTGAGTGAGCTTTTGACGACCTGAGGAGTATAGATTGTTGCCTTATTCTAGGATCTTGAGTTGTTTCAGGAACATATATTTTTGCTTCAAAGTCCAGTCAGACCAAGTTTAGTGTTATTCATTCTAATGTAATCTTTAAGTTTCACCAGGTGCTTCCCTAGACATCTAGACTTTTTTTTTTGTCTACTTGAATAATTTTGGGCTTCAGTTGCTGTCATAGTTTGTCACAGATTTTGGATTAGAGCATCTATTAATTGTTTTCCTTGTCAAGAAAACGCAAATGTATGCATGTGAGGTGCACCTCTCGGTGTGCCTGGGGTATTCCGGAAGCTGTTCTCTTTTAAGGTTCATGACATTTTGAGTTTCTGTGGGTGAATGAAATTTATGACAAATTCTGTGTACAGCTTCTGAAGGCAGATACTTTAGTGTCATGTGTAGGCCTCATTAATAAAAGCTATGAAGGATAGCTAATTGGTCATAACTTGGAAGTTTTTGTGTTTTTTTTAATCTGAAAATCTGCTACCTGAGTTTCTCAGATAAAAGGATTTTTAAATAAACTAGGAAGAAACACATAATGCTCGGTACCAGTGGCTCACGTCTGTAATCCTAGCTTCTTAGGAGGCTGAGAATTGAGGATCAGGGTTCGAAGCCAGCCTGGGCAGGAAAGTCTGTGAGACTCTTACCTCTAATAAACTACTTAGAAAAAGCTGGAAGTGGCACTGTGGCTCAAGTCATAAGAGTGATAGCCTTGAGCAAAATAAGCTCAGATGGTGTTCAGGACCTGAGTTCGAGGGTAGAGGGGGCACAAAACAAACACTCCCAAGCAAAACTATTTAAAATAGCTCTTTCATCTGTCTATAATTTCTGTACTGTGCATATGGCGAGTAAAGTCTTTACTGATGAGCTATCATGATTTCTTAAGCACTTGGCAAATGACTTTAGGAGGAAATATTGTCTCATGCAGTATAGCTCACAATCCTGGGGAAAAAAAAAGCTTCACTTTGCTGTTAGTTTTAAAATTATGACAAATGCCATACAAAATTTTACATCCCAAGTCAAGCTTCTAATCAAATGACATAAAGTGATCAGCAATAGGGATAATTAATTACCTGCCAATACACAACTTTCTACCATAATTTTGGAGACTTTAGTTAATTCATTATGGCATCCATCAGCACAGTATCTTCTTTATCTTTTCAAAACACTTGTAAGACCAGGGCTGTTCGTAATTACTAAGAGAGAACCTGTTGAATGCAGTAATTGAAGTTACCAACACCTGCTAATGTATAGCTTAGTTAGGTCTTCCTTGTGTAAAGTGGATGACAACCTCACATCCCCACACAGTGTAGTCCTGAATGACTGGAGGACATCTCATCTAGTTTCTTACTTGGCATGAAAACCTATGGTTAGTCTGTTCCTGACTGATGGTCATTTGGCTTCTGATTGTCATATGCTGTGCTGGCATTGTGAGCAGCAATATGGAGATCTCTGTCCTTGAAAGGTTAGCTTTGAACTAGCTTTATTAATATCCCCTGGGAACTTATTAGAAATATAGACTCTCAGGCCTCACCTCAGTTGTACAAAATATTAGCACTTTTTAAAATTTAATTTCATTGTCAAGGTGATATACAGAGGGATTACAGTTACATATATAAGGTAGTGAGTATATTTTAAAAAAATTTTGTCAAGGTGATGTACAGAGGGGTTGTTACAGTTACATAATAAGGTAGTGAGTATATTTCTTGTCATATTTGTTATACCCTCCCTCATTTTTCTTTCCCTTCCCTAGCTTAGATAAACATATATAAGGTATCCAGTGTACCAAAATCGTATACAGTGACCACAGGGGGTACACCATAGGAAATTCACCTAGTACATTAAACATAACGACAATAATAAAATCCTACTGTTTCCATCTCTTGGAGTTCATTTTGCTTAGCCTCATCTTATATACACATGTGGTGAGTACATTTCTTGTCAAACTTGTTACCCTTTCCCTCCTCATTTCCACCATAGTGTCTTGCAAGTATCACTGTTGCATTGGTTCGCCCTTTGTCCTTTGTCTCACCATTTTGTTGTTCCCATTCCCTTCCCTAATTCAGAAAAACGTATATACAACATGCAGGGTACCAAAATCAAATACAGTGACAACGGGGGGTAAACCATAGGAAAAAGAAAACAAGAAAAAAGAAAGAACTTCACATAGTACATTAAAAACAACAACGAGAAATCTCTTGTTAGTATTAGCATTTTAAAAGCTCCCAGGCATTTCCTCTACATCATAGTTTGAGAAGTGGTAGTACTGGTTAAATTAGAAGCGGGACAGATTTGGAATTGGAGGAGGTGAACTGTTAGGTGGTTCAAAGTTAGACCTAGCAGAACCTAGCAAAGAATAAGTGGGAGGGAGGAAAAAGAGACTTAACATTGACATGTCATTTCTTGAAATTCAGTAGCCAACTGACAGTTTTGGTGGTAGAAGCTCAAAAATTGGTGGTAGAAGCTCAAAAATGCTAAGTTTGTGGTTTGGGTGAGGGGAGAATTGTGGATCAATTTGAAAACATGAAGCAACAGAATACGCAGAAATATCATTAATTAACTCAGTAAACTTTGAGGACTAGGCACTGGAGTTAGGAGTTGGTGATATAATGAATGAAGGTGTGTCTTCTTGGTAGTTACTAATTGAATATTAGAGTACTGAATTGAATATTAGAGTTCAAAATATGAATGCATGCTAAGCTGACTGCAGCTGTCAGCTGGTAAATAGACCTGGCTCACCACCCAGCTTCCAAATTTCACTGGAGCTTTATTGCTTTTCTGCACTTACCATATATACAATAAGTCTTGGGAAGAAACTGTTTACTTCATTTTTTTGTTGTTGTTGTTTTTGTTCTTTTTTAGTAAGAGCCTTGCTTTTTTCATATATAAGATGGGTGCTTATCTTGAGCATAGTTAAAGGGATACCAGGAAAGAGGTCTGAATATAGGAAATTTATGAAGGATGTATTACCTTTGTTTGCTGATGCTTTACTATCTAGTGGGGTTGGGATTTATGGAAACCATTATAATGAACCTCAGAATGCCTTGATAGAGGTGTTTAATGCCAAGGGAATACAGGAAGCTGACACATCAACTTCCTGGTTGGAATGCTCTGGAAATTCTTCCTGGGCCCTGTATGAACCAGCAACTGGAACTGCAGGAAATGGGCATGTGAGATACTAAAGTAGGAAGGTAAGGGTATGATATGGATGAGGAATGGCAAGTTATTTGGGGTGGTAAAGTATTAGGCAATGAGATTATAAGAGGTAAAACTAAAAGAGAGATTTGGGCCACATGATGAAACGCCTCATGCTTAAGTAGTGACTGACTTGATAAGCAATAAAGTGGGGAGTGGCATGATTAGATTTGTGTTCTAGGGTGTTGACTGGCAGCTGGCTGGAAGATGGTTTGGAGAGGAAGTTACCAGGGACTTGGAGGCCAACATAACAAAGATTCATTGAAATTCTTTTCTGAAAACATTCACACAAAGCTAGAGACCCAAGGAAATGCTAGTATGCTGCCCTTGCCTCAAGGAGTTTAGCCTTCTAAGGGTGAAAGAATTGCAATACACATAGTGTACCACTCTTGAGGTTTACCCTTGTTGTACAAGATAGGGAAATAATCACTTCTGTGATGATAGGGGGAGGAGTAGGTGGGGATGATTTTGAAGTCTAGGAAGAGTAGGCCGGAGTAGTAGATGGGAAAGGACATTCCTGGCAGAAGACGAATGCTTACCTAGTTGATCAGAAGGGCTACATGAGGTCAGGATAAGCAAAAAACCACAGACTTGAGATAGTTGTTTAGAATATAGAATTGTTGAGTTTTAGTGAATGATTATATGTGTGTGTGTTGGAGTGTGTTTGGGAGAGGAAGAGTTCAGGATTTTGTATTTATTCCTGAGCTACTTCTAGTATGTTCTCCAAGTTGAGAACTAGATACAGTGTGAACAATACTGACAAGGTTATGTATGTTAGAATGAGTTCGTGGTTTCTAATTTCTGATCATCTCCAAGAATTTGTTAGTGTATAGGAGAGAGATGATGAGTTAAAATTTGGATGTGTTAAATTGGAGTTCTGGAAGGTATATGAAGGTATAGATGCTTAAGGATAGTCCATATTCAGGTAGTAGTTGAAGCCTTTGGAATGAATAAAATTGAAAGGGAAATGCACTAGGGAAAACAAGTCCATAGAATACTTTTATTTTGAAAGTGGTAGTAAATTATTTTGAGTAAAACAGTTTAAGAAACAAAAGAGATGTACTCTGTAATACAAAGGTTAATTAACAAGCAAAACTAATTTTGGATGATGGATTATGCTTGTGGTTACCTTTACAGAAATATTCATGGCAGTATTCTTTGTATTGATATGGGATTTGCTTTTCTGGGATGAAAATATCAAACTGTTCTCCAGTTTATGTCCTTAATTGATTAGGTGAAAGGTATATAAATCAGTGGAAGAAAGAAAGGAACCTGGAAGGAAGAAATTGGAACATTGTTTTTGTTTTGAGGGGCAAGAAAGAGAGAAGTAGAGGCTAAGAAGGATGGGTGAATGAATGGAGAAGAAACATAAACAGAGAAAAGTCTTGGAAGAAATAAGAGGGTGCAGTGGAGAGTATCTTTGGGTGAGAAGAGGGCCAGCTATTTCCCTAAGGCTATTAGAAAGGGTAAGTAGAGATAAAGATTGTTTCTAAGATTTCTGAGGGTTAGTACTTAATTGGCTTTGTTAAATTTTGTTAGTGAATTGGCAGGTAAGGAAAAGTGTAGTCCCTGTGTATTGTAATATATTTTTTCTTGAATGAATTAACCAAGTAAGTAATCATAGGGAATACACAACTACTGAAAATTCTTAACTCTTGATTTCAATCTATGCTGCGTTGTTGGCCCTTTCTTGGGCTGTTCTAAGTACTTTATTGCACTGGATAAATTTGAGGTGAAGGAACTGATTGCCGTGTGTGTGTGTGTGTGTGTGTGTGTGTGTGTGTGTGTGTGTGTGTGTTTATAGGCTTGGCAATGCTTGCATGAGGCAGATTTGTTTTTATAGCACAGTTTGTGGGTCTTTCCTCTTAATCTTTGAGGTTTTGTGGTGGGAGAGAAGTTGACAGGGGTACAGAATGGCCAGAAAAGCCTTCATGGAAGTCACAGCTAATAGTAGGTGACGAAACTGGGATTGTGCCTTCTGTTAATATTATAGATTCCTTTCTGTTTGTAAAATCACTTTTGGATTACTGCTGCAATAGTTTTGATAATATTTTTCCCTCTAAGTCTACATTATCAAAATGATATAAGATTTAAGTCTGTTTATAAAGTAAGTGGCAGTAAGAAAGACATGGTAAAATGTAAATTTAGATAGATAAAAATCACATGTCTTGGAGGACAATTAATGTTTTGTATATGATAAATACTATTAAGAAAACATGGTGATTCTATTTTTTCTTGTTAATTTTAGTAAGCATTAAATTTGTGGGTTTTTTTGTATATTCTTTTTAAACTTTTTGTTAAAAAAAAGTGATGTACCAAGGGGCTACAGTTCTATAAGTCAGGTATGGAGTACATTTCTTTTTGGACAGTGTTATCCCTTCTCTCGCTTTCTCCCAGTGAATTTGTGTTTTCTGCTCAGTACTGATGATAGATACTGACATTTTCAAATAGTAGTTATTGAAATAAATGAAAACCTAGCACATTATTCACATTCACATTATTTTGGTTCTTTTTAAAATGTAATTCTCCAGGTATTTGCCAAATTGGATCATTTGGCTGTTGATTGGTTTATATGAAATTTTAATAAAGATGTTTAGGACTAGAAGAGAAACTCTTTAAGAACTGTTGCTATTTCTTCGTATCAAACCTTATGAATTGCCAAACAGAAAGTGGAGAAAAAAAATGATCTGTTCATTTCACCACAGGGCCTGAGAATACTGATTTGGTCTGCAGGAGTGAATGTAGGGTTTTGTTGTTCTTGTTTATTTATTCAGGAACTTTGTATATTTACTGGGCTAGCAGTTGCTGGCACAAGGTTTTGTTTGTGTTCAAAAGTCACTGATCAGTGGTGGTTAACAGAAACTTTGTGTATATGAAGTCCTTTTTTTTTTTTGCTACCTAATCTACTTAGTTCAAATAGTAGAGTGCTTGCCTCCCAAGGTGGTATCAGGTGCTTTGAAGGTTGAGGGAAAAGATGAGTCAGCCAGATCTTCTGCCTTTTCAGAAGATTAAGCCAAATTACACAAGGACACAGAGTGTCATCAAATAGAGCAGACTAAGTACAATGAGAGTTGTCCCTGTGTACGAACGGTGTGCCTACTCTTATCTTCAATCAAATAGCTATGCTTCTGCTCTCCTGACTTCACATGAAGAAACTAGGAGAAAACTTACCACATACACAGTCAATTAGAATTGTGATGTGTGCCACTAGGGAAACATATCAAATAGTATGCAATGAATCCTGGTTGTGTAAGCTAAGGTTACACAACTTTGAATAGTGCTTGGGATATAGGTTACCTGGAAGAGTGGTTCAGATGGAGGAGCAATATTTCTGAAGCCCCTGAGGCAGAGGCTCCAGCAAGTTAAAGATTTTGGGAGTCTCATGAGCACAGTGTATTCAGACAGATTGTGAGTAAGCTGGGAATCCTAAGGCCCTGTGGTGGGTGGGTGATCTGGGGCCATCCTCTGCCTACAGAGTGTGATGTTCATCCTGGGTCCTCTGCCCTCCTCCTTTAAAAATTAAGGCAAAATATGTAGTTATACATTCTCCGACTACAAAGACCTGAAGAAACCACAAATGATATTTTGGGATTGGGAATCTGCCTGGCACTGGTGGCTCACGCTTATAATCCTGAGGATCACAATTTGAAGCCACCCAGGGCAGGAAAGTCTGTGAGTTTTTATCTCCCATTAAGCACCAGAAAACCAGAAGTGGTGCTGTGGCTCAAAGTAGTAGAGTGCTAGCCTTGAACAAAAGATCTCAGGGACAGTGAGCGCATAGGCTCTGAGTTCAAGCTCCAGGACTGACCAAAAAAAAGAAGAGGAATGTTAGGAATCCATTCTATCTTCTTTTTCAAGGGCAGGTCCTGTGGCTCATCAATAGTAGGGATAGAAGGAGGATTAAGCAACTTTGTCATTGTTCAATTTGCTGAACCCTATGGACATGCTGAGAATAGCCACTATTTCTTCCTTATGTGTATATGGCTTACTTCATCTTTCTTGCTTTTCCTAGTCACCTAACTCCTTGCCCGGTTACATTGACTTGAGATTCTTAGGGATGCCTGCAAATTACAAGGCCCATTCTCTGAAAATAATTGTATATGTAGTATTTTTACTGGCTTCACATTACGTTCACAGAAGCTCTCATTTACCTGCCTTTTGCTCCCTTCCTGCACACTCATTTTTCCTTTCTCAGAAAAAATTAGTGCCTCTTAATGAATGAGTATATAAATATCCCCTGTAGTGTACTCAGGCTTTCCCATCTCACCACCAGCTAAATAATAATGCTGTGCTGAATATCACGCCTGTTTGACTGAGGAAATTAAAAATCTCCAATTCACTGTATTCTTTTGGCACTTTAGCAGCCAACTCTCATTTTAATGAAGTTGGAATACAACATTAAAATTTTTTTTTTTTAATATTCTTTTTTTTATTTTATTTTATTTTTTTTTTTTTAATTTTTAAATTTTTTTATTTTTTTTTTATTAATTGGACATAAATTTTTTTTTACAAGGTGTTGTGCAAAGAGGGTGCAGTTACATAGTAGGGCAGTGTGTACATTTCTTATGATATCTTACAACCTGTTTTTCTATCCCTTGTCTAGGTCAGGTTGACATATATGCAATACACAATGTATCAAGAACATATACAGTATTCACAGACTTGGTCTCTACTGTCTCTCCGTCTCCCTTTGTTAACAGTCATATATCAGGGAGATCATGCCCCTTTGTTTTCTGTGTTCTAGGCTTGTCTCACTCAACATTATTTGTTCGAGTTCCGACCATTTCCCTGCAAATAACAATATTTCACCATTCCTAATCGCTATGTAGTATTCCATTGTGTATAAGTACCATATTTTTTGGATCCATTCGTCTGTGGAGGGGCATCTGGGTTGTTTCCATATTTTAGCTATTGTGAATTGTGCCGCGATAAACATGGTAGTACAAATGCCTTTTTGATATCTTGGATTTTGCTGTTTAGGATAGATGCCTAGGAGTGGTATGGCTGGGTCATAGGGTAGGTCTATATTGAGCTTTTTGAGAAACCTCCATACTGTTCTCCAAAGTGGTTGTACTAATTTGCACTCCCACCAACAATGGAGAAGGGTTCCTCTTTCCCCACAGCCCCTCCAGCATTTGTTGTTTCCTGAGTTCAGAGTATAGGCCATTCTAACTGGGGTGAGGTGGTATCTCAGGGTTGTTTTTATTTGCATTTCCTTTACTAGCAGGGATGTTGAGCATTTCCTCATATGTTTCTTTGCCATTTTTATATCTTCTCTTGTGAAGTCTCTCTTTAGCTCTTTTGCCCATTTCCTAATAGGTTTATTGGGCTTGGAGGGGCTTAGTTTTTTGAGTTCTCTGTAGATGACCGATATCAGGCCTTTGTCTGTTGCTGTGCTGGTAAATATCCTTTCCCATATCGTTGGCTGTCTTTCTATTTTGGTGGCTATGTCCTTAGCTGTGCAGAAGCTTTTTAATTTGTAGTAGTCCCATTTGTCGAGTCTTTCTCCTATTTGTTGTGCCCCTGGGACTCTATTCAGGAAGTTCCTTCCTGTGCCTATAAGTTCTAGTGTCTTTCCTACTCTGTCCTTCAGTAGTTTCAAGGATTCAGGTCTGATGTTGAGGTCCTTGATCCATTTTGAGTTGATCTTGGTGCATGGTGATAGGCTTGGGTCTACTTTGAGTTTTCTGCATATGGCTGCCCAGTTCTCCCAGCACCAGTAGTTGAAGAGGCTATGTTTATTCCATTGTATATCTTTAGCTCCTTTGTCGAATATCAGTTGGCTGTAAGAGTGCGGTTTTATTTCTGGGTCTTCAGTTCTAATCCATTGGTCTTCCGATCTGTTTTTATACCAATACCATGCTGTTTTTGTTACAACATTAAAATTTTTATGTCCTTTTAGGGAGGCATTAAATGAAATTATATCTGTTTAGAATTTTTTGTAATACTTTTTATCCATAAACAAGAGAGATCCCAGGGTCATTTGTGCATGGTCAGTTTTTTGTTTTTTTTTTTATATTAAGGGGCAGCCTAATTAGTTTCTTGGTAGTTATTATTGAAGTCATTACAGTGTTCTTTTTCCCTTTCTTGGTTTTCCTTAATTCTTTTGAGTCATTTCCCTCCCTTCTTTTGAAGAGATCAAGTGATAAAGGCAAAACATTAAAAAAATCTTTTTATTATGGAAAATTTGCAAAAGTAGGTGATAAAATAAATTCTTACATAATTCCCCAGCATCAACAATAACCAAGTCATTGTATGCCTTCATTTGTCTCTATCCTCTTTCTTCTGTCTTGATTATTTTGTTTTTTTTTTTCCCTTTGGGGTGGGGGTGCTTTGTCTGGGCCTTGAACTCAGCAGCATGCTGTCTCTGAGCTTTTGTACGCAAGACTAGCTTCTACCACTTGAGCCACATTTCTGGCTTTTTTGGGTAGTTTGTTAGAGACAAGAGTATTTGCTGTCTGAGATGGCTTTGAACCATGATCCCCTGATCTCAGCCTCCTGAGTAGCTAGGATTATAGGCATGAGCCACCTATGCCTGGCTTTTGTTTAGATTTTGAAGTAATTCTTAGACCTTAATCTACATGTCATTAAAATTATTTTGTTAAAAATTAAACCTAGTTACCATTTTTCAACAAATATCTAGACAATGTTCAGGACATTTATTGTGTATCATTTTTAGTTGGAATTATGAACCCAATGTGATTTGTATCTTGTGATTTGATTAATTTCTGAGTCATACCTTCAGCCCTTTTTTTTGGCTTTATTTTTCAGATAGGGTATGGCATTTTTGCCTAGGGCTAGACTCAGACCCTGATCTTCCCACATTTGTCTCAGTAGCTGGTATTTTAGGTGCACACCAGTGCCGAAGGTCTTGCTAACATTTTGCCAGGGCTGGCCTAGAACTGGACCCAAACTATGGATACTCCTGATCTCCACCTTCTAGGCAGCTGCAGTCACAGGCATGTGCCACTGTGCTTGGTCCTTCTGTACATCTTAGGTGAAACATACCTCTTAGAAACATGATAAAGAGAGTTACGTTGTTATTCTTTTGGAAGACAGAGCAGAGGCCAGAAACTGGTACCCAGAGGCCACATGTGGCCACGGACCTGTTTTATTTGGTGAACACAGTTTGGGATATTTTAAAATTAATTTCCATGAATTTAATTTCTGTAAGAGTCAAAACCAGCATTTGTAATTTTCAAAACTCAGAAGGTCTGGGTATATAAGGTTTGTGTGGCAGTTCTGGGTGTAGCCTGTCAGTGGTGGCAGCTCCCTTTAGAGGGTATTTGCCCTTCAGAACCCATCTAATACCCATGTGATTATCTTGTCTGGTTCCAATATGCTAATGGGTTTATGAAATATAGCCTAGAGCACATGAAATTATTTTATTGTGTGATTTACCTTAAATTTTGTGCATGGTACTTTTCCTTTTTTAAAAAAATTTTCCCCTTCAAGATGTGGTTTTTACTCTATGAGAATTGCTTTTTATTCAGATAGTAGTCAGAATGCCAGCTGATGTTCCTTTGTGCTTTATGCATTTGTCAAAAGACATACTCAATGCATTGTATGATTTATTCTAAGGCTCCTCTCCATTTGGACTCTGGAAATTGGTGTTTGTATTTTTAGTTCTTAACAGAGTGCTTGGCAGATAGGTTCTCAAATTCTTATTGAATGTGGAAGGGAAGCAATAAACCAACTACCAGCTAAATCATAGGAAGAGGAAAACATGTAATGCACATCCATGTTTAAAATTCAGTAGTACACCTACTTCCATTTTCATTGTAATCATAGTGTGTCATCAGTATAATGCTGTATAATATTAGCAATAGTTTTTGTACAAAAAGTCAAATATTGCATGATTTCTAGAACCTAGACTTTTCTTTCTTTCTCTTTTATCATTATTTTTAAATTGTTATTAAAGGTGATATACAGAGGGGTTACAATTACATAAGTCAGGTAAAGAGTACATTACTTTTTTTTTTTTTTTGCCAGTCCTGGGGCTTGGACTACACTCTACCACTTGGGCCACAGCACCACTTCTGGCCTTTTCTGTTTATGATGGGCTGAGGAATCAAACCCAGGGCTTCATGCATGCTAGGAAAGCACTCTACCACTAAGCCATATTCCCAGCCCCAAGAGTACATTGTTTTTTGTACAGTGTCACTTCTTCCTTACTCCTGGAACCTACTAGACTTTAAAGACATACACCCATACACCCAGAAAGAGAGAGCCCTTGAGTAAATATAAGGCACTGGGGGAAAAGGAGATAAGGAAAAAATGATGTCAGGTGAACAAATATTAAAATACAGTTTGTTTATAAAGATGGCATAAAAATCTTGAATCCTTTTTTTTTTTTTTTAACCCCCTGTTGATCATGGGGCTTGAACTCTGGGCCTGTGCGCTGTCCTTGGCATAAAAATCTCACAGAAAACTGTTAAACAGTAGAGAGTTGAGGGGAGGGGACAGGGAAAGAGAGAGCAGTAAAGTAGATTATTCTGATTAAGATATGTATGCATGTGAAATTATTTTAAGAACTGGGTAAGGACAATAGAGAGTGTTGGGTGGGATGGGATGAGTTTGAATTCCTCCATTTGAATTTTGTCCCTTGTTAATAACCAGAACCTACTGCAAGTATGAACAAGGAAGAACTATGGACATAGACAGAACTCACAGACTTGAGCATAGTTTAGGAAACAGGACGGATGTAATTTTGTATTGATTAATTTATTGATTAATTGGTTCAGGTTTTGCTAGTCATACAGGTTTGTCTGGAACTGGCATAGCAGGTATGTAACACTGAGCCTGGCTTAATCATGTTTTTATTTTACTAATGTAACATTTTAAAAATAGATTATGTATTTTTTAGTTTATATTAGTTATAAGGGGAGGATTTCATGGTTACCTCTGCACACATTATGTTTTTAAATGTAGCATTTGAATATCATTGGAAAATACTATTTTATTTTGGGTTTTAATCTTATTTGTGTTATCTGTATGCAAAACCATTTAAACATTAAAATTGGAGCTGGGGACTGGTGGTGAACACTAGGTGAGCAGTTCATGCCTGATTATTAGGTTACTCAGGAGGCTGAAATCCAGAGGATGGTGATTTGAAGCCAACCTAGGCAGAAAAGCCCATGAAGGCTCCATCTCCAAAAACATAATCAACAAAAAGCTGGTTGGAGGTATGGCTTAAGTAGTAGATCACCAGCCTAGCAAAGTAGATTACCAGCTTAGCAAGTGAAACTTGAGCAGGACCAAGGTGCTGAGTTCAGACCTTGGTACTGACAGTGACAACAACCATTAAAGTTGAATGCTCATTCCTTTTTTTTCCCCCCTTTTTCTTTTTTGGGCAGGTTGAGATAATGTATCTAAATTAGTGAGTTGAGGAGTTTGCTATGAAGGGCTGCAAACTTGAAAGAAATAGGACATTTACAGTAGAAGAGCTTAATAATATTGCACCACTCTATAAAATGTTATTTCCCTCCAAAGCATTTGATGATTGAAGTGATAACCACTAGACCAAATTTATGAGAGAGCTCTGATTAAGGGGAAATTTTTTTTTATCTTACATAACTCCATAGTTGTTTATTTTGAAAACAATCTTTTCTGAAATATCCTTATAATTTGAGGTGAGCTAATTGATGGTACACCAAAGTTACCTGTTTGCCTGGAAGTTACTAAATGCTGATGAAAGAATAGTTACCAACATATCATTACAGCACACCAACCTAATGGGACCCTGCAATTTTTAAAACTTTATGGCTGGTCAGTTTTGGTTGGACACTTGAGTTGCATGTGTATGGAAAACATTCTCTCCACTGACTGAAGGTAACCTGCATACAAGTGTACTTCCAATATAGAATTCAATTCTTAAAGGCAAAGTGGCTCAAATTGGAGCAAATAAGCTGACTCCCATGAAATAAACTAAATACAAAGCAACAAGTAGTAAGAATACTAAAGATTTATTCCACCAGTCTTCCTCTTATTTTGTGTTGTTATTTTGTATTTTGAGGCATGTTATAGCCCAGGCTGGCCTTGAACTTAGGATCCTCCTGCCTCAGCCTCCCTAGTGCTGGATTTACCATGCCTTGCATCTTAAACATACAAGTGTGCTCTATGAGTAAACTGAGTTAAAACATTTCTGAGAGCAGAGGAGCTGCTATCAGTAGAGCTATTGTGACTCTACAAGAGCCCAGGTCAGCAAGGTACAAGGTAAGCAGGTGCACTGGGCAGTGCTAGGCATGCAACATGCCAGGTAGACCACACTGTCCAGGTCTTCCTGAGCTCAGGTCATTATTACTTCACAGGGCTGTATTTTGTTCTTCCCTATTTCTTTGTTCCACTGTTTTGTAATCAGGAGAAAATAAGAAGTCAATTAACTTCTTGGGTAAAATAAAACTAATTTGTCACCTACAATTATGTTTAAGATAAGAGTAAGTCAGCTGAAGAAACAACAGGGGCTGGGACTAAGGAAAGCTTCTACACTTAGGCACAGGACTAGTGGGTGAGTTGTTGGCTTGGCTGTGGGCAGTGCTAACCTAGTGGGCCTTCTCTAGGAAGGCCTTGCCACACCGGAGGCACTGCTGATACACCAGCTCTAAGTCGGAGTCGTTTCCATAATAGGGATCTTCAATAATGAGTTGTTTTTGTGGATCATAGCTCCCAAGTAGTTCAATTTTAGCTTTGCAGTTTTAAACTTGATTACTTTTTCTATTCAAATCTCTCAGATTGCTTTCATCCATACATAGCATGTAGTCGAATGTAGCAAAGCAAAGTCTTCTTTGGTGACCTGTCTTGCCTTATGGGCTGTGCTAATGTCATGATTTCTTAGGCAGTTCATAGCTCTTGGATCTGGGGCATGACCCACGTTCCAGTCGGAAACAGCACCACTGTCAATGGCCCAATTATCTGAAACATTTTGGTCAGCTACAAGTTTTCTGAAAACTGCTTCTGCGATGGGTGACCGGCAAATGTTATACGTAGACACACGAATAGTACGGGTTTGGGACTCTGTTCCGCCATCTTCCTAGGTGGTCGCTGGTGCCTAAAGACCTAAGGGAAAAATTTTAATTTACAGTTTTCCATTTGTGACCTTATTTTTAAAAACATTTACTCATGTTAGCTAATGTTTCTTTTCTATCTATGAATCTGTGATAGGAAGTTTTACAATTTGACAGGAAATTATAATTTAAAGATTTGAAGCAGAAATGCTGAACTCGTTTCAAATGAACTATTTGACAGAGAGACTGGGTCAGAGGTAATAATTCTAGATAGCTGACAACTGGTTTTCTTTCAGGGCCCCTACGAGGAAGAAAAATACGCATACCATATGAGTTGCTTTGTATATTTAAGTAGTAGACTGAGATACCTGGAAGAGAAGCACAAGTTAATTTCTTTTTTTTTTTTTTTTTTGGTACTAGGGTTTTAAGGGACTCATACTTGCTAGGAAGTGCTCTATTACCTGAGCCACTCCAACAGCCCTTTGTGTGTGTGTGTGTGTGTGTGTGTGTGTGTGTGAGAGAGAGATATTGGGGCCTAGGCACTTTCCTGTTTGGGTCTTGCTTTATGTTTCCTGGGCCTGAACTGTGATCATCCTCTTTGTGTTTCCTAATGTTTTAGGATTATTAATATAACCACTCTCTTATGGAAAAGGAAAAATCCTTTGTAGTCTTGAAAACCTGGCATTTAGGTTTTTACAGTTACTTATGTTATGTGTTTGTGCATGCACAAGTGTGCACACACCATTCCTGGAGCTTGAATTCACCGCCTGGGCGCTGCCCCTGAGCTGTTTTGTCTAAGTCTAGAGTTCTGCCATTTGAGTCACACAGCTCTACTTCGGTCTTTTTGGTGCTTAATTGTAGATAAGAGTCACATGGACTTTCCTACCTCAGCTGGCTTTGAACCACAATCCCTAAATCTCAGTGTCCTGAGCAGCTAGGATTAGAGGGGTAAGCTGTTGGGGCCTAGCCTTACATTTTTGTTATTGTTGTTGTTGTTTTTTAAAAAATGTTCAGCCTAGGTCTAACTTGTCCTGGTTTCTTTCTGTTGAAATGTTGTCTTTTATATTTATTGCTCTTTGACTTTTCTTCTGTGAATTGTTGGTATTCTGGGAAGACTTTAGTCTACATTTTTTTTTTTTTTTGCCAGTCCTGGGGCTTGAACTCAGGGCCCTGCGCACTGTTCCTAGGCTTCTTTTGTTCGAGGTTAGCTAGTACTCTACCACTTGAGCCACAGCACTCCTTCCAGTTTTCTGCATACGTGGAACTGAGGCTTCATGAATGCTTAGGCGAGCACTCTACCGCTAAGCCACATTCCTGTCCCCTATTCTACAATTTTAATATAAGGTAACTTTTACAAGTTACTAGGATCTCTATTTTTTTTTCTGTAATTAATACATTATTCTTTTAAAGAACTGCAGCTCAGATGTCATTCATCTAGAGTGAATCTCTTGAAGCAGCTGCATGTCTTCAGAAGCATGCTAGTTTTTCTTATTCGTGTGTGTGTGTGTGTGTGTGTGTATCCATTGGGCACAGGTGATAGCTGACATTTTTAAAAAATATAATTTTGTTGTTTTAATTTAGGTATTGCAGGGGGGAGGGGTTGCCATTTCATAAGTCAGGTAATGAGTACATTCTTTTTAGACAGTGTTATCTTTTTCTTCACTTTACTTCAGTTTCTCCCACCTGCCCTTGCCCACAAATTGAATAGTTCATTTTCCACATAGGATCATTAATATTTTTTAGTATTATTACTTTAAAAATAAATGTGAAGCATAAAGAATGTTTGTGGGTGGAAGGAGGAGGTCTTGTCTTGTTTGAACACTACCTAAAATAACTTGCGTGGAAAACTTGAAGGTGCTTCAGCATTGGACCTCTAGGTAAGAGATAATGTATATTTCTTAAAAAGGTGGATTAAATGATTGAATCTGGCCAATTCTCTGAAATGTTTGGCTAAGAGTAAGAATATCAACTCAAGGGGAAGATGGCTAACATGAGAGAAGACTCATCTGGGCTTGTTAGTCCAGTCCAGCTCCTTGGAAAAGGCTTTCATTTGTATGCTGCCTAATTATACTGTAAAATAAAAGACTGAATCCATTAAATAGCCAGGCCCTTTGTGTGGCTCCTGAATCCCCTTAATTTCGCGGCAGCATAGAAGCTTTATTCAGAGCGGTCCTAGTTTTGCACTATCTTTCCTGTCTGCATGCCAGGCCCTATTCATGGTGTTCTCACTGCAGGAAGTTCTCACAGTCATTTGGGGTGGCTCGAGGGGGAGGGGAAAGATGGGAGGGAGGCAGGACTGTGTGGATCTTTTTTCCCCTTTCATTTCCTGCTCAGTCCCTTAAAAACAAAGCCCCAAACAAAAAGCAAACTCAGGAAAATAGCTATAAAGAAGATTCTCAAGTAACTCAATGGATTGATAAGTTTTACTGAATAACAGAAAATGTATCTGCTTCTAGCATTATTTACAAAACATCCAGAAAAAAGCATTTCAGGTCAAATGAGGTAGGAGGCATTGGAAGAATAGATGGTAATGTTCTCCAAAGGATTTATTTTCAAAGTAAAGAATAGATTTTAAGCTTGTATTAGCTGTGAAATTCTTAGAAGCAGAGGTTCTGGTAAGAATCTTAAAATCAAAAAGGGAAAAAAAAGGCCAACGAAACAAATGCAGTTTCCCCCTCTTTTCCACAGTTTTAAAAACTATTAGGTCTAGCTTAGAATATATGACCTTTTTACCAATGGATGTGGAATTATGTTTTCAATCCCAGCTGGGTGCTAGTGACTCACACCTGTGATTCTAGCTACTCCAGAGGCTAAGATCTGAGGATCATGGGTCAGAGCTAGTCCATGCAGGAAAGGCTGTGCGACTCCTACCTCCAGCTAACCACCAGAAAACCAGAAGTGGAGCTGTGGCTCAAAGTGGTAGAGTGTTAGCCTTGATGGAAAAAGCTCAGGGACAGTGAGTGCCCAGGCCCTGAGTTTAATCCCTAGGACCAACAAATAAAAAAGTGTTGAGCATGATAAAACATGCCTATGATCCCAGCTATGGCAGGTAGTAAAAATAGGAGGACTACGGTCTAGTCCTCCAAAAAAATGAGATCCTATCTCAAAACTAAGGAGCAAAAGGGCTACTGTATTGAAATCTGTTTGGCCAAAAAAAAAAAAAAAGGAAAAACTAAACTTTTTTCTCTTTAGTGTGAAGTTGTGTTGTGTTAATAGATTCTTCTCTCTGAGACAGATTTTTAAGATTCTATAATTTAGTTCAAATTATTCAGCATTATATGTCAGGCACTTGGGAAATAGAAGTAAGAAAGAAAATGTTTTCTACCCGTTTGAACAGAATGATTTTATATTAATGCAAGAGTCTCTTTATTTCATCTAACTAAAGTTACAACTTTTGCCTCAGTGACTTGTAGTTTTTAATTTAAAATTCAAATAGGACTGTTTTGTAATTTTTCAGGTACATTGTCTAGAACAGTGATTTTTGACCAGGGGTCATTTTGTATGCTGGGGACATTGTGTATTTAGAGACCTACTGGTTGACACAGCCGATGGGGGTCAGCTGTCTGCGTCTAGTGCATAACAAGCAGACAGTGAGGCTGCTAAGCATCTTAGTGCGAAGGACAGCTTCTACGCCAGTGACCCGGCCTCGTCATCTCTTACCTGGGTTGGTTATAGATCCCTCCAAACCAACATGGTCCTGATAAAACTGAAGAGTGGAAACCAAAGCCCTGCTTGGCTTGCAGTGAGCAGTCAGTGTTTGCTAAACAAATGAATCATTGGTGTTTTTACTTTCAAAAAAGAAGCCAAATATTTTAGGGAATAGATTGCATATTTTATGCAATAACCATCCATGAGTTTACATGTCACGTATGCATCAGGAAGTTGACAAGCTAATACTTGCTTATATTTTGTAATAAATGCGATTGTTTCAGGCATTTTTGTTCACATTCTCTTAAGTGTTTTATTACTGTAATGGGCCCTTGTCTGATGAGTCAATTGGGTTTATGTAAGCCATATTAGAGGACCTATATAATATGGTGTATATAGAGAGAGTTTGATTAGAGGAAAACAAGGAGGTCTCATTGTAGTAATAGTAATAATAATAACAGTTATTGAATCCAAATGCCATCCCTAAACTGCTTAGGTATTTACTTAGTAAATATTACTTGCATGTGTATCTTTTTCCCTAGCAGATGTCTGAATTCCCTTTTTATTGCCACTGAGCATTTGACCTGTTCAGTATCAGGAGATGAGTGTTAGACTCTACATCATTTTGCTAAATACCTGGGAGAATCAATCTGGAAGGAAAGAAGATTTTGATTCACAATTTCGGAGATTTCAGTTGTGTTGTTTCTGTGTGGTCAGAGGCAGAATGTCATGACTGAAGGGCACGAGGAACAGAGTTGCTCACCTCAAGGAAGCCATGAAGCAGAGAGAGACAGGAAGAGGCCCCAAAGGATGAAGTGTAGCCCTCCCAAGACATGCTAGTACCCAGCAACCATAGTTTCCAGCATCTCTCAAAGTAGTAAGAGAACAAGCCATTAGCACTTGAGCCTGTGGGAAACAGTTCATATTCAGACCTTAAAAAGATGAGTCTAGTAGCTACATTCAGGGCCTTTTTGCTAAGTAGTGGGACTTTAGAAACTCATTAGTTACTGTTTGTAGCATAAACATTGAAATAGGAACCTGCATGTCTAACCCAGGTTTTCAGCTCTGGTTTAATTAATTTCACTGTTGTCCCCCAGGGGATGGCATGGTGTGATTGTTGTTGATGTACTTTGCAACAAATTAGGCCGATAAATTTGTACTTTCCTCAAAGTTATGTGTGTAAGTGTTCAGGTATTTTCGCCTGCAAATTTAAATAAATTGACTGGTTTCAGAGATTTCTCATGAAAAAGGAGGGAGAAAGAAATAAATCACAGTAACTTTTTTTGTGTGTTTGGCTAGTGCTCTACCACTTGAGCCATGTCTCCAGCCTGGCTTTTTGCTGGCTAATTGGAGGTGGGATCTCTTAGAATGTTACATTGAAGCTGCCTTCAAATGGAGAGATCTCAACCCTTTAGTAGCTAGGATTACAGGCCAGAGCTTCCAATGCCTGGCTTTTTCTTAGAGACAATCCCTTTAGAGTTGGATTGGTTATTTCCTTGGGCTGTCACCTATTTCTGATTCCCAATAAACACTGTGTGGTAAAGCATTTTACTAAAGTCATGTGTTTATCCCTTCAGTGTGCACCCACCTTTCCCTTCTGCTCTTGGACTCTGCAGCTGTTCCTCTGCACTGCTTAATGCATCTTCCCTTCTCCAGAGTGAGGAGAGTGGGTCTGTTGTGCCCTGGTCTTAGTTTTTGGCCTCTTAGTTGTGCCTGAGTTCTTGCTCAGCTGTTCCTATTCTGTTGTGGAATTTCTTTTGAACTCCTGTGACAGCCATTCCCTATCACCTGTCTTGTCACTCTGGTAGACTGGGGTGGTTGAGTGTAAATGCTAGGAGTAGCAACAGTGCTTGTCTGTGTGTGCATAGAAATAGATAGGTAGGCAGGCAGGCAGACAGACAGACAGACAGATAGGCTGCAGGTTTGATCACTGAGGTGGTAAAGTTGCTTCAAACTTTTAACTTTCTGAACTTTTTTTTTTTAAACAGGTGTCTGTCACAAAATGAGTTTGGTTGTCTCAAAAGGCTTTCTGATAAGATGGGTAGATTGCCTTTTGTAGCTATGCTGAGAGAGGTTTGGTGCTTTGAGGGGTGTGACAGAATGCACTGAAAGGTCTTTGAGAAAGCTTAGTATACTGATTGGATCTGCACTGACAAGTGTACGACCTTCCTGACAGAAATATCAGAAGGCAAGGCTGCTCAGTTACTTTATCAGTACATCATAGAAGTCATTGTTTTCTCTTGTAATTTGCTGTAATGTAATGTAGTAACATATGTAATATACTTCATTCCACATGTGAGTCAAGAAAGAAAAATATGGATTGAAGTTATTCGTGCTGCAGTGGGTGATGGAAACTGTAGTAGTCTGTCTAGGAACCTAATGTGCGTCTCCGGTTCCATAGTGGCCTTCTTGAAATGAACAGTTGACAGATTCTTGTTTTTGAGCTAGCCAGCTAGATAACAACAGTTGGAAACCATGTAGATAAGCTAATTCTTTTTTTTTTTGTAGGATGTAAATGTTATATTCTTTTTGCTTTGTTCTCTCAATATATTGCTTTGCCAAGTTAAAAAGCACTTCTAACAGGAATAATCAAAACCTGGCCCTGTCATGCTCTGTTAGTACCAATAACTCCTTTCCCTCTGATTTCTGTTGGGGAGGAAGGGGAAGAAATTTAGACAGTGATACCTTACCTCCTCCAAATTTTAGTGTTAGTATTAGGAGGTAGACTCTCTGGGGGAGGTAATTAGGTCATGAGGGTTCCACCCATTTCACCTTTAATCCAGAATGGGATTAATGTTTTACAAAGAAGGCTTGAGAGAATCTTTCAGCTCTTCCAGTACCTGAGGCCATAGTTAGAAGGCACTATCTGTGAACTAGTAAATAGAGTCTTGTCAGATACCAGATCTGAGAGTGCCTTGGTCTTGGACTTCTGAGCCTCTAGAGCTGTGAGAAATAAATTTATAGGATTATAGGTATGAGCCACCAGTGCCTGTCTGGTTCTTTCTCCAGGAACTATTCGTCTTGCTCTTTATAACTGGATAGGGAAAATAGAAGTATGATTTGTGCGAGTATTTTGTGGTATCACCCACAATTGGTTTCTCTCTACTGAAAAGAAGCCTAATGTTTCATTTTTTTAAAAAAATAAAGACTAAGTTATGCTACCCTAGCTAATAACTCTCAAACGATATTAGTGGCTTAGTATAAAAGGTTTATTTCTTGCTCATATTGTATGTAATCATTGTGGAAGGAGATGGGAACTTTGCATTTACTCAAAAGCTTGGTTGATGGAGTGAGCAGTGTCTGGAACATTGCTAGTTGCCAGAGGGAAAAGAGAGTTCTAGAGTGTTACAGCTTACGTGGCAGAAGTGGCACTCTCAAAGAGCCAGGAAGGGTAAGGTACCCTGAAGGAAAAGAGACTCATACCACAGTGTGAGGGGTTTAGAATCGTTTTGGTTACAAGTAATGGACAAACTGAATCAAACAAGCTTTATTAATGAGATTTATTATTTTACAGCACTGAGGATAAAGAAGTTGTTGGATCCATGCAGTATATGGTATGGCCAGGAACTTGGTGATGATGAAGGCCCTGAGTTCTCTCAGCTCTGCCATTTGTGACTTGTAGCTTTGTTCTTGGGCAGGCTCTCTTCATGTTCATAAGCTGCTTCCACAATTGCAGATAGCATTTCTGAAATTGTAGTTTCAGAAATGACAGTGTTTAGAGACAAGGAGTACAGGAAGAAACTGCTATTTTTTTTTCTTAAATCTTTCCTTGCCCCCTCCCCCCCCAGTTAGATTTCTCATCTTTCAGTGGGAAGAATTGTCATAGAGCCATTCTAAATCAGCAGTGATTGATTCAGAAATCAAATTTACTTGTTGGAGTTCGGATCAGGACTGACTTTGTCGTGTAACAGATGGCTATGCATGCAGGAGTAGATCTTTTAACAAAAGTTGAATGAAGAAGAATTTAGAGCTAGGCATCAGTGACTCATGCCTTCTAAGCCCCTATCTAATTAGGAGGCTGAGATCTAGGGGATTGTAAATTGAAGCCAGCCTGGGCAGAAGGAGTTTCTCCAAAATTACCAGCAAAATGCTCGACATGAGGCCCTGAGTTCAAATCCCAGTACTGCCAAAAAAAAATGATGAGGAATGTAGAAGGAACCACCAAGAGCATCTGCCATACTTATTATTATTAGTGTGAATGTTGAAAGTGTTTGTTTCTGGAGGTGAGAGAAGCTTATGTCTTAGCAGGACCCTTGTGGTTCTTAGCTGGCAGAGAATACCTGAAGGAATGGCTTGATGCTTTCTAAACTTGAGCTGCTCCAATGCTGTTTTCTAGTTTACTTTTTAGCTTTGAGCCCCTTTGTGGCTTGCTTTCTAATGTGGTTATAGACATGTATGAACAAATCAACTTCTTTTCATGCAGAAACCTTTCCATCTTGCCCATTTGGCTCTGGGCTGTTAAGGTGTTTATTAGTTTTATGAGCAAAGATTTTTCCATGTGTACATTTGGGGTTTGAAAAAATATATTGAATTAATTTTCATCTCTGAAATGCCAAGTTCTGGATAGTTTTGAATACAACTTCATACTTATAGTATGGTGGAGACAACTGGCGCTTTAATTCCATGTAGAGTTTGTACAAATGTAAACCACTTTTTTTTCTTCCAAGTACTTGCAAAATTATCAGCTCAAAGTTCATTGTTATTCAGAGAGTAGAAATGCGCTTCTTGTCATTGTAGCTTTTTTTTTTTAACTTTTCAATCTTTATTTGTCTCTAAAGTTCTTTTAGGGATGAATATCAAAAGAAAATCATACTCTTAGCATCCAGTAATTAATAACAAAGCTTTCCTGTTTATTTGTTTAAAAGAGGAGAAAAAAGAAACACTTCATTCAAGGCAGTAAACTGACATTTCCAAAATGAGGAAACAGGCACACAGGGGCTAAGTCACTTGATCACTATTATTCAGCTAGCAAGTAAATATCCGTTTGTGACCAGGTAATATATAACACTATTTATTCTCTTGCGACTCCATTCCTTTAACTTTTAGTTTTTGCTTCTATTCCTCCCTCTACTTCTGAATAGTTACTGCTATTCTTTGTCTTGCCTCCTTCCCTCTCCCTTCCTTTCTCTTCCTCCCTTCCTCTCTTCCTCACCTCCCTCTCACTCTCCTTCTCCTCCCCACCCCTTTCTTTGCCGCATGCGCACTCTGCTTGCCTGGTTGACTGGTACTCTACCACTTGAGCAACATCTCAGCCTTGCTTTTTGGCAGGTTATTTTGGAGATGGAGTCTGGCAGACATGCCCTGGTTTGCCTGAAATAACGATCCTTTAGATCTCAGCCTTCTGAGTAGTTGGGATTACAGGTATGAGCCACTGTTAAATGAAAAGAAGGCTGGAACTATGCATTGCTTCCACAATTTAAATTTTTTAGGCTGGTGATGAAATTTTTGAATTGTTTTAAAGATAAAAGCAAAACGTTTATTCTTCATTATATTTCTGGGTAGTGAGAGGAAACACATAATTATAGAAAAAATAATATTAGAGCCTCTGGCACCTTTTTTTTAAGTACTTTCAAGCAAATTAGTCTGAGGCAGAGATAAGACACCCTCTTGTTAACTTTCTAGCTTTTCCTAGTAAAGAAAATCCGACCTACTTCGATTTTTCCTGTAGAAAACCTGTGCTGCCAGAGTGAACTATTTCCTTAAGAGTTTTTTTTTTAATCTTCTTTTTTGAAAATTTCCTTCTTTTAATGAAATGCAAATTAGCTTCTTTTCATATGGTAATTTTAGTGTTGTGAGGGTCCTGAGGTTAAATCTTTGTGCAGAATGGAGATTCTTGGTGAATTCGAGTCTTTGTAAACCAAGCAAGAGGGGAAAATTTTGTCTGATTTCTCAGTAATGTTTATAAAACCACCTGTGGTTATTTTGAGTATAAAAACAAGATTCACATGGAAATGTTTATTTGTTGAGTCTATGTTGTGGGAAATATGGTGAGAACAATCCTGAAGATAAACTATACGTACTTTAAAAATCCCATAACTATAATGACACAGAGTTGTCATAGAGTCTACTTAGAGTGGTCTGAGTGCTCACGGTAGTGTGCTGGGTGTCAGGTGTCATCCCATTTAGGGAGAAGATTGCTGCGGAAAGGCCATAGGTAAAAAACAGTGCCTTCGAGGACTTAGATAAAAAGTTTGGAAAACTGTTTTCTTTGAAAGCTTTGAAAATTACAGCTCACCTGTAAAAAGAAAACAAAAAACCTCTTTTCAATCTTAGTTCGCTTTTTATTTTCAGAGATTCTGTTGTATTTGAAGTGACATTTGTTCACAAACTATATTCCTAGAAACTGTAAGAGAGCGAGAACACATGGAGAGGTGTGAACGGTTCGCTCTACTAGATTTGTGCTCAGTCGTACCTTTGGCTTAAATCTTTGGCAAAAGCTTTTTGAACAGATGAAATATTTATTTTAATTTCAAGATCTTGTTTGAAATGCAATCACACTTAATACATTTACTTTCCCTTTGGCTATACTTGGTTTGCTACGATCAAGTACTAATAAAAGAGTGACTAATAATATATCACCTTAAATTGATTGTGTCCAGAGTTGCTGCTGTTGTAGTTTCTGTGACTGGTGGTTTGACTGAGTTAATGAAGATTTGTGTTGGGCATAAAAGTCATTACTATATCATAACTCCCTTCTTTTCCATGTTCTTCTTTCTTTTAATGTTGAAAAACTAAAACCAAAAAAAGTAAGAATGAAACATACAGTGAATAATTTTAGCTTAGGTAAACGTATGTAATTTTCTAGTTTTGTAACTTTCCATCTGTTCTTGGACCTGTCTCTGTTTGCCCTTTTGGCTCCACACTTGACTATTTCAACTTGTTTTAGGGGATTGGGACCTGGCATTTATAGAGGCCAGATGCTAGTGGCTCACATACATATATTACTTGAGTAGAAGAACATTTAATTGTTCCAGTGTCTTCTGAAAAGAAGCAGACACTGTGGTGACACAAGGCCCACATACCTGGTACCTGATGGAAGTGAGGCAGCAGCTGTGTTTTCAGATGCTGCCGTCTCACGCTCCCATCCCTTTGAATTCTGTTTTATATTACTTGCCTGGCTCCTACAGGCATTTTCAGTTTGCAAATCCATTCCTCAAAAGTAGTCTTATTACAGGAGCTTCCCCATCTTTATAATGTTATTTTTTTAACCTTCATTGTTGCTGATAGGTTCACTATGGATTGTAAACTAGTTGAAAAACAAGTACATGGTTTTCAGAGCCAGGTGGAGTTGTTTTTTTTTTTTTATAATTTATTTATTAATTAAACCATTTTTTTGACAAGGTGTTGTGCAAAAGGGGTACAGTTACATAATAGGGCAATGTGTACATTTCTTGTGATATCTTATACCCTGTTTTTCTTTCCCTTCCCTAGATCAGGTAGACATATATACATTACACAGTGTACCAAAAACCTATACAGTAGCCACGTGACCTACACCAAAGGAAATTCACCTAGGACTTTAAATGTAACGTCAACAATAGAGTTTGCCTATCCTTGTCTTATATGAACGTTCATACATAGCTTTTGAGCTGAGAGGTCTATTTTTGGCCTTTATGTGTTGAGTAGTTGTTTTTTTTTTTGGAGTTGGTTTTGAATCCTAGAATTATCATTATTTATTTTTATTTTTTTAATGAGACATCTCCTGGTGTGTAGCCATTAGAGGGGCTAGATGGGTCGACATGTGTTATTGCTTGTTGATCAAAACTGAGTCAAAAAGTCTGCACTGGATGCTCCTCCTCTTCCTCCTCCTCCTCCTCCTCCTCCTCCTCCTCCTCCTCTCCTCCTTCTCCCTCCTCCTCCTCGTCCCCTTCCTCTTCTCCCCTCCCTCTCCCCTCTCCCTCCCCCTCCTCCCTGAGTCCGGGGACTTGAACTCAGTATCTGATGCTTTTGCTCACTGGCTGGTACTCTACCATCCAAGCCATGCCTCCAACCCCTGGATCCCACTTTTTATGTTCTGCCATGTGCCTTCCTGTAGCTGTTGCATTCTATTGCATTGAATTGGAAACAAGCATTCTAAATTCGTTTCCATCATGTTTACTTTATGGTTCAAATTGTGGTTGAAGTTTTCTTGGTATTTCTGCCAGTCATCTTGTGTCTAAAAACAGCATAAATTTGCTGGATCTATGGGGACAACGCTATGACTGTGTGTACTGCAGGTTGCTGGGAAGCATTTAAATTGTGTTTGAGGTTAAACAAGTTCGCCCTAAGTCCTGTATCCCTAAAGTGGTTAGATTTGATCTTGTGCCAAGTATTGCAAAAAAAAAATTGCTGAGGTTTTCTTAGGTTGTGTTTGTCAACTAATGGTAGTTCAGGTAAATTATGTGGAGGTGTGTTACATTCCTGGAATATAAGCAAAATAGCATTATTGTGCCGTGACAAAATCATCCTTTCTGAATTTTCTGTGGATCCTAGTTGCTATTGACTTGTAGACTATTTGGATCGGGAGTAGGCTTGTGAAGTATTGCTGTGGTTAGTATGGGTCCCTAAATCTACTGAGCCTTTCTCACTTAATGTGTCATTCCAGCAGTTCCCTGCACACACAACACAGGGGCCTGGTGACTCATGGCTGATGTGGCTAGGCTTGAATGATCACTCTGAAGCTATCTGTAGGCATCCTGTGTCCCACAATGTTAGTTGCATTCTGCTGGGTCTTGTACTGAGGACTGTATGTTATTCAAAATCTGTGAAAGATCATGTCAAAATAATGATTTGTGAGTTCAGAATGGAACTGGGCTATTTTATCAAAGTTTTTCTGCTCCATATTTGCCATCAAAGTAGGTTTTACTTTTGGATAATGCTATCTTTCTTAGGTTTCGTACCTGTACTGGGACTAGTACTCAGAGACTGGATGTTATTCCTAAGTTTTTTCACTCAAGGCTGCCGCTCTACCATTTGAGCCACAGCTCCACTCTAGAATTATCATTTTGCTTTTAGTGTTGTATCTGGAAGCTTCAGAGTCCTTCCTCAGAGTGGTTTGTTCTCAGTGTAAGGCCATTCTCTATTTTAATTTCTTTACCTCCTTCTCCAACAATGTGTTTTATGTAGCTTCAGTCTTTATATCGCAAAGTAGATAACATATAATTTAATTGTGTAAGAATTCTAGAGTTTGGGAAAAGGAAAGGTGAATATTGAACATGATTTACACATAGCTTTTTTTTTTTTTTTTTAATTAGTGGCCTGCTTAGCAAAACGTGATTGACACTCTCTTTTCTTTTCCTTTCTGAGAATATCCTCCTTTGGTCTCCCTGTGTATGAATGTCTAGAGTCTTATAATTTATCATCTTTCAGTGTGTATTAGACCTAACTTTTGCATATGAGAGAAAACACATGCAGTTTATCTTTCTGAGCTTAGCTTGCCTCACTTAACCAAATTGTTATTCTTAATAGCAGTATTCACCTTAGGTATGCCCCTCTGCCCAGAGCTGGGGATCAATAAACTGGGAGCCTTTTGTACTCTAACACTGAACTATATATCCCTGGCCCCACAATAGTGACTTTAAATTAATAAATTCTAAGTATTATAACTATTCCTCACTGTCTAGCTAAACAGAATCCTGATTGGGTTATATAAGTTATTTGTAAAACTGTATAAGGATATACCTTCTATCTAGTTCCTTCACACATTTACAGATGAAGAGACAATCTTTATGAGGGAATGATTTATTTAGGATCTCACAGGTAATTACTACCCCTATCATGAGGGGCTTTTTTACATTCTCTCTATAATCTTTTTGTAACTCTTTAAAACGAACAAAAAATCTTTTTCAAAAAAACCCTACTGGGGGTTCAAGAAGAACATTTTTTTTGTTCTTTTTATAGTAGCATGATTTTCAGTTAAGTTTATGTTTAGAGTTTAGGTTTAAAATAGATTATTTAATTTTATGAGCTTGAGTTTTATGATGACTTCAACACGATATAAATTGCCCACAGGAAATAAATATATCATACTTTAATGTGATTACTTTTTAAATTTTACCCATGGTTAGGACAGAGTGTCATTGTTATTGTTTCTATTCCTGGATAATGGTATCTAGAATGTACTTACTACTTTTATTATCACTTTGCAGCTAAATTCACAAAATACACCAGTCCAGTCATCCATCTACCTAATTAAGATATTTTTTCCCCCAGAAAATTTCCCAGGGTGACTTGGTTACTGAGTTTTTAAAATTTCTAATAGTTTGTGCCTTCTGGAGATACATGAGGTCCCATACTGCCAAGAAAAGCGCTACTGCCTTATGGTACAGCTGTGGTCACCGTAACTGTGCAGTTAAAATAGTGCGCTAATTTCTCTAACCTCTGGACATTATTTTCTCTTTGTAACTGCTTATGGGACAATTGCAGTGCAAAGGCCTGAATCTGCTCACTTAGAGAAGACAATCACTAATTGTTTCTCCTAAAGGTCTGGTGGTCTTAGGCAGTCTTGCATCTCCCATGCAGGAAGTCATGTGCATGTCTCAGTCTCTTGCAATGTACATTGAGTCACTGTCCCTTCCACCCATGCTTCTGGGCAGAAGAAAGCTTGAAGAGACTATACTATATGATCTCTCCGATATCATTCCTTTTTTATTCTTTCCTTAGTAGGTTCTTACTTTTCAGAGTCAGCCCATCCAGGACAGAAGTTAATTTTGTAATTATCCACAGATTTAATCCTAGCTCTTCCAGCAACCCCTTGGATTACAGGGAAGGGGGTGGTGGTGGTGGTAATTGGATATAGATAGAACAAAACATCTTGTGACTAGGATTAGAAGGTAGTTATACAGTGCTTGCATACATACTTTGGCTCTAGATTTCAGTCCTTAGCACTGAGAATAGAACTAAACAAAAGCCCTTTGGACATAAACGGGGTACCAGGCTCTAAATTAGAGTGTTACAGTACCACAGAATATGGAAATAAGGAGACATCAGATCAATAAAATTCATTTTCCAACAGGAATAGGGAAAGTCAAATAATAATGCCAGCAATTGCAGTGGATTAAGAGAGCCCAAACCCACAGTTCTATTTAAGAAAGTTCTAGAATTTGGCAGAATATACTCACTACTCTATAAAATTAGAAAGGAGACCATTTAGTTTTCTGTTGGATTTGATCCTTTCCTATTTGTATGAAAAGATACAGCCCATACATGGTCAAACTCTAGTTCAGTTTTTGAGAACTTTAAATGAGTTGATTTAATAGTTTGGAGGCTGACTCATTTGTGGCATAGGCAAGAAATCCAAGGTAATGACTCATGGGAATTAGCACTGCCACAGAGTTTTAGACTGCAGGTACTGAACTGTCTCTGAAAATATTTATGTGTAATTGCATTTCTGAATGGGTAAATAGGTAACAGTTCGGATCTGGTGATGGTATATGTTTAAGGAGGGAAGATAGTGTGCTGCTTTTACATTACGGAAATTAAACCTCCTCTGTCTTTAATAGAGTACAATAGCAGAAACGTAATTGAGAGTGGCCTATTTCATTTCTGTTGTCTATGCATGAAGTAGTCTGGAATGAGAGGTGCTATTATATAGCGTTTGTTTAGTATAAGCCACGTAGACTGTATAAGAGAGATATGAAGCATAAGTTATCTCAAGGCTCTTCCTAGGGGGATGAAAATCCATTAGTGCCTCTACCTCTGGCAGAGGGAGTATTGCCAAGAATCTCTGTTTTATAAATTTGTGTTCATGACATTCAATTTTAATTTTTAGAAGCTATTCATATTCAAGAAAGTTTTAAAGGTTTGAAAACTGTAATATATTAAAGAAGCTATAACTTGTAAGAAAAGTTTAATCTGCTATCATTAAAAAAAAAAGTAACCAGAAAATAAACCCTTAAAAACCAACATTGTCTCCTATTCCTTAAGCCCAGAACCATGAAGGCACCTTGAAAACCACAGAGATTGAATGCAATGGAGAGGATCCAAAAGTGGAACTAGACCTGACCTGTGGGGCAGGAAGTGCAGCATGAACTTACATTGAAAACAACTCAACAATGATATCATTGACTGGCGATGGGGCAGGCTGTCTTCTGGCTTTCAGGAATATGAGTTTAATAATTATCTTATTCTGGAAACAACACACACAATACAGCGAAAGGCTGTGTAATCTCATCTATCTGAAGCAGGCAAAAATGAGAATATATGCAAAAAGACTCTTGATGTCACTAAAAGGTACCTTGATCAAATTTCATTATTTTTGAACATAATTCTCCTACATTTGTTTATGTGGTTATATTACAGATATGAATTTTAGAAAGAGGCTGCTATACCGGCATTTCTGGTGACAATACCAAGCAAATGTGTAGATAGGGATGAGCATTATATGATTACCTAATAATAAGAAAGGAGGCAAAACCAAAACAATCTCAAGCCCATTGAAAGCAACTATTAGGATTTAAAGCTCGAGAAACAGGATTCATTTATGATAAAGACAAATAATTCATTAGTCTTTAGGCACAGGATTACTATTTTATACACATGAAGAAAATGGTTTCTGTGCTGTATTCCCTGGGGTGATAGTGGTGAGCATGACAAGCTGTTAGTGGTCACTGCTACTCTCAGGGCTGGATAGGAAATACACTTTTGAAAGTTTAATAGTAAGTTTAATATTAAGTGATTGTTGATAAGATGATGATAGATGAAAGTCTTAAAGTAACTCACATATAAAAACTAAGTCAAAAGTGAACTAACTGCTCATACACTTAGCATGTCAAATACAGACTTCATATATAGACTTTTAGAGATTGTGCAGTTGCGGAAGAAACAACATCAATCATGATTAAAAGTTGTAAGTTACAGGTACATTTAAAATTTAATGGACTGCTAGGCATAAGTCTTGAACTAATCTTTTAGTATTGTAGAGTCAGAACTCCAGAGATAGGAGCAGTCTTAAAGGGGATTTCATATAATCTCTATTGTCTGTATTGACTAAAATTGAAAAGAAAATCATGTCTGACTTTGAAATAGGTAGAATAATTGGATAATGGTTGTGGGAAGGAGGATAAAAATAATAAAAGCAAAATAATATAGCCTGTGTTTTCAAAATACACCTTTAGAACATTCACAGAAGTATTTCCAAGATGCTTATCTTCTATATTCCGGGAAAAATAGAACATTACCATTTAACCATCTGCAATCAGTGGTTCCTATTAAAATTTTTATAGTTGATTTTTGTTTATAAATAATTTACACAACAACCAAAGGGGATAGTGCAAAACAGCTGCATTAAAAATTTTAAGAATTTTAGCATAACAAAACCCAAATTGTTAATCCATGTTTTCTAGGTTTAGAAGAAATTTCCAAAATGAGTAACAGTCTACAAATAGAACTGAGATTAGAGCTTATCTGTCTTGTTTTGATTCCTGATTTTAAATACATTGCTACCATTATTTGTTCTTACACCTGCACTTATTAAACACTATACTTAAAGAAGTTTTTGAAATTTTGAATAGCTTATAGTTATTCGCTTTATAACTGGAATGTATTTTCATTCCTCACTTTATAAAAAACAGGTCGATCAGTGTATTTCATATATCTCCTTTTAGTTCTTTGTCTTCAACATATGTTGAATTTATGATTCACCAATGAATCATACAAAGCTAATTTTTATATATACCAATCTTATAATAGATAAATGAATGCTTCAAGGCATTCCTGATATAATGATATCTTCAGTTCTTATTGTAAAATACTACATGACAGTCCTTTATGTTGAATGACTTATTGGACAAGAACACTATACTATATATTTTTTTTGTCTGGAATATGAGAAAACTTACACAGAATATCTTCATCTGAAAAATAGAATTCTAAATTTTGCTTATATGATAAATTTCATCATCACTAGGATGTAGAGTGCTATTATCAGTCTCTGTATTCACTTTCTGAGTTAATTGTAAGACATTTTCCTTTTGTCAGTTTTCTTTGTGCCATTTTGGGTATAAAGTGAAAAATTCTTTGTCTTTGGCATTGTTCATTGAAAGAAAGCTAGAAGCAGACTCTAAAGCTAAGTGTCTTCTAAAGCTTTCTTCAAAGTTCATTTATTCCTTGGGTAAGAAAACTGAAGGATGGTACATTGGTAACAATTTGTTTCATTATATCATTCTTATATAGGTATTCTTGCCATTTCTTATTTTAGTTTTTAAAAGCATAGCTGGGAATAACTGGTTAGAATAATTAATTAAGTTGATGAGATCTCAAAGTATTTTAAGATACAGGAAGGGTAAGATCATTCAGATCCCATATTTCTTAGATTTATGAGACAGTCCAGCATTGGGCAGTTGAAAGATAGAGAAAATATTATTATGATTTAAAAAAAATCTTTTGAGTTTTCTCTTTGTTCTTTAGAAGACCTTTGAGGAAAAGCAAATTGTTGTGAAATACTATCTTTACAAATAGGACTGTTCATAGAAGATATTCAGAATGTTAAAATGGAATACAGTGGACACTTGACGGTATGCTGGAGGCAAATCAAACTTCTGCACAGTTCATGATTTTTTTTTCTTCTTCTCCTCCTTCCATGTGTTGTTCACTGCAGCTGAATTAATTCTTTCTCCACTCGGAGACTTCCACATTGGTGGGGATTTAACATGGCATGAGGAAGTACAATGCAGTTGGAGTCAGACCAGCAGCATTTTGAGACTTACTCTTATGCCAGCTGTGTTTTGACCTTGAGAGAGTCACTTGACATCTTTGAGCCTTTCATCTACAAATGGATCACCAAGTCTTGATGTTCAAATGTGATAAATGTGAAAGGCATAAGGGGGGTTACTCTTCCTTGTCCTTGACTGAGCTTAATATAAGAATCCCTAGCTCTTTTTGCAGGAGCATCTCCTCCCTTCTCTCCCTTCAATCCTCTCTTTCTTTCACTGCCTCTCTCACGTGTGTGCGCACAAACATACATGCATACAATGCAGTTACAATATATTTGAAAGTTTTTTTGAACATTTGTAGTACCTACTGAAATGATCACTTAAGGTAACAACAGTTCTGTCTATGTTCTTGATTTTTCCATTTAGAAAATGACCTTTACCCCATCACCCTGTGTATGCTCAGGTATAATTCTCTCAGACTATGAATGTGTGAATGCTTTATGTACAAACAAAACATTATGTCCTCAAATGAATAGCAAATAAAATACAAAAATACTTTCTCATAAAGCCCGAAAAACAAATTTAAGAAACTCATCTTTTTAAAAAGTTGTTATTGTAAAGATGATGTACAGAGGGGTTGCAGTTACATAAGTCAGGTAATGGGTACATTTCTTTTTGGACAGTGTCACCTCTTCCCTCCTTTTCTCCCCGTTTTTAACATTCCATCTCCACTCCCTCACAGGTTGTATAGTTCATTTTCAACATAATATCACTGCTGAATTAGTTCACTCTTTGTCCCACCATTTCTGTTCTTCCCTTCCCTCCCTGGATCAGATAAACTTACTTACAGGTACAAGACAAAAGGTTCAGAAATAAAAAAACAGTGACAAAAGGGGGAACCATGAAGCAAAAAGAGCATAAAAAGTAAAATAAAAAAATCCTTTTGTTTCCATTTCTTGGAGTTCGTTTAGATAAGCATCATTTTATATGTTCCTATGCATATAGCGATTGAGTCCTTGTGATCTTCTCCTAAGAAAAACTGTGGGGTCTTCCCCGGAAGGGGAAGGCCTCGGGCAGACTCCTCCTTCCTCTTGGTTAAGTCTACGCCCAGTACTTATGTTACTTAGGTAATTGGCACACACCTGGAGGCATTTACCTCCCCCTGTCTCGGTCTCTGAGGCCACATCCACATAAGTTGTGACCACACCTTCCCCCACCTGGCCACACCTCCTCTTCCCCCTTCCTCAGATAAACCCAGGCTAGGCAGCAGCCCAGTCCTTTGGCCATGCGTCTCCACCTCCACTGTCTCTACCATGCGTGGTGGGGAAGCAGTTTGGGAAATCTCTCTCCTGCCTGAATAACACGTGGGGTTCTCTTCATCAGTTACATAATAAACAAACAAAAAAAATAGCCTCTTTGGTCTCACTGTGTGAATGTATAGAGTCCTGTTTAATTTATCATGTCCAAGTGTAACCTTTTGTCTTACTATCCATTGGGGAAAAACCCATCTTCTCATTCATCAATCTCTTTTTCTCTTCCAGGTAGCATATTTAAAAATAATTCATAATCACTATTTTGTCTCTTTAAAATATAACTTTCTTTTTTGTGTGTGTGTATGTGTGTGTTTTCTTTTTTGGTACTGGGGATCGAACCCAGGACGTTGCACTTGCTAGGCAAGCGCTTTGCCACTGAGCTACATCCCCGCCCTAAAAAACAACTTTCTAAAATTGACTTAGTGCCATATTCAGCCTTGATACCCTACTAAAAGTATTTTCCTAAGATCCCAAAAGACTTGGTAGCAACATCTCAGAAACACTGAAACATACTTTTTGTTTTGTTTTCATCAAATCTATCATTAGCTGTTCTCATTACTTTTGAGTAAACAATTTCAAAAGCTGTGTTCAAATTATATCTTTGGAGGCTTAGTTTCACATTCATTGTCTTTTTTGCTTTACTACCATGTAGTCATGATGGCACTAGCCAGACCTGAACTCCCTATTTCATTCTCAACAGAATGTAGCTTCATGTGAGTCAAACTTTGTTTCAGTGTGTATCCTTCCTCTTTTTTTTTTTTTTTTTCTTTAGGTTGTATGCCTTGAACTCAGGGATTGACTGTCCACCTGAGCCACAGCTCTACTTTTGGCTTTTAAAAAATTTTTGATGGTTAATTGTAGATAGATCTTAGCCTCCGGAGTAGCTAGGATTGCAGGTATTAGCTACTGGTGCCCTGGAAGATGCTTCATTTTGTGGTATGAACGGGTATGATCTTTTTTCTTTTCTTTTCTTTGTGCTGGTCTCCCAGCTTGAACTCTGGGCCAGGGCTCTGTCCCAAGGCTAGTGCTCTACCACTTGAGCCACAGTGCCACTTCTTGCTTTTTCTGTTATTAGTGGATGTAAGAGTTCCTGAGACTTTGCTGTCTGGTCTGGCTTTGAATCTCAGTCATCAGATCACAGCCTCCTGATGGCTAGGATTACAGGTGTGAGCCACCGGTGCCTACCTTATGTTTTTTAAATGATTGAGTTGAAAGAGTTCTTTATGCTGTTTATAAATTGTTAGCTTGTTGAACTGGAAGTATAAGAGGTATTGAGAATGGTGTAGAGGTATCATTGATTATTTTGAATTTTCTTTGACATTGCATACTGTAGTGGTTCTGTTAGGGCCTTGTTTTGCTTTGAGATAGAGGTTTTTAAACAAGATTACATACTTTTAGAACTATACCAGCATTTGTTCAGATTGTTTTTTGGAGAGTTTTTATAGGCACCTTAAAATACTTTTATTACTGCTATTCTATATAGCACATAGGCCAACTACTACCCTAGAGAGAGTAATTCAGCAAGTTGAGTAGTTCATTGATTTAATGTTTATAGCTTGGTGATATAGTGTAATTTAGAGTCATTTCTTTGCTTATACTATGTTATGGAAATATTTTAAATGAAATGTTCTCAGTTCTGTGGTCCCATGAGCTCAGCTGTAGCTTGTACATCTTTAAGAAATGATAGTTGCTGGTGGTGAAAACTCTAATGCTGGTTGGAATTTGTAGTGATTTTGTTGTATTCATATGTAATTAGATTCTGTTGTGCTTCTATTAAAAACCTTCCAGGGGTTTCCCATTGCACTTGGAATGAAATCCAAACACCCTACCAAGTAGGCCTGCTCCTGCCAGCTGTCAGTTTTATTGCCTCCTTTCTTGATAACCTTGCTTTGGCCACTGTGCCTCTGAGCAGGCAAGTCCACTCCTGCCTTAGACCTTTCTACCTGCTCTCACCTCTGTCTCTAATCCTTTTGCAAACCTCCAAATGCCCTTTCCAGGTCTCAGATTGTTGTCACCTTCCACAAAGGTCTGTATCAGTTTCCCTTTATCTCTAGACAGTTCTCTCATTACACTACTTTTGTTGCCTCCATCTTGTGCTTCTCTGCCCCTCTCATTGGTCTGTAATCCCCAGGACAGCTTTGTCTTGCTGTTGGTTCACTTACTGCTATGTCCTCTGCTGTACACACATGCTGGGTGCGTCATAAGTGTTCAGAGAGATGAATGTTGTCTTCATAATTATCCTCACTGAAGTCAAGTGATTACTTAAAGACAACTTGTGACTAAACAGGTATTAATTCATACAATTGCCGATTTAAATTACTCAATAATTGGTTTATCTTTTCATTACATAGTACAGAATTCAATTATGGTAAAAACAGATAATGTCTCTTGTGGCTGGAGCTAGGATGCAGATGTAAGAGCCTGTCTTGTATTCAATTTGTCAGGTCAGTATTCCTCTTCCTTCTACATTATGACTGATCTGGATAATAATTACTTTTTAAAAAAGTTTATTTTAATTATAGCAGCATTTGAAACTTCCAAAAATGTCATTGGTCCTCCTTTTCCTTTTCCTCCTCCACCTCCTCCTCTTCTTCCTCCTCCTCCTTTTTGTTAATTTAAATTCTGGCAAGGCAGGGTGGTAGGGTGGTAGGTTGAGAGCAGTGGAACTGGACATTGGAAAATTCAGGCACTCCTTGTATTTCTGCCAATAACCAACTCTTCTCTCAGTTGCCTCTCAGTATCTTAATTTATAAAATATTAGGGTTGAGTGAAACCATCATAAATGTCTGTCTTTTAACCATGTATAATTATGTGATACCGAGCATAAACTAATCATTTTTGTATTTTTGAGCATTTCATGGGCTGTATGGATGGATGGATGGATATGTGTGTGTGTGTGTGTGTGTGTGTGTGTGTGTGTGTATGATAGTTGCCTGCATATTATTGAACTTTTGCAAGAATGAAAAGTCAAAATTGTTTCACTTAGTGGAACACTAAAACATCTGAAAAATTCAGAAGTGGTTTCTTACATCCCTTTTTTTTTTTGGCGGGGGGGGGGGGCGTAGTAGTTACTGTAAGAAATGCCATACATGGTTTATTGGATAAACCTATTTTTAAAATGGATAGAATCATTTAAGTAGACAATAAAAAGCTATCTTCAGGCTATTAATTTTAACATTAACACCTATTTAAGGATGCTAATCTTTCTTGTTTGAAAAATCATTTAAGAATTGTGGTAATAGACTTGGCCTTGTGTCTTAAATTAGCATCAAATTGACATTAGTTACGTAGCATCTTTAAGAAATACTATACAATAGTATGTTTCTGGTCTATATTCAGTGGCTCTCACACTTCAGTGTGGTCATCAGAATCACCTTTAGGACTTTATTAAACACTGATTATTGCACCCTATCCTATTCCTGATTGCCTTCTCACAAGTTCCCTAGGTTATAGTTAGGTTGCTGGTATGAGATCCAAGCTCTGAGCACCATTGCCATAGTTATTGTTAAGTTATTATTAATATTTTTAAATTTGCATGAGCTTGCAGTGTTTCCACCCAAAATAGTTTAGGTTCCCACATGCTTTGTATATGGATCTATCTCAACTAGTGTGCGCTGATGGTTTTGCCTTTGGGTGGTAGGATTTCTTCATATTTCATATTGCTTTCTATCATTTAAAAATGTCATGGGGTGCTGGCAGTGGTTTGGGCTCTCATGCCTATCATCCTAGCTACCTAAGAGGCTGAGATCTGAGGATCCTGATTTGAAGCCAGCCCAGGAAACAAAAGTCCTTGAGACTCAATCTCCACTTAAGTAGCGCACCCCCCCCCAAAAAAAAAACCAAAACAAACACAAAACCAACAACAGCAAAAAAACAAACCCAGAAGTGGAGCTGTGGCTACCTAAAGTGGTCCAGTGCTAGCTTTGAACAAAAATAGCTCAGACACTCAAGCCCTGAGTTTAAGCCCCAGGACCAGCACCCCCCAAAAAAGCAAATGTAATCTTAACAACCAAATGTAGCCAGTCACTTTTGGATTTTGTGCTTAACTGAAAAATCAAACAAACATGCATTTGGAGATGATAGGCATTTTGTTAGTTTGAGAACTCTGGCTTGTGGAATCAAAAAGGCTTTTTTTAGGAGAGGTGGAGGTGGTACTAGAGTTTGAACTCAGGGCATTGGTTTGCTAGGCAGACATTACACCACTAAAAGCCATGTCTCCAGCCAAAAAGGCCCTAGCCCTATCACTTAGTGATTATTTCAGTTTAGTTTTCTTTGGTTTAAAATGGAGTTGAAAATATTTGTCTGGTAGGATTTTTGTGAAGACTGAGTTAAATTTGTTAAGATCTATAAATTACTTCATAGGTACTTAATAACTGGTGGCTTTAGAAAATCTTGTGAGCCTATGGTTACAAACTTTGATGCAGTTTTGGACAATGTTACTCTAAGAGCACAGCTTACATCTTGCTTGCCTAACTTTCTGGCTTACTAACTAGTAGGCAGCAGGCAACTAGGAGTCTGGTCTGTTCCCACAGTTCCTGCTTCTGCTTACTTGTTTGGAAATGCTGTGTTTTGTTCCTGCCCAACCTGGCTCTGTATCCCTCCGCATTAGCTTTGCTCCTGGATCAGGCAGCCCTTCTTACTCAGATGACCTGTTGTGGCCTGTTTGTCTGACTCCAATATTCACCATGTTCCAGTGTGGGTTTTTTTCTTTTCTTTTCTTTTTTCTTTTCTTTTCTTTTCTTTTCTTTTCTTTTCTTTTCTTTTCTTTTCTTTTCTTTTCTTTTCTTTTCTTTTCTTTTCTTTTCTTCTCTTCTCTTCTCTTCTCTTCTCTTCTCTTTCCTTTTCTTTTCTTTTCTTTTCTTTCTGATGTCACATGAAAACTAGTGTGGCTAGAGATAGGAAGATGACTCTGTCTCTTACCTGGTACAGGTTGACTTTTTTTTTTTTTTTTTGTTTTTTGAATCAAGCTCTCTCCTATGTAGCATAAGCTGGGCTCAAATTAGCTGTTGTCATGTACAGCCTCCCAAGTGCTGGGGTACCAGTGTATCCCAACATGCCTGGCTCTCAAAATGTATGGTGGTAAACTTTAAATTCAGTATGTTTTCCAAAATGTGTGACTTCAGTGTTACAAGATTGAAATGGCAAACTTTTCTTCTGCTTTTTAAGTTCTAGTATTAATTCTTGGATGTTCATTAGAAGAGAACTTTAGTTTACTCTGTTGTGCTTATAATCACCAGGTTTTAGTTGGCTTGGAATAAATACATTTGGGAAAATTTCAACAGTGAGTTCTGTTGATTGGAAGGGAGGTCCTCTGTTTTGTGAGAAAGTGCCAGTTAGTCCCATCACAGATTATCCCTGGTGACAGTAGAAGATTCAATGGCTTGTCATTGTTATCTTAATTTTTTTTTATGACCACAAATTTTCTGTTGTCCTAAGACCTATTGAATTATACATTTTCAGCAATTGTATGACTTCATGCTTTTCAGATGTCAAAGAGCATCTTTGTTTTTGTTACACATTTATGCAGTTGGTTTCCTAGTGCATTTCATTTCACTAGGACTAATCTGGCTTAATTGGAGAATCTCAGCAAATATATACAGATCTGTGTGCTTGAGCAGTTGTCTTCTAAACAGGACCTTTGTTTGTATTTATGAACATGTAGAAGCCTCATATTCTAGACTTAAGTAAGACTCATGGAGGATGGAATCCTATGAAGGATTTAAAACAATTCTCCCTTGTTATTGAAAGGTTATTGCAACAAGGATATTCCTCCTACATTGAAAAATTCTGGTTTGGCATTTGGATAAGGCCATGGACTTTGAATCATCTCTAGATACTTAAAACTCACCTACCTATACAGTGTACGTGCTATATATAAACAGTTATTACACTGTATTGTTTTTATTTTGCTTTTGAGAGTGTCTCACTAACTTTTTAGGATGGCTCTGAACTTGTTATCTTCCTGCCTACACTTTTGTAGTAAGATTGTAGACTTGTGTGACTACATCTTGCCCTTTGGGAGCGTCTTGATGCATTTTTCTCCCGTTTTAGAGCAGCTAGCAGTTTATGTTTGAAATAACACCCAATAATTTGTATGTTAGTCTAGTTAAATTACCATGTATGTAGAGTGAAAGGAAAAGGCACAACAGCCCCCCCCCCCCGGTAATAGAAATTTTAAAAAAGAATAAGAATTTTCTTAATTGTCTTTTAGGAAACTCATTCTCTTATAATTTTGGCCTGATCTCTTATTCAAAGGCCTGAGAATGACGCAGATGATGACCACATACTGTCTGTCAGTCACAGCTGAAGCGGCTGGGCTATGGCTGAGAGTACTTCAGGGTTGTTCATCTTTAACGTATGAGACAATGGGAAGAATTTTGAACATAGAGTCATGCTTTGAATTTGCTTTCCTCTTCCTAGGCTTTGTGAAGAGCCAGGCAGTACACTGTGTCCAAAGCAGCAGTTCACATCTGCATGGATTTCGACTCCCAGGGGATATGTGGTCACATTTGAAGATATTCTTAGTTGTCCAAGCTAGAAGGATCACTCCTGACTTCTTTTGTCATTGGGCAGCAATACGTCCTGTAATCTACTGATTAGCTTCTCAAGAAAGAATTTTTTTGTCTCAAATTTCAGTAGTGTGAAGGTTGGCAAACTTAACATTAAAGCATTATTTTCCTGAAGTAAGGAACCGAGAGATGCAAAGGTTTCTAGTGTACAATATTCTCACCATGAAAAGAGGTTTCAGGAAAGAAAGCAGGGAATTACTATTTCAGTTACTGCCCTACTTAGCATGAAGTTGATGTACTATGAGAATTCTCGGCAAGGATGGTCTTTATGGTCTTATCTATGGTCTTTTTTTTATCTTTAGAAAGAGCAGAAGTTCAGGTTGTAAGTTAGTTTCAGTGCAGGCCACCTTACTTTATAGGAGTGGTGCAGATTCACAAACTGCTAAAGCCATAAAATTTGTGTATGCTCACAGAATGATGAGATTGTTACTAATAAAATCTTACTTAGTTTGCAAAATGGTATTTAGTTTCTGCATGTTGAACATGTGTTTTCTTGTTGTTTTATTTAACACAAATTGGACTTTTGGAGAATGAATTGAAACACAGCACAAATTTACTGACACTTAATAAAAGTTTATAAGGACCCTTTCTTGAATTTAGTGATTATCTTTTCTTTTATGTCGTTACTATAATTGAGAGATTGAAGCATGATCTCGTCACGGGAAATGAGTTATAATAGAGAGGAATTTATGGGAAAAGATTAACATAACAAATGTAAAGGAATGGGGAATAATTTTTAAAAACTCATTATTTGTAACTTTTAAGGCAAATTATAGCTACAAAATTATGTTGTTGTACAACAGAAAACCAGATAATTGGTATGTTTTTCTGTTTGACTCTCAGTTTTAAAGCCCTCTAAATTGATGTATTGTTTATATTGTTCACTAAATACAGTGTTGGATGATACAGGGAGGGATGGAGAATGCATGTGATAGCACTCAGCGATATTCAGCGTTTCTCCCCAGAACAATTACAGTGCAGCCGCTGCCAGTGGTGATGTCACAGAGCAGATAAAGAGCCATTTAAGGTTCTTTGTAATCATCATTACAGGACAGGAAGAATGTGTGCAAAATTGGAAGCCGTGTTAAGATTCCTACTGTGTTTCTCTGTTCTGTTGCTTTAAATGATAATGTTTACCACGTTTAATTATTTGTAACTTGTAAATCATGTTTAGCATCTCCTAGAAAAGGGAAATACTGTTTACAATGGAAGCAGTTGCCCTGCTTGTTAGAGCAGAAACCAGCAGCACTTTGGGGATGAGATATAGAAAAGGATGCTGCTTTCTGACCTTTTCTGTGCTTGGCTGTAAGTACATACCCATGTAGTGTATGCATTGGGCAAGATTGCCAAATGAAACTAAATTTTAATACCATTTATGGATTAGTAACATCCCTTTAGGGATAGGAAGATGGCAAAACGAAATACTTGGATGGGGGTGGGGGGGGGAGAAAGAAGGCTTCTTCAAACAGGTGGGCAGCCAAATAATTTTGGAATGCCAAAGACTTTATCAGCTGTCTACTATCCACTCAGCTCTTTAGCCAAGGTTTTGCCATTCTCTACCCCTCCCCCAACTTCCGATCACTTTTTTCATGCTGGAATTTAGGACCTAAGAAAGAAAACAAGATGTTGCTTAAGGGCTGGGCATATGGCCTAGTGGCAAGAGTGTTTGCCTCCCATACATGAAGCCCTGGGTTCAATTCCCCAGCACCACATATATAGAAAACGGCCAGAAGTGGCACTGTGGCTCAAGTGGCAGAGTGCTAGCCTTGAGCAAAAAGAAGCCAGGCACAGTGCTCAAGCCCTGAGTCCAAGCCCCAGGAATGGCAAAAAAAAAAAAAAAAAAAAAAAAAAAAAGAAAGAAAAGAAAGGAAAAAAAAAAGATGTTGCTTGACAGTTTTAATGTGGGGATGAACAAGTCATGTCATCCCGTTGTATGGCAGGAATGGGCCAGAGGAAGAATAGTAAGCACCTAGTCTGGAAGTATCCATAGGCTTTGAACTGAATTTTATTTCACTATTTTCTGTTATAGTTGAGTGCCTGAGCCACAGTAAAGGCTAGTCAGTAGGTTAATAATATTAATGGATAAATACAGGATGATACAACTTCCTAAATGTAACCTTTGATCATCATGTTGGACTTTCTGCCTTCATTCTGTTTAGCTCTAGTCACCTTTGGTTTCCTATCCTTTAGCAAACTTAACTAGACAGCATACATGATAGCCTCCGTGTGGATATCTCTCTATAAGAAAAGCATTCTGTTTCTTAATGTAGGGGGTATGACTAAAGCTCACAGGGGAAAGTGTGAGCTCAGAGTTCGGGCTAATGGGTCTTATGCTTCTAATTTCTTAAACTTGTAAATTGAGCTACGAAGTTATTTACTATCATCACTGTCTTCATTTTAAAATCCTAATCCTTTCCATTATTTATTAGGTGACTTAAGTTCAAGGATTCTAGCCCGTTGGCTGTGTTATTTTCTAGCTCTAAGACTTTGGGTGACATTATTAATCTCCCTGTTCCTCATTTTCAGAGTTATTATCTTGTGAGGTATACTGTTATTGCTTCCTCCTTTTCTTCCTCTTCCTCCTTCCCCACCTCTTTTTCTCCTTGGCCCCTTTTACTTCTCATTCTCAACAAACTTTTCACTTAAAGATAGGATTTTTCTTGATCAACATTAAGAAGAAGAACCATCATCTACAATTTAAGAATGCCATTTACAAAACAGGTGACTAAAACAGGTGACTTTTCTTATATTCCCACTTAAAGACTGTCCAAAAATATTGGCCTTCTAGTGGCTCTATTCATTACAGTTAATTTAGGGGAAAGGGGCCTAATTTGGAAAAGGTATATGCTTCCATTCTGTTTTCTGTGACTTTTCCCTAATGAATAGACAGCCTCTTCTGGAAAGCTGCCAGTTTCATCACATAGACAAGACAGTTTTCTCTGTGTCTTTGAATTGTTTTTTCTGTTTAGTGTAAAATTTAACTAATCTGACTAGAGTTACTTTTGGTTAGTTGGAAAGCTGGTTAAACAAGGTATGGCATGTTTAAAGTAATTTTTTATACTTTCCCTGTCCTAGACTTTATATAGAGCCATAGAGGTAGGATACTGTTAAAGCATTATTTTAAAGAACTGACAGGAGCAAAAAGCATCAATCCCTCCCTCCCTCCCTCCCTCCCTCCCTCCCTCCTTCCCTTCCTTCCTCTTCTTTTCTCTTCCCCTCCCCCTTCCCCTCCCCCTTCCCCCTCCCCTCCCCCTCCCCCTCCCCCTCCCCCTCCCCTTTCCCCTCCCCTCCCCTTCCCTCCCCTCCCCTCCCTTCCCCTCCCCTTCCTCCATTCCTTCTCCTTCCTCCTTCCTTCCCTACATTCATTCCTTCTCCCTCCTTCCCTTCTCTCCCTCCCCTTTCCCCATTTCCTTATCTCTCTCCTCCCTCCTTCCTTCTCTCCCTCCCACTGTCCTTCCCTTTGTTTCAGTGGTTCTGGGGTCTTAAACCCTAGGCCCTATAAAGCACATGCTTTATCAATTGAGCCATACTTTTAGTAATTTTTTTTCCTCAGGCTGATCTCAAACCATGATATTCTTGATCTCTGCCTCTTGAGTAGTTGAGATTATAGGCTAGTGTTATTATGTTTGAGATGAACAGGATCAGGAATAGAATTGTTTCAGTTCTTGCTTCAGAACCAGAATATGGATTGAGGCGCAGCAGACTGGGATTTGAACTCAGGGCCTTGTACTTGCTAGGTAGAGGGTCTACCACCAGGTGTGGTAATAGCCACACCTGTAGCCCCAGGATTTTTGTCAGCTTTCCTTTCAATTAAATTTCTCCCCAAGCTTATTTTTATATTGAATAATGATTTACTTTCTAGAAAGTTAAGTCTCCTAGAAATAACATTTGTCTTCTTTTTTCATTGGTCTATATAAAGTTTTGGTATAATTATAATAGAACAGCAGCAAACTAGAAATGTGCAGTATATACTAGTGAAGACTCCACTGCCCATGGATTTCATGAGTCTTATCATCCTGGGAATGGAGATGTGTGGTTAGTGTGGCCACTGGCTTAGTGGAACTTTGTAAGAAGTGTTTTCTTTCTTCAGAGTCTTTGTTAAATCTTCTGCTTTTAGGAGAGTATTTCTACTTTTTAATCAGACCTCAGTGGCATGGTATGTACTCAGTACTCTCCAATCATAAGTGTTGCATGTCTGCTTTGTGTTACTTGATTTAAAAAAAAATGACAGTGAACAAGCAACATCATTGAATGGCATTTTCTGTTTGAGGCTTTGGTCTTCTGGGGATCAGTAGAGAGGCCTTTTTATGTTTATTTCCTTTAAAATTCTTTCCTTTGGATTGGTTAACAGTGAATCTTAGGTTGCATCTGTAGAAGATGATTGCCATTCACTGCCCAGGTGTTGTATAACTTGGCACATTTGCATTTTTCTATATCAGTTAGCTTTTAGAAGCCCAGGAAGCCCAGGTAGTAATTCAGGAACTAAGATGGTGGGAAGAGGGAGGGTTGACAGTTGTGAGGAACAGCCAGGGCCAGGCAGGACCTGCAGAGCAACTGTAATGCCACCAGCAAAACCAGGGCAAGTATGACATGAAATCCTATTCTCAGTTTAGATTGGAATTGTGCCTTCTGGCAAAAGATAAATGTCTATTCTTTTTGCATGCTATTTATAACAGAACATCATTTTATGTGATTTGAAGTGTGCTTTCAAAACTAGATGGAGGACTGGGGGCGTGGCTCAAGTGGAAGAGCACTTGAGAAGCAAGCCCCAGGTCCTGGGTTCAATCCCCAGCACTGCCAACACTTCCTTTCCCTCCAGACAAAACAACAAAAAAAATAACATGGATGGTCAGAACTTTTTACATTTAAAAAATTTAAAAAGTATTTAAGCCTAGTAACTTTAATTCTTTTTAGTCTGCTGAGGTGTGGTCACCAGAAATTATAATTTACACTTGTTTCATCTTTTGTTTTTAAAAACATCCATCTAAAATAACCATAAAATAGCCATAAAATAATTATAGCCAGCCCTTGCTTGATGCATAATGTCCATTTGTTAGATAGTTGGATAAGCCTAAAACCTAAGCTGCCTTGTGCTTTTTAGCTTAGCAAATTGCTTGCAAGTTTTAAAATGTGCTTAGTTCCACTTCTGTATGTAATAGTGAGCAAACAGAAAGTTCCAGAGTATTTTGGTCACTTCCATCACTGTTGCCCTCAAATCTTAGCTTGCAGTCGTTAGTTCCTGTTTATCTACGTGGACTAGGTTAGTCTTCAGAAAAACCACACAGTCCATTAAAATGATTAATTTTAGAATATTGGAAATGTATTTCCTTTTATTAGCATCTTTAATGCACAGCTAACTTTGATATATATAGTCATATAGACATATTTATTTGTGTTTATATTTCCATATTTATTTATTTATGTTATGCTTATATGCCCATTTTTGTAAAAGAAAACAGTTCTACCAGGCCCTTCCGTTTTTGTGTTAGTAAATAATGCAAGAGTCCAATAGCAGCTTTAACTTGCCTCAGAGGTGGCTTGCTTTGTTTCCCATGTTTGGAGATGTTGATGTTGTGTCATGGAAGCTCATAAAGCTGAATTAGAGCCACATCAAGGCTGTGTGTCCAAACAGCAAATGGGAGGGGAGAGTCCCCACTGCTCCCAGGCCATGAGATGTGCGCGGGGGAGTGGAGAGGAGCTGAACTGAAATATTGTAGCACTTCCAGCATGCTGTGATTTTGTTTTAAAGAGTATTAGTGAATCTGTGTAAGACTTTTGTTGTTATTGTTTGTTTTCATGGAGGCAAATAATAGCAAATGAACATTTCCATGTTAAGTAGATGGCACTATTGTCCTATGGAAAATCATTGCTTAAAAAATCTCAGATATTCTGTGTATAGCTATATAGATCAAATGACAGATTTAATTGTTTTTGAGTGAGAATAAAACAATACCTTTGTTAAAGAAGAACAAAATACAGCTCAGATTTTGTAAAAATAATGAGTTTCTACCAGAATTTTCTGGGTTGTTTTTGCCTGCCCACCTGCCCTCCCTCTGCCCCCCACCCCCTGCCCCTTCTCTCTTTTCTTTTTGGCACTGGAGATGGAATCTAGTGCCTTGTACTTGATAGGCAAGTGCTTTGTCACTGAGCTACATCCTAGCCAAAGATTTTTTTCCCCATAGGTGAATACTGATCTTGTTCTGGCAGTAATGATGTAGGTGTGCTACTAGGAAAGCCCAGCAGCAGAGGTGGCGGCCTCTTAGACAGCACAAAAACCTTCTGCACTTGTGAAGTCTAGTTTGAGGTAGCATAGTTTTTACCAAAAAGTTTTCACTGTGTTGTTGTGCTACAGGTTGCTGATGTTGGTTTGGAATGGAGTTTTTTAGTCTTTCATTGAAGTAAATAGTTTCAGACTATCTGAAGCCAATTGGATAGGATAGCATAGGATAGGACAGATAGATAGATAGATAGATAGATAGATAGATAGATAGATAGATAGATAGATAGATAGATGACAGATAGATATACCGACCGACAGACAGACTTATGTAAATAAACTTAGTCGTTGTGTCCCTTACCTATAATTTCAGGTACTAAGGGTGGAGACACGTAGAAAAGAAAAAGGCTAGGGGTGTGGCCCTGAGGTTGAATGAGTGAATGAAATAGAAAATGAAACATACAAATCTTTGGGGCTTTTGTAGCAACAACTTTAATATCATTTCTTATGCTTGATGTTGTATTTATAAGTACATTTTGCTTGCTAATTTTCAAAAATAAATTTTCTGTGAGGCTAGTGAGTTCATCTGTTATAAGTAGGCAGTAGCAAGAAATAACAGGTAATAGAGCTGGATTAAAAGAAAGTCACTGTCTTCCATACATTTTCATAGAAGTTTGAAAAGCAAGAAGTTAGTAAGCCAGGCCCCTATAGCTGATGCCTGTAATCCTGGGTACTTGGGAGGCTGAGATTGGGAACATAGTGGTTTGGGGCTAGACTGGACATATCTCTCAACTAATAGTTGGGTACAATGGTATACACCTGTCATCCCATTTATGACAGGAAGTGTAAAATAGGCCAGGTGCACTCTTGTGCAGGAAGTCAGACTCTATCTCAAAAATGCCAGCACAGTGGCAGAATACCTGCCTAGCAAGCTTGAGGCCCTGAGTTCAAACTTCAGTAACACACAGGGAGGGAAGAAAGGAGGGAGGAAGAGAGGAAGCAAGAGGAAGGGGAAGGGAGGGAAGGAAGGAGAGGAGAAGAAAGAAGGAGGGGAAAGGAGGGAAAGAATGAAAGGAAGAAAGAAAAAAGAAAGAGAAAGAAAAGGAATAAAGGAAGGAAAAGAGAAAGAGCTAGCTAGATATGGCATTTTTATGAATTTCATTTATTATATTCTTATATACCCTTGTAATGTTGATGACCTATGACCCCCCCCAAAAAAAAAGTATCCACTGCTTATTTGATTTGTGACAAGGCAAAATAAGTTACGAGCTATTCAAAGTTAGTGAAATCATAATTATTGCAAGAGAATATGTACATGGTCATCTATAAGTCTTAGCAGTCTAGAATAGCATATGATCTACAAACATAGGAACTCTGAGGTATTCTCAACACCTATAGTGATTTAACATGTTCCAGGAAAAGTCACAAACTTTTAAATAGGATGAAGGAAGATGGTAGAGGGAAGATGCTGATGGTGAAAATTACTACAGAGAAAGTAGAGATAAGGAGAGTAGTGAAATGGCTGTTGCTGACAGGTATATATGGAGCTAAAAGCTCAAGCATCGGGACAGAGAGATGGATGCAAACCATGCTGGGAAAATTCTGCAAGATAAACGGGAGACAACAAAGGAGAAGTGAGAAACAAATCATTTCATCTTTTTGAGTCTGGGAGAATGTTATTACTGTGAGACAAACAACAGTGAGGAAAACTGACTTTGTTTTTGAGGTACTGAGTTGAGCTGGCAAGAAACCTGGCAGGAGCTTGGACCGAGTGGCCTGCAGCTCTGAGAGACTTTTCAGCAGCTCCCAAGGCAAGCAGAGACAGGCATGCTTTTATTGTTGCCCTGGGAAGTGCTTAGTAATTATTGGTTGGTTTATAGTTCTTTTGAATTTTGTGGGGTAACTGGATTTGCTTGAAAACAAACTTTGCTCAGATACCTCGTTTTTACTTACAAGTAGGAAGTCAGTAATGAGGTCTGCTCATGCACTTGGAAGGGAGCGGAAGCAGGGGCAGGCCTGCTAGTATGACATCATTATGAAGCGGGTTGTCTCTTGAACATCACCCTTTAACTCCATCATGCTTGTTTTCATGTAGTTTTAAAAATAAGAAAGTATTAATACAGTCAGTTCCAATCAAAAGTTTCTCGGCACATTTCTTGAATTTTGCATGACTTCTACATGGAGATATTTTGCTCTTTGATTTATTTGAGCACAGTTTTTGATGCTATGTCTTTGAATGGTCTTGTTATTGTTTCCTTGATTTATAGACATATTCAAAATTAGCCAAACATAATGAAATGCTGTTAGGAAAGCAACGTAGTACAGCTTCATTTTGTTGGAACTTATTTGTGGATGACTTTGAAATGCTGATAGAGAACTTCTAAAGTGCCTGGAAACTTTCCTCTTCATAGGAAGTGATGCCCTTCATTGAAATGGCTAATGAATAATGGCTGATACTGTCATTGAACGGTTGAGTCCACTGGGTTAATAGTGGCTTGAGGAAGACAACCTGAGATGATTGAATTAATGCCTTTTTCTGTTTTATAACTCCACTATTCTGCTAATTAATGAACATTTTTTCCTGGAATGGGACATTTTCTCTCCTTTTGAATAAAGAAATCATAAAATAACTTCTGTTTTTAGTCTGAGTATAGTCAGCCTGAGTTCCTCTAATCAAGCAGATTTACAGTAAATACGCTTACTATAAATGTAAATGTACTTTTTTTTCTAGTTAGAGAATAAATCAAATTCTTCCTTCTGCTTTCAACTATCTTTTCCTTGTGAATGCTGGAGAAATAGAAACCTAAACTCCAGAGGAGCTCATGATACTGACTGAGCTTTATTTCCAAGCTTGGAGGACTTCCCATATTTCAAAATTCTGAGCTGAAAGGCAGTTGGTAAGAAGTATTTTTTTTCATGACTTATAGAATCCCTAACAATTATTTTTCAGAGTAAAAGTGTCATTTGCTGTCATACTTGTGCTTGGTGAAGCACTTGAATGAAAGTTTTTATTGCTACTACCCTTTTAGGAGAAAGGATTTTTGGAGAGCTTTGGATGACGTCACTCTTTATTGGGGAGAGATAAATTCTGATTTTGCTACCATTTCTGACCACTTTCCTTGGTTTCTTCTACTCCTCCCCACCTTATCAGTCTGTTTTGATAACTTCTCAACATATTTGCTTCTTAGCTGGGCATACTGGTATATGTCTGTAAACCCAGCTGTAATCCTTGCTTTGGGAAGAAAAAACAGTTTGAGTCTCGCCCAAGAAAAGTAACGGAGATCCATCTCAAAAACAAAATACAAACCAAGGTCTGGAGGCATAGCTCCTGTAGCTAGGTATTCATTCCCTAGTAGTGGCTTATTCCCCCCTCCCCCCAAAAACAGTGGTTTTTAAAGTCAGTTCTCTTTTACTATCAAATTCTTCAGGTTCAATTGAAAAGTTTTTGAAATAATGCAACCCCTCGTTTTCCTTTACAATTGATTTTCTTTCCATTTTCTATATTAAATTGTAAGTTCTAAATAGTAAAACAAGTTAGTCCTAGTAAGAGATATAATTGAATAGGAAGTGTCAGAGCCAAGACTTCCCTGAGGAAATTTATAAATGGGTGATTTAGATACATAGATACAAGGGACTGATTCAAGATAGTATGTGATTGACTTGCCTTCCCCAGAATGTGAGATGAAATGCTCCACAATGTTGGAACAAATCAACCCAACTGTAAACTACATAGTCTTTTCTTTATTCCTGTTTTATTAGATCAGAGATGGTAAGAATTGTGTAGGCTATCACTATGATGAAGCACTGGGGGAGGCTAAAGTTATCTATAAAAATATGAAGATATATACATATATAAATACACATGCACATACAATATAATATATAATAAAAGATATACTTATGTAACATATGATACAATATATATTTTGTAAAGGTATATATAATATGAAGTTGTATATATAATATATATGTATAATATATGTTATATATGTGGCTTTTCAGTGATAAGACATCACATTTTTCTTCAAATAAATTTATTCAGTGAGATTAACCATGAAGTAGTCTTTTTTAATCGCTGAATATGTATAGCAGTTGTTATACTCATTAACGTATTTTTTATGCCTTTCTGCAAAGGAGAAAAAATGAAACTTCCCCTATATTTGTAAGTGGCACACAAATAAATTGCTTTGCAAATAAGAATAAAATTTATGATATGGAGTAATGTTAACACAGTTCCATTAGAAACTCTGTATAAGGGCTTGTTGGCAGCAAGTTACCTGGATGTTTCATGAAAAGTCAATTCTGAAAACTCATTCTGGTTTTGACTGATATTCTTCAAAGCTGGGTCTTTTACCACCCCGCTTTGATTTACCTTCAAGCCAGGTTATGTGCTTGTTTAAATCATCTCGTTTTAATTGCCAACCTCACTTGGTGATAGAACCGGTCTGCTGATTGTTTAGCAGTGGCCATTCTTGACACAGAGTGGTCTTTTGTCCAAACAATCAGTCTGTAGCCTGCTCTTCATCTCTCCAATTATAACTATGACCATTATAATACGTAACACCTATTGAATGCTTACTGGGATTCTGCCGGATACTACAGATTTGTGACTTAGATGGTAGTTTTATCTGTTTTACAGAGGACTAAGCTGGTATCTTGTCTAAATTCATACAGTTAGGGAGAGGTGGATCCAGGATTCAAGCACAAGAGTTCCCTACTCCCAAGTGTGTGTGTGTGTGTGTTTGTTTATTTTTGCCAGTCCTGGGATCTGAAATCAAGGCCTAAGCTGCTTTTGCTCAAGACTAGGGCTCTACCGTTTGACCCACAGCTTCACTTCTGTCTTTTTTGGTGTGGAGGGAGGTGGGAAGTAGTTTTTTGGAGATAAGAGTCTTATGGACTTCACTGCCTGGGCTGATTTTGAACTGTGGTCATCAGATCTCAACCTTCTGAGTAGCCACTGGTGCCCAGCTCATTTTGCTTTTGAAAGGCTGATATGGGAAGCATTTTCCTATTACTTTGGCATGTAAGCCTACAGTTTATATAGCACATTTTAGTTTTAATTCCTTGACAAATCTATAACTTATTATTCAGTAAAATTCACATTTCTAGAACTTAGAGACAGTATTCAGAAGCTCTCATTCTTAAGGGTAAATACCAAGTATCAGCCATTGCACTTTGTAGACCACATGTTTGCTTGCTCAATCTTTACAACTAAGGAGGGAGATGCTGTTGTTTATATCCTTATATAGACAGGAAACCAACTAAGAAAGGTGACTTGTGGGATTAAGATAGAGTTTTCTGACTCTGGAAGCCATATTTTAAACTGTCCTGCTACATTGCTTCCATAGTGAATTGATAAGATTAGAGAAATACTTTGAACCTAGTAAAAGAGAGGAAGAAATACTGTAAACATAGCTTTAACCTTCATTTCTTTTCTGCCAAGGTCCCAGGTGTATGTGTTTGTGTATCTGTCTGTCTGTCTGTCTGTCTGTCTGTCTGTCTGTCTGTCTCTCTCTCTCTCTCTCTCTCTCTCTCTCTCTCTCTCCCCCCGCCTCTCCCAATTTGGCTAGTTTGTGGATTTGACTAAACTTTATAGATGGAAGTGTTTGAACCTTTGAAATAATAGAGTTGAAGGCTGTGAGAATAAAAATAGTGCTTTTTTCTTGAGCCCAGTCAGGTTGGTGCCTTTAGATAAAATGTGCAGAGACTCCACACACAAGACAAGGGAAAGCATTTGAGCATGATTATTCATTGTGGAAATTTGTTAAAAATATCAACAAAGCATTGCTTTTGTCAGCCATCTGCTAGAAGATAGAAAGGAACTTGTTATGAATTTGCAGTTGTTTCAGAAAACTGTTGATTAGTGTTTTGTTTATGGATTGCATATTGTCATCCTGATTGTTAATTGGCTTTAGAAGAATTTCTATTTTGGATTCTTTTGTAATCCAAGTCTAAATTGTTATTTCTTGGAATTCTATATTTAGTTAGGCTATTTATGAATGTTGACCAAGTAAGATAGAGATATGTGGTATTTTTGACCAATAATTAACTTTGATCTTGTTTCACTTACAGCCTCAGACACTAAGGGGGGGGGGCGGGGAAACACTTTTTTTTGTTGTTGTTGTTGTGTGTGTGTATGTATCAATCCTGGGCTTGAATGTAGGGCCTGAATACTGCCCCTGAGCTTCATTTGTTCAAGGCTAGCACTCTACCACATGAGCTACAGCACCACTTCTGGCTTTTTCTGAGTAGTTTATTGGAAATAAGAATCGCATAGACTTTCCTGCCTGAGCTGGCTTCAAACTGTTATCCTCAGATCTCAGCCTCTGGGTAGCAAGGATTACAGGTGTGAGCTACTAGCACCTGGCATTTTTCGACAGTTCATAAATAAATTTCACCCTATTTGGATAAAAATAAATTCTTCTTTTGTAACTAAAGCATTTTTATGGTAATAAAACATTGTAAATATTATCCTTGTCTTAAATATTTTCACAACTTTCTTTTGAAGCTTTTGTGTGCCAGGTATTGACTGGCTTACTTCTTTGTCAACAGCACTGTTATAGGTATTCAGTATACATTCATGCATAAAGCAGAGCTCTGTGTCCCCATGGAGCTACATATCAGAAGGAAGAGATACTAAACAAACACATGAGTAAATTGTAATATATAAAGTGATAAGTGTTGTGAAAAAAGAAAAAGTAGGGCAGGGAAGGAGGTGCAAGGGAATGTGGAAAGCAGGTTAAAGTATTACAGAATATGTGGCCAGTGTTCAGGGCCAGGCTCTGTTGGTATTTGAACAAAGATTTTGTTATTATTTGAGCAAAGAATGAGAATAAGCCATGTAGCTAATTAACTATAAGGATTGTCATCTCTTATTTTATCATTAATTTTAGATTATGAGTCAAATTAAGTCCCTGGTTATAAAACACACATATCATTTAGTATCTTAGCCTTCTCTGTTGAAATGATAAAGCTTGGTAGGATGAAATTATGAGGAGTCTCAGCATAAGTGCTATGTGAAGTGGACCTTGATTATGGTGCAGTAAAATATAATTCATAAAGCCTGAGAGGATGATTGGAATGATCACTAATTCACTGGGAGGTGTTAGCCTGACCACTGGAAAGACAAGTAGGACTACTTATGTCTAGTTACATCCTGTTATGTACTAACTCTCAGTACATGTTTTGAAAAGGAGAGACATATAATTTTAAGAAGTATTAAAAAATAACTTATGACCTTTTCCATTTGGGAATACCATAAACCTGGTTTTATTCCTTCCTTCCCATTTCTTCCCTCTATCCTCTCTTCTCCCTTCTCCTTTCTCCCTCCCTCCATCCCTCCCCTAGATTTGAACCACTATCCTCTGAATCTCAGCCTCCTGAGTAGCAGGGATTACCGGTGTGAGCTACTAGTGCTCAGCTACAACATTGTTTTGTAAACTGAAGAATGCACCAGACTTAACCTAAAAATGCTTGTTAGAACACAGGTAGCGTGGTCCCAAGTTTCTTACTAGGAACTTGTTAGTCCCAGGACTTTAGAGTAAGTCTGACTAGTGATCCTGGTGTACTGGGTCCAGAATCACTGCTTAATTACATGCCTCCAAAATTGGTGTTACATTTTCCAAACTATTTGGAAAGAGACTTAACAACTTGCTCAAGGCTTTGAGCCCAGTCTCCATGATTCCACTCATTCTCTTTCTTTCTTTCTTTCTTTCTTTCTTTCTTTCTTTCTTTCTTTCTTTCTTTCTTTCTTTCTTTCTTTCTTTTTGTTCATCCTTCTTGGATTACTACAAGAGCAAAGTACATCATCCTTTATTTCTCGTTATTCCTCAGTTTGACACAGACATGTTTCATGTAGCAAAATTAAACTGAATCTTTTAATTTTGACTCACAGAAGACTTGCTCCATACTTTTGTTTAAAAGGTCCTTTAAAGAGTCTTCAGAAATATTTTAGAGTTATATTGTTGAAGAGTTTGTGTTATTATGAACATTTATAGGCTTACTTTGAAAACCCCAACAAAAATTATATACAAAAATGAATCTTTTCCTCGTGGTTTTTTTATTGTTCACTTGTTCTTTAGAGATTGCGTCACAGTCAGTTCTTTGAACTTTGTGGCTAAACTAACTGGGTGGCCACTGTTTAATTGATTCATTGATCAAGTCATTCCTGATAAGAGCCAGAAGGTCCCCAGTGAGACTCAATAAGAAAACAAATGTTCCTTAATCTTCTTGTTTCTACTTGATACCTATTAAAGTCATGATAATAGAGAAAGAAACCCCCACAGAATTCTGAGAGTTGGCAAATATTGGTCAAGCACTTATAAAGTTTAGATCAGCATTCTTCCCAAACCAGAGTGTTTTTGTCCAATTATTAAAATTTGAACAAAATTGATTTATTTGAATTTTATATCCCTTCTCTGGCCTTGAATATTCTCTGCTGAATGAAGTTCACATTGAGGGAGATTTTATGTGAAGAAAGAAAAATGTCTAAATTGTCCATGAGAAGGAAAAAAAGTGGTAAATAGGATATTTTATGAAATAGATAAGGAAAGGAGCCTAAAACTCACCTTTGTGATATATGTCATTTGGTTTATGTCAGTGTTCTTTTATTTTCTAACAATCACCTGGTAGGGAGACTTCCAAGACTTTACTGGCCGCTGGCTGGGAAAGTCACTGAGAAATGTAGAGGTGTTCCCTGTTCAGAAAACTAGCCATTCTCTTTAATCTGCTGCCCCAGGAGGGTGGAGGAAAGTATTCAAGATAGAAGAGTCCTCTGGGTTTATCGAGTAGAACATATGCCTTACATTAGAAAACCTATCTCATTAGTGGCAATCTGGAGTAGAAGGATTGAATGGTGGTCTCAGTTTCTACTGTACCTCTCCCTAGCAGCCTATCTTTTCCCTTCCACTCCTAAACTATTTATTTATACACTGAAGAACTATGTTTTTGGCCTTACCAAGTTTGTACAATTTATTTAGAAAATACAGTTGCAGATTTGATTATCTCTATCTCCAAACATACTACAAAATCTCTTATAACAATGTATTTCTTAAATACTCACTAAAACATTTTTTCTCTGTGGACAAGTAAGATTGCAACAGGAAAGAGAGATGGCAGCTTAAACAAGGAGAAATTAAGGAGAACGTGGACAGGGTATATGAAAGCTGCAGGGTTTAGTGTGTAGTGTTAAGTGCTCAAGATTAGCAGGGGAGGAGCTGTTACCACCTCAAACCTCAGTTGGAGGAGGGGAGGGAGAGCCTTTATTTAGAATTCTTTCTTGTATCTTGAGAAGCAGTCTCATGAACTTTTCTTCTCTCAGACTGGCCTTGAACCACTATCCTTCTGTTCTCAGCCTTCCAAGCATTTAGGATTACAGGTATGAGGCACCAGCACCTGACTATAGAATATAAATTATTTAAGCCATTCTATAGTATTGTGGTTTGATTTTTTTTTTTAAGCAAGTAGTCTTTTTTGCATGCTTTAAAACTTGATCTAGTGTTTTTAATGTTAGGTAAGTCTACTGTTGTAGTCTCAATTCCAAGGTAGAATCATCATACACAGTGCACACAAACATACAAATTCTGACTCATACATCTTTCACAGTATGCAATTGACATGATTCTCAAGGGGGAGGATGGCTGAAGAATGAGGCATTTCTGTTAGTGGAGCATATTTAAAATGTGCCTATTGTAAACAATCTCACCTACTCCCTCCTCCCCCCATACTGGGGTTAGAACAACTCAGAAGGGACCTAATGTTTGCTTTGTTTGCGTGGCTGGCCCTCTGTGACTGGTGCCACATCTGTACCCCTACTTGTTGCTGTTTTTGTAGCTACTGCCTAACCTTATCTAACAAAAACCCCCCTCACTTTATTGAATGTTTGGTTCGATACTTGACATTGCTTTATATCAACTGTCTTTGTGTTTTATATAATCTTCACAACAGCCTTCTGGTTTGATAGAATCTTCATAGGAAATTCAGTTAAAGAAAATTATATTTATTTATTCAGTAGGTATTTTGTTTACACTATGCACAACATTGTTCTAGATGTTGTAACATATAATGTAAACATTCAGACAAACCAGACAGTTTTGGGGTTAAGGAGTTCTGTAGTTGGCGGTTGTTGTTTAATGGAAATTACCCAAAGTAGCCCAGACTCTACTAGGGCAGAACTGGGGTTTGAACTTGAGGAGTCTGCATTGTCTGCAGTGCTCCTTGTGCTTCCATTTGCTCTTCTATCCATGCCTTCACTTCATCCTTACTCAGTCTTTGGCATTTACCTTCTGTCCCTTTAGCATTCTAACATATTTTCTTGCCTGTTTTTTTTTTCTCTTATGTTTTACATTTACTATTATGTTAATCACATTAGTATATACAAACAGTATGGTTACTAGTGTCCAGGAATATGATTGGCTTTGTGTTGCTTTATGTCCAATACCACTTAGTTTTTTATTCCCCCCTTTCCCCCACTTAGTCTTTTACTTCTCTTCATTTTCTGTTTGGTTTTCTTCTCATTCTCTTGCTTAATTTTCTTCAGTGGTCAGTGTGTGTATGTGAGCATGCAAAAGGAGAAGATAAGAATGAGCAGAGGCAGGTGTATGGTCTACGCCCTCTTCTATCTGGGAAGAGATAACCCAGATAAAAGGGAAGGTTAGATCACCAATGGGAAAGAACTGTGTATCCAGACCGAAGGGGAGAAGCAAGTCTACCAGAACCTCAAAGCCAAGCCTGAGCACCAGACCATGAAACAACTCACTGAGCAAAGGAGAGAGGATCCATCTCTCCTGGGGAACAGGGTGAGGTGGGAGCATTGGACAAAATGGTCAGGTTAGATTCCACATAAGGCAATGGAGCGAAGCCTGAGCACATGGGAATTAATGCTCTTCCAAAAGAAATACTTTTGATGATTAAAACTGTTATAAACATTACAGTTAATGTGTTTGTGGCTCTAGGACATCATACTGCTAAGTAAAATGGGATAGGGAGAGAGATGGTAAAACATAGACTATGGGAAATTCAAAACAACTTATGTAATTGCTTCCTTTTAAATGACTTTAAAACTCTCAGTAGAAATAATGGTTCTGTTTCTGTTTATATGATTCTAGCTTCCATATTCTCTGGACTTCTCTTTGTCTATAGAGGAAAAAATCAAAATGAAAACACACACATTTTATATAGTGTCTTTGCTTGGACAAGTCATATCTTTATGTTGAATACAAAAATATTCTCTGATGTCATTATTGGGTATGTTTGTACATGTGTAGGAAAACAGAATTGATAGATACAACTTAGGTTAATTTATTATGAAAGCCTGACTCCTATTCTTTTTAAGGTGATTTATTGTTGTGATTCCAGGAAGAATTTATTTGTAGATTTGTAGGGAAAGGAAACCTTTAGTATTATTTTTTTCTAATGTTTATTTTTTATGTGTTTCCTTCTGCTCATTCCACTTTTCTTCAAAAGTGTAAGGCATAGCAATGGTTATGGCAATTGAATGGATAATAGGTATTATATTCTCAGGATGGCTTTTTATTTTTTTGTTTTTTTTTTATTGTTTTTTCCTAAGCTTGTAAGGAAACTGGTTTCTTCTGAAAGATACATCATACTTTCAAGGCAAATGATTTTTAGAAAATGAAGGTGAAAAGTGAAGATGAAGATGTCTTTGGGAGAGCTAAATGTTTGCAACATTGAAATAATGTCTTTGAAGATTAGCTTGACATCTGTTTTAAGATTCATAATTTTCTATGTGACAGAACAGAACTTTGTCCTCATATTTTAGAATGAGATTATATTCTTCCGTTCTAAAGCTCTTACATACCATTTTATTTTCCCTTTAAATTTGTTTGGGATTATATGAGTTAAAGTGTTGTCTGTAGGAGATAAGATTCACAGTTATTTGAGGATATAGACTCATAATTGTTTGAGGACACCAAGAAATAAACCTTGACATGAATGCTCAGTTCATCAGAAATTAGTTTAAATCAGTATGTTACCTACTAAACACTTGTCAGCTTTTTGCCTAAACTCCTTATGAACAAAATTGACCCCTTTGTCTTCTTTCACAACAAAATCTTCTGATTTAGTGTAAGATGAATCTATTGATTGGGCTTTCTTTTCTCAAGCTAATAATCTTCAGAGAATATTGCATTATGTGATCACAAAATAAGTGTTAGTTTTTTTACTGCTGAGACAAAATACCTAAGAAAGCCAACATAACAGGAAAGCTTTATTTTGACCCATGGTTTCAGAGGCTTCAGTCCATGGTAACTTGGTATCTAAGGTTGTGATGCCTCAGAGTATTATGGTGGGAATACATGGTGGAACAGCGCTTCTCCCCAAAGCAAACACATAGAGAAGGGCAGTAGTAGTCAAGGACAAAATAGCTCCTTCAAAGGCATGTCACCAGAGACCTACTTCCTCCAACTAGGCCTCTTGAAGTTTCTACCACCTTCCATATCCCATTTAGTATGAGTCCAGCAAGAAGATTAATCCATTGATGAAGATGGAGCCCTAATCAGATAACTTCCCAAAGGCTGTATTTGTGAACCTTACTGTATCAGGAGCCAATGCTTCATTCAGCACATGAGCTTTTTGGGGGCATTTCAGATTCAAACTAGAACACTTTTCTTCTTTATTATAGGAAGCAGAAAATAATTTTTCACATATATTACATAATTATTGGCAAGTTGGAGTTTGTCCACTGTTTTATTTACTTTTGTTATATTGATAAAATTAGAGGAATGCTCTAAAATTTTAATTCAAGTTAATATTTATATATTGAGCATTTGGTGCACAGTGTATAGTTTCTGGGACAAGCATAAATAAAGAAGGCAATATCTTTGTATCCTCTTGTGAACTGATCTGTGTATTTAGAAATCGTTCTTTCACTGATGCAGCCTACTTATGTTGAATGGGATAAGAAGGTGGCTGAGTCCAGTAGATTGGAGACAGATCCAGTTAATAGAACACACTAGGTTGGCCCAGCACATAGTCACTTTCAGAGATGAAAAATGTTTGTCCTTATGCTAGGACTGCAGAAAATTTCCTCTCCAGTTTAACCTATAAGCTGAAAGGCTTAGGTAAAAATGAAGATGCTGATAACGTGGAAGGTGATAAACAAGCACTGAATAGATGAAAAGCAGTCATTTTCCCACTTTGGGATACAGAAAGCTATTCATGGCTGGGCACTGGTGGCTCACGCCTGTAATCTAGCTAGTCAGGAGGCTGAGTTCTCAGGATAACAGTTTGAAGCCAACCCAAGCAGGAGAGTATGAGAATCTTTATCTGCAATTAACCAGCAAAAAGCTGCAAGGGGGAGTATGACATAAGTTGTAGAGCACTTAGCTTTGAGTGAAAATGACCATTATGCTGACTGTAGAAGTTTGCTTTTAGTATGTGACAGCAGTTTATTTCTGTTTCAGCAAGGGTGAAATTTTAACTTGAATATATGCTAGGGAAATTTTAGCTACTATAAAAACCTTGCAACTGTGCAAATCCAGTGGCTTAACATAATACAAGTTTCTTTTGTTCTCATGACTAGTCCGTGCTGATATCTCTGGGAAGGCAGCTGCATTCCAGTGGACTCAGGAGCCTATGATCCATTCTTCTTGTAGTGTGCTCATCCCCAGAGCCTCTCGGAATGTTCTGGTGGGACTTCATTCTTCTGGTGGATGAGGGAATAGTGCATGAACACAACAGGGGTCAGTGTACAGGCAGATCTAGAAGTGTCCTATATTCTGCTGCCCCATTTTGTTAGCACCCACCAGGTGTGTGGCTTAGGCCTATTTCTAGGAGAGGTGTCAAAATGTAATTGTCATGTGTGTTCAAAGAATAAAAACTGAAATTGATAAATATCTTGCCAGTCCTTACCAAAATAGAATCTTTGGAATTTGATGTATTCATATGAAACCATTTAAATGTATTTTGCCTCATGAAGCTTTTATTTTGGAAGTGAAATTTAAGTTTCTGATGTGTATTCTAAATAATTCCTCACATACCTGTAGATGAAAAATCAACACTAAGTAATTTGTCACCCCCCAAAATCTGATAATTTAGGAATAAAAGATATGACTTCAAATATATTATTAAAATATAATACTGCTTTTTAAAAATTTCTGTAAGGTTTTACAATACCTGGAAATTTATGTTCCTCTAAAGGTTTTGTTTTTTGGTTACGTTGTGGTCTGAAGAATGAACTAGCAAAGAATTCCTAATGCCTTTTGTTGTTAGTAAATTTTATTTTATTTTAGTTTTTGGTGCCCATCCTGGGGCTTGAACTCAGAGTCTGGATGCTGCCTCTGAACTCTTTTACTCAAGGCTAGTGCTCTACCACTTTAACTGTGGTGCTACTTCTGGATTTTTGGTGGTTAATTGTAAATAAGAGTATCACAGACAAGGCAGGCTTCAAAATCTGATCCTCACATCTTAGCCTCCTGAGTCTCTTGGATTACAAATGTAATCCACCAGTGCCCAGCTAGAAGTTTTTTTTTTATTCTTAGTTAAGTATATTTCTGTTTTATAGCCATGGACAATTAGTGTTCTTATGGCCGTACCCTCTAACCTCTCATCCTTTTCTCAAGTGGTAAAACGTGCTTTTTTTTTTTACAGGGAGGAGGTTGTGACCAGAGAATTCAATATAGGGTGCTCAGTAAAATTAGAAAAGTATTTAAATACAAATCTAAAAGCCTTACTAAAAGAATTATAATTTTAATTTTCCCTCTTCTTTCCCCTCCCTCCCTTCCTCTCTCCCTTGCCTCTCTTACCTTTTCTTCCTTTTTTTGAGGCTGTTTTAAACATTTTTTAGAGAGCAGTGACTTTACTTATCTTACTCAAATGCAGCTACTGGTATCAACAATGTGAAACTTACCCATTTACCCATTGTGTAGTAGTGTTGAGTTCATTTTAATTAATAATGTAGTTAAGTGTGCTAGGGTCTCCTCTTATATATGCTCTTTGTCTGGAAAGTGATCATTCCTGTGGGGAGAAATATTCAGAACTGGAAGCTTTCTTATCTTTATTCATTTTGACCTATAGTTAGTGCCTAGAAAGAACTGCTTACATGAAAAAAGAATCTGGAACTGTAAAAACAATTATGTTCTTTGACCTAGTTAATTCATAAAATGAAAAATCAGAAACAACTGCCAAGTAGAAACAGATAATTTATTACTCATTTTCTAAGTGTTTAAGATACCGAGACTGACAACTTGGAAGAGCATATGTAATGATAAAATTTGAAGGCCATAAGACAGATATATAATTGTATATTTTCTTTAGTATGACACACATATATAAATTTTAAAAAGTGGTCAAAACCCTACAACTTTTACAATATAATAATTTTTTTAAACTTTTGATGATGGGGCTGTTTTTTTATTATACTAATTGGAGAATACTTAAGTGTGAACTGTGGACTTTTGTATGTGGTTCTGAAAAGGCTTAAAAATGAAGTTCCTGGCACTTGCTGTAGAAGTCAGGAATGTAGAAGATGGTTAGTTTTAGACCTTTTGTTCTATTCTTGTTGCTATTTTCAACTTTGTAGGGAAAGTAGTCCTTAATGAAATATTATGTAATGCAGCAGAGGAATGGAAATAAAGTTTATGTTCTTCTTGCAATCTTCTTTTTTATTTATAAATGTCAATTTTAACATTGTTTGTATTATAAAATAGAAAATAAACTATAGCCCTTTCTCCCAGAGAAAACCACTATGGAAAAGACTTTGGAATTATATTGGGACTTTATGTGCTTGTGTGTTTCTATAAATTCTGAATTTGTTTTGACTGAGTTCTCCTTGGCAATGAAAATGAAAAAGCAGTTTGTTTTTCCCTCCACTGTGTTTTAAGAGGAACAGGAGTATGAATGATCCCAAAGTCATTTATGCTTAGACATCAGAAATTTTTTTTTAGTATTTACTTAGAAGGAGTATGTGTGCCCAGATGGTGCATCGCACCACTCATGACAACAGTATCCCACAGTGGAAATGTGACTCAGCGAGAGCAGTGACGCTTCCTATATGTATACCATGGCAGAATCGATCATCTTGGTCTCAGTTCGAGTTTTTATCTGAAGGAGATAGTTTGGTATGTCATTTTAGAGTGGATAATAGTAAATAAGTGTCTGCTGAATTTTAGGTATACTCAGATTTAAGATTTAATGATGCTGAGGTCACTACTGCTTCATGATAGATACTAATTTTTGAATTTTCTGTAGCCCAAGTTTGACTAAGGCCTGCTTGCTATCAGCCCAATCAGCTCAGTGAGTTGAAAATGTAAAATGCCTCATTTCTGGCATCTTACATGTTTCTCTTGTGCCTTGTGACATCCTTTGTGGAGAAGTACCAACTAGTTGGAAAGGTAGGTGATGAAGTCTACCAAAGTGACCAGGCTTTTTTTTTTTTTTTTCCTCAAATTTTTATTATCAAACTGACGTACAGAGAGGTTACAGTATCATACGTTGGGCATTGGATACATTTCTTGTACTGTTTGTTGCCTTGTCCCTCATGCCCCCCTCCCTCCCCCCCTTTCCCTCCCCCCCCCAGGTGTTCAGTTCACTTACACCAAACAGTTTTGCAAGTATTGCTTTTGTAGTTATTTCTCTTTTTTTACCCTGTGTCTCTCGAATTTGGTATTCCCTTTGAATTTCCTACTTCCAATACCAGTAAACACGGTTTCCAATATACTCAGATAAGATTACAGAGATAGTGTAGGTACAAACATAGGAAGGTGATATAAAACATTATCAATAATAGAAACTACACATACACATAGGACGTTGAAAGTAGTTACAACTGTGATATATCACTTGTTTCCATAACATGGAGTTCATTTCAATTAGCATCATCTTATGTGTTTCTAAGGGTATAGCTATTGGGCCTTGTGATGCTCTGCTATGGCTTGCCTAAACCTGTACTAATTATTCCCAATAAGGGAGGCCATAGAGTCCATGTTTCTTTGGGTCTGGCTCACTTCACTTAGTATAACTTTTTCCAAGTCCTTCCATTTCCTTATAAATGGAACAATGTCATTCTTTCTGATAGAGGCATAAAATTCCATTGTGTAAATGTACCACATTTTCCTGATCCATTCATCTATGGAGGGGCATCTGGGTTGGTTCCAGCTTCTCGCTATGACAAATTGTGCTGCGATGAACATTGTTGTGCTGGTGGCATTACTGTGATTTTGTTTGTGGGCTTTTGGATAGATACCCAACAGTGGGGCTGCTGGGTCATAGGGGAGTTCTATATTGAGCCTTCTGAGGAATCTCCATACTGCTTGCCAGAGTGGCTGAACCAGTTTACATTCCCACCAACAATGAAGTAGGGTTCCCTTTTGGCCACATCCCCTCCAACAATTGTTATTATTAGTTTTCTTGATATATGACATTCTTGCTGGGGTGAGATGGAATCTCAATGTTGTTTTGATTTGCATTTCCTTTATGGCCAGTGATGTAGAGCATTTTTTCATATGTCTATTGGCCATTCTCATTTCCTCATCAGAGAAGTTTCTTTGTAAGTCTTTAGCCCACTTGATGAGGGGGCTATTGGTTCTTTGCAGTTTTGTTTTGGAAGAAGGTAATTTTTTTAGTTCTGCATATATTTTAGAGATGAGGCCTTTGTCTGTTGAATGTCCGGTAAAGATCTTCTCCCAGTCTGTGGGCTTTCTGTTTATCTTGAGAGCTATGTCCTTTGCCGTGCAGAAGCTCTGGAGTTTGATGCAGTCTCATTTGTCCAACCTTTCTTTGATTTGTAGCCTTTCAGGGTCTTTGTTAAGGAAGTTCTGTCCTGTGCCAAGGAGCCCAAGTGTTTCTCCTACTCCTTCCTTTAGTGTCTTCAGGGTGCCTGTTTTGATTTCAAGGTCTTTAGTCCATTTGGAATTGATTTTGGTGCAGGGTGATATATAAGGATCTAGTTTTAGTTTGTTGCATGTGTTGAGCCAGTTTTGCCAGCACCACTTGTTAAAGAGGCTATCTTTCTTCCATACTATTGTTTTAGCTCCTTTATCAAACATTAAGTAGGCATAGTTCTGTGGGTTTAATTCTGGGTCTTCAATTCTGTTCCATTGGTCTTCAGGCCTGTTCCGGTGCCAATACCAAGCTGTTTTTATTACTATAGCTTTATAATACAGCTTGAAGTTGGGTATTGTAATTCCTCCAGCACTGTTCTTTCTGCTTAGGAGTGTTTTTGCTATTCTAGGTCTTTTATTGTTCCATGTGAATTTCTGGATTGCTTCCTCTATTTCATTAAAGAATGGTGTTGGGATATTAATGGGTATTGCATTGAATTTGTAGATAGCCTTTGGCAATATTGCCATTTTGATTACATTAATCCTCCCAATCCAGGAGCATGGGAGGTTTTTCCATTTTCTTAGTTCTGACTTAATTTCATTTTTCAAGCTTTTAAAGTTCTCTTCAAAGAGGTCTTTCACTTCTTTGGTTAAGGTTATTCCTAGGTATTTTATGTTTTTGGGGGCTATTGCAAAAGGCAGTACTCAGAGGAAAATTTATATCTCTGAGTACATACATCAACAAACTGGAGAAACAGCAACTCAGTAATTTAAGGAAGCACCTTAATTTTCTGGAGAGAGAACAGCAAGCCAAACCCCAAGTCAATAGACGGAAGCAAATAATTAAAATCAAATCAGAATTAAATCAATTAGAGACGAAAAAAACCATCGAAAGAATCAACAAAACAAAGAGTTGGTTCTTTGAAAAAATCAACAAGATAGACAGACCCCTGGCAAACCTGACCAAAGAACGAAGGCAGCACACTCAAATAAACAAGATAAGAGATGAAACAGGTAGCATCACCACAGAAATAACCGAAATTCAGAAAATAATAAGGGACTATTTTGCAAACCTTTATGCCAACAAATTCGAGAACTTGGAAGAAATGGATGATTTCCTAGAAAAAATTGATACCCCCAAACTCAACTATGAAGACTTAAACCTTCTAAACAGACCCATATCCAGTATTGAAATAGAAACAGCAATAAATGATCTCCCATCCAAGAAAAGCCCAGGTCCAGATGGATTCACCGCAGAATTCTACAAGGCCTTCAAAACAGAACTCACTCCAATATTTCTCAAACTCTTCAATGAAATTGAAAGAGAACGTTCACTGCCAGACTCATTTTATGAAGCCAGTATAACCCTCATCCCAAAACCAGGCAGAGACTCATCACGGAAAGAGGACTACAGACCAATCTCCCTGATGAACATAGATGCAAAAATTCTCAACAAAATTCTGGCCAATCGACTTCAACAGGTCATCAAAAAAATCATACACCACGATCAAACTGGATTCATCCCAGGGATGCAAAGCTGGTTTAATATACGCAAGTCAATTAATGTAATCCACCACATCAACCGGAGCAAGGTAAAGTGACCAGGCTTTTAATGAAAGAATAGAAATAGTTGGCAGCATTACTCATCAAATGCAGAAGAGCACTTCAGGTATTCTGTAAAGTTATGCACAGGGAACATGAGACTACAGTTTCTGGGAAGTAACAGATGGTAAAGTCATTGGACTAATAAGTGAAGGCTGATTAGAACATTTTTTCATATTTTTCCCCTCCTGATATGAAGTTGATAACAAAAGTCTACAATCCACTACCTATCTGTACATTGCCCCTAGAAGTGAACGAGAAGCTCGTAGAAATGGGGAAGGTTTCTAGTCTGTGAAGACAAAATTGTGATGGAAACATCACTTGAAGAAGATACCTTCATGGGCTGGAGATATGGCCTAGTGGCAAGAGTGCTTGCCTTGTATACTTGAAGCCCTGGGTTCGATTCCCCAGCACCACATATACAGAAAATGGCCAGAAGTGGTGCTGTGACTCAAGTGGCGGAGTGCTAGCCTTGAGCAAAGAGAAGCCAGGGACAGTGCTCAAGCCCTGAGTCCAAGGCCCAGGACTGGCAAAAAAAAAGAAGATACTTTCATTAAATGTGTAAAGAGGCTTGAATATCCTGTATTGAGGATAACTAAAGAATAATTCTCATTTGTCATAGAATGATGGAATGGAGTAAGTTTGAAGAGAGAAGGAAGAGAAGATAGGAGAGTGTACAGACAGCACCTGTTTACTAGTCTGTCTAGCTTATACTTGTTGTATTGCTTCTCTTGTCTCCATCCATTTTCACTTGCTTCTCTGGTTGAGGTTAACCAAGTGCTTATGAGCCTTCAGATCATGAAAGAGGTCATTGACAACCTAATTCTGTAATTTGACAGGTCACAAAATGTGATTCCAGGTCTTGCAGCATCAATAAAATCTCAGGCCCTACCCAGAACTATTTAATCAGAAACTCTGAGGGTACAACTCGGCAATCTGCATCTTATTAGCAAGCGTTCCAAGTGAATTTGCAAGTTGGAGACTTTCTGGTGTAACTGGTCTCCATTTGGCATTATCTTTTAGTATTTATTATCTTGTGTGTATTACACAAAAGTACAGTAACAGTAATCATCTTCATTATTTTGATTTCATATATTTTAAAGTTCATATCTAGTTATGACATCTCTAGTTTATATGGCAGCTTAGTATGGTGGATATACCTCTCTGTTTGATTACCCTACCTGAATAGAATCTTTAAGAGCATGAAGGGTAGCTCACTGCTTTAGATATTATTTAATGAGTATTATAAAGGTACTTATAATCTAGTAGCATTGAAGAATTTTAGGATTGGAGAAAAGGTTCAAATCTTGACATCTGTGAAGTATATAAGGGTCTATAAAAGCTTAGGAGATATAAATAAACAATCAAGTTAAGTAACTGTCAGACAGAAGCAACATTTACTGGGCAGTTGACTTTACACGTTTTGATATGGTGCATAAATTAACCCTCTCCCAATGTATTTAGCAGCTGGTTGTCATTTCCATTAGCTAAGGAGCAACTAGTCTTAAATCTGTTTCAGAGTTCCTGTCAGCACTTCTTGAGATGCTTTAGCCTCTTCACTCTGAGACAAAATGCCCAGATACAGTTTAATGCTCCGGTCTCTAGACCTCTTATGGAGTCATTTCAATCTTCTGTTGGCTCTTGAAATGACCCTAGGCAAGTAATTTAATTCATTCTATCACTGTAAGTAGTCAAAAAGGATTTAAAGATTTATATGCAATAAGAAACATGCTTTAGAGTTTATCAGTCTAAGCTCCAAAGATCGGGCAGATGGGGTGAGTGCTGAGTGTTTCCACTCATTCCAGACCATTTTCAGCTTCAGAAACAAGGTAAATTCTTCCATCAACTTCTTAGTTTTTTGGTGTTTTTTTTTTGCCAGTCCTGTTGCTTGGACTCAGGGCCTGAGCACTGTCCCTGGCTTATTTTGCTCAAGGTTGGCACTCTACCACTTGAGCCATAGCACCACTTCAGGCCTTTTCTGTTTATGTGGTGCTGAGGAATCGACCCCAGGTTTTTATGCATGCTAGGCAAGCACTCTTCGATTGAGCTACATTTCTAGCCCTTCCATCAACTTCTTGTACTGGCCAAACTCTCTTATTTATTGATGCTGCATTAACCTGAGTTCTTTACTCTCATCATTTGGGGGTGTTGTAATAGCTCAGGGTGCCATTCTTATTCTTGTTTTTGACTATTTCTTGTTTTAGTGGACCCTCACTATTGGTTTATTCTGCACAGTACTAGAAACAGTTTAGTGAATTATTTTACAAAAATAAATTTTAATCAAGTGTTATTTTGATTAGTGCGTACAAGTGAAACCATCATATCCCTGTCATATTGTATTTTAGCTAATACCCTACAATTTAGTAGCTCAAAACACCAGATATTTGTCATGTCATGGTTTCTCTATGAGTTAGGAATTCAGGAATGTCTTAGCTGAGTGTTCTGGCTCAGGATCTGTCAAGAGGTTTGTATCAGGATGTCCCAGGGATTATAGTTCTCTGAGTTCAACAGTGCCTTCAGGATCTGCTTTTAATACGGCAGTGGGGGTAAATTGCTGGCCATTGGCAGGCAATTTCTGTTGCTCCCTTCCTTGGCCTATTCATAGGGTTGTGTGAGTGTCCTCATTGTGTAGCAGCTGGCCTCCCCAGAGGGAATGATCCTAGAGAGAGTGAGCGATGAGGAAGCTCTAATGCCTTTTATGACCTACTTTCAGGAGCCACAGGCTGCCACTGTTGGTTCTACCACATTCTGTTTGTTAGAAGTGACCACTAAGTATAGTCCATATACATAAGGGGAATGGAATGAGACTCCACCTCTTAAAGGGAAGACTTTAGAAGAATTTGTAAACATAGTTTTAAAGATGGGCTCTAGGGAATATTTAACAGAGGCATTTAATTGACAACAAACATGTACCCATTTCTGTGTTGTGTCAGTGGTCTTCTAGGTAAAGAGCAGGGAGTCCATTGAGGAAAAGCAGATTGGTTTTATAGGGGTGGGGTGCTGGAGAACAAAGAGCTGCTTGGAGAGGTGGAGTTCTGGAAGTAAGTAAGCCTGGGGTTACCACTTAGTCTTAAGATTAATACAGATCAGTGCTCATATGAGAGGAAAGTATGCAAGGCTGGAGGAAAGACACTGAAAGAAGCTTATACAGGACCAGGAATCATTCACCATCCTTCTAGCAGGAGTGGACAACCTTATAGTTTACAGGTACGAGGTGGAGTACTCAGTAGGATATTGCTTGTTATTATTATTAGCCTAGACTTAAGGCTTCTGCCATACAGCATAACACATTTTAGCAGCATGCCTCACAAGAACCAAACTATTTCTAAATGACTGTCCTAGAGAAAAACTGCAGTATTTATAGAAATACAGATATTAGTGCTCATCAAGTCAAGTCATAATGGATGGCATATAAACTCAAATTACCAGTGTTATAAAAATATGTATAATGAGGAGAAAATTCAGTAAAAACTAAATCAAAATAAATGATACACAGATACATATGTACATTGATGTCTCTATATTGATATGTATGGACATATACTGAAATTTAATTTTTAGAGATGAAGAGTATAATGGCTGGATTTAAGAGTAGGTTAAATATTGGAAAAGAAAAAGTGAGAAAATCTGAATATATAATAATTGACACAACCAATAAGGGAAAGGGAGAATAGAATATCAGTGAGTTCTTAGTTAACTTCAAATGGCTCTCTCTCTCTCTTTCTATCTATATATATATATATACACACACAATTGGAGTACAGAAGAGGCCTTGTGAGATCAGAAAAATCCTTTGAAGAAGTAAATTGCTTAGTTTTTTAACTTGACCATGAATCTCAGAAATAATGAAAACCTTAGTTGCTTAAAACCAGCAATATAAGGAAAACTCTCAACCAAGTGGTTGATAAGTAATAGAACAGAACAGTACCTCCTAGACAACACAAGATCATCCTCAGAATACTAAAAGAAAGAACTGTTAATCTAGAAGTCTATGCACAGTAAAATACCATTTAAAACATGTGAAAAGGCTTTCCCAGATATTCAGAGGCAGATGGACTTCATCATGATAGAAGACTTGCACTGTAACAAATGTTCAAAAATCATTGAAACAGAAGAAGGTAATAGCCAGACTGGAAATAATAAGTACAGAAGACATACTTTTAAAATTATCTTATAAAACAATGGCTGTTTATACTACAGTTAACAGTATTAGAAATATGATTTGTGGAAATGGGAACACTCTTGATATTGAGTAACTCCATTGTTTTTAAATTTTGTTAAGAATGGTCAAATAAGCATACCACACATACCTGTCCAATTTGATGTTTGTGTATATTTATGTCCCACCCCCCATAGATTCCATGATATTTTTCAGGTAGGTTTATGTTATACAAAAATGTTAAAGTAGCTGATTGGTGGGGGGTGCAAAACAAAATTGAAATCCTTCCTTTTCTTTCCCTCCCCATTTGCACTGGTACTGGGACTTGAACTCAGGGACTGGGTACTATCCCTTAGCTTTTTCGTCAGAGCCTGGCATTCTACCATTTGAGCCACAGCTGCACTTGTGGGTGGTGTGTGTGTGTGTGTGTGTGTGTGTGTGTGTGTGTGTGTGTGTGTATTGGAAAGATAAGAGTCTACAGATTTTTCTGCCCAGGCTGGCTTCAAACTGTTATCCTCTCAGATTGTGGTTACAGGCATAAACTAGGATTACAGATATGAGCTACCTGCCCTCAGTTTAAGACCATTTTCTTGATATCCCTAGCATTACCATAGGCCCAAACTTAAAGTACACAGTTCATATCTTCCAACAACAATTTCTGTTACACAAAACAAGCTACTGTCCAATTGACTTATATGGTAGGTAGATGAGGAGGAGGGAAATGCTCATTTAAAAAGAATAACATGTTTGCGTGTGTTTGTTTTAGGAAAGCCTCACAGCACCGGTAGTTCTGAACGTATTCAGCTCTCAGGAATGTATAATGTTCGCAAAGGCAAAATGCAGTTGCCAGTGAACCGGTGGACGCGACGCCAAGTTATCCTGTGTGGAACCTGCTTGATAGTATCATCTGTGAAAGACAGCCTGACCGGAAAGATGCATGTTCTGCCACTAATTGGTGGAAAGGTAAGTTTTTGAAAACCCCAACTAATAAAAGGTATTTATTTGCCCTGAGCTATTTCTGTAATAAGTACTAGACGGTTTTGATTCATTTAATTTAAGGTTTGTGGTCCACCAGTGGGGTATTGTTGGTTAATGAAGTTGCAGAAAATAACAGTGACATTAGCCCACCGGAAGTCTTGTGATCTTGGCTTTATTATTATGTACTGCATTTTACATACTAGAATGAAAATGGATCAACTAGATTTTTACTATTACAGATTGTAGATGATAAAATCATTATGTGTTGACATTCCTTGGTCAACATATGAATGTGTATTTTGTAGTACAGAAAACCTCTCCCTAGATAGGGTTTAGCATTCAAGTCTTTGATCACACTTTACCCCTTACCTCTGTTCATTTTTTTTACCAATCAGTGCAGTAATTGACACAATGGCTGGTTATACATCTTAACTGGAAATGTTACTCATTTCAGGTATACCAGCAAATATTTTGGACATGCTAACTATCGTACACCTATTATTTATAAAATAGAACCAGATTGGTTGGGAAAACAATGTCTTTGTCAGATTTGTTTATAGCAAAGTGTTGGTAGGATAGCATTATCATAATTATATGTCAGTATGTCTTGATTTTTTTTGGCCAATCCTGAGGCTTGAACTCATGGCCCTGGGCACTGTCCCTGAGTTTTTGTTACTAAAGGCTAGCACTCTATCCCCTGAGCCATAACGCCACTTCTGGCCTTCTCTGTTCATGTGTTACTCTGTTCATGTGAACCAGGGTTTCATGCATGGTAGGCAAGCACTCTAATACTAAGCCACATTCTCAGCCAGTATGTCTTGATTTTTTTTTTGCCAGTCCTGGGGCTTGGACTCAGGGCCTGAGCACTGTCCCTGGCTTCTTTTTGCTCAAGGCTAGCACTCTGCCACTTGAGCCACAGCGCCACTTCTGGCCGCTTTCTGTATATGTGGTGCTGGGGAATTGAACCCAGGGCCTCATGTATACAAGGCAAGCACTCTTGCCACTAGGCCATATCCCAGCCCTTGATTTTTGAATGATATAATCTTTTAATAAATAGGAAAGGAGTAGATGAGAAAACAAGGACATATGGAAAATATATTTTCTATACTACTTTTCCCCCTTGAAATGGATAGGGGAAAGAAGACAGCAGTGTAATAAGAGGAAAAATAAGAAGTCAATTTTTGTTCAAGTTTTAACTTTAATTGGCACTAGGTATGGATAATGAGAATAAGACTGGCTTTGTATTGTAACAAATGTGTTGTTGTTCAACTGCTTTGTAGCAAGCTCATTCTTCATTCCTATATTTAAACTAGTCTCTTCTTGTAAGTAGTCTATATTGGTAGCTGTTGTCAGTACTTCTGAACAGTCTACTCTAAGAGGGCTAGTACTTGATCATCTTCACTATAAATAGGCCAGAGTGGAAGGCACCTTTAGATCTATTTTAGGCTTTCATTTTAAAACCACTGCTTCTTTAAAAAAAAAAATCAGTAGTGTATAAAGGGATTTCAGTTCCACAAGTCAGATTATGAATACAGTGCATGTTAATATTACTCCTTCCGGGGCTGGGAATATGGCCTAGTGGCAAGAGTGCTTGCCTCCTACACATGAAGCTCTGGGTTCGATTCCCCAGCACCACATATATGGAAAACGGCCAGAAGGGGCGCTGTGGCTCAGGTGGCAGAGTGCTAGTCTTGAGCGGGAAGAAGCCAGGGATGGTGCTCAGGCCCTGAGTCCAAGGCCCAGGACTGGCCCAAAAAAAAAAAAAAAAAAAAAAAAAAAATATATATATATATATATATATATATATATATATATATATATATATTACTCCTTCCATTGCTCTCCGTTACTTTCCTCATCCTATCTACATTGCTTCTTTTTTTTTTTTTTAAGGTTTTTATTTTTTCATTGTTATTATAAAGGGGATGTACAGAGAGGTTACAGTTACAGAAGTCAGGTAATGAGTACACTGCTTTTTGGACAATGTCACCCCTTCTCTCTCTCTCCCAGCCCTCATTGCTTCGTAACTCTTACATGAGCATTAAGAATCAGTCACAGTTACTTGTCCCTTCAATGGATTACTGAAAAATCAGTCATCAGTCACTATTTTAAATCATTTTCTTAAATATATATTTTAATGTTTGATGGTATCTTATTCCACCATCAATCTCTTCTCTAAGATGCTAAGTGTTTTTATGGGGAAATGTATCATAACTATCAAATGTGTTCTTAGGGAATGCACTGTGCACACTACCCCCAAAATGCAAAGGTGGGTAACTTACCATCCTAGTTTGTAGTCTCTTGTCTGGAGATGAAAGAAGGAAGACTACAACAATTTTTGCTGAAAGTGAGGTACAGAAAAGAGAAAAGTTCTATAGGAGGTTAATGGAGGGAGGGATTGCATTTGAGGGGGAGATTTTATAATGAAACAAATAGCAATTAATGATAGAACTTGAAGGCTGAAAAGTCTGCTGACAAATAAAGGAGATGGTGAGAAAGATTGTTTGTCGTGTTGAGAGAGGCCAAGACAGGAAAGCATGTGGAATGCTCAGGTAAGGTCAGAAAAATCCAGTTATAATTAGCATTTTCATTCAGCACTGGAGCTCTGTCCTGTTTCCCAGGCCTGTTATTGGATGGACTTCTTCTATTGAGTGAATTGAAAGTTAATAGCTTCCTTTTTTCACTAGCAAACCTTGTAAAACCTGTTTTGCATTATGCCTTTAAAAATAATTGAGTACATTGAAATACTGAGCCTTTAAAACCTGTTGACCCAGTTAGGGAAAGAATAATTCACTTTTTTTGTAACCTGAACTTTCATTAGTGTTTGTTTGTTATTTTTTCCCATTGTTAAAGGAAAACCTTAATAAAAGGAAGAGTGTTTTTTTCGTTTTATAATTTATATATATGGAAGAGCTAGAATTAAGGTAGAGCTACATGGTCAAAACCATAGCAATAATTGCTATGTTATCAAATTCACATATCACTTGAGTTATGGGCAATTCCATTTTCAAATAACAAATGTCATAAAGCTCTCTTAAAATTTAACTGTGAAAAATATTTGTTTAATAAAGTTGTTTTATTTATGGTACAGCTATGCTATAGTTAATTTGACTTGGAATTTAACATAGATTTTTAAATAATGCTTTGTTAAAATACATTTGAATGTGTTTTATAATTGAGCAAATAAACTGAATAACTGTTAAGCCTTCCCAGAGGTCAGTTTGGAATTGTAGTAGTGCCAATGTCTTTATGCCTGTGTTCTCTTTACATCTGTCCTGTTTGTCATAACTCTGGAGGTATCCACTGTCCTAGAATGTGCGGCCATAATTTCAATTCATTTTTTTTTGAAATTAGTGTTTGGACTGTATGAAAATGATTTTTTTCACCCAGTATTGTTTTATAATAAGATTTCATGTTGTTTATGTGGTTTTCATTTCTGTATAATGTTCTACTATATAAACATTCCATAATTTCTATAATTTCTTAATTTTCCTGTTGATGGGTTGCTTCCAAGATTTTGTTGTCATAAACAGTGCTGTTCGCATAATCTTTTGGTGATAATGCCTCCTGGTATGCAAGTATTTTTTTAGGGCAATTGTTGGCAATAGAATTACTGTGCCCAAGGGACATTTGGCAATATGTGGGAGTGCTTTGATGGTCAAAAGATTACAGTTAACATGTCAGTTAATTCAGGCTTAAGTTATGCCATGGTAACAAAAACCTCTCAAATCTTGGTGAGTTGTAATTATTTCTCACTCCACTGTGAACGGGTGGCATTGTGGGGGTGGGTAGATGTTTCCATTTTTATACCTTGTGCAGGGACAAGCCTTATAGAGGCTCCTTGTTTTGTAATTTAACATTTGTTAAATATGGCAGGGGAAGAGGTAAGTAGAGTTTCATTCATTGGCTCTTAGACTGGGATGGAAAAGTGACACATGCCACTCTGCCAACCACTTATCAGCTAGAAGTGGTTACCCCTTTGTAAAAGGTCTAGGAAATGGGGTGAAGTTGTTGTCTGGGAGCACTACTGTTTTTGTTGCAAGAGGTGCTCTTCGCATGAATGGGCGGAGGTTTAGAGGGCAGAATATCACACAAAAGATTACACACCTCCACAGTATACAATGAGAGCATTCAGCCCCAAGTTCTATAGTTATGTCCTTGAGGATGCAGTTCTTGGGTATTTACAATAAAGTGTAGTGAGCTGTGGGGCTGTCTTTATTTTTACAGGGTCATACTTGATTGTTTTATAAGGTTGGTGTGCCATTTTACATTCACCTTATGAGTATTCTTGTTTTTCTGTGTCTTCAGTAGTACTTTATTGAAATGGTAAATATTTTTTTGATGTCAGGAATCTAACTCTGCTCTGTATTTGCTAGGTAGATGCTAACCGTGGACCTGTATCACTAAATGACACATTGGCATGAGTCTGATAACTCTAAAGTTCAGTGAGCACAATTTGGTACTAGATATAGTTATTAAACCATTACCACATTCAAGGGAGCAAACATATCCTTCACCACCTAATATCATTCCCATAGATTCTTTGAAACTATTATGTAGCTAATCTTACATATTCAAATAAGGACAGTATTCTTCTTGTTCTTTTTTTGTCTTGTCTTTTATGTTACAGATTCTTATCAAAGATTTTAAAGCAACTAATGGCTTTATAGTGCTAATACTGTTTAGCTGTCTTTTCTTATCTGAAGTAAATTCAACTTGGTTTTGGTGTACTTTTTTCTTTGTTATTGTTTTCTTTTTTTTCCTTTTAGTCTTGCTGAGATTGTACTCCAGGCCTGTGCTATCTAGGTCACTTGAGCCATATCCCCAGCCCTTTTTGCTTTAGTTTATTTTTCATATAAAATCTAATTTGTTTTTTATATAAAGTCTCATACATTTGTCCGGTGTTAGTATTGGAGTGCAGCAGTCCCACTTCACCTCCAAATGTATCTGGAATTACAGGCATGTGCTACAATTCTTGGTTTGTTTTATAACATGCCAAACTTTTGCCGTGACTGGCCTTAAACCATAATGTTCCTGGTTCTGCCTCTGGACTAGCTGGGATTACAGGTGCATGTCAGCAGCCCTAGCCCATTACTACATTCTACATTACTACACATTATAGCAAGTTTCATCTGATAAATTTTTATAACTGATGTTGCTTCTAATTTTTCTTTCTGTTGATCTTCTGATGTGGTTTTGGTTATACTGGCCTGGGTTAGGGTTTTTGTTTTTTAAAAAATTTTTGTTTGGTGAATGTTTACACAAATTTGGAATGATGTTTTTCTTGAAACTGGTAAAACTCACCCTGTAAAATTGAATAGGCCTGATTGTTTTTGTGAAAGAAAATTTTGGTACTAATAAATTTTTAAAAAGGGATTATAGGGCCATTTAAGTCTTCTTCCCCTTGGTTTATTGTTGGTTAAAAAAGAAAAAAAAATCCACAAAATGTTTTATAATCTTGAGTGACTCTGTAGCCATGTTCTTGTTTTTGTTGTTAGTATCATTTATGTGTCTTTATTTTTTTGAAACTACCTGCCAGAAAATATACTAGGCTTTTTATTTTTTAGAGAGTCTGTATTTGGTTTATGGTCTCCATGTATGTTCATGTGTCATGGCAGCCATTTATGTGTTTATAAATATCACTTTCATTCAGTCCTGGATTTATTCATTTTTTGGCTTTGACCCCCTCCCTAATTCTAAAGACCCATAATAAGCATATTAATTTCTGATTTCATTTCCAATGTGAATATTTAGAATGTCCAAATTTCCCTTTGTTTCTGCTTTTGTAGTATTCCACATACTTGGTTGTGTAATATTCAATGATTGTTTAGTTTTAAGAATTTTTATAATTTGTTTTAGGTTATAATTTTTTTAACCTGTGATATGTTTGGAACTGTAGTATATTATTTGGAGATGTTATTAATTTTCTAAGCATATATGGACTTTTTTTTTTTTTTTGGTCAGTCTGGGCCTTGAACTCTGGGCCTGGGAGCTGTCCCTGAGCTCTTCAGCTCAAGGTTAGCTCTCTACCACTTGGAACCATAGTTCCACTTCCATATATGGACTTTTAAATGATTGATTTCTAACTTTTGGTTTGAGATCGTAGTCTGTGATAATGACCATCTTATATCATGTTACTTTATTGTTTAGCTATTTCCTCCTGGTAGTGGAAATTTGGTTATTTTGACTATAGTAGTACACTGTTAGAATTTGAAAGTTCTTGTGGGAGGATTTATTTCGCGTTAATCTTATTTTCCCACTAAAGTTTTAAAAACTTTAAAAAGAAGTAAGTGTCATAAGTAAATATCTTCCTAAGGAGGAAGAAAGAGCCCTAAAGTTTTATTGTGATGGTATGGAGAAATAAGAAGTCTGTACCACTTTTAAACAGGAAGAAAAGATTTCACTACAGTGGGAAAATCTAATGAAGATAAAACTTCCCTCCCCCTACTTTTCTGTTTCCTTGTAACTCACATTGGTTGGTCAGCTGCAGGAACTTAGCTGTTTGTAAGTCAAAAGAGGACCTAAGGGAGAAAGGTACAGATATTTGTGTGCTTACTGGTCTAAGGTGTGGTTTGGGAAATAAGTTCTGCTATCTTACTTGTTTTTGCCTCTTTGTTTTTATAGGTAGAAGAAGTGAAGAAGCACCAGCACTGTTTAGCATTTAGCTCCTCTGGACCTCAAAGCCAGACTTACTACATTTGCTTTGATACTTTCACTGAGTATTTAAGGTGGCTGAGACAAGTCTCCAAGGTAAGCAGCACTCACCTGTGAATCAAGTTTTCTCCTGTTTCACCCGTAGCTATATACAAAACACATCTATATATACTTTGTTTTTCCCAGATACAACCAATGGTTAGGAAATTTTAGTTCTTTTAAACAGTAATTGAAAAAAAACTTACTAAAATTGATTTTATTTAGTCCTTTCACTTAAATTGAGTGGGTAGACTGCTACATCTATAGATAAAAACTTGAGACTAACAGTATATAAGGGACTATCCCAGGGTAGAACCCAAGCCCACAGAATACCCAGAGAATTGTTACAAAATTCCCACTTCTTACTATATTTTCCTGTAGTCTAATCCTTTGCCATGTCCCTTTTAAGCCTTTATTGTACCACTTGAGAGATTTAGTGTTTTCATCTTATTTTGACCATTTCGTATTCCCCTGATTATATGAGCCTATCATGTCCCATTAAATAATGTACCTTTGTGTGTGTAGTAGAAACCAGAGCAACATTATAAATATGATGGTAAATGCTGATTTTTTTTTTTAAAGTACTGTGTGAGAAAGATGTTCTGCATGTCATGTGATGGAGTGACCACTGCTCTAGTGCTTTGGTTTTGGATATGCTTTTGAAAGGATGCAACCTCTAGGACCATTATGACACAATTTACTTTCATGTTTTTGAATTTAGAGTCCAGTTTGTTATTCAAGTTCAGTATGAGTCATATTTGTTGTGTGATATAATTACTTGCCAATAAATGAGTTAAGAAAGTAACTTTGTAAAATATTTAACAGAAAGCTAGAACATGTCTAAGAAAGCCTTTTTGCTACATTTGAATTATCAGGTTAAAAACTGTTAACATTTGTTCCCTCACCTGGAGAAGGCAGTGGGTAGGGTTTTAATTGATTGCGCTTAGAAGATTCTAACCTAATAGGCAAGTGGAAGCTCTGTCTGTGTAATTCAGCACCCCTACAGGTGAGAATGTGAAAGGCAACAATATTCCTTCAGACTTTAATGAGGGATTAATGTGACAGATCAGTACACTGTCTAGTTTTACATTTACTTTGTGGTTGCAAATATGACACAAATATTAAATAATATGCTTTTTATATCTAAGTGACTGGTTGTGCCTTTTATTGTGCTGTTATATGTATCATAAATAAGCAGGAACTCAATTGCTGACACTGCTTTAATTGAAGTGTAGCAAATTGCTACACGGAGACAGTGAATTTTAAAAAAGTATCTTCTTATTTAGATATTTCGGAATAATTTTTTTAATTTGTAGGAAAGTTCCATAGTGTAGTTTCCATATGCTCCACATTCAGTTTCCTAAACATATTGTCCGGAAATTTGTCAAAACGAAGACACAGGCCTTTCTAGTGCATTCCTCTGGACTCTGTTGCAGGCTTCCTTTGTGTTCTGCTAGTTGTTCCATAGTCCCCTTTTGGCTCCAGTTTCTAATTCAAGCTACTATGTTGCACCTGGTCATTGTGTCTCCCTTGTGTCCAGTGATCTGTGACAGGTTTTCAGTCTTTCTGTTTTTTATGTTCATGACATTTTTCAGGAAAACTGGTGAGGTGTTTTATAGAATGTCCAATGAGGGGACATGCTGACCTTTCAGATCAAATGCAGAGTAATGCATTTTAGAGCAGTTGTCAGCTGCTTCACATTCTTTCTGAAGTTAAGTTAGAGGTATGGGTTTTTAAGCATGAATAAAGATGTAAGAAAGAATATTCATAAATGAACAAGCATACTACAGCAGATTATTTGAAACACATACTCATAGTTTTGTATGTTAAACATGCACATAGTTGCTAACTTACTGTTCTTAATCTGTCGGACATTTACCAACCACCTTCTATGAGTCAAGATTGGGTTTTATTTCCCTAGGAAATAAGCAAGTGAAAAACAAGTTCCATCCCCCCTCACTAGCGGGGAGAGATAAATGATTAGTTAGTAAACAGACAAGAAATAAAATAGCAAGTAATCATAATGTATAGGGTGATAGAACAATGAGGGCAACACGCTACATCTTTCTCTGAGGAGAAGACATTTAAGTGAAACTTGGGTGAAGGTTGAATGTGATTTATTTGGAGATATGGTAAGGCAAGTTTTCCAGAAAGAGGCAAAGCAAGGAAGGCCCTAAGATAGCAATGGCCAGAGAGTTACCGGGTAGAAAATCAAGGTAGTCAGGGGTCTGCTGTTACAGAACAAAGTAAAACGTTTGATTTTATTGTTAATATTATGGCATACCATGAAAAGAGCTTGCTTGCTCAGTTGTATAATCTGACATTTATGATAACTAGATTGTAGAGAACAAGAATATAACCAGCATGACCTGGCTCTTCAGAGTTCTTATGGCTCATCCAGGCATGGAGTGAGAGGTTTTCAGTGCAGGTGAATAGATAGGATAAATTAAGTTGGCACCATTACTGATATATTACTGTATTACACATAGAACAAAAAGGAAAGGAAGAAATGAAGAATAAATAGCTTCTAGATTTTACTTTGAATTATTGGCTAGATTGCAGCCTCAGTTAAAAGCCATAGGACTAATTTAAACTAGCAAAATATAGTTTGGGACTTTTGAAGGCTTTTGTTCCAAAAGAGAGTAGAAAGACAAAGTATAAGAAAGTCCTTCCCCTCCCCTCCCCTCCTCTCCCTTCCCTTGTCTTTCTTCCTCCCTCCCTCCCTTTCTCTCTTTCCTCCCTTCCTTCCCTCCCTCCCCTTCCTTTCTCTCCTTCCTCTCTTCCTTCCCTCCCCCCTTCCTTTCTCTCCTCCCTTCCTTCCCTTCCTCCCTGCCTTCCTCTCTTTGCTCCCTTTAGCACCCTCAGGTGGTACTGGCATTTATACTCAGGGCCTGCATCTACTTGGCAGGTGCTCTACCACTTGAGTCACGTCCCCAACCCTTTTTTCTTTCATTATTTTCAAATTAAAAAAATCTCACTTTTTTCCCAGATGCTCCTGGATGACAATCTTTCTATTCGTGCTTCCTGCATAAGTGAGGTGACAGGTGCATACCACCATACCCAGCTTTTTATTGGGTGAAATGAAGATCTAATGAACTTTTTGCCTAGGGTGAATGAACCGTGATCTTCCTGATGTCTGTCCCCTGAGTAACTAAGATTATAGGTGTGAGCCATAGCACCCAGGCAGAACTATTAAATGAAATGTCAAAACACTAACTCCTGTTACTGGTGATTGTAAATGTCAAATGTTGGCTTGGTTAATACTGTTTCTTATTTCTGATTGGCTAATGTGTCATTTCTTTGCTGTAGCAGTGCATCTATCAGGAGCCTCACACTTTGACTACTCCATAAATGATGAATAGATTAAGACATCAGACTTTGTAATAATCAACCTTGATGGCCAATTTGATTGCATTAGGAAATGCTTAGAAGATTAGTAAAGCACACTTGAGAATGTGTCCTGTGAGGGTGTTAACAGAGGATTAGATCATGAGGGGTCTAATCTAGTCAGTGGATCAATCCTTTAATGGATTCATAATGTAATGAAGCATTGAGAAGTGGTGATAGATAGGACCTGGGTGGAGCAAAGAGGTAACGGGTTGTGATATCAGGGTCTCTTTCTTGTTCTGTCCCTTCCTATATCTCTCTTCTGCCTTGTGGCCCCGATGATATGAACTGCTGTTCTCTGCCATGCCTTCCCTGGAAAGATGGACTGAAATCTCTAAAATAGTGAGCCTAAATAAATTATAATTCCTCTAAGTTATTTCTGTCAGTTGTTTGGTCTCAGGGATGATACAGACCTATGGGGGGGGGGAGAGAAAGAGAGAGAGAGAGAGAGAGAGAGATTCCTCATCTATCACAGGACTTGCCTTCCAGAGACCTCCGTGGTAGGTGAAAGTCTGCAAAGTAGCGATAAGTAAACCGTCATTTAGCCATATAGCATGGGAGGACTAACACTCTTACCTCAAGTATTTTCATCTATCATGAGGGTCTCAGGAACATTATTACCATCATGGTAATAATGAGGGAGGTAATAACGAGATGAGGGATTACTGTATTGAAGACGAGGATAGATGGGAACATGGGGGTGGCAGGATGGGGAAGAGGATGCTTCTCTTAGATTCTCTTTCCACTGATTATTGATTATATCTCCAATAGAGAGAAAATGTCATATCTTCATCTAGACACCAAATTCACACCCATATACATACATAGGAATGTGGACATTTACAGAACACATTTTGTACTTACACCAAGTAGGAGTGTTTAGGAGAGAGGGAAGACTTTGATTTAATTACCTTACAATTTAAGCTTTTTCATCTGATAAAGGAAATAATATTTACCTCTAAGGGCTTATATAGAATATGCATGTTATGGACTACACTGGCATATAGTAAGTATTAGATGGGTAGGGTCTGTGTATTTGTGAATGGCAGAAGAAATAAATGTGTCTCATTCCTGTCTTTTATCAGTAATTGGTCACAGGTAGTTTTTCTTGACTCCCTTCCCTCCCTTCCCTCCCTTCCTTCCTTTCCTCCCTCCCTACTTTCCTCCCTCATTCCCTTCCTTTAGGTGCCAATCCTGAGGTTTGAACCAGGGCCTATGTGCTGTCTCTGAGGTTTTGTTCAAGTTTTACTCTGCCACTTGAGCCACAGCTCCACTTCCAGCTTTTTTCTCCCCTTTTTTGGTGGTTAAGTGGAGATGAGAGTCTCACAGACTCTCCCTTCCCTGGATGACTTTGAATCTCAATCTTAAGAGCTCAGCCTCTGAGCTATTGATAGCTACTATTACAGGTGCGAGCCACCTGTGACTTCATTTATATGGCTATTTTCAGCAGATACGAGTACACTTAAAAGAGTACTTATTTATCTGGACAGGGTACATTCTGTTTTATTATATTGCATAGCAGCCCTTTAAGGAAATTAGTAGATTTTTCTCCTGCAAAGACAGGGGTAGAGGAGAAGAGTGAAAACATTTTAAAATGTTTTATAAAAATGTTAAAATTTAAATACATTGTCTTCCCTTAATCTTAAAAACTATATAGGATTTCAAGAACTTTCCTAAATGACTAGGGTATGTTTAGATTTTAGTGGTAGACCACTTGCCTAAATGTGTGAAGTCCTATATTAGATCCCTAGCACGATGAAAAGAAAATCTAGAAGTTATGATAACTAATCAAAGGACAAATAAAACTGAGAATAGTGGTATATGTCTGTAATTCCAGTACTGATTATGAGGCAGAAGAATGAAGCAGCATGTCTTTAAAAGATAAAAAGGCAAAAGAGCTATAAATGACTAACTGAAAAGATTAGAAAAAAAATGAATGAAGGAATTCCTCATCTGGGTAGGAATCAAATATAAAATGTGGCTACATCCCTATTTAAACTCCTATATTGAGGATAATCTTATGCTAGTAAGATTATTATCTTGCCTTAAGCTTATTTTGCTTTAACCCAGCACCAAGAGTTAGGTTGGGGCTGCCAAACAGTGGGTGAAAATGTCACTGTGCTTCAGAATATATGCCTGCAGTGATTTGGAGTAGATATAGCTGAATATTGTAAGCCCTTTCTACTTTTAGCATCTGATTGTCATCTACTTTTACTCATATGTAGGTATAAGGAAGTTCTACAGTTTAATCATACTTAAGGTTACTATGGAAACTAACTTTTTCTTTACCCCATATTGAGAAACAAAACATTCAAAGAATTTTTACATCCTGATGTTTTCAATAAGGATTCATCCTGATGAGGATCTAAAAGAAAATCAAATCAGCAACAGAAGGAAAAATCCTGAGTTTGGGCTGGGAATGTGGCCTAGTGGCATGCATGAAGCCCTGGGTTTGATTCCTCAGCACCACATATACAGAAAAAGCTGAAAGTGGCGCTGTGACTCAAGTGGTACAGTGCTAGCCTTGAGCAAAAAGAAGCCAGGGACAGTGCTCAGACCCTGAGTTCAAGCCCCAGACTGGCAGAAAAAGAAAGAAAGATCCCGAGTTTTTGATTTTTAATGACCATCACCACTCCATTGATAGTAAGAATGCACGAAGGATAAAACTCCATTTACTTTTAAGTCAAAATTATTGAGTTAAATAAGTAATTAAAAAGCAAGTTCTTTATTTTCAGCTTATGCTTCTGGATTTTAGCTACAAAAGTCTTATTTAATTTGGTTTTTGGAAAATTAAAAAGATTATTAATTAGATAGGTTTTAATGAAATAAGCTAATTTTTAAAGCTAAATTTTAGTACTTAACGTTGCTTGCCAAAATAATACCCAAGGCAGCCCTTAAGAGGTTTTATGGTGGGGTGGGTGTGCTCGCGGTACAGCCTGGGGAGGATCTCCTTTGGGACAATTACAGAATTAGATTTGAAGTCATCCCTAAAATATGAGTGAGTAACATGTTTTAAAATTTAGTAAGCAACTCTGTGTGAAGTGTAAAAAAAGAGTTATTTGTTCAACAGACATGTATCCACCACGTTTTGCCAGTGGTTGGAGAGGCAGTTATGTAAAAAGGCTAAGAGTTGAAGGGAGAACAGGAATTGCAGAGAATCTGTTAATGGGGTACCATTATGGAAATGCTGACCTAGATTTCCACCTTTATGGCCTGCTTTTTAGAGAGTCTTTGCTTTAGACACTGTTGATTGATCCTGTGACTTCTTTTCAAATGTAGTCTTTGATGTGCTTCTTTTATGTTACAGTCTTACTTCTATGACATTGAATTAATCTCACTTTAAAAAAATCTATTTCTTTAATTCACAGTTTAAAAATGGATTCAGGCTGGGTGTACTGGTGGCTCGCACCTGTAATCCTAGCTACTCAGGAGGCTGAGCTATTAGGATCATGGTTCGTAGCAAGCCCAGGCCAGAAAGTACATGAGACTTGTATCTCCAATAAGCTATTTAAAAAGCCAGAACTGGCACTGTGGCTCAAGTAGTAGAGTGCTAGCCTTGAGCACAAAGAGGCTCAGGAAAAAGTGGCCAAGCCCTGAGTTCAAACCTCAGGACCAGCAGAAAAAAAGGATTCAGATCTGCTGACTTAATGTTGTGGATATTGTTTATTCTTCTTAACTTTGTGTGTGTGTGTGTGTGTGTGTGTGTGTGTGTGTGTGTGTGTATACACACACATGCACACGTGCCAGTAATGGAACTTGAACTCGTGGCTTCTTACTCTCTCTTGGCTTTTTTACTCAAGGCTGGCACTCTACCTATCACTTGAGCCACACTCTACTTCTGGCTTTTTGGTGGTTAATTGAGACAAGAGTCTCATAAACTTCTCCGGCTGGCTTCAAACCTTGCATTCTCACATTTTAGGATTTCAGGCATGAGCATCTGGCACCTGGCTATTTTTTTTGAGATAAAGAGTTTAGTTACATAATTTTGACCTCGCCCCCACAGTTGTCCACTCATGGTCAGTGGTGTTCTGCCTATATGCATTTCATCTCTCTGTATCTTCATGACGCAGCAGACCTAAGATCTATGTATTATACGTGTGTGTGTATGTGTGTGTATGTGTGTGCGTAACTAGACCACAAGAACTCATCTTAAATAAGACCAGACTTACAAGATAAGACCACAATAGTATCATCTGTGTTTTTCTTTTCTTCTTTTAAAGAACGCCCACATCTTCAGTTCATGTTGCAGATATTAGAAAGGTTATTGAAGTTTCTTAATCTTGAAATAGTGTTGTAACACATGATACCAAAGAGAATATACAGAAATTGTAGAAAGGACATTATTATTAAGTTGCTCTAACTTATTTAGAGAACTGGTTTTTGACAGTAGGAAGGTCCTTGAGCTTGCTAGGCAGGAGCCACGTATCCTAGGCCTTTTTGCTTTTCAGTTTAGTTTTCAGGCCTCAAATTAGTGATCTTCCCATCTCTGCCTCCCTCTGTCTTTGGTGTCTTCTTTTATCAGACAGACTGCATGTTTTCAAGTATGGGTCCAAATTACGCTGGAAACAATTTGCTGAAAACATTTAGAAGGTCAGTGTTTTGAATTTGAATAGTAAAACTACTGAATTAAATGTGAACCCCTGTAGATAGGAATATAGGCTATCTAACATCTATATGAGATACTTAGGACCAGAAATAGGTTGGATTTGAATTTATTTCTAACTTTGAAATACTTTTACAAACATGAGATGTTTTGGAGATGGGGGGACCCAAGACCAAAGTCAAACTATATTTTCATATATACATAATACACATAGCCTGAATTTTATACTACACATTTAGTACCCCTGCATTTTTAGTTGTGACTCATCACATAATACAGATGTAGAATTTTCCACGTGGGGCATCACTCAAAAATCTTGGGTTTGGGGCACTTTGAATTTCAGATTTTCAGATGGAGGCAGCTTAAGGTGTACTATTTCTAATAAAAGCCTCTCTGCCATATTGCTTATTGCTCTACTGAAGGGGAGATGGGGACTCAGCAAGTTCTCTTCCAGGGACTTAGGATATCAACCAAGCCAGCTTAGTTAAAACAGGGTGAGCATCAATCCAAGATTATCTCTGTGTCTGTGTTTAGGTAGCTGTTGCTGTCACATTATCATTTCTTTGGCTGTGCAATAGAGTATTTTAATTTTCCACCATTGACAGAAAGTCACTCCTTGTAAGGATCGTGGCTAGATATTGTGTAGAATTAAAGTCATGTGAAGCTATGTGTAACTACCACTTCATATGTAGGAATATGATACATAGTGAATCACAATTGAATTTTTGGTGTTATGTGTTTACAAACAATGTTTACTGTCCATTTAACTCAGACAATATTCCATTGAACACCTGAGTCAGTCATTCTAGTGTAATAGAATTGAGGAAGATTCATGTCATAAGAGGTAGTTGCAATGGACTCTTTTGTACAACTTAGTTATCTTTTTTTTGTATTTGCCTCTTAACATGAATGTAGTTTAATAATGTGTCACTTGTCCTTTAGTAATTGTGCTACTTTGTTAAACTAGCTCTTAATGGTAAATAGCTTGTTGTCAAAACCATTTTCCTGAGCCAAGGCTTTTCTGGAAAGTTCCCCTTCACCTCTTAAGCTGATTATTTATGCTTAAGACCCAAGGGCTCTTTGACCATGGACCATGTACCAAGCCTCTAGTAAATCTGAATTGGAACTAATGGTCTGAGTGGCATGAATGTTTTGCTTATAAAATCGGACTCCCTAACTGGAGAAGATTACTTTTCTACTAATTCTGTAGTGATAATGTGGAAAAGATTGGAGATTTAGCATATGATATTGGGGTATAGGAAAGCAGTGAGGAAAGGAGTCTTCAAGAATAATTAGGAGTTTACTGCAAAAAAAAAAAACCAGGTGAGGAAAGCTCATTTTAAGGAGAAGTGAAGAGTGTACAAAGGCATAACCACATGAGGCTTCAGCACATCAAAGGGAGATGTCACAGAAGATAAAGAAAAGGATGGCAGCTAGTACAGAGTATTTCTTGCCAATTTTATTTCATCATCTCATGGAAATTTGACTGATTTGTCAAATACTATAGTTAACTTTTCAACATAATAACTTAATATAAAAATTGTATTTTGGAATCTTTCATTATTACAGATAAAATATTAGGAATTAAGACATTTAGAAATTTTTCTTTGAGCTAAGCTTGGTAGTATGCATCTGTAATCTCAGCTACACAAGACTCGAGACTGGCCCCAAGCTAAAGCAGTGTCTGAAGATTGACTAAAGTAAAAAAGGGTTGGCATAGCTCAGTGGTAGAATGCCTGCCTACCAAGTACAGGGCCTGTGTTCAAGGGGCCAGTAGCCCCCTCCCAACCAAAGAAAAAAGAAAGAGAAATTTAAATTTCACTTTGAATTTAGGCTGAAGATAAAACAGTTTGGATGCTGTTAAGTTTTGTTTTTGTTATTTATTAAGCTGTGTTTAAGTTAATGGAATAATAGAATGTTCTTCTTACAGCTTCATGTACTCCTGTTTACATCTTTTCTGTTTTTTCTATGGTGACTCCTAGTTAATATGTTCCTGAAGAAGTGGTTTTCACTTCTGAGCTAGTTCAGTTTTAAATGTTTTAACTATTTTCTGAAGTTTTTTTTTTTTTTTTTTTTTTGGCCAGTCCTGGGCCTTGGACTCAGGGCCTGAGCACTGTCCCTGGCTTCCTTTTGCTCAAGGCTAGCACTCTGCCACTTGAGCCACAGCGCCACTTCTGGCCGTTTTCTGTATATGTGGTGCTGGGGAATCGAACCCAGGGCCTCATGTATACGAGGCAAGCTCTCTTGCCACTAGGCCATATCCCCAGCCCTATTTTCTGAAGTTTTTTTTTTTTTTTGGCCAGTCCTGGGCCTTGGACTCAGGGCCTGAGCACTGTCCCTGGCTTCTTCCCGCTCAAGGCTAGCACTCTGCCACTTGAGCCACAGCGCCGCTTCTGGCCGTTTTCTGTATATGTGGTGCTGGGGAATCGAACCTAGGGCCTCGTGTATCCGAGGCAGGCACTCTTGCCACTAGGCTATATCCCCAGCCCTATTTTCTGAAGTTTGACAGTTCACTTTTATATGAAGAACAAATATTTCACTTTATCATCTCATAACAAAAGAAGCATGCAGTATCTGTTTGTATTTAGACTCTTCCCATTTTAAGCTCACCTCATGGTCTTCCATTTTCCTCCCTCCTATTTTCTCTATCTTTCCTGCTTTCTTTTTGACCTGGAAAAAGCACCGAAGAAAGAAGCATCTTTTCCTGTGTACCCATGCTATTCTAGGATCCACTTAGATTGTCAGTACTTGAGCAAATGAAAACGTGTTCCTCCTGTTTCCTGAAGTGGAATGCTGTAACTGTTTCCCATTGAAATACTAAGGAAACTTGGTTGGGATCTGCACTGTTATAATTAGTACTTTAAAATATATGTGGATTTTGTCTGCATAATGGTATCTTTAATAAAATACATTCTAGGTTTCAAGCAAGGATCTTAAAGCTGTATTTTAAAGTAATAACATGTTATTTTAAAATTGGGGAGGTATTATAAGATTGTAAGGAAGTTGCCAAGAAAGTAAAGTAATATTAATTGTAGCTCTCTGGAATAATCACCTGAACAATCTCCTCCCTCCCCCTTCTTTTTTCTTTTTCTTTTTCTTTTTTTACATTACTGGGGATTAAACTCAGCCTCACACTTTCTAGACAAATATGCTACCACTTGGGCCATGTCTCTAGCCCTTTTTACATTTAATTATTTTTCAGTTAGGATCTTGTCTTTTTTGTCTGGGCCAGCCTGGGCATGTGATTCTCCTACCTAAGCTTCCTAGTAGCTGGTTTTAGAGATGTATACCACTTACCTCAACCAGCTTATTATTTGAGATGAGGTATTCCTAATTTTTTTTTTTTTGGCCTGGTCTGATTTAGAAACTTAACTGGCCTATTTCTACCTTCTAAGTTTGGTGAGCCACTGTGCCTGGCTATGTAAACATTCTTTTCTTTTTGCATTTTTAAAAATTGTTATTATTAAATTGTACAAAGGAGTTACAGTGCCATAAGACATGTTATGAGTAAAACACTTCTACAAGGATTAATGTCACCCCTTCCTTTGTTCTACTCCATTTTCCTTTCCATTCCCTATCCTGAAGTTACATAGTTAAGTTTTTAAACAATATGCATTGAACATAATGACTACAAAGGCAAACATTCGTTTTGACGGTTGAATTCTAGGCATCATGAAAGGACACTAAGTTTACAAGCTTAGCATTTAAGATTAAAAAAAAAAAAACCAGACTGTGGACTTGTAGACATTTCCCATCTCCTGCCAGATTGTTTGTAGTGTTTCAGATACCTATGGGGTATGATAAGACAGTTCTTTCTTGTGAGTTGAAGTCATTTTCCTATAGGTTTGACTCATGATGAACAAAGGCAGATGAAATGTGTTCAGTGTTGAAAACAAGGGCATACTGTTGTCTGATTATTTGAAACTGATCAAATATGAAGATTGTAGGAGCTTAACATATAGGATTAAGGAGGCTTCTGTATTTGGTCATTTTATATTTTGAAGTTGAATTCTTTTCATCTGAATGTTTAATTTAAAACTATAGACACTTAAAAGTTCTAATTCCCAATACTTTCTTATCTTGGGAGTTCCCAGTATTTTAAATCCAGAGTATTGAAGTATCTCCAAGTATTGTGGTGGATTTAATTCTTCTATGGACTGATATAATTTGCTCTGCATGCTGGACCTAACATGTTAGATTAGGAAGCTAAACCAATTCTCTTGGTTTAAGTTTAATTTACTAACTGTAAAACAAGTAGCTTACTTGAACCATTTAACCATGCAACCGTGTGTGTGTGTGTGTGTGTGTGTGTGTGTGTGTGTGTCTAGGTGTAGGTGACATCTAAAGAATGCCAGCTGTGACTCTCAGAAACATTTCCAGGTAGTAACATTCTCAAGACATTGTTTACCCATATTTTGCCAATAAGGAAATGAGCAAGGAACTCTGAGTTCAGATTTGATCTCCACCCAAGCCATGCTTTGTTTTCTTTGTTGTTACTGAGAAGCACAATGGTGTTTATGGGTGTGGGGTGGAGATAACTATTAGATTGACACTCTTGTAATTTTGAAAGGCTGTTGGTGCCATTTCCAATGACCTTGTTCATTTGGTTCTGACTTATAAACAGTGAGGTATCAGGTCTACATTTCCAGTTTAGGCTATTGAGTGAACTCACGGGGCAACACAGAAGCGCCTGTGAATACTAGGACTGTTTTGTGAGTGAAGAGGCCTCCTGCTGGTAAATGGAACAGTTGACATGGAGCTCTAAGGTCTATAGGCTCTGTGTGTACGCTCAGCATCCTTGCACAGATGGTATTGAACTGTAGTTTAGATTTCTGTGTCCTCAAGAGGCTTAGTTCTTGCAGATGATGAGTGCATCTCAAGTGCAGTACTGGGTCAGTGTCACCTATGGTGCCTAGTCTACAGAGGGAAAATGCTGAATCTATATGAAATGATTGACTCATAGCACAAGGGTACCAACGGCTCCTTTGCATCCCTTCCTCTCCTTCAAAGAGAGGTAGAAATACCAAGCAACATCTCTCAGGCTATATTTCTCTATATTACTTTTGCTGTATTATTACAGGCTAGTACTTTAACAATGATATGAGTGTTCTGTTTGTTCTTTACTTTTAATTTTGGTGTAGTTTGCTGTATTTTTAGCTGGTAATTCATGGTCCTAAAATCATACCTCCCTCTTTGTGCTCTTGTTCCCATAGACTCCGTTTCTAATTTTTGGTTGGCATTCAGAGCTCTCCAAATTTCCAGATTGTAATTGATTTACCATTTCATTTCTAACAATTTAACAGGTACACTTACGTATTTTACTACTTAACATTTTTTTTTCATTTATGTAACCTTTGAAGGAAATGACACATTAAGATACTGGAATTCCAGGTAGAATTTACCAGTTATTTATGATAAATTGATATGTTCTCGTTAGGACATTAATAATGTATATATTTAATTATATAGGAAGATTTTCTCTTTTAACCAGACTTTATAAAATGATAGAATAAGATCAAGAAATGAGATTGTGGAAAAACTCTGGGGTCAAGCTAAAGCATTTTGGAAGACTTTAAACTAAATAATAAATGACCTTATGAAGCAATGGAAATTAAAATAAATTTTTGTGTGTTGATATAAAGTTGAAAGAAAGGAAGTTATTAATTGCTTGGCTGATAAGATCAATAAACTCAAGCCTTTCCGAAGTAATTTTGAGAGACAGGGAGGGATAAGAATTCAAACTAGGTCAGTTGAGGTTAAGAATTGTTTACCGAAACCTTGTCAACTCCAGAGAAACTGTCCTTTTAGTTAGGGACATAATTTCTCAAGCCACGAAGGCTACCCAGAGCAATTAATGACTCAGAATACCAGTTTGCAGAAATCCTGTATGTTTTACAAAGGAATTATTTGTGCTATTTTAACTGCTTTGACCAAGCCCTTCAGAGTCATTTCACATTAACTTTGAGTAGTCTATGAAAATACAAAGATAGATAAATACAGCTTTATTCCAGTATAAAGGGTAAAAAATAATCTCATGAATGTTACTGTACTTTACCCTTGTTGAGGAAAGACAATTATCCACTAAATGAGCTTTCCAGCACAATGTGAATAATGCAGATTGTAGTCCTGTTGCTTGGGAAGGTAATGGTTTTAAAAGCATGAAAAGGTAAGTTCGGGCTAGCAAGTCATTTGGAAAAGGAGGACTATGTGAGCAGGTGGCTGGGATTCATGTATCATGTATGTGTATCAGTCTAACTTCTTTGGCCATAATTTATTGTTACTGCTGTTAATACAGACTATAATGGATTTCCTTAACCATAGTTACTTTGGACTGATCTAAAATGTGAATTTTCATATATAGTTAACTCATGGTTGGTTTTATTGATTGTACTGAGCTAACTGTTCAAAGTGGCAAGCACAGTAGCCTGTACAGTGTAGCTTTGTTGATAGGCTTGTATTTTTGGTTAACTGTGGAGGTTGATCTAGGGATACTTATTCTACAGAACCTCTCAAAAAAAATTTTTTTTAATGCGAAAAGTAAGTTGGGCACCTGTGACTCATGCTTGTAATCCAAATTACTCAGAAAGCTAAGATCTGGGAGGATTATAGTTCAAAGCCAGCCGAGGCAGGAAAGTCTGTAAGACTCATCTCCACAGCTCAGTTGGCAGAACAAGGGACAGCACTTAGGCCCTGAGTTCAAGTACCAGTATCAGCACAAGAGAGAGGAGATTGAGGAAGGGGAGAGGGTGCAGGAAAGGGAAAGGAGAGAGAAAGAGGGGTTATTTTTGAAGGAACTTGTTGAGTTGACTAGGCATGTTTTATTTATTCTCCTTTTAAGGTGAGAAACCTGAAGGACAGATTGACTGGATCAAAGCCATATTGCCAAGAAGTATTATAAAACCATCTTTATAAATTCTGTATATAGTTAAGTCTTCCCTCAGCCCTTAACCTCTTGAGTCTTCTACTACCTTGATGTTTATAGATAAAACAGAAGTACAATAGCTTTTGCCTAAAGGATTTTATATTGTTGATTATGAGAAGCTACTTTAGAAGTCCCTTTCCTGAGAAGCATTTCCTGAGTGCTGTTTTCTTTCACTTTTCTGATTCCTTTTGTAACCTTTTACATTTTTCCTGTAACCTTTGAAGGTTTGATTAGATGGGGTGTGGGGGGCACACATGACCACTGCCAAGTTGCACAAGCTTTGTGAGACGTTGTGAGATCTGATGTCAAGGAATGTTGGTTGCAAAGAACTTCACTCTTTCCATGAAATCCGTATGGGTCAGCAGATGGTCCCCTCTGCTCTGGAGGTGGACTCACTGTCTGGTAGGGCCTTTTCTCATTCCTAGGCCTTGAGCTTCTCTTAGGGAGTGCTTTTGTTTTACGTATGTTAGCGTTTTGCATGGAAGTTAGAGGGGCTCTGTTCTGGTGAGCTCTTGATTAAGGTCTGGGCCTTTACCAGATGGAGGGAGTTAATCGTGCAGGCTCTCATTAGACTGTGGTCCTGCTGCTGCTTTAATCATGTGGCCTGTGGCTCGCTCTCATTTACCTTTGAGATGGGGATGTGGTAAAGATTAAATATTACTACTTCAGCTCTCAGTAACTGTAATAAGGGCAGCACTTCCTATCTGTTGGCTATTAATATTGTTAGTACTACTTCAGAAAATAACTAGACGACAAAGGCTGGTTGCTCTAAGGTATGTATGTCCAGGTGACTTTACTATTAATATGTAACCTGCATCATGTAGGTCTGTCATTTTTGAGAAGGATCTTCATTTTAATGGCTGTTACATAGGTGGGCCCAGCTTCTTAGGACTGCCTGGCTGGTAGATCTCGCATTTGGAATCAGGTAAACCTTCCGGACAATGTGCCTTTCTCTTCTCTGTGGTGGAGGCCTGCTGGACCTGGATTGTTCTGGGGGCAGAAGCACTTATACATCTTTTTCAGGCCATGGGACTAAGCAGAGGAGATGCCAAAGTGGTCACTTTGGCAGCTCACTGCCCCATGGGTATGATGGCACGTTAAATTTATGTTCTTAACTCTAGATGTTTCTGCTTTTGCAGCAGCTCCCATGAGTCTCCTCTAGCTGCTTTGTGGCCTTATTACTGTGGCTTCTTCTGCTTCCAGGGGACAGGTTGTGGTCTAGAATGAGGAAAGGAACAAATACATCTTGATGTTTAATCATGTTCTCTTAGTGGTCTCAAGGGAGTATTTAAGGTGATGGTTAAAATAGAATTTTTCTTCAGACAAGTCTCCTGATGGAAGATTGCATGAGATAAGTCAGAGGCAGAAGGTGAGAAAGAAAAGAGGAATTGTGAGCAGTCCAGTAGCCCTCCTTCCATCCAAACATCCTGAGGGTCACACCCAGTGCTAAGCTTAAGGTTATGTTCGTGAACAAGATAGAGAAACTTTTGTGTAGGGAGCATAAAATTTAGAGACACAAATAAATAATAGAGAAGTTTGAACCTTTGCCTGCTTCTTGTTTTGCTCATATTAAAAGCAGAGTTCTTTTAGTGGCCTAAAATAAGGCCTTAGGATCTGCTGCCAGCCCCAACACCTTACATTCTGACCTCATTGTCAGTTTCTGCCCCTTTATTCCTGCTGGTTGTCATCTGCTTCTGACATGCTAGACATATTCCTTTTGTGAGGCTTTATATTCTGGCTATTTCCTCTGCCTGAAATGTTCTTCTAGATAAATTCTTTTTGCTACCCAACTTACTTCCTCCTGTCTAAATGTGGCCTTATCAGTAAGTCTTGATCAACCCATTTATATCACACCCCCCCCAATGCTTTTATAACCACAATAAAAAATTTAAAAAATTATCATCTCGGGGCTGGGAATGTGGCTTTAGTGGTAGAGTTCTTGCCTAGCCCTGGGTTTGATTCCTCAGTATCACATAAACAGAAAAAGCCGGAAGTGGCACTATGGCTCAAGTGGTAGAGTGCTAGCCTTGAGCAAAAGGAAACCAGGGATAGTGACAAGGCCTTGAGTTCAAGCCCCAGGACTGCCCCCCCCCCCAAAAAAAGTTATAATCTCTCACCTTCCCAACTATCCTGCACTCTGTCTTCTTTCATAGTATTTACCACTCTTTAACATATATGTGTTTTTTAAAGTAAACTTAAAGGAGATCTTCTCCTTGTTTACTCAGTTAAGTACTTAGGAGAGTAGTAGGCACATAGCAGGTGTTCAGTAAACATGAATGAATAAAAAACGAGTACTACAGGAAAATTAAGCAAGGTTTGGATTTGTTTCCTATGACTGCTGTTATAAATTAACAAAAACTTGGTGGCTTAGGAAAAGAAAGCCAGAAATTTGTTCACTTACAGTTTTGCAGGCTTAGAAGTCTTAATTTAAGATGCCAGCAGAGCCTTGCTCCCTCCAAAGACTCAAGGGAAGAATCTGTTCCTTGCCTTTTCCAGCATGTACTGGCTCCAGCTGTTCTTTATCACTCCAGTCACTACTTTCACAGTCATATCACTTTTTCTTCTTCGGTCTCAACCCCACCTCTTTAAGAACATCTCTACTTGTAATTAGGACCTACCTGGATTCTCCATAATAAATATCTTCTCTTTTGTCATATGAGGTAGTATCCACAGATCCAAGGATTAGAACATGAGTGTCTATTTTGAGGGCCATCACTTGCCTACTACAAAGAAAAGAATATTTTGACCAGAAGGAAAAGAATTGTCCCTGGTGTACCACTTACAGGAACACTGAAAATCTAGAAGGCAACTCATTGTTTTTCTCATTTTTACTGAAATTTTTATCTGGGATCACACTATGGCTTTCAAGTTAAATGTACCACACATGTACAGACACACTGAGATTTCCATGTGCTGGCCCCCACAGTTGTTAACAACATTGGCATAGTTGCTTTGTATCTTTTTTTGTCTGTATAAAAAATCAAACATTTCCATTTCCCTGTTACCTATCTGGGAAGCAATCACAATCATTAATATTTAAGATGTGGAGTTGTGCATGTGTGTTAGAGCTAAAAATGTCTTTCAGAAATGTTATGTATAAATACATATTATATTATGTGACATGTTATAATTTGCCTTTTTTGTCAATTCAAATGGATACATCTTTAGTCATTCGTTTTATAGCCATTAAGACAGGTTTTCTCTTTGTTCTGGTTTCAGAGTATGTAAATCCCAGGAAAACCCAAATTTGCCTAGATTGGTCCCATGTCATCACTAGGATGGCGAAAGTCTGGAACTCATCCCTTCCCAGAAGGTCAAAATACTCTATATCTCTCCGCGGTCATGTGTGACTGTTTAAGGAAAATGGGGAGATCAGGGATCTGGAGTACACAAAAATCTGATTTTTGCTTGTGCTGCTTCAAGTTTGGGCCTGTGCATTGTATCGTCTGGAAAGCCTTTTCTGATCTGCTTATATTCTGAGCCCTTGTACTTTATTGTTTGTCATGTGGTATCTTTATTGCCCTCTTTTTCTTGATATATAGGGTACATTGTGTTTGTTTTGAGCTTCTGGAAATACAGGATCTGAATACCATTAGATGCTCAGCACTTTGGGGGGTGGAGGGGCGGCAGGTCTTGGGGCTTGAACTCTGGGCCTGGGCACTGTCCCTGAGCTTCTTTTTCACAAGGCAAGTGCTCTACCACTTGAGCCACAGTGCCACTTCTGGCTTTTTTGAGTAGTTTATTAGAGAAAAGAATCTCATGGAGTTTCCTACCCAGGTGTGCTTTGAACCACTATCTTCAGATCTCAGCCTTTTGAGTAGCTAGGATTACTGGCATGAGCCACCAGCACCTGGCTTAGCACATATTTAATCATTGAGTATCTGAGTAAACATGTAAGCGTGAAATAAGTTTTACATAGAGCACCTACATGAAAAAAGCAAAGTAAAATGAAATTATAAGCATCTTACTGAAATTGAGAGAACCTGAGAATTTTATAGCAGGCAGACAATACAATCTAATTACATGATACAGTATGACATAGTATTATTTACTGTTATGTATAGAAGAACATCAATAATACTTCTTTTTCATCAGTACATTAACTCATTCAAAAGTTTCCATTTCGAGGGGCTGGGGATATAGCCTAGTGGCAAGAGTGCCTGCCTCGGATACACGAGGCCCTAGGTTCGATTCCCCAGCACCACATATACAGAAAACGGCCAGAAGCGGTGCTGTGGCTCAAGTGGCAGAGTGCTAGCCTTGAGCGGGAAGAAGCCAGGGACAGTGCTCAGGCCCTGAGTCCAAGGCCCAGGACTGGCCAAAAAAAAAAAAGTTTCCATTTCGAGCTCAGTACCTGTCTCTCAACTTTGCATTTCCTCTAAATTCTTGTATTTGTTTGCTGAGAATTTACTTACACAAATGTTCTCAGGAATAAAATCTCCTACACTGGGGGAGACTATTGTGATAGTCTGTGCTCTTTAGAACTCACCTCCTATGCTAGGTTACTATGTATATGAATCCTCTAACAGGGACATTGTTTCCTAATTTTGTCATTCTTGGCTCATTATGTGCTAAGTGAATTCTCTGTTGGCTGGTGTTTGGACTCACAGTGTTATTTGCGTACTATGTCTGTCTTCCCAAATGGCATTATCTTGTTTCTATCCATAGAGTATAGGATAAATGGATGATAATACAAATTAGATTTATTTATTTTTTGTCTCCTTTTAGGTTGCATCCCAGCGTATAAGCTCAGTGGATCTTTCATGTTGTAGCCTTGAACACCTGCCTGCCAATCTCTTCTATAGCCAAGACCTTACTCATCTCAACTTAAAACAGAACTTTCTGAGGCACAATCCCAGCCTCCCAGCTGCCAGAGGTCTGGGTGAGCTACAAAGGTGAGTCTGAGGGAATGCTGGCACTCTGAGGAAGGGGTAGGGATTGATTGCTGGAGTGACCTCTTGAATATTCAGATGGAAAAAAAACCCTGAATGTATGAACTTTCTCTCTTAAAGGACAGGTAAATTGGACTTGATGAGTGAGGACCTTATTTATCAGCTGTTCTGAAAATTTTCCCAAAGTCCCTGCTTTTGGAATTAATGGATAGGTTTATATGACAACAATGCTCTTATACCACTTTTATTCCTTCAACTAGTTATAAATACATCCATAGAAAGTTACTAACATCTGATGTGCTTCTAGCTTCATGAACTTGTTCATATTAAGTTATTTATTTTGAAATTTACATAAAATTAGGGTTTTGTTTTTTTTCCACACGAAGTAATTAGAATCTGTGTCTTTGTAACTAGAGAGAAACAACTTGCATATCTGTAAAGCAAATTTAATAAGAGTTTTCCTTTTTGGAGCAGTGATCATTCTTGATTCTGTGCTAAATTAAACTCCCCAGTAAGTTACATACTTATTGCAACTATATGAGACCATAAGTGCAAAAGACTCAGTGTTAAATGATCAGTAGTTAATTTTCTTTTACTTGATTGAAATGGTTAGAGATTGGTAATTGACCATTGATTATTGTGTTTATAGTTTTTAAAAAATATGAAATACTTTTTTTTCTTTTGCTAGTCCTGGGGCTTAAACTCAGGGCCTGGCACTGTCTCTGAGCAACTTTTTGCTCAAGGCTAGCACTCTACCCCTTGAGCCATAGTGCCACTCTGGCTTTTTCTGTTTATGTGGTACTTGAGGAATCAAACCCAGGACTTCCATGTATGCTAGGCAAGCACTCTACCGCTAGGCAAGCACTCTACCCGTAGGCCACATCCCCAGGTGTGTTTATAGTTTTTACCATCCCAGAAAGAATAACTGAGTAATTATGTATTGTAAAGTTTGTATGCAAATCATTCTATATTGTAAGATCTGTACTTATAACTGAAAACAATGATGTTTTAATTGTGTTTTCAGATAATCATGAATATTCCTTGATACAAAAACCCCTTCAGTGACTTACTTGTTGAAATACTTTCAGACTCACTAGGTTATTTGCACTTTGAGTGAATGTTTACTCATATATCATCTTATTGAGTATTGGTTGTTTGGGAAATTCTGGTATTGTTATATAATACAGATGTTCTAAATGTTAACACATTTCATTATTCAGTTTCAAAATTTCACATTTGTTAATATCAGTGCTGACCTTACCAGAAAAGCACTGGGAAATTGTCAAGCTTGCTGCAGAAACAAGTTTTCTAATTTTCACTTGAAAACTTGTAGACTCATTGACAACAAATACCATCAGTTGTTTTTCTTGAAAGCAACCATCTTGCTTCATTTTTGAGAAAATATCTGCCAAATACCCAAGAATTAATAACGAATTTGCCAGCTGTTCTCTCAAGTAAAAATGATATTTTAAGAAGATAGTCAAATCATTTATATTTTCCTTGAGATAAGCATCATAATTGAATATCCATCACAAATGCTTTTCTGGACTTATTGCTCCCCAGATTTAAAAAGATATGTATTTAACAGTGGAGTTGTAATAGAAATAACTTTTTGGCACCATCAAGGACATTTTTTTTTTCTTTTTGGTTCTGAGAATTCTACTTAAGGTCTTGGACTTGCTAGGCAAGAGACCACTTGAGCTACACTCCTAGTTCTTTTGCTTTGAGTTTGTTTTCATCTTTTTTGCCCTGGGTGGGAGTTAAAGCCATCCTCCTATTCCTGCCTCCTGAGTAGCTAGATTATTTTTAAGTAAAACTAGCATTACAAATTTTTTGAAGAGTATTTTTACAGTGATTGCTTGGTAGAGGAAAATACAACAACTGGGCAGTGTGTTGCTGTGGTGAACTAATTTATGTAGACAATAGATACTACAGAAAGAACGAAAAACACTGTGTCTGTGCAGGGCCTATTGCTTCTAGCTGATGTCTCCTATGAAAGCAGTCTATTGCAGAATTTCTGAGCTTTAGTTTTTATATCCTCTGTATATTGATGTCAATGTTCATACTGGCATTTCTAGAATACAGTTAATAACAACTTTGGTGTTTTTTTTAACTAAAGGAGAATATCATTATTTTGAAGTATTTGTGTGTCTGCAGCATAAACCTATGCAGTTCTCTTACAGAATATCAGGAACTTTTTATCGTACCACCAGATTCTCTTGTCTCAGAACAGAAAGGGGCATGGAATTCATCTGAGCTAATGTTTACCTTTTAGGTCTATGGGGATGTTAAATGCTAAATCAAGGTTAGTGACTATCTTCTAGATAGAAAATCAGGGCTGGCATTAGACAGTGATTGGAATAGAGTTTCAGCTGTGCCTATAATGTTTATTTCTTTGAAAAGGAAAATTTGAGAAGCAAATGTGGTAAAAATGTTAATATTTGAAAAAAGAATAGCAGATATTTGACTGATTATTATTACTTTTTGTATTTGAGTATATCATAATACCCAAATTAAAATCTAAAGCAGATTTAAATGTTTCTTATCACATGGACAAATATGCTCCAAAGAGACCATGTTTATGGAACATTTTTGATGACAAGAAGATATTTTGGGCATGGACCTGACTTCAGTAGGGTTCAGGTCCTACCTAGTCTCAGGGTCACTTAATTGGTCCCCCCTATATCTGTTGTCTCGTGAATCTCTTTTATTTTCTCTGCACTGCCTACCTTCTACAACATGCACCATTTTTCCACTGTCACAGTAACAGCCCTTCTCAACTCTTACCTGGACTACTACTGAATGCTTTGGAAAGTAATTGTTTTGCTGTTTCCCCCCTACAGCTTAGTCTCTATGTTATTATTGCCTACTTTTTTTTTTTTTTAGTAAATTTCTTGGCTTTATTTTCACTTTATTTTAAAATGTTTAGAATTTTTCCACTAAAGTAATGTCATATGTAGATTTTTTAAAAAATCTTAGTAAACAAGGTATAATAAGAAATAGTTGCCAAAAGCTCCGTTTCCACTCCTTCCAGTCCCTGCTCTCCAGTGAAGCCATTCTTTCTGTGAGTCTTTTGGCTTACTCCTGTATGTTTTCATCTTCCTAAATTTTATGTACTGCTGTGCTTTGACTTTTCATCTCTAGAGGTTACATATTGATACTACCATAGGTAATAAAGATTTAGCTCTTGTGTTGCTTTGTACCCTTATTGAACGACTTGTTCAAAGCTTTATCTTTCAGTATATAGGTATTAAGTTTTATTAGTGCCAGATTTCACTGTTTCCATTATTATGAGCAGTGGGACTTATTTACAGTGATTATTCTCTCCCTATACTGGCTTCATGGTAGCCTCTCTTATTAACTTTTTTATTTTTATTTTTTATTTTTTTATTTTATTTATTTATTTGTTTGTTTGTTTGTTTGTTTATTTTTTGGGCCAGTCCTGGGCCAGACTCAGGGCCTGAGCACTGTCCCTGGCTTCTTCCCGCTCAAGGCTAGCACTCTGCCACTTGAGCCACAGCGCCGCTTCTGGCCGTTTTCTGTATATGTGGTGCTGGGGAATCGAACCTAGGGCCTCGTGTATCCGAGGCAGGCACTCTTGCCACTAGGCTATATCCCCAGCCCCTCTTATTAACTTATATATGTATGTATATATATGCACATATACACACACAAAGTGTGTATATATATGTATATATAAAATTTTCTGTTTGTAAGCTTTTAACACCATTTTCTTGGCAACAGTTACCTTTCTGAAGTCAGTATAGGTATTTGCTCCTTTGCCCTCTATATGGCAAAGACATTTTTTGTGCATCTTTTCCCTTGGGTGTGTCAGTTTTACTTCAAAGGAATCCTTTAGTCTCTGAGGCATTGATTGCATGCCAAGATTGGGGGAACTGAGTAGGAAAACAGCTGGAATCTTGAGGTTTAGTGTGCAGATTTTAATTTAATTTCTCTGTTTTCAGAAGTCTTTTTAAAATTATGCCTCATGCCTTTGAGTTAGGGATTCTCCGATTTGGGTTCTTTGAGAGATGGATCTAACTCCTCCTTAGATAACCTTTTGGAAATCTTTTTGTGTGTGTGTGTGTGTGTGTGTGTGTGTAAGAAAAACATAGAACAGTTACAAGTAGTATTGTACACCTTGGGGGGGATTTCTACCAATGGCAGACATACATACAAGTACCCATGCTGAGAAATAGAGTATTACCAGCACCCCAGAAGCCTTCATTCTCCCTTTCCTGTTACCCCAAAGATGATCGCTGCCCTGGCTTGTTACCACAAGTTAGTTTTTCCTGAGTTTTGCCTGATGTGCTATAAATGGGTCACATAAGTGTGTGTGTGTGTGGGGGGGCTTTTCATTTGTTTCTTTGTAAAAAGCAAAACTGAGCATAGCAAGTTATTAGGTAATGCTTCATGGTGTGTAATAGGCTATGGTTCAGTTGAAGATGGAAGGTGTTTACGTTTTACACTGTAGTGAAAGAGTGTATTTTGTTTTTTCTTTTGCTCTCTGGAGGATCGTGGAGAATGGGAAAGGTAGGACTCAGGGAGTAGCCTGTGAGGGCTCAGGAGCTGCGTTGTGTTGTCTTCAGAAAAAAACTAGACTTAAAATCACTTCCTTTTATGCCAAACATTACTATGTTTTTGAAGATTTTATTGACACATTTTCGAAATAAGTGTACATCATTACCATATACATAATACATATCAGATAGGTATTGTATACATAGATATATGTATGTATACATACATGCAAATAAAATTGCTTCCTGGCATTAATTTTAACTTAAGAAAGTTATATTTGTACTTGAGAACGCCTCAGTGTACTTCTTAAATGTTTAGTGTGGTAGTTTTGAGATATGTCACATAGTAATTGCTTATTGTTTATATATGTAAAGAATTTATGCTATTAATCCTCTAGTGTCTATTCACAAGAAACATTAGCATGGTACAAGCAGATAATTTATTTTTTATATTTTTGCCTGGGTATCAAAGAATTAATTGTTAGTGTTAAGACAGATTTCTGAGGACAAATTTTTAAGAACGTTGCACTTACACTAGGTAGAGAGATTCTATTCTATTACTTTTCCTTCTAACTGTAAATTTTTACCTTAAACAAGTGAGCTATTTTCACAGAACATTTAAATTGGTATGTGTGACAAGGTAACAAACAGTACAAGAAATGTATCCAATGCCTAACATATGAAACTCTAACCTCTCTGTACATCAGTTTGATAATAAAAATTTGAAAAAAAATAAATTGGTATGTGTTCCAGTGTTCTAAATCTAGAAAGATGGCTGGCTGATGTATACAGACAGGTCAGCAGTTTCAGGGGAAAAACATTGTTCTTGGAACTACTACTGTTTGTTTTTTCTTTATTGGCCTCAAAACTCTTCAAGTTAGTGTTCAAATACAGAGGAAAGACAAATATCAGAGTAATAATTTGGATGTTTAATGGCTTCTTTATGATTATATGTCACTACTTTGTTTTATTAATAACTTTAGTTTACATGAGGACAACCACATCTCTACTTAAATGACTCACATAGTTTTGATACAAGATTGCTATTGTTTTCCATAAGGAATGGTTATATTGTTTCATTGTAGAATCAATGAGGTATAGGTCAGCTTTCTGCTGATTTAAATCAAGGATTGTAACTTTTTTTCATGTTGTAGTTTTACTCTTCACAATATAATAGCAAAGTATTAGGGACATAATTGTACTGAGTTATAATGGACTCAAACATTTTATTATACAGATAAGTTTAGCTCCTTTAAATTTGTCATGTATTTCTTTCATTGTACTGGGGCTTTTTTTTTGTTGTTGTTGTTTGTTTTTTTTTTTGCCAGTCCTGGAGCTTGAACTCAGGGCCTGAGCACTGTCCCTGGCTTCTTTTTGCTCAAGGCTAGCTCTCTACCACTTGAGCCACAGTGCCACTTCTGGCTTTTTCTATATATGTGGTGCTGAGGAATCAAACCCAGGGCTTTGTGTATATGAGGCAAACATTTTGCCAGTAGGCCACATTCCCAGCCCCTAGGACTTTTTTTATTCAGACATTTTATCATACTGATGTATTTAGCTGTTTTGTGTTTATAATAATTTATTTATCATTTTTAAAGATTTCATGGGTAGGACCACTGAAGGATCTAGAGTTCATGAGTTTCAGGGAAGCAAAACTCTGTGTGTGTGTGTGTGTGTGTGTGTGTGTGTGTGTGTGAGTTCATGAGTTTCAGGGAAGCAAAACTGTGTGTGTGTGTGTGTGTGTGTGTGTGTGTGTGTGTGTGTGTGTGTGTGTGTGTTTGGTCCCTGCTTAAACTCAGGTCCTACGCTCTGTCCCTGAATTTTTTTGCTCAAGGCCTGGTGCTCTACCACTTGAGCCACAGCTCCACTTCTTGCATTTTGATGATTAACTGGCGATGAATCTCATGTACTTTCCTGCTAGGGCTAGCTTTGAACCTTGATCCTGAAATTTTAGCTTCCTGTGTAGCTTGGATTACAGGCGTCTAACAGAAAACTTTTTTTTTTAAACCTTTTTCCTCTTAAGAGTTGTCACCTGTGAGTTATTACTGTAAGACATATTAATTGGGTAAAACATATGTTTTTTATATGTACATGGGGGAGACCTCAGGAAAAATGAAGTCTCATTGAAATAGTAAAACCTAAGGGCTTGACACTTTTAAGTAATCATTTCTACCCACCTCATATGGAGATAAGCCTAGGTTAATAAATATTAATTGATGATCTTTGAAATGCATTTAAGTTGTTTAACTCTATATGTGGTAAATCAGATTATAAGTCACTTCATAAAGAGAAATTAATGTAGTTTTTATGTTTCAGTAACAAAGGAAATGAGTCTGCTTAGTAGCTCTCACTATTTGTAGATAAATAGATACAAGAAACAAATCTAGCACAGTAAAGGTGCCTGACTTTTTCCAGGAGGTCAGCTACTTTTCAAGGGAGAGTAATAGCTTTAATTTCTCAAGAGATTGGTACTTTAAGTGATGTGAAAACTTGTGTGTGGGTTATTAATGTGATTTTTACATACATGACAATGAAACATGTACATAAAAAAGCCATCAGCTTTCTCTTTAAAATTATTTTTGTTTGAATACCAAATATTGTTGTTTGTTGCTATTTTTTCCTCCCATGTTCACAAAATTTTATGCAACAATTTACAATACAGTTTTTGGTAAAGATACTACAATCATAAGAATAACAGTATTGCCTTAATTCTAAAAGACTTTATTACATTTAGTTACTTACAATGTTGATCACATAGGAAATAACTTTGTTACCTTTGTTACTTAAAAGACTCAATTACATTTAGTGATTTACCCTGTAGATCCCATAAAGAAATGATTGGCGTTGTTACCTTTGTTGACTATTTTGTCTGTTTAATCCTGTTGGCAGTGCTTGGCTTTGGATTCCTAAAGGGAAGAAATCAGGTCTCCTTAAAAGATGGTTACTGTGATGAGGGTAAAACATTAAATGTGCACCATAAATGAATGAACATGTAAGTGGGTGGGAATTGTTGTTAGTCATTCACTTATGTGTTAATCATACTCCACTTTTTTGTCAGAGGTATTTGTAGCAACTTGTAGAAGGAAGTGAGGCTGGTAATTTATCTTCTCTTGGGTGTGGAAGGCATGATGAGAAGATAGCAAGCACAGTGAACCAATTTAGAAAACACTATGTGCAGAGCAATTTATAGCAAAGGATTGGTAACTGTATGTTCTAAATGGACAGCATGATACTGGACTTCCTGACAATAAAATCCATAGGTGTACACTCACCTTTCTCTAAAACTGCCTTCTATTTTCTTGTCTTTCTTCTTGCAACAAATTGCCAACCTATTCTCCCCTCGCCACTACCAATCTGAGAGCTAAGCTAGTGAATGCTGCCTTCCTTTCAAAGCATATTTGCAAGGACTTTTATTCCTTGAAGCTTTTGGTATATTTCCAATTCCATGTGTCCTTTTCCACTTCTGATTGTTAGCTTTAAAGACATTAATAATCAACATCTCACCCCCTTGCCAGGACTTGAACTCAGTACCTGGCACATTCTTGCTCACAGATGGTACTCTAACCACTTGAGCCATGCCTCAGGTCTGGCATTTCACTGATTAATTTGAGATAGAGCCTCAGACTTTCTGCTCAGTCTGGCTTTTAATCTAGATCCTCTCACCTTAGCCTCCTTAGCGAGGGTTACAAGTATAAGCCATGGGTACCAACTTTTTTTTTTAAATTAATCTGTTTATTGTCAAACTGTGGTACAGAGAGGTTACAGATTCATATGTAAGGTAGTGAGTACATTTCTTGTTCAAGGTGTTACCTAAAATTCTTGACAGTAAGGGTATAAAGGGCTGGGAGTATGGCCTAGTGGCAGAGTGCTTGCCGTGTATACATGAAGCCCTGGGTTCAGTCCTCAGCACTACATATGTAGAAAAGGCCAGAAGTGGAGCTAGCTGTGGCTTCAGTAGTAGAGTGTTAGCCTGGAGCAAAAAGAAGCCAGAGACAGTACTCAGGCCCTGAGTTCAAGCTCCAGAACTGGCCAACAAAAAGCAAAACAGTAAGGGTAGAGCAATGCAAAGTGTATGTAGCACTCAAGGCAAAAGCATTCATTTAGAACGATTGTTGATTAATCAATTTCAATGAACCATGTCTGTATCTTAGAGGCTGAAGTATAAATAAGGTATGATGCCACCTAAATAAGGTAATGATTACCTTTGGGTAAAGGAGAGAGTGAATGAACAATTTGGAGGAATGAAGTGATTCAGCCCTGAGTAGATGTGGTTTATTTTAGCTGAAAGGAATCGGAGCGATAGATGAAGGGACTTTATCAAATGAGAAAACAACCAGGAAGATAGAATGAAGTTGAGCTAAATGTGCAAGTATGTCAGTTTGTAATAGAATGGAATTACAGAAAAATTATGAGTTTCTCACACTTATGCCTTCTTGGCTCAAATCTTTGTATTTTTAGTTCCCACAGAGTGGAAAACAAATGACCTTATTTCCTATTCTATTCTTTGGGGATCTCATTATGCTGAGGTAGAAAGTTTTTTCATGTTAATTATCCTTACTAGACAGTCACACTTGCAGGTTTTTGTTGAAAGAGGGATTTTAGGTTTTGTTTCCTCAGTAATTTCTGAAAACTCCTTTTAGTGGAGGTAGTGATAAATTGTCAGCATAGAGGAATAAAGAGTGACATGCTAAAATACTTTTACAGCCCATTTTCTTTTTTTTTTTTTTTTTTTTTTTTTTTTTTTTTTTTTTTTTTTTTTTGGCCAGTCCTGGGCCTTGGACTCAGGGCCTGAGCACTGTCCCTGGCTTCTTCCCGCTCAAGGCTAGCACTCTGCCACTTGAGCCACAGCGCCGCTTCTGGCCGTTTTCTGTATATGTGGTGCTGGGGAATCGAACCTAGGGCCTCGTGTATCCGAGGCAGGCACTCTTGCCACTAGGCTATATCCCCAGCCCTTTACAGCCCATTTTCAAACTTAGACTGTAGTCATGAGGACAAGTTCAGTTTCTCTGAACACACTCTCATGTACGTGAACACACTCTCATGTACGTAAACAAGTAGTTTCATTGTTTACAGCTAAAGAAGAAAACATGTAGCACGAGTGCTGTTCAGGGGAAGAGCAAATCTTGACAAGGAATTTCTACTATGGGAGTTTGGGGAGGTTTGCCAAATGTGTAAGGAATTTCATAGAAAATAGGAGTGGGTGTTTTTTGTTTTTTTGTTTTTTTCACTTAACTGTTCCCAGCACTGGAAGTTCCTCTCAGTACAGGTTTGCTTTTTAGATGGAATTCTGATCCTCTTGGGAAGATTTGCATTTCACAATTTGCATTCCCACTTTGCTTCCCTGAGCATTTGATCAAAGGGAAGCCTTCCCAGGGCACTTGGAGCTTTGAGATTGTATAGCCTTTGGTCTTCATTTCTGGCAATAATGGCCTATTTTCTCCTTCATTCAGACAGCACATTTTGAAGAGGAGCTTAAAGGGAAACAAAAGATTTTATGTGTTAGCCAGGCTGTACTAAATATACTTTGTCCCACTGACTTTTTAGGATCATTTAAGATGTTCTTTAACTTTTTCCCCACTTTAAAATAGTATGTTGAGGGGAAAGATAGCTTTAAAACCTTGGCTTGATTCCAACTGATTTCTTATATCCTGCCCAATTTTCTTCTTCTGGGTTTTAGTCAAGCTTTTCATTATACTGTCTAAATGTTAACCTAGCAGTGCCAAACAGAGTTTGTAGATCTGTGTTCTTCCCAGTGGTAATCAGCCTTTCCCTCTGCATAGCTCTGGTGCACAGTGATGAATGTGGTGTTAAGAGGGCTCTGTGGTAACTAGTGATGAATATTATAGTAAGTTGGGACTTGGAGCATGATTAACATCAATACTAATGATTTGTGAAATAATTTTCTGGTAACCAGCTTGAGAATGCTGCTGGAACAAGAATGTTTTCTCCTTTTCCTTATCTCAAACAAAATTCCACCATATTCAGACAACGCACACACCTAATTTTTGTAAGCAAACAAGCTACAAGAGTGTCTGTTTTTCCTGAATGACTGTAATTTTAATGTCCTCACCATGTTCTGTAGTAATGGAGCTTTGAAAGAGTCTCATGTGGTGTTATTTCCCCTGGGTTAAGATGATGACTGTATAGCTGGCAGGATATTGATGGTGGTAGTTTGGACCTAATAATTAATAACAAGAAAAATGGTTTAGGGAAGGTCTAACATTTAAAATAACATTAAAATAACTGTTCTTTTCCTCCTATTTAAAAATTTTCTGTCAGAATGGAAGACTTTTAGTCCATCGTGTGTGTGTGTGTGTGTGTGTGTGTGTGAGAGAGAGAGAGAGAGAGAGAGAGAGAGAGAGAGAGAGAGAGAGAGAGAGAGAGATAAATGCAACAGCAGGAAGGGATATATACATCTTCCCTTCTTGAATCAGTGTTTTTGTAGGCATATGCATACATTTTGATGTGCAAGTTTTACAACCATAGGAGGTTCTTTTTCCTTGATAATCAGGTCTGCTTCATATTTCCCAAGTGTGCCTTGTAGTTTTTGCTTTTTAAATTAAAAAAAAATGATTCATGAAATGCCTCCATGAGGACCACCTGGATGTTTACTGGAAGGACAGGTACCTGCTGGTCATCACAGGTCTGCTCATTTGGAACCTCCAGTGACGAGGCCCAGAATTCTTCACCATGTTTGGAAATTTTTAGAAATAGTCACCACACTGTTTTCTTCAAGTGTTCTGTTTTCCAGTCATTATCTGTCTATTTAGTTCTTCCTGTTCATGGTTTTTAGATTGAGAGATTTCTCCTCTGTGAGCATTTATGATATTCTTTTCTTTGCCAAGCTCTCATATTCTACTTTATAAAACTGTTGCAAGTTCCTGGAGGGTGAAATTTAGCTCGTGTTTTTTTGGGGGGTGGGTGGGAGAGGGGAGATTAGGGATGATATTAGGGCTTAAACCCAGGGTTTTGCACTTACTAGAGAGGTGCTTTACCACTTGAGCCATGCTCTATCCCCTTTTGCTTTTATCATTTTATCATGTAGGTCTCCCTTTTCCCTCCAGGCCAGTTTATATTGTGATGCTCCAAATTTATGCATGTCTCATAGCTGTAATGACAGCATGTGCCACCACACCCTACTAAGATGAGGTCTTACCAACTGTTTGCTTGAGCTGACCTAGAACTGTGATCTCAACTGACTGAGTAGGTAGGATTATAGGTATGAATTGCCATGTTTGGCTTCTAGCTTAAGTTTTTATATCCCAGAGGTCATGTTAAAAATCCAATAAATAGTGTTTGAACGGTTCATCTCAGCATCAGCCTTGTACTGTATCTAGTAAACGTTGGGTGATGGAGTTTTCTTGGGCTTCACTAGGAGATATACATGGTTTGTTTGTGACACAGAGCTTAAGCTATTCATGTCTAAGCACATTTTTGTGACATAGCTATTCTCTCTGGTGCTCATGCTCCCTTTCTTATCCCTTTGATAATGTGATACCTTTGAAATTGAACCTGTCTGATTCTCATTTTTATGTATCCTGTGTGACTCAACTGGGTTTTATCCTAGCATACTGTGTGGGTCTTCATGTCTTTGCTTTGAGAAGTAAAAGTGATGTTCTTTGACTTGTACAGAGCTCTTCTTTTTACATTGTCATTTGTTCTGCTAGCATGAAGGTTAATATCAAACTCCCAAATGGTACTGGCAATTACAGATTGATGAGAAATAACAGAATATAGTTGTAAATAAATTGAGAACATATCTAGTAGGTGAGATATGTTTAACTGCAACATGGTAGCAGATTTTTGTTTGTCTTTTGCTTCTTACACTGCCAGTTTATAAAAGAATCAGAAGATGACATACTTATTCAATTCATGGGAGCTTCTCCCAACATATACTTTCCCTGTCTTATGGACAGGAGCCTCTGCTTTGTTCACCATTACATCGACACAGTTAACCTAGCCTAGGATTTTACATATAGGAAGTAACCAGTAAATACTACTTGCTTTTTTTTTTTTTTTTTTTTTTGGTGTGAGGTAGTGCTGACATTTAAACTTGAGGGCTTTTCATTTGCTAGTCAGGTACTCTACCACTTGATTCATGCCCCTATCCTTGAATTTTGTTGCCAGTCCTTGAGCTTGAACTCTAGGCCTGAGCACTATCCCTGAACCTTTTTGTGCTCAAGGCTAGCACTGTACCACTTGAGCCACAGTGCCACTTCCAGCTTTTTCCGATTAGTTTATTGGAAATAAGAGTCTCATAGACTTTCCTGTCCAGACTGGCTTCGAACTGTGGTCCTCAGATCTCAGTCTCTGGAGTAGCTAGGATTATAAGCACTCACTTGAGTTATTTTTAAGAGATTAAAATACAAATGTACTATTTAGAGAATGATATAATTTTGTTTAGCAGTATGTTCATTGTAATTGTTGCCAATACTATGCACACTTTATTTGTTTTGTTTATTTTTGAAAAGATTGCGTTTGCGAGTATTTTGATGTTAGGATTAAGCCCAAAGCCTGGTATAGTAAAGTGTGCACTCTTCCACTGAGCTGTATGCCTCCAGCATTTGTGAGTTGGATTTTTTACATCTGCAGCAATTGTTTTTGCTCACATTTATCAGATCCTTTCATAGTAGTAAATTTTAATATTTATTTGGGTAAAATAATGAATGTATACTTTTTGTTTTCTAGTCATGAAGTGACAAGCTTATTTGGCTTGTAGCGAGTCACTTATGATGATGATAATTTGGATAGGGTGGTGTCTTTATTTTGACTCCAATGTTGGGAAGCTGGTCACTTGCCATATTAGCATTCATGTGCTGCTGAGCCTCGCAGACATACATGGTAGGTGTTCCCTTGGAAGCCGGCTGATTGTGTCGCTAGAATCTTGGAACAGAAGGACATACATAAATTCATGTGAATTCACTTCAGAAGTCATAAAGGGACAATAGGAGACATGCTGTACCAAAAAGCCAAGAGATGATAGTTCAGTTTCAGGTCAGTAGAGTTTGGGTGTGTGGAGAGCAGTAAAAGAGCCAAAGGAATCGAGTCATGCCTTCTGAGGGGGAGGTGTAACCAGTAATACTGAGGCTGGCCCAACGGGTCAAATGTTCCGCCTGTCACCACAGCCACAATTTGAGGCAAGCTGTGTTGGTTTTGGTTTTTTTCTTTCCTTTTGCATCCAGCAGGGCTAGTCTCAGATGTCTTTGGAGTTAGTCTCAGCTAGCTTTCTTATGTAACTTCTATAGCTTATACAGGTTTCGATATGTCATACCTAGATGGGGACAAAGATATTAAAACACGGCTGGGAGATATTAAAACACGGAGGCTACAAGCCACTAAAGCATTTCACTAACAGAGTTATAATTTGGGAGAAAACATGGAAAATTATGTTCAGGAAGTTGCTGCTTCATGACTTCTCATTCATTTCCTTAACTGTTTCTGAAGGGCAATTGTGCTTAATAAAGCTTTTTGAAAGAATTTTGATGCCTTCTGGAGATTGGTCTTTGTAAAGCTAAAAGAGGAAAATTACTCCGTAAAGCCCGTGGGCTTATTGACGTAGTTTGCTTGCTTAAATCACAAGGTGAGCTCTTAGGAAGAAGCACAGTCTGCACTTTGTTTTTATAAATTCTCTTGTGAAAAAGAAGAGACAAGCACAAAGTAAATTAATTTGTTTTTACTCAAGTGTTTGTTTCACTAAAACAACACAATGCATGTGCGCGCCCTGTCTTTCTCTCTCTCATGCTCTCTCTTCCTCCACTGTTTGTATGTGTATATATTTTAATTGAACAGCAAAAATCGGTGATTCATATAGAAAATGATGTTAATGAAATTAGCTGCTAGAAAGAAAATAGACTTCCACCCAACCTTATAAAATATTTTATTAAACTTTTTTCTTTATTGTCAAAGTAAGGCAGTGAGTACATTTCTTGTTCAACTTGTTACTTCCTCCCTCATTCCCCCCACCTCCCTCCACCTAACCTTATATGCAAAAAATAAATAATGGGAACAATTAAGCTAAAAATATAAAATATGAAAAATAAAGTGTTAGAAGGAGATGTGAATGGCTGCCACACTTTGAGGTGGAGATGAATGTCTCAAGCAAGGTATATATCTTTATATAAATCTCATAAAAGAAAGGTTGCCAAACTTGGGCCTGGAAAAATTAAAAATTAGTGTGTGGCAAAAAACACACTAACTAGCAGTGAGAGAAATAAACAGTAAGCTGGCAAGGAATATTTGTAGCATATGACAATATATGCAGTTAGGATCTATGCAGCACCTTCAAGTTGATGAATGGAAGACAACTGGCAGAAAAATAGTTGATGGCTACAAATGGGTGCTTCAAAGAAATACACATCAGTTCCCCTTTGCAAAAAGCTCACCTTCACTAAAAAAACATAAGTGGAAATGATTCTTCCATACTTTATTCTTGTCAAAATAGCCACAGTTGCAAGGATGCTAACACTCAATGTTAGTGAAGATACATAAGGAAATGGAACTTCTTTTAAGTGACTGATGGGGAGATGAATTTGTACAACTTAATTTTGTAGTTTTGCAACATAAAAAATTTTTAATTATACATACTCTTGGGCCTATCCAATTATACTTTTAGAAAGGCAAGATCACAATCTCTTATCCAAACCTTTGAGGCCATTATATTTCAGATCTCAGGGAATTCATATTATACAAAGATATATAATGCATGTACTGTAAATCAGTTAACACTTTCATCAGGGTCAGGGACAGCACCTCATAAGTAATAAGCACATCCCTTCTTTTAGAGAGAACAAATGGATATGTAGTCATTTCAGACATTGCCACTGTGTAAGTCAATTCAAGATCTTTTATTTTTCAGGACCATTTAGAGTTCAGAATTATAGATAGATTAGTAGGCACTCATCAGTTCTTCAAATATGGGTATGTTCCAAATCATTGACACTAGTTGTCTCTGGAGGATAGGTTTTAGAAGAATGTAGGAGAGAAATTTTAGACTTCTGTGTTTTTATTAGCTAAAATTTGTATGTTATTTTGATAATAAAAGAAAAACCTTTAAACAAATATAAAGCTGGGCACTGGTGGCTAACACCTGTAATCTTAGCTTCTCAGGAGGCTGAGATCTGAGCATAGTGTAGTTCAAAGTCAGACTGGGAAAAGTGACTTATCTCCAAGTAACTATCAAAAATCAAGAAATGCTGTGGCCCAATTAGTGGCGCTAACATTGAGTGAAAAAGCTAAGAGACAGCTCCCAGGCCCTGAGTTCAATCCCTACCACTGGTGCAAACAAACAAAAATAAAGTGAATTTGTCTTAACAGCATGAGCCTGACAACTCCCTATTGTGGTAAAGCCACAACTACTTCCATCATACTACTACATTATAATAGAATTTTCTAGATATACCTAAATGTCCATAGTTCTTGGAAGGAAAATTACTAAATATTTACAATTTAATTTTCCAAATCATTATCAAGACTGTTTCCAAATAGTCATCTTACTAGTTTTTTGATTCTCTTTCCTGTACTCACACGCGTTCTCTCTCTCTCTCTCTCTCTCTCTCTCTCTCATACGCACACACAAAATATTATAAGCATCCATATATAATACATATACAGCCATCTTGTATTACTCAATACTCAAAAGATACATTTATATTTGATCGTGAATAGATTGAGTGAACAAATACTAAGGAAGAGAAAAAAATTAAGCATGTCTTGTGATTATGACAAGCCCAGAAGAAATGGTGTAGGAGGATTTGACAGTGTTTGAATATACTTATTTTTTTCTCTCAACTTTGATACTGGAGAAAAGGAGCTTTTTTCCTTGTTGCCCTTGAATAAAAATGGCTTCACTTTATTTAATAAGGAACACTTTCTCCGAAGTAGATTTTTTTTTATATCAGCATGAAATATGCATATAGAACTTTGGTGAACCTATTTTTGAAACATTTAACTAATAAAGGTAAAGAAGTTGGATGTATGATTCGGTATGTTTTAACTTCTGATTAATTTAAGAAAGTTCTTCCTTTTGGTAGGATTAAATAATTTGCCGCAGGTTACAGTTTGAGAGAGTATGCCTCAAAATGTAGTAACTGAAGGGGGGGGGCAGTTTTAAGCTAAAGGCAGACAAAAACCACATATGTGGTATATAGTTAGATTAAAAGGAATGCCAGACAAACACAGGGACAACATTAATGGTTGTTCTATTTCTTCAGTAGCAATTTCTTTCTTTCCCTTCTCTCTTCCTCTCTTCCTCTCTTCCTCTTTTCCTCTCTTCCTCTGTCTGTCTCTCTCTGTCTGTCTCTCTGTCTCTCTCTCTTCCTTTCTTCCTCTGTCTGTCTCTCTGTCTCTCTCTCTCTTCCTCTCTTCCCCTGTCTGTCTCTCTCTGTCTCTCTCTGTCTCTCTCTCTCTTCCTCTCTTCCTCTGTCTGTCTCTCTGTCTCTGTCTCTCTCTGTCTCTGTCTCTGTCTCTCTCTCTCTGTCTCTCTGTCTCTCTGTCTCTCTCTCTCTCTCTCTTTCTTTTGCCAGTCCTGGGGCTTGGACTCAGGGCCTGAGCACTGTCCCTGGATTCTTTTTGCTCAAGGCTAACACTCTGCCAACTTGAGCCACAGCGCTACTTCTGGCCTTTTCTATTTATGTGGTACTGAGGAATCTAACCTAGGTCTTCATGTATGCGAGGCAAGCACTCTTGCCACTAGGCCATATTCCCAGCCCCCTCAGTAGCGGTTTCTAAAATTATTACGATTATCTTTAAGTAGTTGTACCAAGGGATGGTCAAAATTTTATGTGCATAGTCCTTTTATATTAAGCCATACAAAATGGTTGTGTAATGTTTAGGAAGTAAAACCAGATAAATGGTATGATGACAATTTGGAAATGCAACTGTGAAGTTGGAGAAAGGAACAGGTAAAAACATTAATAGACCACACAGATCGATAATTTTGATACTTCATGTCCAGATACAGTGCTATTGTAAATATAATTCTGTTTCATTGTAAATAGAGTACCAGATGTGAATTAAAGTAATATTAATTTGGCTACCGGTTTTATTACTGTCTCTATTCTGCAGCCTTTTTTTTTTTTTTTTCCCCGTCCTCATTTTTGACCTCTGTTTCTCTGTCCCATCCCTGGCAAACAATCACTCACTTTGGTATGAGGAACATAGGCCTAGTTTGGAAAGGACTACAGCCTTTGCTTGTAAAACAAACTTCAGTTACAGGTTCTGTTTCTGTAAGTTGTCCAGTCTATTTAGGGATATGAATTTGACTGTGCCAGTATTAAAAACGTGTGCTTTGGAGCTTTGGCATAAGTTGAATCTGAGTCTAAACACCTAGGAATTCCTATTGCCATTAGCTATGTACAATTCTGCATTAATGTGTCTTAATACCTTTATTTTAATGGGTAATTAAGATTACTCTCTATTAAGTTCTGCATAAATATGACCTTTTCCTCTGAGCTCTGTTGTAGGGAAAATGGATGTGAGTTATATTTTTCACTAAAGAAAACTTTATTTACTCTGGAAAATGAAGCCAATCTTTTCAGGCTGATTTGGGGAGCACTGGATACTGCTGGTTTAGATGCAAATACTCCAGTATTCATGTGCCATTTTTCCATTCATGTACCACTTGTCCAAGTTGCGTATTCCCAGGCCTGTGATCATACAGTTGGAAGGATAGATCTTGGGAAGAGACCCTGCAAAAAGTGATTGCTTGGGTGGAGAATTCCAGGGTTCTGCATACTTCGGATATGGAGAAAGCATTTTTTTTTTTAATGGAACAGTGCAAGCACTTAAGTAACTTTAAGCTTTTTTGAGATCCATGTTAGGAATAAAAAGTAAAAAGAAACAGGTAAAATTAATTTAAAAATTTTCACTTAATCTAGTATAGAAAATTAACACTTTAAAAATATGAGCTGGTTTACACTGTGAGTTTTTTCACTCCTAAGTTTTTGAAATCCTTAATTTTAAAATTGGAGCTCTGGAAATGTTCTGAAATCTGAAACTTTTTGACTGTTTGACAGGATGCCCTAAAAGTCTGGAACTTTGGAGCATTTTTTTTTAATTAGAAATGGGTAAATAGTAAAGTATATGCTAATGTTCCCAAATCTGAACCCCCTTCTCCAAAATCTGGAACACTTGTGATTCCAGCTATCTTGGATAAGAGATACATTACTAGTAGTTATAGTTGGAGAACATCTCAATTTGGACTTGAATTTCAGGTGCTCAGCTGCTTGAGGCAGTGGTAGTTTTGTAGCTAGATGGGATATATAGTTAGTTTTGTTCTGTAGGGAATTCTAGGTCTGTGGAATTGAGGCTTTTCTAAGTCCAGTAGTGTTTTTTCATTGAGTTGACACATTTAATTAGTAGCCATTTAAAACAAGAGAAACATCCACAAAATGAATGTTGTTGTTTTTTAGGCCATTACTGTAGTCCTTTGTCCCATCCTGTTTGTATGTCAGCTTGTCTGTGTTTTACTCTTTCTATTCACTACTATTTCTTAGTACTCAGCAGTGGTAGAGTCCTAGTAAATTTGTTTGCATAGATTAATTATACTTGGTTCTCTTACTGACCTATATTTCTCCAAAAGATCATTTTCTATTTCCCATTTTTGAGTAATTACTGGTTTTGAAATCCTCCTTCTCTGTATCTTCCTAAAACTAATTCTTTTCCACTTAAAAAAATTTTTAAATACAGGTCTGTATTCACCATTCAACAAAAATAGCTGTTTAGAAGCAATGAGAACTACTGTTAAGAAGTAATAGAACAACTGGGAAGGGGCTAAGGTGAAATGAGAAGAGCTTTTCATCAGGGGTTCACGAGCAAGTGCTGGATTAAGATGCTGAAATGACAATTGCTTATGTTTACATAGTCCTGGTTATCTAGGAGACTGTCAAGTTTTGATTATTTGTTCTTATTTCACATAAGCAGAAAATTTTGACTTGTCTGAGATAACAGAAGAGCCAACTTCTCAGTTCTGCCTACTCTCTGTTCTCCTCATTACTGGTATTTACCTGGGTGTTAATTATGTGAAACTGAGATACTGCTAAAAAGTTGCTCCAGTGGCAGTCACTTCTTCAAATACTGAACCTTAGAGAGCAATAAGTTTTGTTTGTAATGTATTTATCTTTTACATAAAACACTGGCCATGGTGTCAAATGGACACTTTGGTAGATGATCTCTAAAGCTGTACTAAAATTATGTGGTGTTATGCATCTGACATTTTTTCTTCTTTCTGTATTTGTTTTATTGTGATAGGTTCACCAAGTTGAAGAGTCTTAACCTTTCCAATAATCACCTCGGGGACTTCCCATTAGCAGTCTGCAGTATTCCAACTCTGGCAGAGCTGAATGTGTCTTGCAATGCCCTGCGAACAGTGCCTGCAGCCGTTGGAGCTATGCACAAGTGTGTAATGTAAACCACATTGTGGGGGAGCCCAACACAATCCTCAGAGAAGGTGTATTGGATCATAGCACATCAGTTAACTTTTTGTTGATCGTGTCAATCTTGGCCTCAAACCTAGCCACCAGGCACCCTATGGTGTGTGTTGAAAATTCATTTGTTAGAGTTTGAACTCTTACCCTTGTTTTGAGCCAGGCGCCAGTGCCTTACACCTGTAATCCTAAATATTCATGAGTCTGAGATCGGAGGATCCTGGTTTGAAGACAGCCTGTGCAGAAAAGTCTGTGAGACTTATCTCCAAGTAATCACAGAAAAAGCTGGAAGTGTAGCTGTGGCTCAAGTGGTAGAGCACTAGCCTTGAGTAAAAGAAGCTCAAGGACAGTGCCTAAGCCCAGAGTTTAAGCCCCAAGACCAGCAAAAAACAAAAAACATAAAAAAACAAACACCCTTGTTTTCAATTGAACTTCCCTATGGATGAGTGCTTAAGCACGGGAGAAAGAATTACTTCCCTGTTTTCTGAGATTGAATTTTGACACTTGGGAATTAATTTTAAGAAATAATAAGGAAATAAGGATATTTAGACTGGTTCTCACTGCAATTAACTAATGTTGCTTCCATTTGTGCCGATACAAGTTGAGAAAATTGGTCATAATTTCCATTTCTCCAACAAAAGGTTAAGATACTTAATTCTGATCTGTTTTTACCATGTCTGTTATCACTTCCAGCCTTATTTTATGCATTCCATAAAATGTAATATAAATTTTAAGTAATAGGATCTTTATGGGAGTATAGATAATAAAAATGTGTACTTCTCTGTGTAACTCTTAAACTTTCTTTAATAGCTTGCAGACATTTTTGTTGGACGGAAACTTTCTCCAGTCCCTTCCGGCTGAGCTGGAGAACATGTACCAGCTCAGTTATCTTGGTCTTTCATTCAATGAATTCACTGACATTCCAGAGGTGCTGGAGAAGTTGACTGCTGTGGATAAACTTTGTATGTCTGGAAACTGTATGGAGACCCTTAGGGTACAGGCTTTAAGAAGAATGCCTCACATTAAACATGTAGATCTAAGGTAAGTATTTTTGAGAAATGTATCCCATCAGAATAGTTGGTTTATATTTGTGACATAATTTAGATCTCCTTTGGTAAGATTACTCAAAAAAAATGGCTGGTTAGTTAGTTGAACTAGTCCAATTTCCATTTAGAGGGGAAAATGAGTAATAGTAAGGTTTGATCTGCCATGAAACTTGTTCTAAAAAATGGTCATCGATACATGTCCTATGTCTTGAATGACTTGAGTTTTTTTTTAACTGAGTTTTAATTTACATGAGTGGATAAAGCTACTGAATCAGCACTATTCATAGTGAATAAAAATGGTATCATTAGAGCAAAGTGGAAAATTTTCTTAATCTTTCTTAGTTGTGGCTTATCTGAGGAATTCAACATCATTTTCTTCCTTGCTTTGCTTAATATAATGTATCAGTTAATTTTATTTTACTTATTTTCATTTTCTAACTCTTTCAGTGACTTTAGCCTTAGTTTACTATTCTTTTTTTTTTTGGCCAGTCCTGGGCCTTGGACTCAGGGCCTGAGCACTGTCCCTGGCTTCTTTTTGCTCAAGGCTAGCACTCGGCCACTTGAGCCACAGCGCCCCTTCTGGCCATTTTCTGTATATGTGGTGTTGGGGAATCGAACCCAGGGCTTCATGTATACAAAGCAAGCACTCCTGCCACTAGGCCATATTCCCAGCCCCTAGTTTACTATTCTTTACAAAAATATAAAACCCGTAATCTGTCAAACCGAAGTTTGGCTACAGCCTCCAGTCAGGAGCCTCCTTGCAAAAACAGAAGACTTGAATTTTGAATATGATCGCAGTACACCTCAACTACAAGTAAAATTCAGGATTTAGTTTCTAAGGCGTGGAGAACCATGGCAGAAGGAAGCTTCTATAATTTCTCTTTCTGAGAAAATAGCTTACACAAGTTGTTACAGAGCATCATTAAGAGTTTAGCCCTTAATACTATCTAGTCCAATTTGATACTTTTTCAACCAAATTAATTACCCCACTACCTGAAGATCCATGCTTACTTCCTAGCCATGTTAAATCTTAGGCAGGTTATTTTAATTTCTGTGCCTCTGTGTTCTCATCTATAAATTACAGTTAATAGCAGAACCTAATTCACAGAGTTGTGGAGAGATGATTTAAATTTTTTAGCATTCCCAGCAAGCATTATATACTACTATTACTACCTGACTGAGAAGTCTTTCTGCCTCTGGAACCTGCTTAGCTGATCATCTTGGCAGCTTTGCACTCTGTCAAAGATGGGTCTGTCCTTGCTTCACTTTCCACTGTTCTTTCTGTGGCTAGCCACAGGCCCTCACTCATGCTCTTCCAGATGCACTAACATAAAGTAGCATCACCTTTATTCTCCTTTCTTCTCCCTTACTGTGGCTTGGCTTGTGAAATTCACACATACTACTCCCACAAAAAACGGTTTGACTTTGCCTTTCCACAGAATAAATGAATCAAGTTTGTCTCACCTAGGAGAGTGTTAACAAATTTTACAGGTCTAGAAATCTTAATTTGGGGAAGTGTAATTGTTATCATTTGTCTGACTTTGAGGACCTTTCAGAATAGGAGCTAACACTTTGTCTTATTAACTTTCTTTCAAAACTGTTCACATGGTTTACCTTTGAGTCACTTGGATTTTAAAACCTATCATATTCCAGAATTTACGCCCTTGAGAACCATGGGTGGTAGGTTACAAAGATCTCAGGTACAAACATGAAATGATTTCTGCTGTAGTATACTTAAGAAGTATGCATGTAAGAAGGCAGTCATTGGGCTGGGAATATGGCCTAGTGGCAAGAGTGCTTGTCTTGTATACATGAAGCCCTGGGTTCGATTCCCCAGCACCACATATGTAGAAAAAAGCCAGAAGGGGTGCTATGGCTCAAGTGGCAGAGTGCTAGCCTTGAGCAAAAAAGGAGCCAGGGACAGTACCCAGGCCCTGAGTCTAAGGCCCAGGACTGGCAAAAACAAAACCAAAAAAGAAGGCATTCATTCTTCCTGATCTGGCTTAGCTTCATTAAGCTAGTATGTCTAGAAGTCGTAATTCTTACAAAAAGCTTTAGAAATTCTTCAGGTTCCTAGTTCTGACTTGAATCTTTTTATATGACATTAGATATAGGGTCTATAAGCATCAGAATAGACATTGAATATTCTATAAATGTTGAATGATTGTGAGTAGGCCCCAAAGGTAAGGAGGGGGAAAAAATCTGATCAGTTTTGCATATAATTCTGCTCTAGTACTTTACATTGAAACCAGTGGAAGTTATTTAAGGGGGAGTTTTACTCAATGTTTCTAAGCGAAAGACTAATATTACTGATTGAGTTTCCTTCACCAGATTAAAAGTGATTCTTTTTCTTTTATTCTTTTCCTTGCTTTGATGTTCTTGGGGTCTGTTATTACTTCTTTGGCATTGTTATGGGGTTCAAGGGAGGGGATTCCCCGTCCCTCTAAGAGTCCACCATTCAGAGACAGTCTTAAGCAAAAAGATGGATTCATTGGGGGAGTAAAAAGTGAAGTGCCTGGCCAGGGACGCAGCACAGACTTGGGAGCTGAAAATGCGACAGTGAAATGCGGGCTGACCAGCCAGGGACACAGTACAAGACTCGGGACTAACACTGTGACAACTAACAGTCCTCCATCCGGGTTTATAAGGGTAAAAACATAGCACAGATGTAGGGGGTTGACACAGGGTGTAGAGCAAGCAACAAACAAGTATGCAAGCCATTTACAGAAGCAGAATTTTGGGGTCAGGTTGACCTAATAATCAAGATGGAGTCAGCTCTACTCCCCCCAATATTTCCCATCTACAACAGTCATTATTAACTATTATTTCCCCCAGTGCAAGTGCTGTACAATTCTCTTTCCTTACTCTTCTCTTATCTGTCTATATTTTCTGCCTTCATAGTTGCATGTTCTGTGGGCCTTCATTTCTCATCTTTTGCCTAGATGCTAACCATTCCTCAGTATCTCCCCTAGCTCTTCTTTATGTTTTGGGGACCAATTTCATTCCAGCTGCCAGCTGGAGCAATTCTCCTTGTTTTTTCCCTGTTGACACATTTCACCAAGTACATGTGAAACAGAGCCCAGTTTCTTTCTTTACTCAGCCAGTTTTTTCTCTTTTGATGATAGTAACACTACTTCATGGTTATCCAGACACAGAATGTTGGGCTCTGTGTCTTATCTATTAGCAGATTCAATGTTTTTTTATACCAATTTCTCTCATCTCTTCTTTTCTGTTTTTGTTGCTGCTTTTGCCACCTACCTGAGCCATTGACTTCCTTTGCACAACCTCTCAAGCAGGCACAATCTTGCTCAGAGCTATAATTTTCCAGTTCAGGCCATTCAAGCTTATATACCTGGTTTCAGCTCATTCGCATACAGGGCAAGGCCTATCTTAGGGTGGTTCAACTCTGGTCCTCCAGACCTGTTGGCACACCACATATTTGCCACTTTTCCACAGTGTGTAGAAGTTGAGACTCATATTTTATTGCCACAGAATCCAAGTGCTTTTTAATAGACTCATCTCATTGTGCAGGGAATTGACTAGTATGGGTATTGTTAGAGCTGCTTGGTGAGTCACATGTAGTATAATCTGTGTATAGTCCTGTACCACAGGAATGTATAGCAGTCTGTGATAAATTAGAAGTTTAGAAAATAGATCCATCACAATAGATAATTTGAGCATTGATCATTTATCTTTGACCCCCCAGCACTAGCACTTTGTAGGTATAATCCTTGATAAACATTGACTAATTATCTTCCTCACCATATGACCTCTCCACTTAATCCTGCACCTTGACATCAAACTCTTCCTGTGCTCTTCTCTTCAGTGCAGATGCCATTCTGCTGTTTTCTGTGCGCAGCTTTTCTTCTCCCATGTATGTCTTAAATTCTGTTTGCCTGAGGAAGTCAGATAGATGTTTTGTTTTCCATAGCATCTTTTTTGAACATTCTCTATGTTAATACATCATTATGGCACTTAACCACAGACTTGTATACTTCTTGTATTGAATGTTTTGAAGTATATCAGATTCTCAAACATTACAAAATCATTAAAGCTGTCATCACTACCATACACAGAACTGTCACATGTATTTTTCAGGACAAGAAATTTCACAGATGAGAATGAGGCGCCGAGGTGTTAGATGGCTTGGTCATGGTCATCTATGCAGTGTTAAGCAGACAGCTGGGGCTAGAACATAATATGCCTTTCTGCATACCGGTACTGCCTCAGTGAATGTGTATGAACTAAATGCTTGTATTATTAACTGATGATGTTATATGAACTAAAGTGCTTGTATTATTAACTGATGATGATACTGGAAGTGAATTCCAATCATATTTTGCCTCTTAAAACGTTTATCATAAGCCACTCACTGTGGTTCAAGCCTGTAATCTTAGCTATTTGGGAGACAAATTGGAGAATCAAGGTTCCAAACCAGCCAAAATTCAGCGGAGGCTCGTGCCTATAATCCTAGCTACTCAGGAGGCTGAGATCTGAGGATCAAAGCCAACCTGGACAGGAAGGTCTGTGAGATTCTTATTTCCAACTAATCACAGAAAAAGCTGTAAATAGATCTGTGGCTCAAGTGGTAGAGTGGTAGTCTTGAGCAAAAGGAGCTAAGGGACAGCACCCAGGCTCAGAGTTCAAGCCCCAGGACTGGCCAAAAAAAGTTTTCTGGTTTCTGTTCTCATCAATGGCTGGATGAGATGTCATACCCATCATCCTAGCAATGCTGCGAAGTATAAATAGGAGAACCACATTCCAGACTAACCTAGACCTAAAAACAAGACCTTGTCTTAAAAAGTTACCAACCCCCAAAGAGTTAGAAGTATGTCTCAGTTAGTAGAGTGCCTGCCTAGCAAGAGGCCCTGAGCACCCACCCACCCATGATTATCCTAAATAGGTGTATCACTGGCTGTCCTCAAAAATGTTTGATATGTAAGTTATTTTAAGTGTTGGCAATTTAAGGTAAACAGTATGGAAGTAACTCCTTTTATCTTACATTTTATTTTGCCTCCTGCCTAGACCATTACTTTTATTATTGTTGAGTTAGTACAGTGAAATTGTATAAGTGGATGCTATTTTGAATGAAGATTATAATGCCATTTCGGAAGATTATTCCAAGTGTGGTTTGGGGAAACATGGAACATTTTTCAGTTCCTGCAGTCTATTGTCTCCAAAATGAAATTCTTTTTTCCTTCTGTCTACACATTCTAGTAATCTAGTGAGCATTTGGAAATAGGCGAATTGCTGGGTTGAGGCCAATTTTTAAATCTTCCAGCCGAGAACAAAACATAAAAAGAGCCAGAAAACATCATCTCGTGGACATTTGAAGAAGCCATATGTTGACAGATCCTAACTCTGTGTTGTCACTCATCCTTGTGCTTTATGATACTACTCTCAGTAATTTATTTATAATAATTGTTTTAGTTTTTACGAGGTGAGCACTTGACCACTAGGCCATATTCCCAGCCCTTGTTTTAGTGTTTGAAGGCTAGAAATCCACTACAGAGAATGTTAAGTCTTTTCCTAAACTCCATCCATAATATCAGTGCTCTTCTAATCAGTTATATGATCTCAATACTTTATTGGCTTTCTAATGAGAAGTAGAAGGGTTTTGGTTTTTTTACTCTTAAATTTAGTGATACCAAAGGAGGATTCCAGTAGGGGTACATTTAAAATACTATTTATTAAAACAAGTTCCAGGAAATGGGAACAAGGGTTATTTATGTTGGTGGTAGTGGTGCTGTTTGTGTGTGCTTCCCCCATCCCCCCTTCTTTTTGGCTTTTTATGGAGGTCAAAGGGGGATCACAGAAAGGGAGGGGAGGAAGGGTGAACAAATGCCATCAGGGTATTCAGTATACACTATGTGGAAAATGATCTCTGCAACTTGTGGGTGTGGATGCGAGGGGAAACTGGGAGAAAGTAAAGGAAGAGGTGGACATTGTCCAAAAGAGATACATACACATTACCTGAATTATGAAATTGTAACCCCTCTTAAACTTAATATTAACATCTGAATAATAATAAAATTATCTTAAAAAAATTTAGTCATAGTCTACTAAACTAAGGTTGAGGTTTCATTTTTCTTATGAAGAAAATTTTAAGCTAAATTTACCTGTGTGATATTAGTTCCTAGTCCCTCTTGCTAGTTGTCTTGTGGTGGGTCACCACATCAGCTGTAGTCAGTTCACTTCTCCTATGTCTTCCTCTCCCTCAGAATTGTTGATCCTGGTTGGTATCTTTGATTTTAGTGAACCCCAAATGCCCATTTTCAATATTTAGTCCTCTTTTCTCTTTGATTTAGTATTTCTCTTTGGTTTAGTATTTCACAAATAGAGTTAGCTTTGCTTGTCAGGCCTGTACTTACCTCCATCTCTGATGTTCCCATTCATTGTATGATTCATTCGTTATTATTTCCATATTGACCTCTTTAATTTTGTGCTCCTTGACTGCTCTTCTCTCTTCTTCCTTAACTATTTTAGTGTAATTGTGATATGTTTAATACTTTTGATTTCCTTTGTCCTTTCCAGTATGGAGTTAGTAAATGTACAACCTAATTCTTTTGAGATTGGTGCCTAAATGGATTTCTATTTTCCTTCTTAAAATGAATTAAGATGCAATCAATATGCATGATCTTCTTCCAGCCTTCATGGCTTAATATGTTATGAAGTCTCAGACCTCTTGGAATTGTACCTAAAAATATCCATTGAATCCGGCCAGTTAAACAAGGCCACATGCTGAAATTAAAGAAGTTAAGGAAAACTAATATAGTGAGACTTGAATCCTTTCTCATTAACCCAGCATATTAGAGTGTGGAAATTTGTTTATAGCATGCAGTTAATTGTAGTTTCTATTTATGTCCTTTTCCTCCCAAGACTGAACATAATTAAGAAGCTTGTATCAGATGAAGTGGAATTTCTGCAACATGTCACTCAGCTGGACCTACGAGATAATAAACTTGGTGATCTAGATGCTATGATTTTCAACAACATCGAAGTTCTGCATTGTGAACGGAATCAATTGGTGACATTAAACATTTGTGGCTATTTCCTAAAAGCACTCTATGCCTCCTCTAATGGTATGTAACATGACAACATCAAAACAGGTCTATTTTCTCATGGCCATCATCTCTACAGTACTGATCTTTATTAAAATAAGGGTCCACGATAAAAATTAGGGCTAGAATTTAAAGAAGTAAAAGGGAAGATTTTACTGTGCCATCATTTTTTTTTTTAATGCTACGGTATTTAGATAAATCACTTCCATAGTGATTTGTTTCTTCTTTTTAAAGTAAGGGAACATAGGAACTATTTGGAGGGTTGCCTTGTTTACGTAGTATCCTGGAATCTTCATTTAATACTGGAGGGCAAAGGGAAAGCTCATTGTGGGCTCTGCTCAGGACCTACAGTTTGATGTTCCATTCACAAATAGAATATACCTTAAGACTAACCTGAATTATGTATTTACCGATACCATAAAGCAAGAGTCTTTTTTTTTTTTTTTTTTTTGGCAGTCCTAGGGCTTGGACTCAGGGCCTGAGCACTGTCCCTGGCTTCTTTTTGCTCAAGGCTAGCACTCTGCCACCTGAGCCACAGCGCCGCTTCTGGTCGTTTTCTGTATATGTGGTGCTGGGGAATTGAACCCAGGGCCTCATGTATAGGAGGCAAGCACTCTTGCCACTAGGCCATATCCCCAGCCCAAAGCAAGAGTCTTAATCATTTGATAATAGGTCTCTTCCTCAGTATTTAAAAATTGCGATACTTTCAAAAAAAAGAACAAATGTCATGTGGCATGTATTTGCTAAGGTGAAAAACTCAGTGCCCTTTAATTAACAAACTGAATAGAAACATGTATTTATTGTACAAGTTGTAATTGATTAAGATTTATAAACTATGTTATACATTGTAGCTCATGAGTTTTAAAAGATGAGGGATTTTTTTAAAAAACATTCTTATTGTCATCTCATTGAAAAAATAAGCCAGATTTGGCTGAAAGGTTATAGGATTTCCATCTCTAAGACATGTAAAATGGGAGGAAAAAAAATCTGAATGTCACTTATTCAGCAGTTGAGAGAGGACCAAATTGTGAATCTATAGAATTAGTTAGTAAAAGTAATTATAGAATGTGTGGTTTGAAGTTAGAAAGTGAAATGCCAACGCTATTACAGTAAGCTATAAAGACACGGGGAACATGCTTAGGAGGAGACATGTGATGGAAATGATGTTTTCAGACTACTAATGTGAGAGCCGTGTGCAGATGCATTATGGGAGAAGAATGAGAGTACCCGCTAGTCGGCTAACTTAAGTTAATGAGATGAGCTTCCTGGGAGTTGTAGTCAGGGTACAGATGCTGCTTTACTGCTCATGTCTACTCTGAGGTGGGTACTGGAAACTATGAAAACTGGAAGAGAGAAGAGAGTTGGTATCACATATCTATCTGCAAGCTCCTCACAGCTGCATAGAGTACACGACCAGATAAAGGCTGACAAGCAAATGCTTGGCAAGGGTTTAGCACAACAGAACATTTAGAAATTGCTTGAATGAACAAAGCTTTTGTTGAACAATAGTGTCACATTTCATAAAGTCTGGAAGAAGAGTTTTCAGATTTGAGTGAAGAACTAATTTGTGGCTTGTGGCCCTCCAGAGAGTGCTGTTTCAGTAGGGTGAGGAAGCCAAAAGATGAGATCTGTTTGGTTTTATGGATGGAACCCTGATTGTTAGAAAATATGATACTCATTTGGTCAACCATTGAGATATAGTTTAGCACACATAAAAGGAGAAACACAGTAAATGAGTAGGAAGGTGGAATGAAAGGCTTCTTTCAACCCTTTAACAAAATCTTGTGATTAAAGGTAGAAATTGTCTTTACTTTCCTACAGTTTCAAAGTTGCATATATTATACTTCCTAAATAAAACGCAATGGTAGATAAGGCAGTAATGTTAATCTGCATGCAAAAAGTGTCAATCGGACAGTAATGTTTTTGTGGGTCTTTCTTTTCCTCTTAGAACTTGTTCAACTTGATGTTTACCCAGTTCCAAATTATCTTTCTTATATGGATGTTTCAAGGTAAGAAAATAAGTCTGAGTATTAGTCCCATACCTATTCAGAAGTTATTTAAATGATTCTGAGTGTATACATATGCAGGAATGCAGGATTTTTTAAGGCTTTAAGGATAAATAATAAAAATGAAATTTAGTGGTCTTATTCTTTAAAAATTTGATATACTTTTAGGACCAGCAGCCTCATGTTTCACTAGCAAAGAAATTCACCTTAACGTAAATTGGAATTTTACATCTGCAGGGACCCTGTAAAACAAACTCTTAATATTTAGTAAGACTGCTTATAACATCTCTTCTCTTAAGTGCCTTGTGCATTTCCATTAAAATGCATTATGCACTGTAGTTTAAAGGAACTAAAGTGTCATATTGGACATCAATTTTTTGTCCCTGTGCTGGAATTTGAACCCACGTATCAGGCATGCTGGGAAAACGTTCTGCTGAGCCCTAGAACCAATTTGGATAGCAAGTTTTGGTTTGAAAGTATAATGAGTTGAAGATCAGGACTTAAAAGCACAATAGCTTTTAAATTATATTAGTCATGTCTTAGGTGTTCCCTGGAATACTCTTATTTTGTTTAATTACCCCCTCTTTGTTACTTTGTGCATCTATTTCCTTGCCAAGAACACTTTAAAAATTAACCATGTAAACCTTTCCAGTTACTTTATCTCATTTTTTAATGAACAGACCATTTTATCTTCTATAGTTTATTTATTGCAATGGCTACAGGTGTTACAATGGATTTTTTCTAATGACATAAATATATAGTTTTTGTGTACAGCATGTGTTTATACAATTTGAACCTCAATATTGTTAGCACATTAAAATTGAAACTTAAGTAAATTACAAAAGAAATATCCAAATTTTTGGAACATGTGAGAGTCTGGCTTCCCCAAAGTAGCAACCATTATGTCATTTCAATGTATAAATTTCCTGTGTGTTTGTTAACTGTCTCCCTACATTGTAATTATAACTGAAGTGTGATGTGTAATACAAAGAATTTTAGCTATTTTAATAATGCACCAAATCATAGCTGTGTGACATAGTATTTAACTATTGGGAGAATTGCTAATACTGTTAATTTTATTATAAGTTGTATTTATTATTTATTAGTCATGAAGGGATCTTGGAAACCGTTTTTAGTGTGGGGGCAGGGCATGGGATGATCTTGAATCACAACCTTTGATCTCTGTCTCCCAAGTAGCTATGATTACAGGCTTGAGCCACTGCACTTAGCTTATTTGACTGGCTGACTTAACTGGAAGTATATATGGATTTTGTTTGCTTGTTTATTTCAATAGATGACATCACTCTTTAAACTTGCACGGATCTATGTACCCATTCTAGGAACTAGGATTTTCTTAAACTTGAGATGCAAATGGTGTGTTTATATTCTTTTTTTTCTTTATTTTTCCTATTGTAAATCATCTTGTTTATAAAGTAATGCATAAATTTTTTGATGCATAAACTCAAAGTTTTATTTGTTCTTTGTAGTTATTTAGAGTTTAAAACTGTATTTGAGACAAAATTTAATTAATTAATAATTTGTATTTCTTATATTTAGGAACCACTTAGAAAGTGTGCCTGAGTGGGTGTGTGAAAGCCGAAAGTTAGAAGTTTTGGATATTGGCCATAATCAAATATGTGAACTTCCTGCCCGGTGGGTATCATGGGGGAGAATGTGAAAATATATCTACAATAAAATGCTGACTCAGTATGTTATAATGAACCCCTAAAAGAGTGCATTTTAAACACTTGTTTAGTGTTTTCTTACTCCTGTGTTGTCTTGTCGGCATGGACTGAAGAGTACAGCAAGGCTTAGATACTCAGGCAGATGGTTAAAAACTGTGCCAGCCAGAGCTGTTTGGTAGAACATTTTAAACCAGAAGAAATGTTTAGAACCTCAACCACGAATGTGAGTGGTTCGGTTCACCCCGTGATCTTTCATTTATTTAACACATCTCTCTTACCTATAAGTAATTTTTGTTTTTCCTGGAGTATAACTTTTGTGTTGGGGTTTGGGGAGATCATTCGATCGTTAATCTTTGAAAGAGCAGACTAGATTCTCTTTTTTCTTCGTTCTTGAAATTTAGGGTAGGAAATCCAAGACTTTCTCTTCCCTATGTTATTAGTATTTCTTTCTGATTTTCCCTTTAATGACAAAATTTTCATAATAGCCAAATGATGGCTTCTAGTTGTCATCAATATAGATGATATTTTCAGGTTGACTAATTGTGACACTAAGTATTACTGGGCTTTTGGACTAGCCATCAGTTAATAACTACCAGGGCTATCCTGTACCATCTTCAGTGATGACTGAGCTGTTCATCTCTGAGATGTCCAGTAGGGTCTTCCAGCCCCATGTACCTGCTGAGCATTAGAAAGAGAGCTGGAATGACCAAGCATATGAATTTTAATTTTTGTCTAACTTAGGTAGTCACTCATGGCCAATGACTACCCTAATTCAGATATGGGGTTTGAACATTTCTAACCAGTCACAGAAGAGAGAAAGTTATTTTTGTCAATGTATAATCAAAAATCTCAATGAAAATATGGGAGAGGTATGTCACTGTTTTGTAATTTCTTAGCTGAACCTTTTTACTTTAGCTGAACTTTTCCCTTTTGGTTGCTTTTACATAATCTTTACAGGTATATGATTACTGCTCCTGTTTTCTGAAAGGAATAAAGATGATACATGCTTGTTAATCATAGTATATGTGTTACAAGTGACTACTGAGCACCTGAAATGTGACTACTTCTATAAGTATGAAACTGTATTCCATGCAACATGTGAATGACATATATTAATCACATCATAAAATAATGTCTTACGTATAGCAGGCCAACTAAAATGTACTATAAGAATTCTTTTTCTCTTCTTTGTGTTTTTTTTTTTTTTTTGTTTTTTTTTTTTTTTTTTTTGGCCAGTCCTGGGCCTTGGACTCAGGGCCTGAGCACTGTCCCTGGCTTCTTCCCGCTCAAGGCTAGCACTCTGCCACTTGAGCCACAGCGCCGCTTCTGGCCGTTTTCTGTATATGTGGTGCTGGGGAATCGAACCTAGGGCCTCGTGTATCCGAGGCAGGCACTCTTGCCACTAGGCTATATCCCCAGCCCCTCTTTTTCTCTTCTTAATGAGGCTACTAGAGAACTTAAAATTCTGCGTGTGGTTTACATTATATTTCTGCTGGGTAATATTGTTAGAATATAGCTCTCTCATGAAGGAAATAAATCCGGGTTACCTTTTTAGTACCTAAAAAGATTCATTAATTTTCTTTGTTCTTTAGCCATACATTGTACTTGTAAATTTGAAATGTTTTCTGCCGCAGAGTAGTATGTTATGAGTTTTTAAGTGTTTTTTTTTTCTTTTGTATAGCCAGTCACAGTTACTGAGAGGACTGGTATGAGTCTGTGTGTGTGTCACACATCCAACACTTTTAGAAAGGGACACTAAAAATGAAAATGGCTAACTACTACTGGAGAAATGTTTAGAAAAAAAAGTTTACTACCATCTTCTTCCTGTTTCTCTTAATCCCTGCCTAGGATCCCTCTATCTACCAAATAATCTATTAGTAACTAAGACCTTTGTTTTGTTAGATGCTACAAGAGAATATTCTACACACACACACACACACACACACACACACACACACACACACACACGCTTGAAAATAAATAGAAAATACCTGGTATTTTCCTTAGACTGGCTGTGTATCAGTACAGGTTTTTAGGCTATCTAAACAAATCTTATTCAAAGCAAATGCCAAATACTCTATTGTTCAAGAATTTAAACAGTATTTCTCTGCATGTATTATTTTAAATATGGGCAAAAAACATTATGTATTGTTTTCTCTTTTATGGTGCTTAGCTGCAAACTTGGTACGAGCTCTATTATTAACATAATATTCAGACAAAACAAGGATTTAATAGAATTGGTTTAATATTTAAACTAAGTGAACTATGTGAAAGGTTGAACAAGATGAATTATTATTTAGAAGCAGAAATTTATGCTAGTGGAAAAAAGTATTTTTGTGCTTAGAATATAAAATAATTGAACTTAATTTGACAATTAGCATTTGTTTCTCATTCTATAGTTGATCAAACATGAATTTTTTTATTTTGAAAAAATCAGAGTCTTTTTGCTGAACACAGCTGGCTCACACTTGTAATACTAGCTATTGAGGGGACTGAGATCTGGAGGAGCTGACCCAAGTAGAAATATTTATTAAACTCTACCTCTGAAATAATCAGTGAAAAAAAACAGCAGGGCTGGGGATAAGCTCAAGTGTTAGAACACCAGACTAGCAAACCCAAGGCCCTAAATTCAAAAACCAATACTACAAAAAAAAAAAAAAAAGAAAAGAAAATTTCATTTATCCCTGCCTTCTATATTAAAAAAATGTAGATATATAAATGCCAGGTTACTGGGTTGGAGAGACCATTACAGAGACTGCCCTGTGACAGCATAACTGTACAACTGACCTGCGTAAAAAATCTGTCCTGTCACACTGATATCTAAGCCTGCAAAGTTAGATATCTTTAATGATGGGGCTCATGCTGTCAATGGATGAGAGAGGTTACTAGCATCTTTGTGAGCCAAGAATCTAGTTTTGATATTTAAAGTGAATAAAATTGTACTGTCGTATGATGATTTTTGACAACTGTGGCTGAAAAGTTCCAAATTTTCAGTTATACAGAACTAAGTTCAAGAAGTCTTTGTAAAATGTGAAGTCTGTGGTTAATAAGTATGTTCTTGAAAAGAGAATATTTTAAATGTTCTCTCCAACAAATGTTAACCAGGCAGTGGAATACATGTTAGATTGATTCAGCTATTCTTAGTGAGTACTTATATCACATGTACATCATATATACTATATGTTATATATTATAATAGAAATGATATGTGTAGATAGATATACATACACATACATAAAAATACATTGTAAAACAGGATGAGGAAACCTCCTTCTTTAACAGCAGTATAAATGAATTGTTACTCTAAAATAATAGTGATATAAATTACTACTTGGCCTCTTCCACAGCCCTTAGATGTCTGGGTTTAAACTCAGGGTCTGTTTAAATCTTTGAAATGTTCATAGTGTAGACTTACATTTGATTAACGAGTATTCATCATTTGTTAGACATCTGCTGATGATGTTTAGAAGAAATACAGCCAAACTTTCAAACAACTCTGTAAGGCTCACAAGAACACAATCTATTAATGCATTTCAGTCTCTTCAAAGGAGTGTCTATTTTGTGAAGGATTAAACCAAAGGGAACCCAAAAATATAAAGATTGGTGAGGAAAGGGAGAAACTATTAGGAATATAAAACATAGCTAAGCAAAAATGGACTATATTTCAGATATATAAATTCGGTTGGATAGAAGAACCCTTTCTTTAATGTTTTTCCTTTATGTAAAGATTGCTCAGCTGTATTTATTTAGATTCTATGTAATCATTGTGGAGTTATACATAATTCATGCCCTACCTTGGCAAAGTATACAACCTTTACAACTTAACTTGTGAGTCTAACGAGATTAGACTGATCTCTTCACTGTCCTCTGTGAAAGTTGTTTGTCCCTAAGTAGGGTTTTATTCAATATCCCTTTGCATAATCTCTCTCTCTCTCTCTCTCTCTCTCTCTCTCTCTCTCTCTCTCTCTCTCTCTCTCTCTCTCTCTCTCTCTCTCAGTTTTTTCTTTATTTTTTGCTTAAGGCTAGTGCCCTGGTCACTTGAGCCACAGCTCTACTTCTGGCTTTTTTGGTATTTTTGTTTTTTGAGGTAAGAGTCTCATGGACTTTCTTGTCCTGACTGGCTTCAAATCATGATCCTCAGATCTCAGCCTCCTGAGTAGTTAAGGTTTCAGGCAGTTACAGTTACCAATTCCTGGATTCCACCTTCTATTTTAAGTGTAGAACATATTAAAATATAAACATCTTCAAGTCTATATTAAAATGAACTTGTTGCTCTGAATGACTATTATTTTAGAGGAAATAATTTTAAGTATTCCATTCACTTTCTAATCTTAATTTCAAATTAGTTTTAAGTAAATTGCCTTCTGCCTTTTGTCCTTTTGTGTAGCTTATTTTGCAACAGCAGTCTCCGGAAATTGCTAGCAGGACACAACCAATTGGCAAGGCTGCCTGAAAGGCTAGAAAGAACGTCGGTGGAGGTCTTAGATGTGCAACACAACCAGCTCATTGAGCTACCTCCTAACCTTCTCATGAAGGCTGACAGGTAAGAGATTTGTTCGTATGGTGTAGTCATCTGAGTCTCTACAGTAGCTCTCACTAGCATTTTTGTCTTCTATAATCTAAGACCATTTGTAAGAATTTCGGATTATCTAGATGTCTATACTAGATTTATGAAGAAAGTGGTCTTGATAGCCACTCCTCTTACTATTTGTAGGAAATGGGGTTGGGGTCATCCCTTCTATTCTTTACCAATTTCATTGCTCTCTGGCCAGAGAAGCATGTTACACTGTGCATAAGCATGTGATGTGGAACCTAAGTATAACCCGAGGATGAGAAGTGTACTGGTTTACGGCTCGCTGGTCAAACTTTGCAGGCTACTGCAGGCTTAGATTAATTTATTATCTTAGTACTTGCTGTTCCTGCTTTCCCATACTATGACTGTGTGACAGAGATGGATTTCCTATTTGCTTAGTTGTTTTTATCAATCCTTTACCAGTTTTCCGCTCATAATTATTTTTGAATAATTTTCTTATTCTGTGTAGTATGTTGTGCACTGTTCAAATAGAACGTGCACATTAGAAAAAGGAAGATTATATTAACTGAAATATTTCTAGTGATGTTACAAAGACAAATTAAAATATGAAGTGAACCAATAAAAAGGAGGGAGAAGCATGGCTTTCATGAACAGTATAAACTAGCAGTGCCAGCCAAAAGTCTTGAGCCAGAAATCTCTATATTTCAGTTAGGAGGTTTATCTAACTAGACTAATGCAGTTGGAAGCTGTGGGCCAGTAGACGGGGAATCTGCCAGCCTCTGGAGGACTTGAAAGGAGGATAGAACATGCTAAGTGCTTTCTTGCCATAGGGAGAGTTCTAGAATAAGGATTTAGAGAAAAAGAAATGATCAGAAAAGGCAGAAATAAGGAAATTTTTAGGAATATGTATTTCTGAGCTTTTGCTTTTTAACCAATAAATAAGTAGGTACCTCTTTAGCATAGTAGCAGCTAGGTTGCAGAAAGATGGATAGGATTAGGGAGAAGTGGGATTCTTTTTTTTTTTTTTTTGGCCAGTCCTGGGCCTTGAACTCAAGGCTAGTAGTACTCTGCCACTTGAGCTACAGCACCAATTCTGGCCATTTTCTATATATGTGGTGCTGAGGAATCGAACCCAGGGCTTCCTGTATAAGAGGCAAGCACCTTACCACTAGGCCATATTCCCTGCCCCGGATTCACTTTTTTTAAAAACACATTTTAAAATTATTTTAATTGTTAGACATTAGACAAAATTGAACCTTTTCTAAGGATTTTTGCTGAACTGATGCCTAAATGGGTTGGCTTTTCTACTTTACATATCTTTCAACAACCTTGGTAATGGAGATTTTATCTACCTAATCTTCACAAAGTTTATTGTATAGCTTTTATTTAGGCATAATGCACATTCAGGATCTGATGAATTTTACACAAAGAATAAAATAGTACTGACCTTAATTGAAGCAGGTTGACCCAGAAAATATGCCATGTATTACATTAACAATAACTTAAAAGGAAAGAGTCTTTGAAACTGCCTTCTTGCATGTGGTTTCAGTAGTGATTTGTGTTAGTTTATAGCTCAACAGAGCCGACATCATATTAATCTAGTACGTTTAAGTCATCTGTTGGGTGAAATAGAACACTGAAAATAAGCAACATAGCTATTACCCTCAACAAGCTTACACTCTAATGCAGTTTGAAATAGCTACCCAATAAGGCATAATAAAAAATAGGCTTAAAAAAGACTTGGAAAATAAGGTTCGTCTGGCATGTATCTTGGTTAATGGTATGAGAAAGCCTGCTTTGTTGTTCTACAGTAAAGCAAATTTGCTGTTTGTATTCAGTAAGTAGCTTCAGACTTTTTTTTTTTTTTGTGATAAGTTTGTTACCAGTTTTGTTTTGGATTAAATAACCTGGGGAAAGGCCCTGAATGTTAAAATGGTTTAGTTCATGCTTTCAGGTACAAGTCTCTTGAGAGAACTGACAGGAAAAATGGATTTGTGGGTATAGTCTTAAGAGTATTCACTTCATCTGAATCCTGCTCACTAAAATCAGTCTCACAGTTTTAATTACATAATATTGTCTACTAAGTATTACAGTTTTAGAATAGTGTGTACTAATCTGCTGTTCCTATTAGCCAGAAAGCATTTAGTAATCAAATAAGAAATGAATCAAACAAGTTCTAAGACTTTAGTAAATTCTTCACTTTCCTTTGAAAACTTGATCCCATTTTACCAAAATTTTTATACCATATTACTCTCCATATTCATCTTTTATTATTTATTTTGACTTGCTTTTCAGAAAGCAGCAGCTCATTGATCATTATGTATATGCATTGCATTGTCATACTGTATCACATAAATTTATACAATTATATGATCAAAATGAATGAATTTCAAATATATAGATAAATGATAAGCTTTTGCAGCTCATTACTATAGGCAGATGTGAAAGATGATGAAGCTTACATTGCTGTGAAGTTGACTGATTTTGTATCTTAAATAGGGGCAGGTTTAGTTCTCTTTGGTAAATTGGCAAATATTTTAACCTGGATTTTATTACTTAAGTTTATTTTGCTTTGAGTTGAGAATTTGTTTTGTTGAGACCAGGGTCTTTCTGTTAGCCCAGGCAGACCTTGAATTCTAGCATCCTCCTTCCTGCGTCTGACTGCCCAGTACTAGGATTACAGGTATGTATCACCACTTCTCGGGTGGTGGATTTTCTTGAGTTGAGAATTTTCTTGGTAAAAACTCCAGGAAAGTTTCAGATAATTGGTTGTCATCAACAGATGGGCAAGGGAAGGGGTAGGTGATTTCCCACGGGTCAGCAGACTGATGAGTCACAGCCAGAGGTACTGCCATCCTTCTGTTCCTTCCTCAAGTCCTGGCAGTGACTGACTTCCTGTCCACCTCGCATCTGCACATGTGTTTGATGGCCAGACAGCTTCTCCCAGTGGGATCCATCTGATTATAAAACCCAAAGGGATGCTTTGGAAGGAAAGTTACAGATCCCTGATTAGGTGGCCACCCGAATGTGTTTTTATGTCTAGTTGGAATAGCACAAGATATTTTCAGATCAGGAGTGTAGAAAATACATATATCCAAATGGGGTTAATGATGATTACTCATTTGTATTTGTTACATATCCCCAGAGGTATTACTCACATTATAGACCATAAGTTTCAATGACTCAGACAATATAGGTAAATATCAAAGAGACCTAAAAGGGTGCAAAAAATTTATAAACATGTGATCAACTGACTAACGCAATTGGTGCCTTCTGGCAAAGACAGATATTTCTGGCATTTTGGAGAACTAAGTTACCTACAGAGGATTTGGGGTGTGTGTGTGTGTGTGTGTGTGTGTGTGTGTGTGTGTGTGTGTGTGTGTGTGTGTGTGTGTGTAATGAACAGAGCTATCCTGTGAAATTCTGCTGTATTTATGGTAAACTAAGACTGTTTTTTTTTAAGTTATGTCATATGAATCCTCTAGAAATGTTATCAAACATGTAGGTTGCTCGCGATTGTCTCATTGTCACTTGTTTAGCCGGAGATCCTGGTAGAGCATGCTTAACAAGACTTTGTCCCAAGGTCCAGAGCTAAACGTGAACAGTGACCACAGGTACTGCTGACAAATAGTTTCCTGTAAAAGAATTTTAATATGAGAATTGGATATGTCCAGTGAGACACGTTCTCCTTCAGCAGCCTCACGGTGTGACAGGCTCTAATCTTAACTCAGGAGCGGTGGCATGTGAATAGAAAAGACAAGCAGGCACCAACATCTCGGCAAGCATTCTCACATATACTTCCATTCCTTTCACTCTGAGGCTGCATGTCATGCACAACCAGATTGAAACTGACTTTGGGAAGAGAAGAGGGAACTAGCCTGAGACAGTCCTTCAACTACTATTTAGGAATGGGAAACTTTTTCTGCCTGAGGCCATTTGGATATTTATAACATCATTCTCCGGCCTTACAAAATTATCATTAAAGGCAGATGAGAAGCATATGTGATTGTCTCACCATGGACTAATCAATTTTATGGCTGTAGACGGCGTCCTCCACTCCAGACATGCAATTTGGAGGGGTAGCATGCAGAAAACATAGCTACTGGAGAAAAATTGGCATTTGGATAGGTAAGAGAGAAGCAAGAAGGGGAAAAGTAAAAGCTATGCAAGATAAAAGCAAACCAGAACATGGAAGGGAGACCATTTTTTCTTACTCAATCCAAACAGAACTCTCTTAGTATAACTTGTCTTTGCGATACTGATAGCAGGTGGTCCTATTGATTTAAGAGTCTTGTAAAGGGCTGGGGATATAGCCTAGTGGCAAGAGTGCCTGCCTCATATACACGAGGCCCTAGGTTCGATTCCCCAGCACCACATATACAGAAAACGGCCAGAAGCGGCGCTGTGGCTCAAGTGGCAGAGTGCTAGCCTTGAGCGGGAAGAAGCCAGGGACAGTTCTCAGGCCCTGAGTCCAAGGCCCAGGACTGGCCAAAAAAAAAAAAAAAAAAAAAGAGTCTTGTAAAAAAACAACCTAATGTCATGAAAATGAACAGACGAAAAATGAACAAATTCCTATTGCTAACTCCTACAGCAACATCTATCTGCTGAAATATTCTCCAAATTATTGTGAATAAATAAATATACTCAAAAGAACATTTTGAAATATTAAAAAAATCAAAATACTAGGAATAAAAATGAACACACAAAATGAAAAGAGGTAACTGAATTAATCAGAAATAATTAGTACATTGCCAGGTAAGCAACGTGCAGTAGGCCCAAATAAAAATGTACTATGGGACATTTAAGAAAGGCAGAAAATGAAATAAATGAGAGTGAGATAAAGTCAAGCAATACAGCATTTCACTTCATTAAGATATGAAATTATATGCAGCAGCTTTTTTTTTTTTTTGGCCAGTCCTGGCATTTGAACTCAGAGCCTGGGTGCTCTCTCTGAACTTCTTTGTGCCCAAGGCTAGTGTTCTACCACTTAAGCCACAGCTCCACTTCCAGCTTTTTCTGAGTAGTTTATTGAGATAAGATTCTCACAGACTTTCCCACCTGGGCTGGCTTCAAACTGTGATCCTCAGATCTCAGCCTCCTGAGTAGCTGATAGTACAGGCATGAGCCACCGGTGCCCAGCTATACCGTAGCTTTTGTAGGCACAAACACAGTAGCCATTAAAAGATGCAATATTTAAGCTATGCAAGGTGGTGGATGCCCAGGAAAGCTGAGGTAGTGGGATTTTGAGTTCTTGGCCATCCTGGGTATAACAGGACACTGCCTGAAAATAAACAGAAGGTAGATATATTACTTTGGAGCAGCCCCCCTCCCCCATTCCCTCATTTAAAGTAGCATAAAGGAAGAATAAACTTAACAAATGGAAGATGACCATTCTTCTTGGATAGAATAACAATATTAAGGTGAAAAGCTTTTTATGTTACTCTGTAAATTTAACAGAATCTTGAAAAAAAAATACGCCAGCAGTGGAGTTTCATGGGAGAAAAGAAATACCCAACAATATGTAGGAAAACCCTGAAAAAGTAAAATGACGAGAGGAAGCCAAATCTTGACATCATAAACCAGTGTTTTTGTTCTTGTGCTGCAATGAATTAGAAATAGGGATGCCCAGTACCAGCAAGTGTAACTTTATGCCCAGAACTTGGATGTGACTATTATTCTCCAGAGAAGGAACCAGGAATCCTTGGAAATAGGATTGATTCTGCTGTTTGAGCTGGGTAAAGACAAGATGAACCAGAAACAGGTCAAGCATCTACACAGGCAGATAGCATGAGCCGATGGCTCACACCTTGTAATCCTAGCTACTCAGGAGGCTGAGACCTCAGGATCAAGGTTTTTGTTTTGTTGGTGTTTTTTTTTTTTGGATCCTGGAAGTTTATTGTTTGGGAGAGTATCCAATACCGATCTTCTGTTGTACAGCTTGTGACAATAGTCAGAAAATACACATTTTGAAACGGAAAGTCAGAAGGAAATAATTCCATAGGGTACATATTGCAGAAATAGATTTATTACAGAAGCAAGACGTGCTAAAAGCCTATTTCTGGCCTACGCTAAATGAATTGTGGTCATTTGCTGCTAAAAGCTTGTCGAAGCTCAAATCCTTGTAGGATCAACCAAGAAAGTCAGGAGAAATATACTTAGGGCTCTTATGTCTGCCTGTAAACTTATGTAATATATTTTTTTTCTCTTTCCCCTCCCCACCAATATGTTTATACTTTATTGCCTTAAATATTTCTGCTGGTTTAATACAATTAGTATACTATATATCAAGATTTAAAGCCAGCCAGAGTAGGGAAGTTCCTGAAACTCTTATCTCTGCTCCGCTCTGAAGATAAAAGTAACCACCAAAAAGCCAGTAGGGGAGCTGTGGCACAAGTGGTAGAGCACTGCCTTGAAAACAAGCTCGGGGCTGCACCCCCCAGGCCCGGACTACTAGGCATGTGTTCTATACTGGAACCACACCCTCGTCTTCCTTATTTGTGAGATAGATTTTTGAGTTTTTGTCCAGGCTGGCCAGGATAAAACTTTTTTTTTTAGCTGGAATTATAGATGAGTTACCATACCCAGCCTGGTTCTTTGTTCGTGTGTGTGTGTGTGTGTGTGTGTGTGTGTGTGTGTGTGTGTGTGTGCGCGCGCGCGCACGCGTGTGTGCAATTATAAGGCGATGTGTTAGAAAAATGTTTGAACTGTTGAGGCTAATGAGATCTAGGTTTTATTTCTGACTCTGCCACTAGTTACTGTTTAACTGTTGCCAAGTGATATGGTTTTCATCAGCTTTAGTGTCTGTCTGCTGTAAAGTAGGAGAGGAAGTCTCTGGGATGGTGGGAAAAATCAAAGAAGATGATCGAAAATGGGAAAGAGCCTAGGCTTCTGCAAAGAACCTTACAAATGAAAAGAAAGCAGAGATACTGTTCCACTGCTTTTTCTGTAATTAGGATTGCGTAGTGAGAAGGGTTACAGGGATGAAACATCTCTGAACACATCAGACCATCTTAAAAGTGTAAGAAAGAAGCTTAACGACAGTTATCACATCATCTGAGACCAGCCTCGGTGCTTCAGGAATGGAGCTTTTTTATAGGACTGGGATTATATAACTAATTTCTTAAGTGATGCTGCTATTATACTGAAGAATTTTTGTCCATTCTAGTGGACAGAGGACACCCAGACCATTAAGACAATTTAATTTGTCTCCTGGAAAGATAATGTGATTGTGACATTGGGGAAAGAATATTTTAAGAGGATGGGTTTTGAATTTAATTTCCTTGAGACCCTTATCAGTGAATGTCTTAATAGTCTCTCGTTTGCCGTTTGACCATTAACAAGGTGATTCAGTCACAGTTAATGCAGTCCAAATGATGCCCCCTAGAACCAGCGCATGTAGTTTCAACTAACTTCATTGCATTTCCTGGTGAATGTTATGCAAGATTTTCCCTGCCTCTTAATTTTTCATAAAAAAATACTTACTTTTTTTATGCATCAGAACAAAGCAGGGGCCAGAATGAAAGAGCCTAGTGATTAACTGGGCACACTAGGGCCCCAAGATCTCCTTCCCAAAGACGACAGCAAGGATCCCTTTCACAAGCTGAGAACTGCTTCAGAATGGACAGGTATCTCAGTGATCAGGCACCCAGTGACAGGGTTCCTGTCTGCCGGTGAGCAACGTGGCTTTATTTCTCAGTCCCTCTGGGTAGCACCTGAGAGTTCTTGCCAGCTGTAGAGCCCCATTTCTGCTCCCCTAGGATACAGCCCTAGAAGGCTCCTCAGGACTCTAAGTTTCCACATTTGACACTTAAGTACCAAATGGAGGTGGCGCTGCAGACAAGGATTAGTCAGGCCCAGGACGTTTGCAAATCTGAAGTGGGGTCTACGGAGTCTTTCAGGTCTGGGTGGATCCTCATGCTGCATATTTTCTGCCTTGTAAACGCATCATCTTCCCAGCCTGTTGGAAGTGGGCAGACACTACTATGAGGGGCCTCATGTCCTCAGTTACACTACACAGGCCTCTGTCGTTTCCGGTCTAGCAGTGGGATTGCCGAGCGCGGCTGTGTTTCCTAGTGCATGCTGCCCACAGCCCTCTGGGGACCTCGTCCCGTTGGCACCTCAGCTGTAAGGCTGTTGAGCTTGATGTCTGCTCTGCCCCGTTGTGGTAGCCTGGGTATTCTCACATACATGTTAATTGAACATTAGAAATCCTCATGGCCTCTTTTTAAATCCATTTTCTTTATTTATTGAAGCTATTCTATCCTGACAATTTCTCCTGAAATATTAAGCATTTCTCCACAAAATTGAAAGAAAGTCGATAGTTCTTTTTAAGTACAGGCAAATTTCAAAAAAGATGAAAGAACTCCTTTTGGAAATAATTTTCTTCCCTTTATTCAGATGCTGAGGGACTTAGATGAACAGTAACTTATCAATGTTTTCAAAACTAAAAATGTATTAATGTTCATGAATCCTTTCTATCCTCTCTTTTATGTGTCCTTGACGACATATTTCCTAGAGAACTTAACTAAGATGAGATTGTCAGATGGCTTTGCATCCGACTGTATCCTGGATATTTGGGGGCAATAAAAATGGGGGGGGTTTGCATTTTTATTCTCATTTTACACTGAAGAAATTCTTAATCAGGATATTAAGTTAGGTAGTATAAATGAAGCCTAAAGAAACAGACTTGTAAAACTATTTTAAGGAATTATGGTGTTGAAACTGCTTTCCTTCCTAATTCAAAACCATTTCAGAAACAGCATGAATGACCTTTTATTTTCTTCTCCATAGCACACACGACTATAATTTCCCATGACTATTTATGGTCTGTACAGCCTGTCTCTAACTTCCTTTTTTCTTTTTTTAAATGTCAGTGGAATATGTGTTTCTTTAATGGAAAATATTCTATTTTGAGGAAGCTGCTTTTCTTCAAATAAATAATGGAGTTGGGGAGGGGTGTCAGTGTATAAGAAGTATGCAAAATTGATGTGTGTTAAATTAATAGTTGAGAACTTGAAACGACAGGCTTCAGGAAGACCCCTAACAGCCTTCTCTTTACCCGGGATAAAATGCCAGTTGTACCTGGCATTCTATTGCCTTTTAAAAGATCTTTTTCTGCTGGGCACCAGTGGCTCACACTTATAATCCTAGGAGGCTGAGATCTGAAGATCACAGTTTGAAGACAGTTCAGGAATGGAATCCTGTCTCTGAGTTCAAGCCCCAAGAGTGGCATTAAAAAAAAAAAAAAAAGAACCCCACATTTTTCTTAAACACATGGAAGATAGCTGCTAATCTGTGCTGGAAGGTTCTACCTAGGTGATCTTTTACCAACAGAATGATGTAGTGTGAGCAAAGGGTAGACTGAAGTAGGCCAGAGTTGGCCTGTGACTTCTGGCTGGTGAGTCCATATGCTGAGCACCAGTTTTCTAGCTGCTGCAGCAGCACAGCTGGACATCTTTCATGGCAGGAAGGTCACCTGTGACTCCTGAAGTGGGCACAATGCATCCCAGCCCTGTCCTTCCCAGTCCTTGGAATGCTTTGGAAAGTAATTGCAGCAAGGAATCCCTGAAGCCTCTAGATGTGCATTCACAGTTGTAATTTGTTTTTTTGTTTTTGTATTTTATCCATTATTCACTATTATCTGAAAACTGTCAACTTGTATATTTTCTAGCATGTTGGTTTTATGTTAAATTTTATGGGAGTATAATATAAATACATGTAGCCTAGTCATAGTGTTAACACCTGAATCACTCCCTCAAAGTGGATAAACTGTGTAACAAATAGTAGAGTGAGACACTGTCTTTGGGACATTGCCTTTCTCTCTATCAAAAGTTAACACCACTGGGGCTCTGACTTTGGACTTAGTAGTGACAAAATCATGCATCTATTATATATCTGATTTCTTTGAATCAGCATCTATTTGTGAGACTCATCTGTTTTTTTGTTTGTTTGATTGTTTTGTGCCCGTCCTGGGGTTTGAATTCAAGTGCTATCCCTGAGCTGTATTGCTCAAGGCAGTCCTCTACCACTTCTGCCACAGATCCGTTTCCAATATTTTTTAGTGGTTAGTTGGAGTTAAGATACTCACAGGCTTTCCTTGCCAGTGTGGCTTTGAACTGTGATCCTCAGATCTCAGCCTCCTGAGTAGGATTCCAAGTGTGAGCTACTGGCACCTGGCAGTAAGTAGTACTGGACTTTAAATTCAGAGCCTCACACTTGATAAGCTGGTGCTGTACCACTTGAGCCACATTTCTAGCCCTTTTTTTTGCTGGTTATTTTTGAAATAGACTCTAACGAGCATTTCTGTTTAGGCTGGCCTTGGAGTAGCTAGAATTACAGTGTAAACCACCAGTGCTGGGCTCAGATTTATCTTGTTGGTACTGCATTGTAATTCTTCATTCTCATTGCTACATGTTCTATTAATTTCTGCAAAGTAGAGTGCCTTTTGCAACTGTGAATATATGACAGTAAAATGTGATTTAGACATCATCCAGAGAACTAAGTCATTATGCAATTTATATTTATTATGATCTAATTCTTAAATGTTGTATGATTACAAGAACCTCTTCATTTAAGAAAAGACAAGTAAGTTATTTTCCTCTTTCTTAAGTCAGATTATTAACCTTCATTGCTTTCCTCCTATTCTATCAGCTAAAAACAAAATCATTTTCTTACCTGTGTGCTTCCATGAAAATTAATTTGTAGCTATTTGTATTTAATAGATGTAGGTATCCATGTACCTGCTTCACATATGCCTGCGTTCAGTTAGGTAGCTTCTGAGTCTGTTGAGTGTTCTGAATTAGATCTATTGCTTATCAGTGGTGTTTTATTGTATTTTGTCATTGTAGCCTCAGATTCCTGAATGCATCTGCAAACAAACTGGAAAGCCTTCCTCCAGCCACTCTTTCTGAAGAGACAAGCAGTATCTTACAGGAGTTGTATTTGACAAATAACAACCTCACCGATAAGTGTGTACCCTTATTAACAGGACACCCCCATCTGAAAATCCTTCACATGGCCTATAACCGACTTCAGAGTTTTCCAGCAAGGTAATGGAGAGCTGTAGAGTGATGTCATAGTTGCATTCCTACACCCGTGTTTTGTAGAAGGGAAGATCAAAGCTGAAATGTTTATTTCACAGATAATACAAATCTTGTTTGCTTATTCCTCCCTTTTCCATAGTTGCCTTTTATATAAGCTGTGATCAGTAAACATTCCCCTCAGGAGCAACTTATGGTCTTTCTAGCGTGAATGTATCCAGAGACTCAGCCACTAGAATGTTCCTAGGATTTTAAAATGGTTTGGTTATGTGTTTGTTTTTTTTCCTAACCAGTCAAAACTGACTTAAAAAATAATAATTAATATGGTGTGTGAGAATTAGAATGCCCTGATTGTATTCATGTTCATGATGTGAAAAGGAATGAGGAGGTGAGGGTGTGGCTCAGTGATAGTGATAGAAAGCCTCCTCACACGCATAAGGCCCTGGATTCTATCTCCACAGCAAGCAGATGAGCATCGGTAGCCCATGACACTGCATATCGTGCCCTCTGAAGATCTCTTTTAAATCTGCCTTTCTTTGAATTTCTAACTTCAGAGGAGTGGCCTAGTATCTAGCTTTGTGTGCTCCACATACTGACTGGGCTGAGGGTATCTCCTACATCCATTTTGCTGGGCATGCCTCCATCTGACAAGTTAGAACTTGGAACACTCACTCATACATCAACAGAGCAAAAACCTCTGGTGTTCTGCAAGTAGCTGCAGCTTTGCGTAGGGACCAACCAGCCTTTCTGTGTTGCCATCAGGGTTACCTATGAATCTATCTCAGCCCCTGCAGAAAGATGAAGGCCCATCTATGTGTTGGTTTGAGGTGTTGTTTTGACATGGCTACCACAGTTTCTTCTATTTTTCTCTTCATTTGATGTTGATGTTTAAACTGTTTGTTATTTCTCTATACTTATACTCATTATGGAATGTCAGAATAATGTTTTTTTAAAAAAACACGCATGATAGTCACATAGCTCCCTGTCCTCTTTCCGACGGCAGCTATCTAAACCATAGATGAAAAATGATCATTATCTTCTGAGGATGTCCTCTCAGTGACCGGTGCCAGGTGTAACCTTTTTGTTCATCTTGTTCTGATTTCCCTGTGAGTCATAACACAGTATAATGGCGCCCCTGCAAAACCTGAGCTGCTCAGAAAATTTTGCTCCTTCAAAGTAGATATTCAACAAATGATTTTGAACATGCTCCAATGATCATGTCATTGTCTGACCACCTCTATGTTGAGAAATGGAAATTTCATTAACTTTTCTCTTTATGGGCCTGATTTCTGTACCTTCGATTATTTTGTGTGGTCCATTACCTATTAGTTTCTACACATTTCTCTGAAAATATGAAGGACAGCATATTCAAATAATCTCAGAAATTTTGGATTACTTCATAGTATGTGAATATGTGAATAATGTTGGTTTACATTATATCCTGATATCCAACAACACACAGACTTTTTTTTAAACAAAATTTTTGATTTCATCAAGATTAAAAACGTAGGTCTTGTTATATGGCAGTCACATAGTTACTTTCAAGATAAGGAAAGCTTTTTGCTAATTTTTTTTTTTTTTTTGCAATACCGGAGATTGAATTCAAGGCCTGTGTTTGCTGGGCAAATACGCTATCACTTGAGCCAGGTCCTCAGTCTTTTCGGTTTTAGTTTGTGTTTTATATAACATCTCATGCTTTTGTCCAGTCTTGCCCTGGACCTCAGTTCTCCTACTCTGTCCCTCATGTATTTGGGATGATAGGTGCGTGCCAACATGCCCAGCCTAGTAAATTTTTTAAAAAATTTATATTATAGTAAATGAAACTATAATTATATTATAGTAAGTGAAACTATAGTAAACAGAAAAAATATTAATATCTCTAAACTAATTGACTCAGGTTACAAGTTTGACTTACACTAACTAGGAAGCTTTCTGTTCCTTGGAGTCCCACATCACCAGGGCTGGTTTGAACTCAGGCTCTCCCAGAAAGCCAAGGCATGAACCAAATGACTCAACATACCCTCACTCTTCATCATGTACATGGAGTCATACGTCATCTGCTCCACCTAAGCTTTCTTGAAGCTTTGGATTCCTGCTAGTTTTTAACCCATTTAAGATAGGATTTCCATTGGAGTTCACACTAACTACTTAATAAACTGATTGCTGCTACGTAACTTGATTGACACAAATCTTTTTAGGAGGGAAAGAACCACCATTTTCCTCCTTATTGTCTATTTGAAGAGTCCACGCCAAGTTTTTGTTCTGTAATAGGAGGTAGATAAGATATTTTGCTACTCAAAAATGAGTGGGGGGGAAATGTCTTGTTTTTAACACCTTCCTCCCTCCCCATGGATTTTCTTTTAGTAAAATGGCAAAACTGGAGGAACTTGAAGAAGTTGATATCAGTGGGAACAAGCTGAAAGCCATTCCAACAACCATCATGAATTGCAGGCGCATGCATACGGTGATTGCTCACTCCAATTGCCTTGAAGTCTTCCCGGAAGTTATGCAGCTCCCAGAAATCAAGGTATGTAGGTTGACTCAGTACCTTCTAGGCTTTGAGTTGGCAAAGAATGTTTTTCTAGTTCGTTAGGTCAAGATGTTTATGCCTTTGTTGAATTTAACACCAAATCAAAACTCCTCATACTACATCCTTGCTGTTGGGTCAACAGAGTGCAAAACAAAACCCTGAACTAGATGTTTAGAAAATTGTACTCCTGGACAATAGACACAGCATCCTTGCTGCCACCAAACATTCATTGCAACTCAGTGAAATGGTTAGAAAAAATGTTATTTCCAGTTAATGGAAGAAGACAGTGAGGTACTAAAATCTGAACTAAATGAATGGAGCCTGCAAATTGGTAGAAAATAGTCTTCAACTCCTGACTCAGGATAGAGAAACAAGTTCACACTAAAGCCACCTCACAACTTTGTGCTCCTATTTGGCTTTCCCTGTTTTAGAGGTTATAAAACCTCTTTGTATATAATATGCTTTTTACTTTATGTCAAGCATTTCTCATTACCAGTTTTATATTCTAATCTCTTAACTAAGGATAAAACGTAATCTTCCTCAGCCATTGTTCACTTTTTAGGTACTTTCTGATACAAACATTATATGTCAGATTTAGAAATTCTACAGGTGTGTGCATACTCTTTAAATGGAATATATAGTTTTTCATCGCTACAGTTTTTTAATACAGTTATTTGGTCAACATGTATATACACCATTTTCTAAATGTGTGCTTTAAATCATGGAATACTTTGCCTTGCTGTTTAGGAGCTCTGCCACCTTTTATGTTACTGTGGCATTTTTAGGCTGTTTATTACAAACTGCCAGAAAGACCACACTTTTATTTTGATGTAGTACTTTTCACATCTGTGAAGGATAGGACTCTTGCTGAGCACTGATGGCTCACTCCGGACTGCTACTCAGGAGGCTAAGATTTGAGGATCGTGATTTGAAGCCAGTCCAGTCAGGAAAGCCTGTGAGACTTTTATTTCCAATATACTAAAAAAAAAGGGTAGAAGTGGCACTGTGGCTCATGTGGTAGAGCACTCGCCTTGGGCAAAACAAGCACAGAGACAGTGCCCAGGCCCCAGAGTTCAAGTGCCAGGACTTCCCCCCCCCCAAAAAAAAAAGAGTAGGACTCTTAGAGAGTTAGATACCAGCTGAAAATTAACCTCACTGTAAGAGGAAGAAAAGAGTCAGTTCTTTTGTTTCAAGGCTGAAATGAAATAATACATGTAAAGCATTTGAAACAGGACTGTCATACAGTCAGAAGTCCCTCAGTGTCACTGTTTTTAATACATCCCTATGTGGTTCAACTGTGATGTTGATTATACAGAATTCTATTTTGGCTGAAACTAAGCAAAATCCAGGAAAGTTAAGACCTAAGCAAATGCCTTTTTGCCTCTAGTGCAGGAAAGATACTAACAGCTAATGCTTTAGGATTCCTGCCTAAGCTGTGCATTCCCTGGCGCAGTGGGGGCTGAGCTGTGGTAGCTTTCTCAGGGGGGGTGTTAAACTGGCCTTTATGTACTGTGCTGGTTGATAAGCCAGCAGAGAAGAGAGTAACAGAAACTCCAAATTAGCCTCCTGGGTGCTGATTAATTTCCTTACGTTGCTTTCAATGTCATGGAACTCCTGAGTGTAGAGTAGTTCACTTTCTTGTTTTAGAGTATAGTATTTAACATAAATAGTATCTGCAAAGCCCTGAGTTTAATCCTAAACACCCCCCCCCAAAAAAAAAAGGACAAATAGAAAAACTGATGAGACCTTCATCTCAACAAATAAGCCCAAGTGGTGATCCCAGCTATATAGGAGGGTATATGTAGGAGTCTAATGGTCCATGCCAACCCCAGGCAAAAAAAAACCACAATACACTCTGAAAAATCACCTAAATCAAAAGAGGCTGTAGACTTGGCTCAAGTGGTAGAGCAGCAGAGTATAAGTTCCTGAGTTCAAACTCTAATACTTGGGGATGTGAGGGCGATCTGGCTGCGACATCTGTCACCCCATTGATCACCAGGGTTGATTCGGCTGATCTGGCTGGCTAGGCAGGTGTCCCCTTCCTGCCTCACCGCTCCATGTGCGTCCCTCCTGAAGCTGTGTGCTCGGTCAAAGAGTACAACCATCCCTGATAGAGGAGGACCGGTCTTCGGTCAAGGGTATACAAGTAGCTGTGCTTCCCTGCTAGAACCTCCAAACAAGCTCTCAAACTCTAATACTTGGAAGGGAGAGAGGGAGGGAAGGGGAAGGTATTGTTTAGTTAATGCATTTACTTCAAGTTCTTCATATGATTTACTTTGATATTACTATCTGGTAGAATAAAGGATTTAAAAAAATTTCATCCTTTATTTCACTAATCTACTTTTATTATCATAAATTCTACAGTATTCTATAATTTCTATCCTAAATTAAAAATAGTTTTTATTATCTTTAAGTAGTTATACATAGGAGTTGCCATTCAGCAAAGCAGTTTATAAATATAGTGCATCTTGATCAATGTCATCCCTGTCAACATTCTTACTCATCCCTACCAACCCACTCCTCTCACTTTTCATACATTTTGTAGGATGTATATTATATTTTTGACTGCGTTCTCTCTCCCTTCTTCTCTTCCTTTGTCTACCCCCTTCCCCTTGACTCTACCCCCACCCCTTTCAAGTACCAGTTTCCTGGTGTTTATTTTGTTGAACTATGATGTTGCCTTTCTAAGAAATTACACTGAGTTATCCTCTAAATCTACAGTTATTTCAATTAATACATTTATGTTTACTTGCATACTAAGTAAATACCTTGATATTTACTTACATTTTTGTAAACCAATTCCAGCTTCTACATATGAGAGAAAACATGAAACCTTTGTCTCTCTGGGTCTGATTTACATCACTTAACATTTTTTCCAGGTCCTTCCATTTATTTGCAAATGATATAATATAATTCTTTCTAATGCATAAGTAAAATTCCAGAATGGTGAATTTTTGCTACCTACATATCAGACAATGGCCCAACATCCAGAATATACAGAGAACTTAAAAGACTAAACCTTTAAAGAACTAAGAACCCAATTACTAAATAGTCTGATGAACTAAGTAGAGACTTCTCAGAAGTAAAAATGGCCAGCAGACACATGAAGAAACCTCTGACATAAAGAAAATGTAAATCAAAAGAACACTGAAATTCCACTTCACCCTAGTTAGAATGGCCAAGAATACAAACAATAACAGATGCTGATGTAGAGGTGGGCAAAAGGGAACCCAGACACATTGTTGGTAAGAAAGTAAACATGTTTAACCAGTCTGTAAAGCAATATAGAGGTTCCTCAAAAAAGCTAAACAGAACTACCCTGTGATCCAGTAATTCCACTCCTGGGCGTTTTTCCCAATGTAAAGACATCAGCAGACTCATTTTTCATTGCAGCACTGTTCACTGTAGCCAAGGTATGGAATCAGCTCTGATGCCTCTCAAGGGACAAATGAATCAGGAAAATGTAGTACATATTGACAATGAAATTTTACTCATGCATTAAAAAGAATGATATTACATCATGTACAAAGATTTTGTTTAAAAGCAAGTATTTACCCTGATTATCATTTTAATCAGTTCAGATTATTGCAAGTAAGATTTTTTAAATCTAAAATCTAGTTTTAAAAGTGTAGACAAAGTATATAGAAAGTTACACAAGACTGTAGTCATCCTCATTTCCTGACATTTGAAGAGGCTTAAACAGTTAGATTTCTGAACAATTAAATATCATGTATGTAGAACAATGGTGCTGAAGCTCGGCTCCTGAGCCCATGGGTAAGTGCCTATCACTGGTGTGAACATTAAGCAGTAGCCGTCACTTAACCTTTTACATCAGGAATATTTACTAGCTGAAGAAAATTTAAACAAAAGTTACATGATAAGCAATAATACACACACTGGAAAGTTATTTTACTATTAAGCTACAACATTCTGATTCTTCCCTTCATTCTTTATTTCTTAAAGACAGAATCTTGTTGTGTATCCTAACCTGGCCTCAAACTCAAAACGCAAATTCTTATGTCTGAGCCTCACGAGTGCTGGGATTATAGGTGTGTACCACCATATCTGGCTTAAGTAATGTTGTATAAAGAAAACACTGTAATGAAGAAATGCTCAGAAGTGGTACCGTGACTCAAAGTGGTAGAGCACTAGCTTTGAGCAAAAAAGCTCACAGACAGTGCCCAGGCCTTGGGTTTAAACCCCACGACCACCAGCAAAACAAAACAGAAAAAAAACCATTGGGGCTTTGGGATAAGTACACTTAAAATATACATCAGAAAGATCATAGTTCTTTTTCTTTAAAATAGCACTGATTATTTTTACATACTGATATCCAAAGTGATCTCAGTAGTTTTCCCTTTAAATAATGACTTCTTTTTAACTGTGAATCTTATTTTTTCTGAGAGTTGACTAATTATGTCTGAGATAATTTTATAAGAGCTTTGATTATAGCAAAGTTAATGTTGACTGAGTCCTAGGGTAGATTTGGAAAAGATAACTTTCATATTGTATCCAACATGTTTTTAGAAAATTGTAGTTCATTCAACAGAGATGCCGCATGCATTAGCAGCATAAAAATTTAGTGGCACTATTCTTCCCTCGTGTTTCACCCAGATATTTCATTTTGAAGATTTTTAGTAGTAGCTATTAGACTTAGTCAGCCAGCAAGTATTTTGAACACTGTAACTATCAACCAGTGTTGAAGACTACTAAAAGTAATATGAAATATAAGATTGAGCATGAGTGTGATTAACAGACTGTTGGATTTTTAGTTTAGAGGTGTTCAATAAGTCTAGGCAAATATGCTAGAATCAGGACAAATCTACAATCTGAAACACTTTTGGTCCCAAGTATTAGGGATTCTCAACCTGTCCTGTCTGCTGTTTGACTATGGGTAGGGCTGGGGCTCCCAACCTCCTGTAATTCTTAAGCACACACTGCCTTCCATGTGCAGAAGTATGAAAGGGGGCTTCTGTGCTCCTCTGCCATTAGTGAAGATACCTGGATTCTGTGCTGAGTTAAACAGTGACAACTAAACTGCATCCACTGCTTTGCGATGTTTACTCCAGGCTGAACTTTAACCTACTTACTTGTGTCTCAGTTCCCATTCTGGCAGATTTAGTTACTAAAAGACCTTGTAAGATTCATTCATTTGTCTAATTATCCTTTCAGTAAGCAGTTGTCTACCATATGCCATTCTCTGTTTATCCCTTTAGTGAAAGCATTTGTAAAGTATCTCTTCCTTCTAGCACATGTGGGGTCAGGTAGTGTATGATTTAAGCTCAGGCCCCCTATTCCCCCAGCTTTTTTTCCCCTCTTAATCATTTTTTTTTTTTACCCTTTTTTGCCTGTACTGCCCTCAAGACCAGTGGCCCTGGGATTACAGATGTTCACCACTGTGCCCAGTTTGTTGAGATAGTCCTATTCACTTTTTATCCTGTTTTGCTTTAAACTCCCTATCTTTGCTTCTGTGGTCACTAGAATTACAGGTGTGCACTACCATGCTTGGCCCCCGATACTGTTCTAATCAACATGACCCTTTTTGTGGCTGCTTTCCAAGTTAGATGAGTCAGTTCCTGTGGGGAGAGTCCAGATGTTTGCTGGCTGCCTTGAGCACAGGATCCATACTTAACCCAGCCGTCGTTTTTCCTTCTTTAGTAGAAAGGCTTGCCTGCTAGCTAGTCTGTCTTGCCGGTTTCTTACTTAGCTTCTTTTGAAATGACTTCTCATTTTGAGTGTATTCCTCTCCTTGTCCCCAGTGTGCATGCTTTTTGAAAATGTTTAATCATGCTTCTCAAAGTTTATTTTAATGTTGAAATTGTAGCCCTCGTGGCCATACAGACACAGATTTATAAGCAATAAGGAAAACTCCTGTCCTTAGGATTCTTCAGTGATAAATTTAAGTGGCAAACACTAAACATGGATTTTCTATTGTCAACGTTAAAAATAAAAAAACACCTTAGGAAAATCTGCCTTCGATATATGTGGTAGAGCAGCAGACGCGCTGCTTCTCCTGCACAGACCCGTGAGTTCCCATAAATGCTGAAGCTCGCTTACCTCCAGAGCTGCGTGGAAGAACTCGTCATCTCTCCTTTCCCCTTCTCTCCTCAGTGCGTGGATCTGAGCTGTAATGAGCTAAGCGAAGTCACCTTACCTGAAAACCTGCCTCCCAAACTACAAGAGCTAGACCTGACTGGAAACCCTCGCCTCGCTCTCGATCACAAAACCCTGGAGCTGCTCAAGTAGGTATTTTGTAAGATACTGGGGCCTCTGGTCTCATACGTTGGTGAACAAATGCAGTATCCATTGGCTCACAAACTGCATCTCTGTACTTGAGGGATAGAAATGACATGGACAGGAACTTAAATTTCAGAACTCATGATAGTATAGGATGCTAACAACTAATGCAAATATTAAGGAAGAATTTGAAAAGATGCTATGGGGGAAGTAACAGTTTGGAACTGGAAATCCGGATTTTGTTTTTTAACTGGAAAAAGTTAGATTAGTTAGCTGCTGTTCAAATTCTCTCTGTGTTTTGGGAAAGAGTTCATTAATACTGCTTCATCGTCAGTATTAAATAATTTCATGCTGGGTATGGTGACTCACACCTGTCATCCTACTTCCTCAGGAGGCATAGACCAGGATCATGGTTTGTTTTTGTGGGTTTTTTGTTTGTTTGTTTGCTTGTTTTTGCCGGTCCTGGGGCTTGGACTCAGGGTCTGAGCACTGTCCCTGGCTTCTTTTTGCTCAAGGCTAGCACTCTGCCACTTGAGCCACAGCGCCACTCCTGGCTGTTTTCTGTATATGTGGTGCTGGGGAATTGAACCCAGGCCTTCATGGATATGAAGCAAGCACTCTTTGCCACTAGGCCATATCCCCAGCCAAAAAGGATCATGGTTTGAGGCCAGCGTAGGCACAGCAGTACATACCCATCGTCACCACTACATGGGAAATACAGATAGGATCGTAAGCCTGGCATTAATGTGAAATCCTGTTTGAAAAAGAACTAAAGCAAAAATTCTGGAGCCATGGCTCAACTAATAGAGTACCTTCCTGACAAGCATGACCCCCCCACCCACAAACAGAATCATGTTGAAGTTTATTTATGGTAATATCGGTACAAAAGAAGTTTGGTTTTAATGTTTATCACAGAACTCTAAATGTCATTTAGTAGAAGTAACCAAATTATACTCCATTTGTCAATATTATAATCACTAGTTATTATGTATACCTATAGTACAAATTGGAAAGATCTCCACAGAATAGTATTAAATGAAAAGAAAAATTTCAAAGAAGTATATACACGTGTAATTCCCCCTTTTTAAAATAGTGTGCATGCACACCCTCAAAAAAAGCCTGAAAGGTGTTGTGAAGTGCCTTAAAGGATGCCTGAAAGTTGTTCTCTGACTAATAAGGTGTTATTAGTAGTCTTTATTTTCTTCTTTAAACTTCTCTGAATTTTCACTTGTTACAGTATCTGTTCTTTTGGTATGTTTGACCTTAAACCACCCCCCCCCCAACCTCTTTGGCTCTGTCTGTCTGTCTGTCTGTCTTGTCTGTTTTGTCTGTCTGCCTGCCTGCCTGCCTACATGTCTGTCTGTTTTGTGTGCTGGTCCTGAGAACTATCCTTGAATGTCTTTTGCTTGATACTAGTGGTCTACCACTTGAGCCACAGCAACACTTCCAACTTTTTTTTTAGTAGTTGATTGGAGACAAGAGTCTTGATGGATTTTCCTGCCTGGGCTATCTTTGAGCTGTGAGCTTCAAATCTCAGCCTCCTGAGTAGGATTACAGGCCTGAGCCACCATCACCTGGTCACTTAGGTTACTTTTTAGGTACAATTTCTTTGCCCAGAACCAGCCTTGAACTACCATCCTCCTACCTGTCTCCTGTGTAGCTGGAATTATAGGTATGTTCCACACGGCCAGATTATTGGTTGAGATGGGTTTTTATTAGCTCTTTCCCCAGGCTGGCTTTAAAACTATGGTTCTACTGATCTCTACCTCCTGAGTAGCTAGGATTACAGGTTTTTGCCACTCTACCCACCTACTGCCATGTATCTTAAAGTTGCAGTATTGAGCCTTGACCCACATTAGTCACTGTGTCTTTTATATATGCTTGCCCAGTGTCATAGAAAATAGAAGAGAAATTCGATGAATGATCTATTAATACAGTCTTTGGTTTAGTGCAGCTTTACAGTGATTCCTGGATAGAATTGGTCTGGTCAGTACCCACTTGACATTTAAAATACTTTATGAAAAAGTTGATTTGGTATACAGTGTAGGAAGCCTGCTAAGCAGAGTATCCTCAAGAAGACATGGAGGCCTAGCTTCTTGCCACAGTGTATCATTATGTGAAACTGTGGCCTCATGCCCTCCGCCTGGCCAGTTACCTGATAAGAATAAGAGAAGACTCAACCTACACAATCCTTCCCGGCCCCCACCTCCCAAGAAGTATCTTTTCTTGAAAAAGTACTTCTCAAGACTGAGTAGATCAGTCATCAAGATATATTTCTATCTTGAGAACTTTTTGTAAATATGATAGAATTATTTTGAGTTATTATGGGGGGGGGGTGTTTGTTTTTTGCCAGTCCTAGGGCTTGGACTCAGGGCCTGGGCACTGTCCCTGAGATTCTTTTGCTCAAGGCTGGCACTCTGCCACTTGAGCCACAGCACCACTTCTGGCCTTCTCTGTTTATGTGGAACTGAGGAATTGAAATGGGGGCTTCATGCATGCTAGGCAAGCACTCTACCACTAAGCCACATTTCCAACCCCCAAATTATTATGTTTAAGAATTGTGTCAAGTTGTTAATGAATGAAACTAGCTATTTAGAGAAAAGATGTATCCCTCAAAAGGCTGAATTAAGTTATATCTATAAAATAAAATCATCTGAATATGCTCACAAGCTAGAAATGGTTATTTTAGATGAAAAAGAAAGGGAGACAGTATCAAGAAATCAGCATATACAGATTAGTTTGGACATCATGTTCTATATATACATAGATTTTACACATAACCTTTTATTAAATGTACCAAGAGTAAATCTAAGCCAAGCACCAGTGATTCATGCCTGTAATATTAGCTTCTCAAGAGGCTGAGATTTGCAGGATTAAACCTAGCCCAGGAAGAAAGGTCTGTGAGACTCTTATCTCCAGTAAACAGGAGGGCTAGGAGGATTGCCGTAAGTGGTGAAGCACCAGTTGTGAGCGAGCAAGCCAAGCCAAGGGAGTGTGCCTTTATTACACATTGTACAAGAGCTGGGTGGGTACATACGGGAACTCATCTGTGCCTCATTTGAAGATGCGCAGGCGTCACACCGCAGCGCCCCTCAGATTGCTGCTTGCCACTTGCCATTCAGCTAGACCAGAGAAATTCTTTCTGCTTTACTAGAAAGAATCAGTGAGTGGGGCAGAGGCACTAAGGATTATTTTTCCTTTTATGATCAGGCTAGGAAACAAAATTATTTCTCTGAAGACTCTGTGATCTGTAAAAAGTGCCAGAGTACTTAGAAATTAGCCTTTAACAAAGGCCCCCTCCCCTCCCCTTTTGTGAGCCTGGGATTTGAATTGTGTATGCTCAGCCTGCTTGGCTGGTACTCTACCACTTGAGCCACTCTAGTAGTAGAGTCTAGGCCTAGGCTATGATCTTCCTATTTGTGCTTCCTGGAATGACAGGCACATGATACCATAACTAGTCTATAACTTGAGATGACAGGCATCTGGCATTGTACCCAACCATTGGTTAAGATGGCTTCTTCCTGGAAGTTCTGTGCCTAGGTTACCTTCAGTTGTGATCCCCTCATCTACCAAATAGGTTTACAGCCATGAGAGCCACCGTATCCAAATAACAGATAAATGGCTTTTAAGAAATCCTTGCATTGCCTACCACTTTAGATCGATAAAATGTAACACTGGGGGCTGGGAATGTGGCTTAGGGGTAGAGTGTTTGCCTAGCATGTATGAAGCCTTGGGTTCAGTTCCTCAGTACCACATAAACAGAAAAAGCCGGAGGTGATGCTGTGTCTCAAGAGGTAGAGTGCTAGCCTTAAGCAAAAAGAAGCCAGGGACAGTGCTCAGGCCCTGAGTCCCAAGTCCCAGAACTGGCAAAAACAAACAAACAAACAAAGTAACACTGGCGCATACAGAGATCAAATAGTTGACTGTCATTTTTTACTGCTTCTCTTTTATTGATATTATTGAAAACTTTGAAAAGAGGATTTGTAGGCCTTCATAATATAAAATGATTTGAGGATTCTGTGTTGGAACTATCTATGATTTGTATGTTTTTCAACTTTTACTATAGAGGTGAGTGTTTGCTAATTATTGAAAGTAGAATATTTTCTTTTGCAAAATATTTTTAAATTTTAGAGAAATTGCCACCAGTGTTTGTGTAGTGAAACTGAATGGCAGTTAAATATTGATATTCATCTTACGAGTATTAATTAGTGCCTAGAAAGAGTATTCTAGATATTTGTATAGAGTATTTGTTAGACTTAGGAGTTAAATGAGTACTGGGAACAGAAAATATAAATGGTGGTGGGGTTGGTTGGCAAAAGTCTTTATGTGTTTAAGTTGTCAAGAAATGCTTTAAGGAGGGCACCAGTGGCTCACACTTGTAATAAGTATCTGCTCAGGAGGTTAAGGTCTGAGGATCTCAGTTTGAAGCCAGCCTAGGTAGA